>NC_079194.1:208939816-209649816 GCF_029499605.1 Hyla sarda
TTTCTGTGTGTGAGGAGGAGGAGGACAGACTGCACTGCACAGGGAGGATTTCTGTGTGTGAGGAGGACAGACTGCACAGCACGGGGAGGATTTCTGTGTGTGAGGAGGACAGACTGCACTGCACAGGGAGGATTTCTGTGTGAGGAGGATAGACTGCACTGCACAGGGAGGATTTCTGTGTGAGGAGGACAGACTGCACTGCACAGGGAGGATTTCTGTGTGTGAGGAGGAGGATAGACTGCACTGCACGGGGAGGATTTCTGTGTGTGAGGAGGAGGATAGACTGCACTGCACGGGGAGGATTTCTGTGTGTGAGGAGGACAGACTGCACTGCACAGGGAGGATTTCTGTGTGAGGAGGACAGACTGCACTGCACAGGGAGGATTTCTGTGTTTGAGGAGGACAGACTGCACTGCACGGGGAGGATTTCTGTGTGTGAGGAGGACAGACTGCACTGCACAGGGAGGATTTCTGTGTGTGAGGAGGACAGACTGCACTGCACGGGGAGGATTTCTGTGTGTGAGGAGGACAGACTGCACTGCACAGGGAGGATTTCTGTGTGTGAGGAGGATAGACCACTGCACAGGGAGGATTTCTGTGTGTGAGGAGGAGGATAGACTGCACTGCACAGGGAGGATTTCTGTGTGAGGACAGACTGCACTGCACAGGGAGGATTTCTGTGTGAGGAGGACAGACTGCACTGCACAGGGAGGATTTCTGTGTGTGAGGAGGAGGATAGACTGCACTGCACGGGGAGGATTTCTGTGTGTGAGGAGGACAGACTGCACTGCACAGGGAGGATTTCTGTGTGAGGAGGACAGACTGCACTGCACAGGGAGGATTTCTGTGTGTGAGGAGGAGGAGGACAGACTGCACTGCACGGGGAGGATTTCTGTGTGTGAGGAGGACAGACTGCACTGCACAGGGAGGATTTCTGTGTGTGAGGAGGAGGAGGACAGACTGCACTGCACGGGGAGGATTTCTGTGTGAGGAGGACAGACTGCACTGCACAGGGAGGATTTCTGTGTGAGGAGGACAGACTGCACTGCACAGGGAGGATTTCTGTGTGAGGAGGACAGACTGCACTGCACAGGGAGGATTTCTGTGTTTGAGGAGGACAGACTGCACTGCACGGGGAGGATTTCTGTGTGTGAGGAGGACAGACTGCACTGCACAGGGAGGATTTCTGTGTGTGAGGAGGATAGACCACTGCACAGGGAGGATTTCTGTGTTTGAGGAGGACAGACTGCACTGCACGGGGAGGATTTCTGTGTGTGAGGAGGACAGACTGCACTGCACAGGGAGGATTTCTGTGTGTGAGGAGGATAGACCACTGCACAGGGAGGATTTCTGTGTTTGAGGAGGACAGACTGCACTGCACAGGGAGGATTTCTGTGTGTGAGGAGGACAGACTGCACTGCACAGGGAGGATTTCTGTGTGTGAGGAGGATAGACCACTGCACAGGGAGGATTTTTGTGTGTGAGGAGGAGGATAGACTGCACTGCACAGGGAGGATTTCTGTGTGAGGACAGACTGCACTGCACGGGGAGGATTTCTGTGTGAGGAGGACAGACTGCACTGCACAGGGAGGATTTCTGTGTGTGAGGAGGAGGATAGACTGCACTGCACGGGGAGGATTTCTGTGTGTGAGGAGGACAGACTGCACTGCACAGGGAGGATTTCTGTGTGAGGAGGACAGACTGCACTGCACAGGGAGGATTTCTGTGTGTGAGGAGGAGGATAGACTGCACTGCACGGGGAGGATTTCTGTGTGTGAGGAGGACAGACTGCACTGCACAGGGAGGATTTCTGTGTGAGGAGGACAGACTGCACTGCACAGGGAGGATTTCTGTGTGTGAGGAGGAGGAGGACAGACTGCACTGCACGGGGAGGATTTCTGTGTGAGGAGGACAGACTGCACTGCACGGGGAGGATTTCTGTGTGTGAGGAGGACAGAGTGCACTGCACGGGGAGGATTTCTGTGTGTGAGGAGGACAGACTGCACTAAAGAAAAATAAGGGGGAAGTCTGTCTGTCCCTGCTAGTCCGATACAGCGCTAAATCTATGAACAATTCACCTGCCCGGCGCCCAAAACTACTTGTCCCGGGCATCGCGCGAAAGGGTTTCCACATGCCTGTCTAGGTTTGTCCCATGTATAGGAGTTGTATTCTATATACATGCTACACCTAAGTGTAATTTTTTTGTCTTTATTTTCTAGCTACTTGCTTTTGCTATTTTACTTTTTGTTTTATATGCACCAGTTGAGTTGTTGCCATTACTTGGATACTATAGTGCTTATATGGATTGTTCATAAGTCAGTGCCTCTGGGGTTTGACATATTTAAAATACATTCACATGTATTGTAAGTGGCATGGCAGAAAGCCCACATTAAGAAAACCGTTTGATGCATTTCTAGGGATTATTTATTCAATATTGCTTTTGTGATGAAAGTTAAAATTCCTTAACCCCTTAAGGACCAGAAATTTTTTTGCAAATCTGACAACTGTCACTTTAACCCGTTAACGACGCTGGACGTAAATGTACATCCTGGTGAGCTGGTACTTAACGCACCAGTACGTACGTTTACGGTCTATGCATAACCGCGAGCATCGGAGTGATGCTCAGGTCACCCGCAGCAGGTCCCGGCTGCTGATAGCAGCCAGGGACCCGCTGGTAATGGCGGACATCCGCGATCGCGCGGATGTCTGCCATTTACCCCTCAGATGCCGTGATCTGTATTGCCGTGATCTGCAGCATCGCGGTCACTAAAATGGATGATCGCATCGCCCGCAGCGCTGTCGTGGCGATTCGATCATCCAGCATGGCAGCCAGAGGTCCCCTCCGTAAAAAAAAAAGTGAAAAACCCCCTCCCACAATAAAAAATTTAAATTGTCCCATTTTCCCTATTTCACCCCCAAAAAGTGTAAAATAAATAAATTGGATATACCTATTTGGTATCGTCGCTTGCGTAAATATCTGAACTATTAAAATAAAATGTTAACGATGCCATACTGTGAACGGCGTGAATGTAAAAAATAGCTGCTTTTTTATAACCTATTAGTCCCCAAAATTTTTTATAAAAAAATGTATTAAAAGTTTTATATAAGCAAATATGGTATCAATACAGTACAGATCACGGAGCAAAAAATGAGCCCTCATACCGCCGCTTATACGGAAAAATGAAAAAGTTATAGGTCTTAAAAATAGGGGGATTTTAAATTTACTAGTTTGGTGAAAATGTTAGCGTTTTTTTTTTAAGCGCAACAGTAATAGAAAAGTAATATTATCATGGGTATCATTTTAATCATAACGACCCAAAGAATAACGAACACATGTCATTTTTACCGTAAATTGTACGGCCTGAAAACGAAACCTTCCAAAATTAGCAAACTTGCAGTTTTCTTTTTAATTTCCCACACACATAGTATTTTTTGGGTTGCGTCTTACGTTTTATGGTAAAGTGAGTGATGGCATTACAATGGGCAACTGGTCATGCAAAAAACAAGCCCTCATACTAGTCTGTGGATGAAAATATAAAAGATATGATTTTTTGAAGGCGAGGAAAAGGCTTTTACTTTTTCATTCTGATTCAGAGATTTTTATTTTCGTGACATATTCTACTTTTGTTAGTGGTAAATATTGTTGATACTTGCATCGTTTCTTGGTGAAAAAATTCCAAAATTTGATAAAAATTTTTAAAATGTAGCATTGTTTTTTTTTACTTTTGAATCTCTCTGCTTGTAAGGAAAATGGACATCCCAAATACATTATATAATGATTCACATATACAATATGTCTACTTTGTTTGCATGATAAAGTTGACATGATTTTACTTTTTACATCAGAGGGCTTCAAAGTTCAACAGCAATTTTCTAATTTTTCACCAAATTTTCAAAATCAGAATTTTTCAGGGACCAGTTCATTTTTGAAGTGGGTTTGAAGGGTCTTCATATTAGAAATACCCCACAAGAAAAAACTGCACCTAAAAAAATAATATACAGGGGCAGGCTGCAGCAGCAGTAAAATGCGCTTAGACCCTCAAAGCAGTGCTGCTGCAGATACACTAACTCTCCCTACCTGTGCTACAACTCACCAGCTATCTGGCCACACTCAGGATGCCACCAATGCTGCTGCAGCCGTCCCGCCACGCTAAAGACCCATCGCAGGTACTATCGCCGAATCTACACCTGCCGCAGAACTCCTTCTTCTCCGCTCCCTGCCCGGACTCGAGTGAGCGGGCAAAGAGGGGGAAGGAGTTTTTCAAATGTTCTCACTGTGCTGCTGTTGTTTGGTCCCAACCGACCAATGACAGCAATCGGGGGAGTGGCAACCTTGCCACCTCCCTCCTTTACTGCATGATGACAGAACCAATCATTATTTACTCCATGGTCATCGGGTCACTGGGGGGGGGGGGGGGGACGAGCTGAATCCCAGCGATTTGAAGGTAAGAAGTTCCATCCAATCGCATCGATCGCCGCTACAGAGGGGGTTATATCCCCTTGGGCGGTGTAGGAAGATGGCTGCTGTTAGAAAACAGCAGTCATCTTCACCCGGTCATTGCGTTGGGAGATGCGGTAATCCGAAAAAGATAAGACGTAAATGCACATCCTGGTGCAGGAAGTACCTTCGCATTAGGACGTACATTTTCGTCCGTGGTCGTTAAGGGATTAAAGGGAACCCAAAGTAAATCTTTTTATTTATTTATTTTTTTTTTATTAATTTTTTTTTTTTTTTTTACACTTTAGGTACCTTTTTAAAGTGTCCACAGTAGTTAAAAAAATGATATGCAAGTCAGTCCCTGGAGCGGATGAATACCTGCTTTGTTTCTTTAGGTCTCACTACTTGGCTGCTTTCTATGTCAGCACGTTAGTACATGACTGATCTGTGACTATGGTTTAGCTTTAGTGCCTACAGGGAGTCCGTGGTAGAAAGAGAGACGCCTTCTGTCTGATCATTGGCTCAGTCTGCTGCTCTCTACCCCCTCCCACCCTCTTTATTAGGCTGTTTTCACACTATAAAATTCATCCGTTTTAAAGATCCGTCATGAAAACCCTGCAAATCGGCCGTTAAAGGGCAGTTAGAAAATCCCATTATAGTCTATGGGATTTTTACATTATCCGTTTTAATCCGTTATAGTCAGTTATTAATAATGGATGTTATTTTGTCACGGAAGATTGTTACGGGAGAAATAGTGCAAGCACAATTTCTTCTGTTCATTCTCCCGTCACAAAATAAAGTCCGTTATTAATAACTGACTATAACGGATTAAAACGGATAATGTAAAAATCCCATAGACTATAATGGGATTTTCTAACTGCCCTTTAACGGCCGATTTGCAGGGTTTTCATGACGGATCTTTAAAACGGATGAATTTTATAGTGTGAAAGCAGCCTAAGTTGCTGTGTATAACATGCTCACAAGGAAGTCAGTGCATAGAGAGCAGATTTCTGTGAATGACAGAATGATTACCTCACTGGTGGCATATTAAATTGGTACTATATAAAGATTAACAGGTAACTGCCGCACTTATTAACCTCCCTGGCGGTATGATTCTTTCTGGAAATTTGTACCAAAAGCGGTACAATTTTTTGCACTGAATTTCACATCTCCCCCCCACCCATTTCACATCTCCCCCATCACATTCCCCCCTCTCCCTTGTCACATTCCGCCTCTCCCTTGTCACATTCCCCATCCCCCCTGTCACATTCTTCCCCCCTGTCACATTCTTCCCCCCTGTCACATTCTTCCCCCCTGTCACATTCTTCCCCCCTTGTCACATTCCCCCCCCTTGTCACATTCCCCCCCCTTGTCACATTCTCCCCCTTCATGTTACATTCCCCTCCCCCTGTCAAATCCCCCCCTTGTCACATCCCCCCTTCATGTCACATCCCTCCCCCTTCATGTCACATTTCCCCCCCCCCTGTCACATTCCCCCCCCCTGTCACATTCCCCCCCCTCTGTCACATTCCCCCCCCCTCTGTCACATCCCCCCCCCCTTGTCACATCCCCCCATCTGTCACATTCCCCCCTTTGTCACATTCATCCCCCCCTCTTGTCACATTCTTGTCCTGCAGCAGGATACGCTAGGTTTGCCGGGCAGATTTCAAACCTAGTGTATTTGCTGCCCTTTCCCCTTCAGCCAATCACAGGCTTTACACCACTGCGGCCTGTGATTGGCTGAAAAGTGAAAGGTCCTGTAAGATGAATAGAGCAGGGACCAGAGCGCACGGAGGGGAACGACATCTTCAGGGACCGGGACTAGGTGAGCAAAAGTTTTTTTTATTTTACTACTTTTTCCTTTTACATTTAGCTCAGTGTTTTTCTAACAGGGTGCCTCCAGCTGTTGTGAAACTACTACTCCCAGCATGCCCGGACAGCCTTTGGCTGTCAGGGCATGCTGAGAGTTGTAGTTTTGCAACAGCTGGAGGCCCCCTGGTAGGGAAACACTGACTTTTAGTATTTTTCTTTACCTGCTCTGGCCGGCCCCCGCAACGGGAGCCGACCAGAGCAGATAATCGTAAGTTTTCCCGGGGGCCGCATCGCCATATCGCATTGCTTTTGCGATATATCGTGCAGCCCGGCCGGGAACTCTGTAATTCTACCCCGAGCGTGACTCGGGGTTACCGATCCTGGCAGGGAAAATTAACCCCGAATCACGCTCGGGAATACCGCTCAGGAGGTTAAGAGACCAATGAGCCTTATTAAGAGGGAGCTTGCATTGTCGCTTTAAACCCACATTCTCAACCACATTGTGTAACAGCATTAAAGTTAATGTAAAATGTTTGCTGCAGTAAAACCAGATATCACTGTGGTTTACACTTCTTTTATCCTGCTCAAATATGTTATTTTTCCTGTAGCGACATTGATCTTGTTGTTTTTGGGAAATGGGAGAATTTACCACTTTGGACTCTTGAGGAGGCTTTGCGAAAACACAAGGTGGCCGATGAAAACTCTGTCAAAGTACTGGACAAAGCCACGGTAAGTTTAACCCCTTCCCACAAATAGACTTATATATACGTCCATTTTAGCTATGCCTTCCTGCAATTGATCATATACGTATGTCCATTTACAATCCTGGCACTGCAGCTATGCTGACTTAGGTTGGCAGCGGCAGCTGGCTACCATGTATTGCAGGGCGACCACCATGTTGTGGTCAGTTTGACTGCAGCATCGATCTGGGTGATAAAGGGAGGAAACTCTGTTCTACATAGGGGCCCCACAATGTGATCACAAAGTCTCGATGGTAGCCATGGCAACCAGAGACCTCTAAATGCCCTCTGGTTTCCTGGCTACGAAAGCTGTTCAGGCTCTAAGGGTATGTTCAGACGAGCGGATCCACAGCATATCTTAAGCTGTAGATTCGCCGCCCAAGAACCCCTACAGGGTGCCTCAGATGTGGCTGCTCAGAGTGGCAATAGGCTGCTACAAGCAGACACACTGCTGCGATGTGTGAGTCGCCGAGCATGCGCGGTGTACTCGCACACATCACGGCCGCTACCCCTGCTCCTTGAACTAGGCCGAGAGCACTTCAATGTGTCTGCTCGTAGTGGCGTATTGCCGCTCCAAGAAGGTACATCTGAGACACCCTGTAGGGGTCCTTCGGTGGCAGATCCGCAGCATAAAATACTCTGTGGCTCCGCTCGTCTGAATGTACCCTAAGGCAGAGTCTGAACTGCCATGTCTGTCAGTCTAAGGCTATGTTCTCACAGCGGAATGTCCACCCAGAAAATTTCTGGTTTCTCTAGACATCAATGCACTTACGAGCGGATTCTGCAGAAAGAATTGACAAATCTATTCTTTCTGCAGACGCCAGAATTGGGATTTGCGCAGTAGAAATATTTGCCACGAAAACACAGCTGCGTGCACCAAGCAACAGAATCCCTTTGAGATAAATGGGACTCTGCTGCAGCGGAATTTCTGAGCAGAATATTCCTGCAGAATTTCGCTTGGAAATCAAATAATTGTATCGCAGTACAGATCTGTACTGAAATGTGTGTCATGTCCCCCAATTTGACAGTCAAAAAAGTGAAAATGAAGCGAAAAAAAAAAATATGTATTAAAAAAGATCTAAATAAAAAATACACAAAACCAACAAAACTATTTTTATATGCATGTTTGTTATTGCTGCATCTGTAACATCCAAAGCAATAAAACTATCTCATTATATAACCTGCTAGAAAAAATAAAATAAAAAATCTACTGCTTTTTCAATGCCACCTCTGTAAATTTGAATATGTCAAAAGAAAGAACCAAGAATGGCAATCACCCTTACATCAAGTAATCCTAAGGGTGAAGGTGATAAAAGTTGCTGACCTTTTGCTAGCAGGCACAACACTCTCTTTTTATGCAAACGAGAGTTCTTGATCTTGGTGCTGCTGGTCGTCGATACCGAGTCCGTTGAGGAATAGTGAAGAGACTTGTAGAAAATGATGGAGAATTCCTGACTCTGATTCCAGGAGAATTACTCCACCATCATTTTTACTTCAAACCTCTGTAAAACTCAAAATAAAAATTGATCAAAATATCACATGTACCCCAAAGTCGTACCTTTAAAAAAAGTTAACTCATCCTGGAAAAAACTTGCCCTCATAAAACATTGTCAGTATAAAAGTAGTGTAAAAAAAAATGAAAAATAAAAAGTACATATAGAGGATAAGGTGAGTGGCACGGCACTGCTGTAACTAGTGGACTTGATGTGGTATAGGTGGATGGATGTGAATGAGGGTGGTGGTGCTCTGGTCAAAACTGAGGCACAGTTCGAAATAATGGAGTGAAGACAAAGGATCAGACCGGCAGACTTACCACGTTTCTCTTCTTCTTTATTTGCGTCAGCAAAGCATAGACAAATACTCACAAACAAGGGGGGTCAGGACGTGCAGTGGGGGGACAAACTGGCAACAGACTCCGTTTCGCACGGGCCACCGTGCTTCCTCCGGCCATAAAAAGTACATAAATGAGGGAAAATGATTATCGTACTCAAGCCTGCCAGTGTAAAAATGTTATAAAAAGTGATCGAAATGTCTGATATACCCCAAATAGTACCATTGAAAACCGTAACTTATCCTGCAAAAAACAAGCCATCACACAGTTCCATTGGTAAAAAAAAAAAATAAGTTACAGCTCTCAGGACATGGTGACACTCAACATTTTTTGTTTAAAAAAAAAATAATAATTTAGATATTTAAGTTTTCAAGTGAAAATGCTAAACTTAGTCTGTAAACTGTTCAGAACCACTGGCTGATTTTTAGGCAGCGATCAACATGAAGCATATTGCAAGCTTTTAGTATTATAACCATTTTGAATGTTATGCTATGTTGCCTGGCAACGGGCAAATAAAAAAATTTTTGTCATTGCCTTTGTATGTATGTATGTATTGATGCTTTTGTCTAATTCTGTGTATTTATATCTTTATCGTGTTTTTTTAAATCCTATTTTTGAGAATATATGGCATTATAACAATCTTGTTTTTTTTTTTTTTTTTTTCCCCCCCTCCTAGGTACCTATTATTAAACTAACAGATTCATATACTGAAGTCAAAGTTGACATAAGTTTTAATGTGCAGAATGGGGTGAAAGCAGCCCAGCTCATCAGGGATTTTATCAAGGTTAGCAAAATGGAATGTACATATATTCTTAGTCTTTTTGCCCATTCTTTCCATATTAATCAAGAATATTGTTTTTTTATTTTATCATGAAAGAAGGCAGTTGGAACACCAAAGTAGTTAAAATATGTGCTCTCCACACAGTATGCACATAGTCAGAACTGTTTATTCTTGCCTCACTTATACCCCAAAACAAAGGGGTTTATTTCTATTTCCTGCCATCTGCAAGTTGTTACATTTGTCTGTTATATAATTGATCCAGTCATGTTTTTAGATACGCATTGTATAAAGTTTGTGTAAATTGTATGCTCATTTGTACTTTCCCCTTTTTATTTTATTTTTTTATTGCAGAAGTACCCAGTTCTTCCATATTTAGTGCTGGTTTTAAAGCAGTTCCTGTTACAGAGAGACCTTAATGAAGTGTTTACTGGAGGCATAGGGTCATACAGTCTTTTTTTAATGGCTGTCAGTTTTCTGCAGGTGAGATACCATCATTGTATGTATTTTCTCTTAGGACAAAAAAAAAGTTTTTGCACTTTATTTGCTCACAAGCAAAAAAAAAAAAAAATGGCTCTCTGGCCATCTGCAACCTGATTGTGGAGATTGAGGAGAGGCCTAGAACAGACGAAAACCGGCTGTCTTAAGCAGATTGCTTAGCTTTCATTAATGTCAGTAAGAGTTAAAGGGGTACTCCAGGGAAATAAACCCATAGCCCATCCTTTCCCTCTCACCAACCTATTTATTTTTCTAAATATTCATTAGCTATAGAGTAGTTTCCCTCTTTCAGCTGTCACTTACATGCAGGGAGTGAGTCTTTGTGCAAAGCGCTTACAGAGAATAGCCCACACCCTCCCTGAAGACAAACACCATGTGATTTCTGTCTGATCTAGGGCTCTGGCCTCACAGCCACACCTCCCCCTTACCTCCCTGTGTAAGGATCTTGCCGAAAGAGAAACAGCCCAGCATCTCCTATGAAGAATCTCTGTCACAGCTCAGCGCATAACGCTGCTGTTTGCCTGCTGTAGCTCTAATGCCTGACTGCTGCCATTCAATGCATAGCATGATTTATTGCTGGGGGGGGGGGGAGGAGGATAGTTTGAAAGAAAAGACATGTACAGTGTGTACTGCTGACTGTTTACAACACCACAGCATGCACACAGATAGTAAAAGCAATTGGCTGTCAGCCATTACACAGAACCGCACTGACTGCTGAGAGTTGTAGTCTAGCTGCAAGCAATGAAAAAGAATATTCAGGAGACAACAGGGACCGCAGGAGCTGGAAAAATCACAAGGATAAAAACAGGGGACACAGAACAGGTATTGTGGTGGCTTTGGGGTATATTTATTTTTCTTAATTTCCCTGGAGCACCTCTTTAAAGGGAACCAATCATCTTGGCAAAGTGTTATATAGGGTAAAATCTTTATCCTCACCATCCCCGGGGGATGCTACTTCCCCCAGGGATGGTGAGGATATGAACTTAAAACCTAGTCACTGCTGCGCTTGTAAGTACTCCCCTAGGCGGGGAGCTCCTCTCACCTAGTCCCCTTCTTCGTCTGGCAGCGATGCCCCCTCCACTTGATTGATGGGCCGCATCATCACTCTGCTCTGTCTGTTCAGTGAGCAGAGCGATGACGCGGCCCATCAATCAAGCGGAGGGGGCGTCGCTGCCGGCCAACGAAGGGGACTACTTACAAGTGTGGTGGTGACTAGTTTATAAGTTCATATCCTCACCATCCCTGGGGGCAGGAGCGTACCCCCGGGGATGGTGAGGATAAAGATTTTACACTATATAACGCTTTGCCGAGCATGCTATAGTGTAAAATCTGATGATGATCTTTTAAGCAAGACATCAGTTTTGACTGTTGTCTTTCCAACCAGATCTGGTGGCCACAAACAGGTTGATGTATGATGGGGAACAATCTTTTTATTTATTTTTTTTTTTTTTTTTTTTATAGTTTTTTGTGGGCAAAGCCCTTGAAGTACACTGCTCAAAAAAATTAAGGGAATGCTAAGATAACACATCCTAGATCTGAATGAATGAACTAATTGTATGAAATACTTTAATCTTTACATATTTGAATGAGCTGACGACAAAACCACACAAAAATTATCAATGGAAATCAAATTTATCAACCCATGGAGGTCTGGATATAAAGTCACACTCAAAATCAAAGTGGAAAACCACACTACAGGCTGATCCAACTTTGATGTAATGTCCTTAAAACAAGTCAAAATGAGGCTCCGTAGTGTGTGTGGTCTCCACGTGCCCGTATGACCTCCCTACAATGCCTGGGCATGCTGCTGATGAGGTGGTGGATGGTCTCCTGAGGGATGATATTCCAGACCTGGACTAAAGCATCTGCCAACTCCTGGACAGTCTGTGGTGCAACGTGGCATTGTAGGATGGAGCGAGACATGATGTGCTCAATCGAATTCAGGTCTGGGGAACGGGCGGGCCAGTCCATAGCATCAATGCCTTCTTCTTGCAGGAACTGCTGACACACTCCAGTCACATGAGGTCTAGAATTGTCTTGCATTAGGAGGAACCCAGGGCCAACTGCACCAGCATATAATGGCAGCTGGCATGGTACCTAATGGCAGTCAGGCTACCTCTGGCAACCACATGGAGGGCTGTGCGGCCCCCAAAGAAATGCCACCCCACACCATTACTGACCCACCACCAAACCGGTCAAGCTGGAGGATGTTGTAGGCAGCAGAATGTTGTCCACGGCATCTCCAGACTCTGTCACGTCTCTCACCTGCTCAGTGTGAACCTGCTTTCATCTGTGAAGAGCACAGGGCGCCAGTGGCAAATTTGCCAATCTTGATGTTCTCTGGCAAATGCCAAAAGTCCTGCACAGTGTTGGGCTGTAATCACAACCCCGACCTGTGGATGTCGGGCCCTCATGGAGTCTGTTTCTGACAGTTTGAGTGGACACATGCACATTTGTGAACTGCTGGAGGTAATTTTGCTGGGCTCTGGCAGTGCTCCTCCTTGCACAAAGGCGGAGGTAGCAGTTCTGCCCCTGGGTTGTTGCCCTCCTACAGCCTCCTCCACAGTAAACCTTCTTGCCACAGCTCGCATTGATGTGCCAGCCTGGATGAGCTGCACTACCTGAGCCACTTGCGTGGGTTGTAGACTCAGTCTCATGCTACCACTAGAGTGAAAGCACCGCCAGCATTCAAAAGTGACCAAAACATCAACCAGGAAGCATACTAACTGAGAAGTGGTCTGTGGTCACCACCTACAGAATCACTCCTTTATTGGGGGTGTCTTGCTAATTGCCTATAATTTCCACCTGTTATCTGTTCCATTTGCACAACAGTATGTGAAATTGATTGTCAATCAGTGTTGCTTCCTGAGTGGACAGTGTGATTTCACAGAAGTGTGATAGACTTGGAGTTACATTGTGTTGTTTAAGTGTTCCCTTTATTTTATTTGAGCAGTGTATAATGCAATAATAAAGTAGCATTTAAAGATGTCCATAGTCTGTAGATTCCCTCAATCTTTGTATCAGTTCAGTTTCTCCTGCTCAGTAACTTCCTGCCTTCAATTTGGATGGCATGATCCACATGAGGTGTACTTTAAAAATGAACTTATGGTTTAAATATTAAAACTTCTTTTGTTTTCCTTTGTTTGCAGTTGCACCCGCGAGAAGATGCCTGCAGTCCAGATGCCAACTATGGGGTTTTGCTGATAGAATTTTTTGAACTTTATGGAAGGCATTTTAACTATTTAAAAACTGGAATCCGAATAAAAGATGGCGGTTCATATGTTGCCAAGGATGAGGTACAAAAAAGTATGTTGGATGGATACAGACCATCTATGCTGTACATTGAAGATCCTTTGCAGCCTGGTAAGTATTTAACAGTCTCTGTCATAAATATCATACGTTTGTTCATGTGTATAGTAAGTGACTTTTTTTTTTCTCTCTCTCTCTTTGACTTTCCAAGGCAATGATGTGGGAAGAAGTTCATATGGGGCCATGCAGGTGAAACAAGCTTTTGATTATGCATATGTCGTCTTAAGCCATGCTGTTTCACCTATAGTAAAGTGCTATCCCAACAATGAAAGCAAAAGGTAAGCTTTATCAACGTCTCATAATAATGTGTGTGTGGGGCTTGGCGAATATTTGAATTAGTTTGATTAATTTGACATTTACGCCAAGCTAGATTCTGTCATGTTAGAATAGTTAATTCAATATTCTAATATTAGCCATTGTTGAGGCAGATTGTGCTGCAGCCAGTGGCTAAAAGATGTAAGTCACTTAAGTGAAAAAGCTTTGGTGCTGTGGGAGTGTAAGCTACTTTTCATGGCCCCTAAGTGCCTGGGCCATGTACAAACAGAAAAAGTGGCTTCCTGCCCATCCACTGGTGAAAGCAGAGTCCCACTTTCCGTGCTGCCTCCACTCCCCTCTAGTACTCCTAGCGGTGTTCCTGGCCTAAATATTTATGTTGACAGCTACATCGTAAAACCCTTAAAGTATATGCCACATATTGCTTGTATCCAGAGCAAATGGATTGGCAGCAGGCATGCCTCTGCTTTATTCACTTGCCATGTGACTTCCAAAGATAGCCAAGTGCTGTGCTCAATTGTGTGTTAGTCCCATAGTCTGTTATCACAGCATTGATTGAGCATGTGAGCTGCGTCATTCAATGGGGAGACATAGGACCTCCATTATTGTGAACAGTGGAGGTCCTAGAGGTCATAAATGTATCACTTATCCTGTGAACGGAATATTCCAAGATTTTAACGTCTCACCTCTTAAAGGGGTTATCCAGGAAAAAACTTGATAGATGGATATATATATATAATATCTATCAACTGGCTCCATAAAGTTAAACAGATTTGTAAATTACTTCTAAAAAATCTTAACTTCAGTAGCTCATAAGTACTGAAAGGATTAAGGTTGTTCTTTTCTGTCTAATTGCTCTCTGATGACACGTGTCTGGGGAACCGCCCAGTTTAGAAGAGGTTTGCTATGGGGATTTGCTTCTAAACTGGGCGGTTCCCTAGACACGTGTCATCAGAGAGCACTTAGACTGATAAGAACAACTTTAACTTCAGAAGCTCATTAGTACTGAAAGGATTAAGATTTTTTAATAGAAGTAATTTACAAATCTTTTTAACTTTCTGGAGCCAGTTGATATATATAAAAAAGTTTTTTCCTGGATAACCCCTTTAAGTCCCCACACACACAAGTTCCTAGAGCATCATCTGCTATACAGCTAAAGGAGATATATTACACAGAAAAGCGTATCCCCTATCTTACTTATGTGAGATCTTAATACTACTGTGTTTCGTAACTGTAAAGACATATTTCCTTGTGTTGGAAGGAGAGTTGTGAGATTTTTTGCAGAATGAATAAGTTTCCTATAGTAAGTATGTAGAAGAGACTGTTTGTTTGTTTTTATTTTTTTGTAGTGTTGATATTTTAATTTTTAAAAAGCTTCTGTTCACACTGTCCAGCTTCCAGATGTTATACTCTGAGAAGAAAAACCTAATGTTGATGTCATGTGCAACAGATCTGGCACTAATAAGGCTGCTTTCACACTATGAGCATTCATCCATTATTAAATGTCCGTTTTCACTGTAAAAACGGACGTTTAATAACGGATTAAATAAAGGGTGAATAAATATTCATGTTACCCTTCTCCCTCATGTATGGCCAAACACCTCTGCCTACAGACTCCCACAGCCGGGACTACTACTGCTCCCATCATGGAACAGACTTGTTTCCATGATGAGAGTAGTAATTCCCCGGCTGCAGGAGTCTGCAGACAGCTGGGAAGGCTACATTAGTGCTTGTACTACAACCCCCATCATGGAACAGACTCTGTTCCATGATGGGGGTTGTAGTACAGGGGCTGAGGGATTGATCGCACTGGGTTTCAATTCTGAGACCCCATGCGATCAAAAGTTATTAAGCAGGGGATCGGGCGGCATGTACCCCAACCCTGCGATGTATAGTGTGCTTTAACTTTCGTTTTTGAATCCCCCGTGGGAAGCCCCCTCTGGCCTGCAGAGGGGGGGCAGACATATAGCCTATATATCTAGCCCCCCAGCAGCGCATTAGATATGACCCCCGCCTGCGCATTAAATAATTACCCGCTGGTGCATTAAATATATACCCCCCGCCGGCGCATTAAATATATACCCCCGCAGCGCATGTATATGTGCCCTCGCAGCTCTTCTATATACATATATATGGCTCCCGGCACTATGCGCTGCTAATATAAATACCTTTCATTCATATGGCAGCAGGGATACATGTATGTAGAAGCACTGGGGGGGGGGGGGGGCAGATAACGCTATATGTCTGCCCCCCACAGCACTTCTATATACACATGCCCCTGCCGCCGTATGAATGAAAGGTATTTCTATTAGCAGCGCATAGTGCCGGGAGCCATATATATATATATATATATACACATGTATATATATATATATATATATGTATATGTATATATATATATATGTATATATATATATATATATACACATGCGCTGCGGGGGTATATATTTAATGCGCAGGAGGGGGTCATACCTAATGCGCTGGCTGCGGGGGGCTAGATATATAGGCTATATGTCTGCTCTTTGGCCCCTGCTACTCTCAAAGTTCATTTTTCAATCTCTCGCTGAGAGCCCTGATCGGCCATTCAGGGCTTCCCTCGGGGGATTCAAAAATGAAAGTTAAAACACACTATACATCGCAGGGTTGCGGAACATGCCGCCCGCTCCCCAGCTTAATAACTTTTGATCGCATCAGATCTCAGAAGTGAAACCCGGTGCGATCAATCCCTCAGCCCCTGTACTACAACCCCCATCATGGAACATACTCTGTTCCGTGATGGGGGTTGTAGTACAAACACTAATCTAGCCTCCCCAGCTGTTTGCAGACTCCAGCAGCCGGGGAATTACTACTCCCATCATGGAAACAAGTCTGTTCCATGATGGGAGTAGTAGTCCACCCTCAGCACTGCAGGAGTCTGCTGATGTCACCTCTTCTGAGCATGCTCAGAAGTAATAACGGATATAATAAACTGTGTGCAAATGAATGACATAAAGGCTCATCCGTCAGCCATAGACTTCAATGTTAAAAATAACGGCCGTTAATTTACCCGTTTCTTGTAACGGAAGAAAAATTTGTGCATGTGCCGTTATTTCTTCCGTCACAACTAACGGCCGTTATTCATGACTGACTATAACGGGTCATAAAAGGATAATCAAAAAATGCCATAGACTTTAATGGGATTCTTTCACTGCCGTTTACCAGGGCTTTTCTAACGGACGTTTGTAACGTATGAATTTTTATAGTGTGAAAGCAGCTCGATTTGTTCTGTGGAAGGCAGCCACCCACACGGCAACAGATGATGGGTGCTGGTGGCACCTCACGGAATTTTGTCGGAATGAAAGTGACTGTTGCTGCACCCTGTAGCTAGCGCATGCTTCCCTGCAGAATTTTCGGGCTGCTCAATAAAAAATGGATGCAGTCTCCATTGCGGTTTCTGCTTCTGTAGGCTTTTCTCACAGAGAGAGTAGAATGCATCTGCAGTGTCCCCACACTCCTCCTCTTCTGAAGAGGTCACAGCACATAAGAGGTGGAGACAGAGAGTAGAAATAAGGTTAATTAGGAGTCAGACTCTGACGCGAGTGCTGACTACGACAGGGTTTTAAAGTCACTGCACACGATTTTTGGGAAAAATTGATAAAAAGGCAACTTCTTCTGTAAATTTGGTCTCACAGTAGCCTGCAAGGAACGTTTGGTTCCCTCAAACTGTATTGGCTGATGGACTCAGATCTTTCAGGTTCCATTGTTGTCTATCATTTCTATTATGTGCTACAATAGTGTGGTATTCTGTACTATTCTACAATAGTGTGGCCTTCCAGGAGAAGCAAAATAATGTAATACTTTGACATGCACTACTACAAATGGTGAGGCCCAAGTAGAAAGCGATTGAGAATCCCTAATGTATGAATATCACCTGTACGGATTTGTTAACTACTTTCAAATGAAAACTGTGCGTGTTTTTCAGCATTTTGGGACGGATTATTCGAGTCACAGAAGAAGTAGTTGCTTATAGAGAATGGATATCAGCGAAATGGGGCCAGCAAAATAGATCAGAACCACTATACAACGGTAAGAATATGTTTATAGTGAAGTAGCTTTCTTTTCCCTAAATACTTTTAGTTGTAAGATATTCGTCCCTCTCTGGATGTAAGAATAAAGAGACATTACCTTATTTCATATGTGTGAGAGTAGTTCAACTGACAAGTACCGTATTTTTCGCCCAATGGACGCACCGGCATTTAAGTCGCACCAAATTTTAAAGGTGCAAAATCTAGAAAAAAAAAGATTCTGAACTCAACAGTAATCTTCAACCTGCAGACCTCCAGATGTTGCAAAACTACAACTCCCAGCATGCCCAGACAGCCGTTGGCTGTCCGGGCATGCTGGGAATTGTAGTTTTGCAACATCTGGAGGTCCGCAGGTTGAAGACCACTGGTATAGGAGGTAATACTCATGTGTCCCCGCCGCTCCGGACCAGTCATCGCTGCCCTGGATGTCGCTCCATCGCTGTCGCCGCTTCCCCGTGGTGTCCCTGATGCTCTGGATGTCTTCTTCCCTGGGATCCCCGCTCTCCCTCGCTGTTATCACGCCACTACGCACGCCGCTCCTATTGGATGACGGACGGCGTGCGTGATGACGTCGAAGGAGAGCGCCGGCCATGCAGGGAATCCCGGCATGGAGCAGACACCGAGGAGGCAGGTAAAGTCCCTCCCGGTATCCTGTAAGCTGTTCGGGACGCCACAATTTCACCGCGGCGGTCCCGAACAGCCCGAATGAGCAGCCGGGTTAGTGTCACTTTCGCTTCAGACGTGGCAATCAGCTTTGATCGCCACGTCTGAAGGGTTAATACAGGGCATCACCGCGATCGGTGATGTCCTGTATTAGCCGCGGGTCCCAGCCGTTGATGGTCACAGGGACCGCCGCGATAGGTGTGTATTCGCCGTATAAGACGCACCAACTTTTCCCCCCCCAGTTTTGAAGAAAAAGTGCGTCTTATACGGCGAAAAATACGGTATTTGTACAGTTGGTAATAAATTATATTAGAGTTACAGTTTTATATGTTGGTTGTATGGACTTTTTTTAATAAGTCTTTTTATCACCCTGTGTAGGGAATGAAGTGACCTTGATAGTGGATGTTCACCATTTGGATCAGTGTAATAATAATGTGTCTAGTCAAAATTCTGCCTTGGGACAAGCAAAGAATAAGACGACTGAAACTCTTGGTAAACATTCGTCCAATTCATCTGGTCCTCTGTCTTCCTCCTCTTCCACCCTCTCCAGTTCCAGTGATGTGGTGAGTTCACAATACTTGCTTATGATCTCAGCCTTACTATTTGGGGAATAGCCACCTTGATTGGTCATACACTGCAGATGCCTGTCAACCCGATACTCATTAACTCCACCATAAACTACATTTCTATTCAAATGGAGAGAGGTGTAATGCACTGCCACAGTACTTTATCTGCTATCAGGCACAGTTCTATATTCATTTCAAAATAGACTCCATTGGGTTCTTTTTCAGTGTGGCATGGGAAATACATGCAAAACTATTCTTCCCATCAAACATGATAGATCAGTTTGTAGTCTCTGTTTTATCACCACAGGTGTAAACATTGTTTCTCGAATCATCCTATAGGTCAGAAGAATGTATCTTTGTGAAAGAAAAAATACATGCATACAATTCTCATGTTGGAACTTTAGGCCCTGACGATTTGAGCAGTTTGTTCAGGGGATTGGATGTCATTGCCTGAAAAGCATAATGCCCAGTTTCACTTGGGTGTCTCATATACCAGTCTTATGTAAAAGCCCCCTTGTGTCAGCTGTGCTGGATTTATTGAGGCGTTGCTCTCTCAAATAAGTGCATCTGTGGCTGCCTAATATAGCCGTTATGAAATGTACACCTGAACGGACATACTTTTCCACTGTAATTTATAAAAATTAATAGCAAACATTATAGTAAATGTGGCAGGCTGTGGTGCCCCTACCCCATTGCCTCCAAGCCCCATTCACTTTTTTAGAAGTGGTGGACCCACATTTTTGCACAAACTTTTCTAAACAATTCCCAACTTATTAACATTAATAAGTAGCCCCCATCCCCTTGTTTTGTGTGGGTTTTGTACTGAGAACCACTGCTTAGTCAGTGGTGTCAACTCTCCTTGCATGACACATCACGTGTTTCCCGTAGAAAAAAGTCATTAAACGTCTGTGCATTCAGGACTCAGACGGAACTCCATTCAAGACGTCAAAGCAGCCAAGTTGTCGACAGGCAAGTGATAGTCGAACCGGTCCTCAGGAATCCTGCACCAGCTCTTCACAACCCAGCAGCAAACCACAAGCTAGCCAGAGTGTCAGCTCCTCAAACAGCAACATCAAGTCCCAGGTATGGAGAGATGTGTTTTTTGTGTCAGATCACTTTCCACCACTTCTTCATAGCTGGACTGTTGGTAACCTAAAACCCAGAATATTTTCAAGATAAGTATCTTTGACCAGAAGCGGACGAAGTGCTGGATAGCAGGGAGAAAAGTAAATAAATGTGTGTACACCAAATAATCACAGAAGAAATATGTACACCTCCCTCAAAGTGTACTTGTTAACAAAAACTTTTGATATGATGTAGATACTATATGTGTATTTGTAATATACATTGATTAAAATTTTGTATATTTTTGGGTAAAATGCTGTCCTTGCAGCTATTGCCTGTGTGTCTCTGTGAGGAGACCAAATACAGGAAGTGAGGGCAGGAGAAGCATGGATCTGTACAGACTGCTTGCTTGTCAATCATCCTAATGTGTGACCCGAGAGCATGCTATAGAGCCTCAGTGTAGGGATCGATCGATTATCGGTATGGCCGATATTATCGGCCGATAATCACGATTTTGGACACTATCGGTATCGGCAATTACCTTGCCGATAAGGCCCACCTCACCACGAATGAGCACCCCCCCCCGACCCGCCGCACCGCGTCCGCCCCCCGACGTCTATTCAGCGTTGCTAGGCCGGAGCCTGCCCGGAATGGATAAGAAGACCCCAGAGAAGAAGTACAGCCCGGACCGGTTCACCCTCCACCCGGAATGCCGCCGGACACTACAGGAAGGATGGATGGCCCGGACCACCCTGACAGGTAGGGGGAGAGAAGTGGGTGGCGGCGGTGGCGGCCTATGGCACCGCAAAAGCCACTGCAGTGTATTGATTTAAAGCGCCCACTTTAAATCAATGATCTGCAGCGGTGTCGCGGGGGGATAAATAGCCGATAACTTATACCGGAATATCGGTATAAGTTATCGGCTATCGGCCCTAACCTCCACCGATTATCGGTATCGGCCCTAAATAAAAACTATATCTGTCAATCCCTACCTCAGTGCACACTGTCCTGTATTTGGACTCCTCACAGAGACACACAGGCTGTACACTTTTTTTAATCAAATATGTTACAAATATACATAAAATGGTATTTATCTACATTATATAAAAAGTTTTTAACGACACTTAAACATAGCTAATGTATCTTATTCCAGAGAAATGTTTTTTTTCCACCTTGCCACCTATTCCACCTGCACTCATCACTTACTCTTAATTCTCTAGTAAATTCTGTCTTTAGAGTTTTCACATGTGCCATTTTTCTAGGTAAAAAAAGAGAATAAATAAAAAAAATAAAAAAACTTCTCGGCTCGGCAGTTGCTGACTTTATTATGCATGAATTATCTCAGCCTTCAGGGGCTCCGGTGGGCTGGAAAAGGTGGATACAGTCCTAGGAGAGAGTCTCCAGCCCACCGGAGCACCTGAAAGCTGAAGTAAGCAACCGCCGAGCTGTGAGGTTAGTGACAAATCGAATTACTGTAATTTCGCTCATCTGTACTACAGACACCATGCCAAGCCTTGTCTACCTATTGTAACTGGAATCCAATCCCTGAACGTCACTCAAGTAGGCAGGTAAATCTGAGAAAAGACAGCAGAGCTTCTCATGGAACAGTATCTCGTGGTGGGAACAGTTATTACTTATAAAATAACAGCAAAACTGCTCACCTTGTGGGGTTGTGTGCCAGACACAACCAACTATTAAAGCTTCAGTGATGTCACGGTGCAGCCAAGCCAATTTTAACATTGAAAAAGGGACCGTTCAAGCTCCGAAACGCGTCTGTTTTACTCTGGCATTGAGAATAAATGACTATGATTTTACGCATCTTGCTTCATGCAAGTTTATTCGCACGGATCGCACTGATGAATCCAGGCTTGTTTTAACCCCTGTGACATGAACGTCACTCAAGAAAGAGAGGTGGCGGATTGAAGAGTTGAGTAAAGCCACAGAATTAAGTGGATTTTAAAAGGCATCTGCGGAGCATGTACTGTAGCAATTCAGTCCAACAGTGGTCATAGCTCATATTTTGAATATGAACTTACAGACTCCCTTTAAAGGGGTATTCCGCCCCTAGACATTTTATCCTCTATCCAAAGGATAGGGGATAAGATGTCGGATCGCCGCCGTCCCGCTGCTGGGGACCCCTGGGATCCCCGCTGCGGCACCGCGCTATCATTACTGCACAGAGCGAGTTCGCTCTGCACGTAATGATGGGTGGTACAGGGGCCGGAGCATCGTTACGTCACGGCTCCGCCCCTCGTGATGTCACGGCCCGCCCCTTTCAATACAAGTCTATGGGAAGGGGCGTGGCGGTCGTCACGCCTCCTCCCATAGACTTGCATTAAGGGGACGGGCCGTGATGTCACGAGGGGCGGCGCTATGACTTCACGCGGCTCCGTCCCCTGTATCGCCCGTCATTACGCACAGAGCGAACTCGCTCTGTGCTGTAATGAGAGCGCGGTGCCGCAGCGGGGATCCCGGGGGTCCCCAGCAGCGGGACCGCGGCGATCTGTCATCTTATCCCCTATCCTTTGGATAGGGGATAAAATGTGTAGGGGCGGAATACCCCTTTAACTTCCTGAACATATGACCATATGAAAAAAAATAAAAATACATGCAACACAAATTTGACAATGGTGAAATGTCCGTAGGGCCCCCACAGCAGATTAGGCACATGGACATTGCTGCATAATGGTAAAAAATGTACAGCTTCCCAATGCTGCTGACTCCTTGTGTAGTAACTTTGTGAAGTCAGTTCATAGCTCTGGGGTTTGCTATACTGCCTCATAGTCCAGAAGCAAGAGGCATTTGTCATGTTAAAGTTCTTAAAGGGGTACTCCGGTGGAAAACATTTATTTATTTATTTTAAATCAACTGGTGCCAGAAAGTTAAAAAGATTTGTAAATTACTTCTATTATAAAAATATTTGTCTTTCCAGTACTTATTAGCAGCTGTATGCTACAGAGGAAATTATTTTCTTTTTAGAATTTTTTTTTTGTCTTGTCCACAGTGCTCTCTGCTGACACCTGATGCCCATATCAGGAGCTGTCCAGAGCAGGAGAAAATCCCCATTGCAAACCTATGCTACTCTGCACAGTTCCTGACATGGACAGAGGTGTCAGCAGAGAGCACTGTGGACAAGACAAAGGGGTACTCCGGTGGAAAACTACAACTAGACAAAAATAACTAGTTACATTGTTTTAAAGATCTAATGTCACTTCCAGAAACTAACAAAGCTGAGACTTGCTATAGATCTGTACACTACTGTCTTCCCTCTGAGGACACCTAAGCAGAAACTAACAAGTAGAGCGCTGGGGCCTGTTGATTTCGGTGATCAGTAGGTATTTCTATACCTGGACCCATCTGATCAAAACTTCTGATGTAGTACTATGAAAGTAAGAGTTCCTCTTTAGGAAAGGCTGCGGTGAAGCTGCTTCTGTTGTAATGTCTCCTAACCTCTGGGCACTTTGCAAAGAATATTCATAAAAATGCATAAAAAAAGCAAATGTGCCTCTTTATAATTTTATTTTGATATTCAGGGAAACTTTAATAGGGGCAAGGAGAGGTGATTGAATATGAATCTAACTAATGTTCAAACAATTGAAATAGTTTTGCTAGATTTGTTCAGCTGTTAAAGTGCCATAAATGCACAGAAAAGTGAGGAATAACACTCTGAGGTCTCATAGGACTATTTCAAAGTGTAATAGCTAACATTCCATTAAGGGTCTGTTGGGCACCAAAAAAGGAAGCTGAATGGACCCATTTCACAACAGATACCAAGGGTATTTTTTTTTTTTTTTTTGAGTTGAGCGGTGGAAAGAAATTAGGACATGCAGTATTTTTTTCTGCACTCAACTCCTGTTTTTTAAACGGGTTACGCAATGGACCTCCCTTTAGCAGAGCCCAACGACAATGTGAACTTACTTGTGGGGGATTTTCTGCTTGAATGAATAAATTTTTGCATCTTAATTTCTTTCAGCATGGCACAACCAGGCTTTTCCGTTCAGTGTCCTCCAGCAAAGGTTTCCAGACTCAACCCAACACAAGCCAAGGCACATCAGTGCCAAGCCGACATCTACAGAGTGGCAAAGCACAGCACCAGCACTATCATAGCAAAAAACGCAAGCACAAGCGGGAAACGGACCTTTGTAGATAGCTGTGAGAGCTGGACTTCTGGGACCTTCCTCATTGTGCCGCAACACAGTTCAACTGTATCCAATGGCTTCATGACTGTACTGGAAGCTTACAAACTTTTGAGTCGGTTTCTTTTTACTTTGGTTTTTCCCAGCTGACCACAGAATTGGATCATGAACACTTTAAGCAAAAAGGAAAAAAAAAAAGAAAAAAAAACTAACAAAAAAAGAAGAAAAATCTATATATAAAATGGCTGCTCATTTGATAAAAAATAGGGAGCTAAACAATTATTTGCACTTCTTTATCAGCACCTGTGTGCTGGTTTATAGGACTTAGATAGAAATATAAGAACATTACAAAGTTAAATTTCAGAACGGGGTGCAATTTGCAGAAACCCACCTTGTTATTTGGGAACTTTATTTCTGCATGATGGTTTTTTTTTATCATTTTGAATATTCTACCATTTTATTGTGCATACTACAGTATATGAAATTGCACTTTTGTAATGGTGCAAATGCTTTTTACATAAATCTTTACAAAAAGAAAAAAAAATTGGAATAGTTTAGTGAAAATGTCAATCGCATTGAGATTAAGTTGATTTTGGTCACCCTGAAAGGATCATTTCTACTCTGTTGCCCATTGTCAATTATTTATTTTTATATATTATATATATTTAAATAATGGCAAATTATTAGAAGGCAGATGGCCTGACCATGGGAAGAATGTAGCACATTTTTTTTAAATGTCATTTTGACAAATGCTTTTCTGTCATTCTTTCTTTTTTTTTTTTTCTTTGTCGCATCAGACTGTGTTACGATTGAATGAATGAGGGATAACACCAGGAAAAGTGCATCAGTAGAGGTTGTGTGGTGTTTATGTAGGTAACAACTCTACTTACTGATGTGTTCCTACCAACACTTGAATGCCTTCAAAAATAAAGATCCATCATATGCCTCATCTATTTTGCAGTCAGATTGCCTGGGCAGTCCTGTAAGGAACAGGTCTATTTGCAGGTATGCAGTTGTCATGTAGGGAGAAAAGAAACCTCTAAGAATGTCATGTTAGGGCACTAAATTCTTCACAGCGATTGATAAAATGCTCCCTAACCCCACACAGTGAAATCAGATGTGGTTGTGCTCTAAGTCTCTGTTCACATGGTTTCTGTTAATAACTGAAATATGACTCTTTGCTGGATCTGGCTCATACATAGTTTCCAATAAATTAACCATAATGCAAGTATGGAGAGCGTCTTTGGCTACATTCACATCAGATAAGTAGCCTAAGTTTGGGGGGATGGTGTAGAACTGTATGTCAACGTATACAGCAGGGTACTCATCCTGTGTCCATTATATTTTAATGGAGCGAATGTAGTCTAATATTGACTACTTTTGGCCTTTTTTTTTGGACTGTTAGGGCAAAGATATGCCGCGGTGTGTATGAGCATGTTGTTCTGTCAGTACGGCAATGTTTTTCTCAAATGTAGGCTACTTGTTTGATGTGAACAGAGCCTTAGATCAGTAGCCAACCCTCTGAAACTGATGGTTTCTGCTGAATTCTGTCTGGTGCACAGCTGGTATTAGTTCTGCCAGTTTCAACCAGTTAGAACCACTAACTAGAACGAAGATCGTTTGACACAAAAGTCATCTGTATAGTGAAATTTTATACAGCGAATTTACTTGTAATTGTTGTTTTTCTTACCGTACAATATCAGATCTAGGGTATGGCCACTTGGGACTGAAATGCTGCAGATTTTGACTTCCTTGTTAGTTTACTGGGAAAATCTGCAGAAACCCTACATTGACTATACTATTACAGTTGTATGCCCTTCCTTTACCATGCCTCCTTTTCTTTTTATCTAGAACACAACACCTGAGTAGAGGCATACATGAAACAGCATGTTTTTAATATTAAAATTGGTATCTCGCTCCATTTACAGGAAGACAGTCTCTTTTTGCTATTTAGTGGCTTGTATCAGAACACTGCAATCATTTTTGGCACATTGCAGCAACCTATCGGTTACCTGATCTTTCTCATAAGTAAAAGGAGTGTTACTAAAGGTAAAAAGGTCTTTAGGGAATTTTGTAGTGTTACATATAGTTTTTTAAATGTGGCATTTTCCTGTAAAGCCACACCGATGTTGGAGGAGGAGTGTTCAGGCTGCTTTAATCCTTTCAGGTGGGTACTGTCAGATTTTAAAAAAAAATGTATATGTTGTACATTTTGGTAAAACATTTAACCTTTCTACTATACTTCATAAGAATGTTATTTCCTTTTTATAGATATCATTGTTTATGAAAATCCATAGCTTTGTCCAAGCTGAAGCACAGACATGGACAAAGTCTAGTATCAGAGAGTACTATCAGACAAGATAGAGCACAGAGGAGTGCTATCAGACAGGATAGAGCACAGAGGAGTGCTATCAGACAGGATAGAGCACAGAGAAGTGCTATCAGACAGGAGAGAGCACAGAGGAGTCCTATCAGACAGGAGAGAGCACAGAGGAGTCCTATCAGACAGGAGAGAGCACAGAGGAGTCCTATCGGACAGGAGAGAGCACAGAGGAGTCCTATCGGACAGGAGAGAGCACAGAGGAGTGCTATCAGACAGGAGAGAGCACAGAGGAGTGCTATCAGACAGGAGAGAGCACAGAGGAGTGCTATCAGACAGGATAGAGCACTGAGGATTCCTTTCAGAGAGGAGAGGGCACAGAGGAGTCCTATCAGAGAGGAGAGAGCACAGAAGAGAACTATTAGACAGGAGAGAGCACAGAAGAGTGCTAGCCCGCCCTGACTTCCTGGACTTTGTCAATGCCTGTGCTTCAGCTTTTACAAAGCAATGATTTTAGAAGCCATAATTTCTATAAAAAGGAAATACAATTTTCTTATGAAGTATATTAGAAAGGGTAATGTTGTGCTAAGATGTACAACATATAAAAAGTTTTTGTATCTGACCTTGCCCTTTTTAAGGTTTAAAACATTCACATTCCCTGACAAAAGCTATAGACTCCTTAAAATTGTTGTAATTAAGAACATATATTTTTCCAGATCAAGAAACGAAAAACATTATAGCATAATAAAAAAAAACTATTACTACTAGAATATTTTGTTTTCATCAGAAAATTTTGGCCTCATCCACCCCCTTTCCTGGTTGAGCTTGATGTACACTGTGTGGGTTTTTGTTTTGTTTATTTAAAACAATCAAACTATGTAACTACTGTATATGTAACCCCAAATCAGTCAGCAGGGGGAGATTTTGACTTTATAATCCTTGACTTCGGTTTCTGGCAATTTGTTTTCCATTTATCTTTGTTGTAAATTTTATTGGCATTTCTATTTTCAAAGCAAATTACTTTGTGTTTTCTATCTTGATTTTTTTAAGTCTTAGGTCTACCTGAATGTTTCCTTTTCATAACCTTCCAATTTAATTCATCCTTGCACTAAATTTTACACACAGCTGAGTGGGAACAACCATCATCACCTGCCACACTCCATGTTAAAGGAGTTTAATAGTCTAGTCTATGTTTCAACTGCCAACTTTCTTCTTGGGGTCATGTTTTTCTATTAGGGAAGTCTACAGCTTGGTAAGTGCTATAAGTGTCTGTCATTTGTAGGCATTTGCCAATATTTGGAGGAATGTAACTTCACTTGATGGTTACATTATATTTTTCACATGACTGACTGATTCTGTAATTTTTTTTTTCACTCTTTCCGAACTGGAAAAACGTGAATAATTACAATATTTTATTGTCAATTGTTTGATATTGGCTTAAGGAAACCAGAACGTTCAGCTTTTAATCCAGTAGATTTGTGTCATGCAACAAACAAGTGAGGGATCCAGCTCCCCTTCCCTTATGTACAGTGCTCGGACCGGTGCCCGGCAAGGCATCCAATATTGAAGAAAGTAAGTACGGAGGGTCCAGCAATTTGTTGCAAGCAGCTTTATTGAAGATGCATCACACCATAAAAACGACAGTCAGTCAGACATGTTTCGAGCGCAAGCGCTCGAAACATGTCTGACTGACTGTCGTTTTTATGGTGTGATGTATCTTCAATAAAGCTGCTTGCAACAAAATATTTGTGTCATGTCTGATGTGAATATTTAAGAATAAAAAGTGTGTGAGCCCAACATAAAACCGAAAACCTAAGCCGAGGATACTGCGTTGCACAAACCCAATGTGCCAATAGTGAAATGAGAAGACAAAAAATGGTAGCAGTCCTGCTAGGCTAAGGATGAGTAAATAGCAGAAATAGAGAAAATGTCCAGTATTAAAATAACATTTATTTAATTAATTAGAACTGTAATGTGAGGTCTTTAGCAGGGCCCTTGCTTCAGACGGGTCACAAGATATATTAAAACGTGCTAAAATTGGATATAGTAAAAGCATATAAATAGGTGACACATGTAATTCCCCTATAACAGAGTAAATTGGGGCATGGAGTATTAGTCTCTGCGCTATGGTTGGTGCGGTGTGTTGGTAAGAGCTATATAGATACTTGCCCGCAATATTGACAATATTGTCTACCATTCATTGCAGTATTATAGTCTCTGTGCTATGGTTGGCGCGGTGTGTTGGTAAGAGCTATATAGATACTTCCCCTCAATATTGACAATATTGTCTACCATTCATTGCAGTATTATAGTCTCTGTGCTATGGTTGGCGCGGTGTGTTGGTAAGAGCTATATAGATACTTCCCCTCAATATTGACAATATTGTCTACCATTCATTGCAGTATTATAGTCTCTGTGCTATGGTTGGCGCGGTGTGTTGGTAAGAGCTATATAGATACTTCCCCTCAATATTGACAATATTGTCTACCATTCATTGCAGTTCTTACCAGCACACCGCGCCAACCATAGCGCAGAGACTATAAAACTCCATGCCCCAATTTACTCTTATAGGGGAATTACATGTGTCACCTATTTATATGCTTTTACTATATCCATTCAATTTTAGCAGGTTTTATTATATCTTGTGACCCGTCTGAAGCAAGGGCCCTGCTAAAGACCTCACATTACAGTTCTAATTACTTAAATAAATGTTATTTTAATACTGGACATTTTCTCTGGCATCTTCATTTCCACTATCCAATATCCACTATTTCTGCTATTTACTCATCCTTAGCCTAGCAGGACTGCTACCATTTTTTTGTCTTCTGAATATTTGCAATGAAATGTAAAAAAAAGAATTAAAAAAAAAGGGTGGACATCCTTTTAGTGTGGAGATTTGTCATGGTGTTCTAAAATGTCAACTAAACTCTCACAAATAAGGCAGGCATGTTTTATGTGGTTTTGTTACTTCTGTATGGAGTTGTGTTCACAAAGATATGTATTTCTTGATCTTACATGAAACCAATACTTTTTAGTATATATAGTGAACAAAGTTCAGTGTGTCCAATATGCAACAAATATGTAGTGGTCCAAAATGACTTTGATAAAAGATGTGTGACCTTTTTATACTACAATGTTTATGACTTATACCTTAAAGGCCTTGTCCTATCATGACGACCCCTTGAAAATATGAAGCTGATTTCTGAAGCTTTCCAGCAGTTAGTTAGGATTGATGTTGTGACCATATTACTGCTGTAGGGGAACTGTAATATCACATGGTAGCCATCCACACAATATTCATAGACTCTGGCTGCAAAACATCCTAATGCTCACTGTGGACAAGATTTGACCTGATTTGGAGTCTCCTCATTCGCAAAAATAGGTTTTGGAGATCCCAGGGCTATATTGGATCCTATTGTTCCATAAAGTCATAAGTCACAGTATATGGTACAGCTCCAGTATGTCTGACATGGTAAAGATCCTTGATAGTTACTTTTATGCAAATGGGAAGGAGCAATATAGGTTAAGCCCATTCATACAGCACAATTTGACACAATCCAGCATAAGTAGTCTGGTTGTTTTCAATGGGATTATGCGGTATAGTACACATGGTGGAAAAATCTGCTGTGGAAATTCCGATTTTAGACTCCACAGAAAATGAAAGTTTTTACTCTTTCAGTGAAATCCTCTCGGAAATGCGTTGTTATCTGTAGAGACGGGGCATTACCGAGCGGCCTGAATGCTGACTGATTTTTCTGTCTGTTTGCAATTTTACTGCTAGATATTCTGCCATGTAAATAAGCCCTTATGGTTTGAATCTGTTAGTATGGTGCAGATTGTTTTTGTATCTCTTGCGGGAGCCTTTTTATTTAATACTATTGCTGTCACTGTGCAATAGTGCTTTCCCTGTATTTGTCCGTGTTGCTGATTCTGTTAACGGTGAATGGTGCTGATAAGGTTATGAATACATGTTGCAATTTTATTTATAGCATACAATAAATCAAGTCCAGGTAAGGCTGGGTTTACACTGTTTTTGTTTTAACGTATGTTTTATACACTTATGAAGGAAAAACTTTATACATTCTTAGATGCTAAAACCGCATTTTACTGTATGCCGTCTCCCATTGACTTATAATATAACTAAAGCTGCATTCACGCCTCGTTTTTTACATACGGGTGCTGGATCCGGCTGGGGGAGGGGCTCCCGTACCCCAGCCGGATCAGCCCGTGACTCCATTTACTTAAATGACCCGACCTGAGTCAAACGGTGACTCCGGTCAGCTCAGTTTTGACCTGTATGCGGTTTTGGACCGGACCTAAAACCATAGTATACTACAGTTTTAGGTCCGGTCAGGAAACCGCATATGGGTGAAAAATGAGCCGACCGGAGTCACCGTTTGACTCAGGTCGGGTCATTAAAGTAAATGGAGTCACAGGCTGATCCGGCTGGGGTACGGGAGTGCCTGGTTTACCCCTCCCCCCCAGCCGGATCCGGCACCTGTATGTAAAAAACGAGGTGTGAATGCAGTCTAAGTATTGCAGCTTATGTTTTCTCTTTGCCGTAAACAAGTGAAGTTATCAAGATTTTTGTATACAACTAAATGAAACCTACTGTAATAGAAGAAAATGCCATGTGAACCTATCTTATTCAAGATTGTAAGCTGGCTCGTAGATTTGTGGGAGTTGTAGTGCACCTCCACTGAGAATACATAAACCTCATTAGATTGTCATGTCAAAATGCAGCCATCGCTGGTCACGGCTGCACCACAAGACATTAAAGACAAGGAAGCTAATACTTTTTAAAGGGGTAATTCGGTCTATGAAACATTATCCCCTATACCAAAAAAAAGGGGGGGGGGGGGATAAGTGTCTGATCACAGGGGCTCCAACCACTGGGCTGAAGGTCCATAGTGTGAATGAGCCCTAAAGGGGTAACATGTAGCCAAAAAAAGCTTTTTATTCATCTTATTGAAATTTACTCTTTTCACCTATTCTGTTACTGTAAAGCACCAAAGTGACCTCTCCACATAACTAGTTTTATACCAGCAGGTGTCTAATTCTTCCTACTCTGTGCATTGGTACGGCCCAGTCACATGACAGCTAAGCTCCATTCAGGGGGGGGCAGGAAGTGTCATTGTATATGCCCCCCCCCCCCAAACAAGGCATGCCAAGAATTTACCACGGAAAAGCTGCAAAGCACCAGTATGCATCCTCCATGCATGTAAATACCAGCTTTTATATGAATTTCTTTTAGTTGATTTAATCTTTTAGTCTTAGATGCAAAACTTGCAGGACAAAAAAATACAAAGGTTCAGTGATAAAAGAAATAAGATGCAGCAAGTTCTGAAAAACCCTTTCCCACCGTCCCATTCCTCTACATCGGTGGTCTCCAACCTGCGGACCTCCAGAGGTTGCAAAACTACAACTCCCAGCATGCCCGGACAGCCGTTGGCTGTCCGGGCATGCTGGGAGTTGTAGTTTTGCAACCTCTGGAGGTCCGCAGGTTGGAGACCACTGCTCTACATGTTATATCTGAATGATCTTTCACCACTGTGTTTTGAGCAGTAAAGAAACGAGAAAAATATGGCAGATGTGATCAGGATCCTACAGTGCAGGGTTTTCCAAACAGTGTGTCTGCAGCTGTGGCAAAACTTCAACTCCCAGCTTGTTTAGACAGCCTTTGGCTGTCCGGGCATAATGGGAGTTGTAATTTTGCAACAGCTGAAGAAACAGTGTTTGGAAAATACAGCTTTAGGGTACATTCACACATATAGGATCCTGCGCAAGATTTATAGCAGAAAATCCTGTGCATCAAATCTGCGTCCATTAGCCGTACTCCACTTTTATATTAATGTTGGGTCCCTGAATAACGTTATGCAGTCTGCTAATATACATTTGTGTTTCCCAACTAGGGTGCCTCCAGCTGTTGCAAAACCACCAACTCCCAGCAATGATGCGGGAGAAATGTAGTTAATACCAGCTCCAAATTCCCACAAGTAATTCTACTTGTGGGAATTTGTATTTCCGTGGCCATACCCTAATAATTGGTCTAGTTGTTAGGAATATTGTTTAATGGAAAGGTACTGCCTAAAATATATAGCCATTTTTTAGAACTTAATTAACCCTAAAGTAAATGGCAGTACGATAATAGATGAAAGCTTATATTGGGATGGTTTGGCCTCCAACCTGTCTTACTCGAAGGCATAAATACCATCAATTTATAGAAGTGTCTGGAGATTTTTTTTGTTTATATAGGGCCTTTGTAATAGAGGGGTGGGAGTATATGTATGTTAGATGCCTGAGATCATCCATAATATTTTGTTGTTGCAGTGTGCATATAGTCACACTGAGCCAGTATCCCTAAGGAATGTTCCTAAATGCCAATTCTCTTATCAAAGATGTACTTTTATACAAGCAAATGAATATGCAAGCAAGGTTTACCTACCAATCGTTCTACAGGGCAGTATTTGAAAACTCATAGGCCGACATTTATTATTGTCTACAGAAGGTGCAAGCAGGGTTTATTTGCACTTTTTTGCGTCTTTTGGTTTACACATTTCCAATCCACTGATTTTGGCAATACACATGATATGGACTGGTTTTATGAACTGCGCCTTTTAACAAAAAGCCACTGAAAAGTCTCTAAAACTTCACCAGCCCAGACTTAGCTTTTTGGTGTATGTGAAGAGAGAAATTTAAGAAAATGTGACCGGCACAAAATGTATCAAATGCTCTGTGACAATTTTAATAAATTTGGCGCTCCTACACATTACCAGCACAGACAAACACAAAAAATGCCTCACTTACACCTACAATGATAAATGCCGGCCATAGTACTGTACTTTATTTATAAAACAAAAAAAACCTTTACAGTATACTTGGTTGTTTCTCCACTTCCGTTCTCCTTCCCTTGTTGCTACTGGATGTCAGCCAATCACTGGAGCAGAATAGGATCAGTATGGAAATGGGTTAGCAGCCATGAAGTTAAATATATGATCTTAAATGGTTGCTATTTTATTAGTTTGATTTTAACTTACTGTGGTAAGTTACCAATAAGAACCAATTCTGATGCAAAACTTTTTTTAAGTGTTCATCCATAGGGAAGAGATCTTGATGTATACACATACCCATATCAGTAGGTGAAATGCAGCTTTTGTTCTACACGCACCCATATTGAAATCTGTAAATCCATAGACAATAAATGGTTAGGCTGGGTTAACACAATGGAATTTGTGCGGAATGTCCACACATTTGCCCAATCTGGCGGGATCTAGGACAACATGAAAATGTGCACTCTCATTGATGGCAATGCATTTCCTAGCGGAGTCCGCAGAAAGAATAAACATGTCTATATTATTTCTGCAGATGCCGCAATCTGAATTTCCACGAAAGAACAGTCTGGCGCAGGCAATTCTGCCGTGTAAATGGTGCAGCAGAATCCCATTGAATCAATGGGACTCTGCTGCAGCGGAATATTCATGCATTCCACACAAATTCCGCCATGTGAACATACCCTTATCGACAGGGCTGTGATGTCATCAGATCCACATAGAGAGGAAACCTCTAGAAGTTACCACAACCCATGCACTTCTGGATCCTAGGGTGTAAATTAGAAAGCACAGCACTGTATGTATATATTTTCTGGTAGGCCATATTTTTTTCTTTTCTATTGTGTTTTTATAGAGGCATACATAAACCTACCTTCCATTCATTGTGTGAATAGATTCTTTCAATCAATATTAAGATACTAAATAAAATCTAAAAACACAAGTATATTCTCCAGTCTTAAACAATTTACTTTTTTTTTTTTTATAGGTGTGTGTGATCTTAGAGGAAAGGTTACATGGCTTCTTCAGCCCAGCACACTGTAATTTATGCCCAAAGAGGCACTGATCTGCCAATTCTATTAATTTCTCTATAGAAGTGGCATATTTTATGCTAAAGCATTCTCCTATAACCAGCATGTAAAACACTGGCTTTAATACATTCTCCTATTGATTTTATGTGCAGATAAAGCTGAATCTCTATTAAGTCTATAATTTTAGTAAATACTTCTTCCAAACCTACTGCCGACTTTGTAAACTTGTGTCCTAACAGGAGTTTTAAGTCTTCCCTGCTTGGTACTCATGAGCCATATGGCTACTGACTGTTATTCTAGTCTTAAAAACATTTCCAGCATTTCCTTGCTTCTAATTCAGGAGGTGAGTTCATTTTAGCACATTACGGTTTATTAAGTTTAAAGGTTTGTTTTTTTCCGAGCTTATGATTGATGGCCTATCCAGGATAGGATATCACTTCTGATTGGCAGAATGGTGGCAAATGTGTATGCCGCCGATCATCTGTTTGGCACCTTCAGTATACAGTGAACAGCTCCAGAAGCAGTTGGCTCCGTTCACTGTGTAGTGGCCGGGCCTGGTTACTGCAGGCTCAAGTTTTGTTCACTGAACAAGAGCAGAGTTGCATTAAGGCGGTGCCACCAAAGTCAATGGAGCCAACTGCTACTGGCCACGTTTATTGTGTATCAGATCAGCAATAAATTTTTCCCTTTTTTTTACTTTTACATTTTTTTTTTTTTTTACACTTGAATAGTCCCCATAGGGGACTATTCATAGCAATACCATGATTGCTAATACTGATCTGTTCTATGTATAGGACATAGAACAGATCAGTGTTATCGGTCATTTTCTGCTCTGGTCTGCTCGATCTCAGACCAGAGCAGAAGACGCCGGAAGCAGGAAGGTGAGGGGACCTCCGTGCGGCGTTCTGAATGATCGGATCCCTGCAGCAGCGCTGCGGGCGATCCGATCATAAATGGAAATCGCGCACTGCCGCAGATGCCGGGATCTGTATTGATCCCGGCACCTGAGGGGTTAATGGCGGACGCCCGCGAGATCACGGGCGTCGGCCATTGCCTGCGGGTCCCTGGCTGCGATCAGCAGCCGGGATCAGCCGCGCATGACACGGGCATCGCTCCGATGCCCCCGGTTATGCACAGGACGTAAATGTACGTCCTGGTGCGTTAAGTACCACCGCACCAGGACGTAAATTTACATCCTGCGTCCTTAAGGGGTTAATGGCCTAGCCTGTGGATAGCAAGGAAAACCCTCTCTTATTCAATTCAGGAATTTTGGTAATGATGATGCAACTCAGTGTTGCCATGGGTATCTGTGTAGTATGACATGCTTGGTACATTGCATGTAACCTTGCCGTCATGTATTGTGGCCTACCACTACAGCAGTATTCTGTTGCTTGAAGAATTAAATTCAATGTTCAGTCTTAATTCTTATTCTGCAGAAAGGTGTCTAATATAGGGAATTACTGCCCAACTTTTACTATATAGTTTGTACCCATAAACCACTACACCTTTATTTTTGAATGTGTTCCATACATTGTCAGTGCTAGTGTACATGAATTAGTTTTGGACTTTTCTACTCACACTATAGTCACTTCTTCTGATGGAAAACTGTCTTTCAATCTTTTTATTTTTATTCTTGCATTTCTTACGGTTCAGTTTATTTGCCTGTCAGAATAGGGAACTGTTATTTAGTGGTGAAAACTCACTTGCAGAAATGTACGTGTTTTTTCTCCAGACCTATACAGATTCCATATGCGTTTTAGTGCCTGTATTTTCGAAGACATCTTCTACTTCTCTTGCCATGCTGTGATCTTATGATTGCTTATTTAGAGAAATGCTTAATTGGCTAAGGCCCCTTTCACACTGCCATTATGTCCCAGCAATAATGGCCGTCAAACTTTTTTTTTTTTTTGCAGTTTGACGGACATCATTTTGACCAGTCATAACGGGTCCCAATGGACCCCATTATAATCAATGGGGGTCCGTCATAGCGGGAGAAAAAGATGGTGCAAGCACTATTTTTTCCCCCGCTATTCTCGATCCTAAAATGTGAATTTAGCCTTAGAACGATCTTTTTGACTAGTTTGTGCTAATAGGAAGTGATTTTTTTTTTTTAATTGCTAAAAAAATGTTTTTATTCTTTTTAATACATTGGCATATTACATCTCCTTTAATTTAGTATCCAGCTTTATTATGGCATCCAAAGAAGTGTTATGGGACCCTGCTGTACCCTTTCTGCACGTGTAGCCATGGGTAGGTTTTTTTTATTCTGCAAAAAAAAAAATCATATTATTAAGTTAGCCCAAGAAGCATTTGCTCTAGAAGGAAATGTATCCATAATGCAGTGCCACAAAAAGGTACAACAATATGGCGTCCTACTCCTTGTGCTGCCATGCATGCTCTGTGCACACAGCTCTGCCATTAACATGAGGCCTTATTTGTGGGATTTCTTGTACAGGGATGACTGCAGCAGAAGTCCTTTTAGAATACAATCTGGGTTTACATAATAGTAGGATGTGCAGTAAAAAAAATCTTTATTAAAGGTTTTGTTTCTTTTTGTGTTCCAGTGAAATGGTGGAAAGCTAAAGCAACATTTTGTACACTTTAGCATATATTTTTGCTTCATTGTTTTCTTTGTTTATAGAGAAAAAAAAAATCCTAGATTTTTTTTTTTTTTTTAACGGAACATATTTTCTATTTGCAGTTTTTCTCCATTTAAGTTTTTGGTGACAGGAATTGCAACAACAGCTTGAGAATTCTCAAAAAAAAAAAAAAATCTTTTAACTGTAAAAGCTTGGTCTTCCATATTTTATTTTTTTCCCTTAAATCAGAGTGCATTGTGCTCATATTTGCTGTCAATAGGTTGATGTTACAGCCATTTGTTTTAAGGCAAAGCCTTTATGATACTGTGCAGTGGGTCAGCTCACTGTTGCAGGTCTGATGTTTTTGATTCTTGGCAATCAGCTGTATTGTGAAGAAAATACACATCTGGCTGCAGGGGACATTTTGTCTAAAATTATGGCCATTCCTGTAAGGCAAGGTTTGCCAGAGTTTGGTTTGGCTCATCGAGGTGGTTGCCGAATGAGGGAACCTCCTCTATGATGTACCTATTCTGTAAAATAATGAAAACAATGTGCAAGATGCATCTCTCACATTTTAGATTTTAATGATACAAATTCTAACCAGACTCTCCCTGAGTTTGCAGGTTCATATAGCTCAGTTTGACGATGTCCTCTTGATTGACAAAAGGAAAAGTTAAATACCAATATGACAGTGATGACCTGTATATTCATTTCAAGGCTTAAGAAAATAAAATAAAAAATTCTAATTACTACTCATAGTAACTCATAAACTGTTAAACATGGGTTTTATTTTTTTTTTGTATTTCCTGTACTCATAGGATTATTAAACCACCATTTTGTTGACTGCAGAAGTGTCCATGTATACTGACTGGGGTTACTGACATCACTGTGATAACGGTTAGCAAACCAATTCCATCATGAATTTCAGCGCAATCTGTAAGACCCATCATGTTTTAAAAGGGTTCTCCGGTGGAAGAACAAGGTTTTAAAATCAACTGGTGACGGAAAGTTATACCAATTTGTAAATGACTTCTATTTAAAAATCTTAACCCTTCCAGTCCTTATCAGCTGCTGTATGCTCCAGATAAACTACAAAGAAATGTGTGTAGTTCTTTCCAGTCTGACCACAGTGCTCTCTGCTGACACCTCTGTTCATGTCAGGAATTGTCCATATCAGGTGAGGTTTTCTATGGGGATTTGCTTCTAATCTGGACAGTTCCTGACATGGACAGAAGTGTCAGCAGAGAGCACTGTGGTCAGACTGGAAAGAACACAATTTTCTCTGTAGTATACAGCCGCTGATAAATACTGAAAGGCTTCAGATTTTTAGTTAGAAGTAATTTACAAATATGTTATAACTTTTTCCGCCACCAGTTGATTTGGAAATATTTGTTTCCCACCTGAGTTCCCCTTTAAGCTTGCCATATACATGAGAAGTCATTTGTGCCTGCTGATTTCAGAGGAATTGCTCAACTATCTAATGCATGAGTGGGTGTTTCCCATCCCTGATGACAGCTGTTGGAGTATTCCCCATGCTTTGCTGTCATGGGAGATAAGCCAATACCAGAGTGGTCTGGCAGTGGCTTGTGCCTGTTTGCTGAACACGCATTAAACTAACAGCTATTTACAGTCCGATTTTGCTGTAGATTTCACCCATTGCACAAATCTGCCACATCTGAACATCATGTGTACTGGCTTAGCCAACATTTTATTTGCCACTTGCGAAGTCTCATTTCTATATGAGTAAAATTGCACCATGCAAGACTGTATTGCTTCATTTTCTAGAACTAATCAAAAGCAAGTACTTTAAAAAAAAAAAAGAGAGAGAGAAGCAGCCATCTTATTTTTAGCACGTTTACTTAACAGTGGTGTTTGCGGGAAGGTTATATTGATTCCTTTGGAATCTCCAGTTTGCCCCATTTTATGGTTTTCATAAATACAGCAGGAAAAGATTTTTTTTTTTTTCTTGTAGGATGTAAAATCACCTTGAGGGTAAACTGATTTAAAGAAACACACATTTATATTTATATATATATATATATATATATATATATATATATATATATATATATATATATATATAAAACATATAAAATTGTAAGTGTGTATATTTCTTAATACCTATAGATGAAATGGAAATATAAACCTTTTTGTATTTTTCCTTAAATGCTTTATTATTGTATATTTCATCTGTGTATATGACTCGGTTGAATAATTTTATTTTGGAGTTGATATACTTTTGTGACAACTTTTGTGTATGTCATTGGGAGGGAAGGGAATAAATGTTTAATTTAACTCTTGTGTTGTACTTGAATCTGTGTTAGCGTGTACACTTCAGTATTTAGACTGTTCACGTGTTCTGGTTTGTCAACATTTTGTTAAAAGAAAAAAAATTAGGAAGCTTTATTTTATACAAAAAAAAAAATCTATAAAAAAGTGGGAATGTGAGCACAGTGAATATTTATTGCATGACCTATTGTTGATCCATCTGGGCTATTGTCTATAATAGTGATTCCCAACCGCGGTGCCGCGGCACACGTGTGTGCCGTTCGCCACTGGCCGTGGTGCCGCGGGATTTTGCTGTGATTTTTTTTTTTTTTTTAAATATCCCGCCCCGGCCTGCGCGCTTATGACTGGCGGCGCAGGGGGGAAGGGAAGCCTGCGTGCGCACACAGCGTCCCCCTTCTACCTTTCGGTGCAGTGGGCCGAAAATGGGTCCCTGGGGCGGAACGATCTTCACCTGCGCCGGAATCCCGTGCCTGCCGTGGACCTGCAAAGCCGCGCGGACCGGCTTGCTTAAGGTACTGTACCCTTTCCACCCCCCCCCCCCCATCACCCGGGTCCACCGTATACCCCCCCCCCCCCCTGTCACCCGGGTCCACCGTATACCCCCCCCCCCCCCGGTCACCCGGGTCCACCGTATACCCCCCCCCGGTCACCCATGTCCACCCCCCCCGTCACCCATGTCCACCCTCCCCCGTCACCCATGTCCACCCCTCCCCCGTCACCCATGTCCACCCGTCACCCATGTCCACCCGTCACCCATGTCCACCCCTCCCCCGTCACCCATGTCCACCCCACTGTCACCCATGTCCACCCCCCTGTCACCCATGTCCACCCCCCCTCCTGTCACCCATGTTCACCCTCCTGTCATCCCTTTCACTCCTGTCCACCCCCCCGTCACCCAGTCCGCCCATCCCCTGTCACCCAGCCCGCCCCCCCCTCTGTCACCCATGTTCACCCCCTCCTGTCATCCCTTTCACTCCCATCCACCCTCATGTCACCCATGTTCACCCTCATCCACCCTCCTGTCACCCATGTTCACCCCCTCCTGTCACCCATGTTCACCCCCTCCTGTCACCCATGTTCACCCCCTCCTGTCACCCATGTTCACCCCCTCCTGTCACCCATGTTCACCCCCTCCTGTCACCCATGTTCACCCCCTCCTGTCACCCATGTTCACCCCCTCCTGTCACCCATGTTCACCCTCCTGTCACCCATGTTCACCCTCCTGTCACCCATGTTCACCCCCTCCTGTCACCCATGTTCACCCTCATCCCCCCTCCTGTCACCCATGTTCACCCTCCTGTCACCCATGTTCACCCTCCTGTCACCCATGTTCACCCTCCTGTCACCCATGTTCACCCTCCTGTCACCCATGTTCACCCTCCTGTCACCCATGTTCACCCTCCTGTCACCCATGTTCACCCTCCTGTCACCCATGTCCACCCCCCCGTCACCCATGTCCACCCCATCTGTCACCCATGTCAGACCCCCCCCGTCACCCATGTCCGACCCCCCCCCCCTGTCACCCATGTCCGACCCCCCCCCCTGTCACCCATGTCCGACCCCCCCCCTGTCACCCATGTCCGACCCCCCCCGTCACCCATGTCCGACCCCCCTCCTGTCATCCCTTTCACTCCCATCCACCCTCATGTCACCCATGTTCACCCTCATGTCACCCATGTTCACCCTCATCCACCCTCCTGTCACCCATGTTCACCCCTCATCCCCCCTCCTGTCACCCATGTTCACCCTCCTGTTACCCATGTCCACCCCCCCGTCACCCATGTCCACCCCCCCGTCACCCATGTCCACCCCCCCGTCACCCATGTCCACCCCCCATCACCCATGTCCACCCCCCCGTCACCCATGTCCACCCCCCCTGTCACCCATGTCCACCCCCCCTGTCACCCATGTCCACCCCCCCTGTCACCCATGTCCACCCCCCCTGTCACCCATGTCCACCCCCCCTTTCACCCATGTCCACCCCCCCCTGTCACCCATGTCCACCCCCCCTGTCGTCACCCATGTCCACCCCACTGTCACCCAGTCCGACCCCCCTCCTGTCATCCCTTTCACTCCTGTCACCCATGTTCACCCCCTCCTGTCATCCCTTTCACTCCTGTTCACACCCTCCTGTCACCCATGTTCACCACCCTCGTTCACCCTCCTGTCATCCCTTTCACTCCCGTCCACCCCCTCCTGTCACCCATGTTCACCCCCTCCTGTCATCCCTTTCACCCTCCTGTCACCCATGTTCACCCTCATCCACCCTCCTGTCACCCCTGTCCACCACCCTCCTGTCACCCCTGTCCACCACCCTCCTGTCACCCCTGTCCACCACCCTCCTGTCATCCCTTTCACCCCCATCACCCATGTCCACCCCCGTCCACCCTCCTGTCATCCCCGTCGACCCCTGTCCCCTCCTCTACACCTCTCTGTCCACTCTTCTACACCCCTGTCACCCATGTACGCTCCACACTCCTCTACACCCCTGTCACCCATGTCCGCTCCTCTACACCCCTCTGTCCGCTCCTCTACACCTCTCTGGCCACTCCTCTACACCCCTGTCACCCATGTACGCTCCTCTACACCCCTCTGTACACTCCTCTACACCCCTCTGTCCACTCCTCTACACCCCTGTCACCCATGTACGCTCCTCTACACCCCTCTGTACACTCCTCTACACCCCTCTGTACACTCCTCTACACCCCTGTCACCCATGTCCGCTCATCTACACCCCTCTGTCCACTCCTCTACACCCCTGTCACCCATGTACGCTCCTCTACACCCCTCTGTCCGCTCCTCTACACCTCTCTGTCCACTCCTCTACACCCCTGTCACCCATGTACGCTCCTCTACACCCCTCTGTTCGCTCCTCTAAACCTCTCTGTCCACTCCTCTACACCCCTGTCACCCATGTACACCCCTCTGTCCGCTCCTCTACACCCCTCTGTCCGCTCCTCTACACCTCTGTCACCCATGTACGCTCCTGTACACCCCTCTGTACGCTCCTCTACACCCCTCTAAACCCCTTTGGTCACCCATGTCCACCCCTCTACATCCCTCTGTCACCCATGTACACTCTTCTACACCCCTCTGTCACCCATTTAAAAAAAAGTTTGGCGCCTAATAGATTTGTTTTGCAGGTTTAACAGTGAAGAATTGTGTGGAAGAAATCGTGATGATGGCCCGGACCAGATGGAGAAGAGAAGGCAACATTGCAAATTAGAGAAGACGTCATTGGTGAGTTGCTGTATAAAGCAGCGCTTTAAACTACATACCCACTGATAAATAGATATAGTGCAGTGCATTTTTTACCATTACCCCCCCCCCCCCCCTTTTTTTTTTAAATTTATTTATTTATTTATTTTTTTTCTCCTTTGCTCGTCAACCTCTGTAGCGGTGCCCCGCGGAATTTTTTTTTTCGAGGTGTGCCCCGACCCGAAAAAGGTTGGGAAACACTGGTCTATAATGTTAACACCTAACCTTTATGTTTAATTTTTTTTTTTTTTTTTTTTTTTTTTTTAAAAGGACACCAAAATGATGGCTATAAAGGACATTGGGGAAATTTATAATGTGTTATCACTTTCATGCTGCCTAAACCATGAGTCATTGGAGTGGTCCCTGGTGGCTTCTCCCCACTCCACCAGCCTTAATTGATAGATCCCTCCCTTTATGAATATAGGCAAAGTACAACACAAATAGAGAAACATAGCTGCACATCCACCATTTGTATTTTGATCTATTTGCTTCTCAGCATAATTTAAAAAACTAACAGGTTGTTTGTATACATTTTGATCAAAAAGTACAAGCCCACTCGCCACGTCACTGGCATAGTGCCATTCGGCGACCACTGCCTCCAAAACACCATGCCCACGGGGTGGGGGAGGACAGAGTGGCCAGGCAGCCCACTGCTACCCGTCCAAGCCCCTGGCTCTGGGCCGCACCACAAACAATGCATCAAAGAAACAATGGCCGCCACAGGGGCATGGTGTCTTGGAGGCAGTGGTCACTGCCCAGCTCTACATCAGTGTATGGTTAGGGACCCACTCTGACTAGGTAGCCTTGATGTGTGTGGGCTTGTACTTTTTGATCACAATGTATTCTAACAGCATTTTTGAAATGATGCTGAGAAGCAAGTAGATCAAAAAAATAATAATGGTGCATGTGCGGCCATGTTTCTTTGTGTTGTACATTTGTAGTCTCTCCCTTCTTCCATGGCCAGCACTCCATTCGGCCCAGGCGTTTTTAATTAGCAGGAGACTGCATAAGGGTTTCCTCCTTACATTCTCCCAGCCCTCTGGTATGGAGCACAAGTAGGTGTTCACACTGCTCTGTGGCGGCCATTGACGCTTTGTTTGTGGGGGGGGGGGGTGTGGCTTCAGGGGCTTGGTCGGGCAACAGTGGGGCTGTCTGGCCACTGGGTTGTCCCCCCTGTGGGCATGGTGTCTTGGAGGCAGTGGTCACCACCTGGCGCTACACCAGTGTACGGTTAGGGACTTACTTTGACTAGGGGGCCTTGACGTGGCGAGTGGGCTATTTTATATGGTTTACAAGTCTGCTTTTTAACCTAAATAGGTTTCAAATCTAAAATGTTGTGGTTTTATAAAATATGGCTTCTAACCACTAGAATGAGCCTGTGAGCATACTCCCTGAGGGTCTGACGAAGCATGCTGACGCACGCGCAACAGCTGTAACCCAGCTCATGGCTGACTAGTTGCGTCCCTGGAAAATCGTCCGTGCACACCAGGTCTTCATGCACAATGAAATAAAGCATTCCTTGACACTGTTTCCCGGTGAGTGACGCCCTTCATTTGTCTGCTTTTGTATTGCATGGACTTGTTTCTTATGGAACCCGATGGATTCTTAGTGTCTACCGACATCTATGCTACCATCTCTCACATTGTCTTACCTGCTGCAGTGCAGTAGTTGCTTCTTAAAGAGGATTATCGGGGGAGGAGTGCAGACTGCTTGGACTCTTGTCTGGTTCGATACTACCTATTTTACTGCTGAGGTAATTGTCAGAAAAACAAAGCTCCATAATAATTTATTAAGAAATCAAATAGTTTTGGACCTAAAAAATGACGTGTGAAAATGGAGTAGAAGAAGCTTGGTCTATGCTCAAAATTGTACACTTGATATATCATGGTAATAAGCACAAGCAACATATGTTTGCATCTAATGGGTGCCATTCTAAGACTTCAGTCAATCCAGGAGCTGTAATCTTTAAGCATTGCTAAAGGTGTTTGAGCACTTAATGCTGCTCGTTCTTGCAGGAAATTGTTGGGCAAATTTGTGCGGCCATTTAAACCATCGTTGTCGGCCACAAGTCGCCCTATGTAAGGAGAGATGTGTGGCTGATGATGAATTTAGGGGCCACATGAAGACTCTGTACAAGTGTGCTGATCAGTGAAGACACCACTTCTGATCAGGGCAGCGTCAGCCTGTGTAAAAAGGCATTAACCCCTTAAGGATGCAGGGTTTTTCCGTTTTTGCATTTTCATTTTTCCCTCATCACCTTCTAAAAATCATAATGCTTTCAATTTTGCACATAAAATTCCATATGATGGCTTATTTTTTGCACCACCAATTCTACTTTGCAGTGACATTAGTAATTTTACCAAAAAATCCACAGCGAAATGGGAAAAAAATTCACTGTGCGACAAAATGTGAAGAAAAGATGCCATTTTGTAACTATTGGGGTCTTCCGTTTCTACACAGTGCATTTTTCGGTAAAAATAACACCTTATCTTTATTCATACGGTTAAAATGATACCCTACTTATATAGTTTTGATTTTGTCGTACTTCTGAAAAAAATCATAACTACATGCAGGAAAATGTATAAGTTTAAAATTCTCATCTTCTGACCCCTATAACTTTTATTTTTTATGTTTCTGTGTACGGGCCGGTATCGGAAGTTTTTATCGGTATTGATGGGACTTTTTGATTTTAACATGTGCTGCACTCTTCCCCACCCCCTCAGCCTAACCCTATATAAGTAGTAGTTAGCTACACATGGGTCATTTCTTTCCTAGCAGCCTCCCAGTCTGACTGGGAGAGCATGGTAAGTGAACTATTGGACCTTGTTCACACTGGTGTGGTGCTGTGTGGTGTCCGTTGCTGCCGTGGCGCCGTGTCTGCGGGGGGGTGCGGCCCATAGACTGGTTTGAGTGGCATTGGGGCTGCTCTGCTGGTGGGTCGTTCCCCCTTGTGGGCATTGGTGTCGCGGCGGTGGTGGTCGCCGCCCGGTGCTGCGCCATTTTATGCTGGGGACATTAGGGACCCACTCTTAATAGGTGGCCTTGACGTGGCGAGTGGGCTTGTACTTTTTGATCAAAAATGTGTACTAACAACCTGTTAGTTTTTGATATTATGCTGAGAAGCAGTCAGATCATTATACAAGATTGTAGATGTGCACCATGTCTGTTTTTCTACCCGAATTCACTTTTTGATTGCTTTTTATTAATTTTTTTCATGATATAAAGAGTGACCAAAAATATGCTATTTTGGACTCTGGAATTTTTTATGCGTACGCCATTGACCACGCGGTTTAATTAACGATATATTTTTATAATTCGGACATTTCCGCATGCGGCGATACCATACATGTTTATTTTTATTTACACAGTTTTTTATGGGAAGAGGGGGTTGATTCAAACTTTTATTAGGGAAGGGGTTAAATTACTAACTTTTTTTTTTCACTTTTTTTTTGCAGTGTTATAGCTCCCATAGTGGGATATAACACTACACACACTGATCTTTTACACTGTTGACTGCAAAGCCATAGCTTTGCATTGATCAGTGTTATAAGCGGTCGATTGCTCCAAGCCCGAGATACAGGCTTGAGCAATCAATCAGCGATTGGACGCCATGGAGCAAGGTAAGGGGACCTCCGCTCATGTGCTAGCTTATTGGGACATCGCGATTTTATCGCGATGCTGCCGGGAAGCTTTCTCTTTTATTTTAGACGCAGCGATCAACTTTGAACGCTGTAGTTAAAGGGTTAATAGCGCGCGGCACAACGATTGGTTCCGCACGCTATTAGCCCAGGGTCCTGGCTATCATTAGCCACCCGGACCGACCCGGTATGACGCAGGGTCACGTCGTTACCCCGTTTTATTTACCGGGACCGGGTGTAGGGCATACAGGTACGCCCTATGTCCTCAAGAGGTTAAAGGAGATATATATGTAGATAGATATAGATATTGTGACAAGGGAAGGGTGTATTTCCCTAGCTAACCCTGGAAACCTCCACCTGTGGCCTAATTAATAAGGTAGCAGAAAGGGGGAAGTGTGTTTAAAAGGAAGTCAGACAGAATAGTTGGGGCTCTCCCTTGAAGACAGCAAGGTGCCTGTAAAGGAGGGGAAGGCAGGGGTCCCGCAAGGAGCACACAGCCAGTGCTGTGAGTGACACCCACAACAGTGAAGTGGACTGACAAGGAGTCATAGCACTCACAGCAAGAGGTTGCAAAAGCTGTGTGTGAATAGTGAGTAGAAGGTTGCAGGAGGCATAAGTTTAACTGGCCGGGAAAAGCCCACCAGTTGATAGTCAGGGCACGCTGGATTGTTTAGTTAGTGACTAGACGGTCTAGGGTTTTGTTTTTTCCTATCTATTATGTTTTTATTTATCCTGCAACCTGTCTAATAAAGCTGACAAGGGGCCTGACTTGCATAAAGTACTGTTGTTTGCCTGCTGAAGTGGAAACGTGTCCTGTGGCGGTGTCAAGGACGAGGGGACAAGTTTTGAAATTACAGGGGGTATGAACGCTGGGACCCCACCCTCCGATCTCCTGTTCGGGGCTCCGGCTCTTCCTGGGAAGGGGGCGTGTTGACCCCCCGCACAAAGTATCAGCCAACACGCCCCCTCTATGTATCTCTATGGGACAGCCATTCAGCTATCTCCGGCTCTCCCATAGATACATGGAGGGGGGGTGTCGGCCGCCCGTTTGTGTGAGGGTCGACATGCTCAGTTTCCGTGGAGAGCCTGGGCCCCCTGCAGAAGATTGCAGGAGCCATAGCCATCGGACCCCCGCAATCTAAATCTTATTCCCTATGCGTTGGAAAGAGGATACATTTTCTTGCATGATACTTATCCTTTAACAGAGTACTAGAAGAAAACCATCTTGTTTGTGTAATTTTCCTATTTCTCTTTTTCTCATCAATAAAGCTACTGGTGAGTTAAAAAGGAAAGCTCCTATCATACTACTGTTTTTACAGTTATACATGAGGGGACTCCCTAATGTACCTCCTATGTGTGGCTATGACAGATGCCACTGTGACATTCAATATAAATTGACTTTAACACTTTTTCTGTGCAGTTTAAAAATATAAAGTAAAAAAAAACTGTTTAAAAAATGATTTTCTATTGATCTGTCCAGAATCGCTTAAAGGCATAGCGAATGCCGGGTGCTGCAACGAGATCGTGGCAGCAGGACCCCCGCGATCAGACATCTTATTGCCTATCCTTTGCATAGGAGATAAGATGTCTAGGGGCAGAGTACCCCTTTAATCACTAGTGATGAATAGCACCACTCCGCATCCTTTTTACTTGATTCCTATGACAACATTTCTTATCAAATACGCAAACATGGTATAAAAACAGCTTAATCTCCCACACCATTGGCTGCTACTCTAATGATCACTGAGGTGCCAAATTGGAACGCACTGAACATTTGAATACATTCTGGACTGCATATAATACTTCTATTTTCTCTTGAGGAACCCTTTTTTAAGGTTGAAGTGAGTTTAAATTAATTTTTTTTTCTAGTGTAGTCTTTATTTCAGGTACACTAATAGCTCTATACAACATCCATTTAGTTATGGAACAAGTGCCCATTTCTTCGAAGTGTCCCAGGAGCAGTTTTTCGAAATGACAATGCCAGGCCGAATGTTGGTCCTGCTACTGTGAGCAGCCTCTGTGGCCTAAATGTGCTAATATGGCCTGCAGCATCTCACGCACATCTGAGCTGCCCAGAAGCAGCAGATTTAGCTTAGCTTAGCGCAAGGTAGCCTGTGTTATTGCTGCGTGCCTGCTCCATGTCCTCCCTTCCCTAATGGCATAATAAAGATTAAGTTAAACATTTCTCTGAGTGACTTTAAGGCCCCTTTCCCATTGCTGTTGTGCCCCATCGGAAAACACCTGTTAGGGTTTTTTTCTATTTGTTTATTTATTATTTTTAATAGGCCCTTAAGGGTTTTTCCGTATGAGCAATTCCGTTTTTCAATCTCACCTTTTGAAAATCATAACCCTTTCAATTTTGCACCTACAGATTCATATGTGTTTTTTGTTTCTTTTTGCACCACCAATTCTACTTTGTAATGACATGTACGACAAAACAAAAAAAAAATCATTGTGCGAAAAAAAAATGCCATTTTGTAACTTTTGGGGGCTTCTGTTTCTAAGCAGTGCATTTTTCGGTTAAAATTACATTTCGGTTAATGACCTTATCTTTATTCTGTAGGTCCATATGATAAAAATGATACCCAACTTATATAGGTTTGATTTTTTACTACATGCACGAAAATTTATACATTTTAAAAATGTCCTCTTCTGACCCCTACAACCTTTTTTATTTTTCTGCATTCGGGGAGGGCTCATTTTTCGCGCCGTGATCTGAAGTTTTTATCGGTACCATCTTTGTTTTAAAGTGACCAAAATATGCTATTTTGGAATTTGGAATTTTCTCACGTGTACGCCATTGACCATGTGGTTTATTTAATGATATATTTTTATAGTTCAGACATTTACACACACGGTGAAACCACATATGTTTGTATTTATTTACATTGGTGGTTTTTTTTTTTGCTAAATGGAAAAAGGGGGGTGATTGAAACTTTTATTAGGGAAGAGGTTAAATCACATTAATTATTTTTTTTACTTTTTTTTTTTTTTGCAATGTTATAGCCATCAGGGACTATAACTAACATACATTACACTGATTTAATACACTGATCAATGCTATGCCATAGTGTGATCAGCCTGGGTCTCAGGCACCGAGCAGTGAATCGATGATCGGACAACGAGGAGGCAGGTAGGGATCCTCCTTGTATCCGGCCGTCACACCCCCTCCCATAGACTTGCATTGAGGGGGCGGGTGGCGTAACGAGGGGGCTAGCGTGAACACGGAGGCCCGCACACAGCGTTCAGGAACTCAATGTTCCGGATGATAGGGAGCGGAGTAACCCTTTAAACTATAGGATAGTTAATTTAACCCTTAACTACCCCCATTTGTGATGGTCGGGGTTTTTGTTTAAAGTCCCATGCAAATCTATGGGAAATGTATGGAAATGACAGGAAATGAGGACGGGATAGGAGGTCGAGATATGGGGACAGGATATGGGGTCAGGCTATGAGGATGAGATAGGAGGTCGGGATATGAGGACGAGATAAGTGAAGTTACAGTGATTCGATTTGTCACGAACTTCTCGGCTCGGCAGTTGCTGACTTTAGCCTGCATGAATAAGTTCAGCATTTAGGTGCTCCGGTGGGCTAGAAAAGGTGGATACAGTCCTAGGAGACTCTTTCCTAGGACTGTATCCACCTTTTCCAGCCCACCGGAGCACCTGAATGCTGAACTAATTTATGCAGGATAAAGTCAGCAACTGCCGAGCCGAGAATTTCATATCGAATCACTGTAACTTCACTTATCTCTAGATATGAGGACTGGATAGGAGGTTGAGATATGAGTTGGAATATGGGGTTGGGATATATGAGGATGGGATATGAAGTCAAAAGCTTCCTCCTTTTGTTGATTCCGCCCCCCACCCCCCCTCCCAACAAGGATTAGGAAGGAAAAACCGGGCAACGCCGGGTACTCAGCTAGTTACTAAATAAAATAAAAACATTTGCATATCATTTACATGTTCACAACTTTTTTTTTCTGGTGTTGCAATTTCAATGCTGAGGAATGTTTATTTTTTAAGTGTTCCATAGGTGTTGAAAATGCTAAATTGCACAATAAAAGTTAAGCAATGATGTAAAAATGGGTGCCTGAGAACGTATAAAGGGGAATCACTTACCATGCCTGAATTTAGTTTACATCTTATTTTTCTGCTGCTTTAATAATGTAACAGACGTCTTAAAGTTTAGCTTGTGGTTTGGCAATTTTGTAGTCTATGAATCAGACATGTTTTTGTGAGTATCAGCAGAAAATACTGATTGTGGCTTTTCCATTTTGCCTTAAGCAAGCATATAATCATAATACATATGGGTTGCAGGCACATATACATAAAGGTTTCCTTAACCGACAATGTTTACTTGATAAGTTATTAACCCCTTAAGGACACAGGGCGTAACTGTATTGCACCCCATGCAAACCCATGGGGGGCAATTCAGATCGGCGATTCCGGGCTTATAGGGTCTGTGGTGACCTGATCGCCGGGAAATAGAGATGATTGGAGCTGTCAGAGACAGCCCGATCATCCTAAAGGATAGGAGCGAGGTGGCAGGGGTGCCACCTCCTCCTTTCCCCTGCCATTGGTCGGTCAGGAGTGAACGACCATTGGAAGTTGGGGGGGGGGGGTTAAAGTTGAAATCCCCTGCGTTAAAGTTGAAGTCCCGCCGCAAACGCCAATCCCTTGGCCCCTCCTGCACCCGCCGTCATCTTCCCCCCGCTCTGCCTGCCCCTGGATGTCCGTGCAGAGCGAGGGGGGGGGGGGGGCCAAGGGATCAGCGATTGCGGCAGGACTAGTGGCAGGCAGCAGCGGATCGAGGCAGTAAGGCAGCGGAGGCAGCAGTGTAGATCAGTGGTAAGTGATCTTCACTGCTGCCTTCTAGGAGTTGCCAAACTGCAACTCCCAGCATGCACCTACAGCAAAAGGCTGTGCAGTGGTGTCCAAACTGTAGCCTTCCAGATGTTGCAAAACTACAACTCCCAGCATGCCCAGACAGCCCAGGCATGCTTGGAGTTGTAGTTCTGTAACATCTGGCTCTTCAGATGTTGCAGAACTAAAACTCCCAGCATGCCTGGACAGTGTGGGAATGCTTGGAGTTGAAGTTTTGCAACATCTGGAGGGCTACTGTTTGGACACCACTACACAGAGGTCTCCAGACTGTTCTCCTTCAGTTGTTGCATAACTACAACTGCCAACATGTCCTTCAGCTAACTGAGCATGCAGGGAGTTTTGCAAAAACTACAACTCTCAGCATGCAGTGACAGTTGAAGGGCATGCTGGGACTTGTAGTTTTGCAACAGCTGGAGGCACGCTGGTTGGGAAACATTGAGTTAAGTAACAAACTCTGTGATTTGCAATCAGTGTTCCTCCAGCTGTTGCATAACTACAACCCCCAGTATGCACAGACAACCAAAGGGCATGCTGGTAGTGTTAGTAGTATGCCTCCAGCTGTTGCATAACTACAAGTTCCAGCATGCCCTTCAGCTGTCACTGCATGCTGAGAGTTGTAGTTTTTGCAACAGCTGAAGGCACACTGGTTGCAAAACACTGAGTTTATTACCATACATGCTAGGAGTTGTAGTTTTGCAACAGCTGGAGGTTTTCCCTAAAACACTACACTATACTAACACAAAATAAAAAGTGAAACACTACATACATACACAAACACACACACACACACACAGTTACACTCTACCCCCCCCCCCCCCCCCAAATAAAAATAAAAAATGTCTCATACGACACTTTGAAACTGAGCCTCCAGCTATTGCAAAACATCTCCCAGTATTGCCGGCTAGCCATTGACTGCTAAAGGCACCCTGTTTGGGAAACACTGCCGTAGGGTATTTTTGGTATCTGAGCAAAGTCTTATTTTTGCATCTGGGTCCGTCCTATGCAAATCGATTATTTAGGCCTCAAATGCACATGGCACTCTCTCCCTTTAGAGCCCTGTCGTATTTTAAGGCCACATATGGGGTATTTCCGTACTCAAGAGAAATTGCCTAACATTTTGGGGGGCGTTTTCTCCTTTTACCCCTTATGAAAAGGTAAAGTTGGGGTCTACACCAGCATGTTAGTGTAAACATTTTTTTTTTTTTTTTTTTTTTTACAATAACATGCTGGTGTTGCCCCATACTTTTCATTTTCAGGTAAAAAGAAAAAAAAAACACAAAATTTGTAACACAATTTCTTCTGAGTATGGAAATAATGGGGTCACGTGGACGATAAAAACTCTGCAGGCACACTACAAGGCTCAGGAGTGAGAGCGCCATGTACATTCAAGGTGATTTGCATAGGGGTGGCTGATCGCTACAGCAGTTCTGACATACGCAAAAAAAAAAAAAAAAAAAACACGTGACCCCATTTTAGAAACTACACTCCTCAAGGGGGTATGGTGAGCTTTAACACCCCACAGGTGTTTGACACATTTTTGTTAAAGTTGGATGTGAAATTTATTAATTTTTTCATTAACATGCTGGTGTTATCCCAAATTTTTCATTTTCACAAGGGGTAATAGGAAAAAAGACCCCCAAAATGTGTAACACTATTTCTTCTGAGTATATAAATACCCCATGTGTGGATGTAAAGTGCTCTGCGGGCAAAGTACATTGCTCAGAAGAGGAGCGCCATTGGGCTTTTGGAGAGAGAATGGGGGATATTTATCAAAGGATTTAGACTGGTTTTTCCCATCTAAATTTGTCGCACAGCAAGTCGGTCTAAATATGTGCGACTTTTTTGTGACTTTAGCTGTAGAGGATTTTTAGAACATGATGCATTCTAGTCTATTTTAGACGGAAATGCATTGGTGCTGAATTTATCAAAAGCGACTTTTCAGCGACGAGTCGCATCGGCTGAAAGTACACTGAAATGTTGGAGCAGGTTTAAATACAGTCTAAAGCATAGATCCCAGAGTCTGTGCACAGAATTTTTAAGAGCCATGTGCCTTTTGATAAATTAGGCGCACAATAGACCAGCCTAACCCTCTGTAGTTTGGTCTATATTGATGCGGGACATAGACAACTTTGATAAATATCCCCCAATGTGTCTGGAATTGAAGGCCATGTAAGTTTACAAAGCCCCCATGGTGCCAGAACAGTGGACACCCCCCCCCCCTACATGTGACCCCATTTTGGAAACTACACCCATCACAGAACGTAACAAGGGGTGCAGTGAGCATTTACACCCCACTGGTGTCTGACAGATTTTTTGAAAAGTCGTCCGTAAAAATGAAAAATGTAATTTTTCATTTGCACAGCCCACTGTTCCAAAGATCTGTCAAAAGCCAGTGGGGTGTAAATGCTTACTGCACCCCTTATTACATTCTGTGAGGGGTGTAGTTTCCAAAATAGGGTCACATGTGGGGGGACCACTGTTCTGGCACCACGGGGGGCATGGCCCCCGACTTCCATTCCAACCAAATTTTCTCCAAAAGCCCAATGGCGCTCCTTCTCTTCTGAGCATTGTAGTTCGCCCACAGCACTGCATTTTCTCCCATTACCCCTTGTAAAAATGAAAAATTTGGGGTAACACCAGCATTTTTGTGAAAAAAAAATCAAATTTTTCATTTTCACGTCCAACTTTAATGGAAATTTGTCAAACACCAGAGGGGTGTTAAGGCTCAATGTACCTCTTGTTACATTCCTTGAGAGGTGTTGTTTCCCAAATAGTGTGCTATGTGGGGCGCTTTTTGCTGTTCTGGTACCATAATGCGACATGCCCCCCAAAACAATTTCAGAAAAACTCACTCAAATCTCATTGTCGCTCCTTCCTTTCTGAGCCCTCTACTGAGGCGCCGAACACTTTACATACACATATGAAGTATTTCCTTGGGTTACAAATTTTGGGGGGATTAAAAAATTCTAAACTGGGTCTACAAGAACTTGCGAGTGTAAAAATTAAGATTTTGAATTTTCTCCTTCACTTTGCTGCTATTCCTGTGAAACCCCTATAGGGTTAACACACTTTCTGAATGTCACTTTGAATATTTTGAGGGGTTCCGTTTTTATAGTGGGGTAATTTGTGGGGTATTTCTAATATGAAGGCTCTTCAAATCCACTTCAAAACTAAACTGGTCCCTGAAAAATTCAGATTTAGTAAATTTTGACGAAAATTGCTGCTAAACTTTGAAGCCCTCTGATGTTTTCCAAAAGAAAAAACATGTCAACTTTATGATGCAAACATAAAGTAGAGCAAAGTTCGTAACGGCCCACCCTCAGAGCAGGCGCACGGACCAGACGTGGACTCCGCCTCAACAATATGCAAGAAGAAGATGGATCGTCCAGCGCTTGACTCAGGGAACAGGTACTTTATTTAGGATAACATGGATAAACATAAAGTAGACATATAGTATATGTGAATCAATATATAATTTATTTGGAATGTCTATTTTCTTTACAAGCAGAGAGCTTCAAAGTTAGAAAAATGCAACATTTTCAAATTTTTCATGAAATTTTGGAATTTTTCACTAAGAAATGATGCAAGTATCGGTGAAAATGTACCACTACATTAAAGTTGAATGTGTCACGAAAAAACTAGCTTGGAATCAAATTCATAAGTAAAAGCATCCCAGAGTTATTAATGCTTAAAGTGACAGTGGTCAGATGTGCAAAAAACACTCTGGTCCTTAAAGGGGTATTCCAGGAAAAAACTTTTTTTTATATATATATCAACTGGCTCCAGAAAGTTAAACAGATTTGTAAATTACTTCTATAAAAAAAAATCTTAATCCTTTCAGTAGTTATTAGCTTCTGAAGTTGAGTTGTTGTTTTCTGTCTAACTGCTCTCTGATGACTCACGTCCCGGGAGCTGTGCAGTTCCTATGGGGATATTCTCCCATCATGCACAGCTCCCGGGACGTGACATCATCATTGAGCAGTTAGACAGAAAACTTCAGAAGCTAATAACTATTGGAAGGATTAATATTTTTCAATAAAAGTAATTTACAAATCTGTTTAACTTTCCGGAGCGTGCGTGTGTATGTATATATATATATATTATATATATATATATTATATATATTATATATATATTATATATATTATATATTATATATATATTATATATATTATATATTTTATATATATTATATATTTTATATATATTATATATTTTATATATTTATTTTATATATTTTATATATATTATATATATTATATATATTATATATATTTTATATATATTATATATATATATTATATATATTATATATATTATATATATTATATATTATATTATATATTATATTATATATATTATATTATATTATATATTATATTTTATATATTATATTATATATTATATTATATATATTATATATATATTATATTATATATATTATATATATATTATATTATATATATATAGAACAATTAGTAGCGCAAAGGGAACCTTTTAAATTATTTTATTATATAAACATAACACTCGTGGTGATGATTAAAATCCGTAATATCCACCATACACTACTTATATTGCCGCATCCATTTTGTATTTATAGAGATGTATCACAGGTTGTAGTCCATATATTCCTCTCTAGGCCACAATGTTCATCAGTGCATTTTAAAGTGCATATGTAAATGTGCGTTTTCTACTTGTTCATCAAGGTATACTTGTCTACTTGTGACATATATCTTCTATGTGTGCCTCCCACACACCTTAGTTGTCCATGTGTGGTGACAGTTTATTTGTTATGTGCATATGTTAACAGAAGTATTTGATGTGCTCTTATTTTTCATAGAGGGGATTCGATTGTATGGCTCTTTAGCATCTTGATATCCATCTGTTAGTGGCAAAATATATCACAGTCTTATAGATATTTGCACATTGTACATATTGCACATGTGGAATGTTTCCATTTGTATTATTGCACACACTTATTGCACATATTCCTTATTGCACATTGCACTTTTTTGCACTTATCTCTTAATCCGGCTTCTCAAGTAGTTGGTGCTAATTATTTCTTTCGGATGGGAGCCTCTTTATAGGTAATTGCCGGTCCGACGCGTTTCCTCTTGCGATTCTTCCGGGACTTATTTTCGGCTTTTTTCACTCCTCCTGTATCCTTCTCTAGATGCGGCACTGATGGCGGCCGTACTTCAAATGACTTCCCGCCGTGTTTTTATATCTATAACTCCTCCTACTCCATTATCACATGTTTTCCTCAGGTCCAATCATAATCTCTTACGTCAGGACTTTTCCTTCAGTATCTTTTCCGACCTGATTGGATCACCTGGGTGTTTTTGGGTGGGGAGTGTACACTATGCGCTCAGGTATGCTTTCCAGCCCTCGTTCTGAGCTCCGGTCTCCATCGAACAGGTAAGTGGCTTGCGTTCCATTCATTTTAACCCTTTATCGTCTGGGATTTTCATCTGTTCATATGCATTCTTTTGTATACATTGGAAATTTCTGTTTTCTCACACAATTCTTGGTAGTGCTATCGTTTGTTTGATTTCTTCTTGTGCTATCATTGTTTTTTATTTATTTTTGTTTTATGTTGGCCTGTCTTAGGGTAATTTGTTTTTGGTTATAGTAGTTAGTATTCATATTTTTGCAGTGAGTTACAGGATGATGTTATATTTATATTTTTGTTTTCTTTGTTTTCTTTTCTTATACGGTAAAGCAGGCGTATTTTGTTTTCTTTTCTCATTCAATAAAGCAGGCATATGATATAAAATCATTTAATCCTCCCGGTTTTACAGTCTCCAGTGTATATGTCCAGAATGCCTCTCTCTGCAATAGGCTCCTGTCCCAGTCTCCTCCTCTTGATGGGGGAGGTATCACTTCTATCACCTGCACTTTTAAACTTTTAATATCACTTTCATGTTTAAGTGCAAAATGATTAGCAACTGGAGTGTCCCTCATATGGATTATGTCTCCCACATGCTCCTGTAGCCGTTTAAGGGCTCTAAACGTTTTTCCTACGTAGTTGGCTGGACACGAGCACGTTAGGAGATATACAACGCCTTTTGTTTCACAATTCGCAAATTGTTGCATTTTATACTGTTTGCCTGTTACACTGCTTTTGAACTCACTGCTTTTATGTACATATTGGCACATTGTGCATTTACTGCACGGGAAGGTCCCTTTTGGTTTTTCTGTAAACCATCCTTTTTTTCTGTTCAGGTTCAAAGTTGCTCCTTATCAATTTGTCCTTTAAATTTTGTCCACGTTTGTATGTTATTTGTGGGGTTCGAGGAATTATACTTTCCAGGGTCTTATCCATCCTTAATATTCCCCAGTATTTGTTTAGGATCTCCCGTACTTCATTCGCTTTTTCATCAAAAACTCCAATTATTCTTGTTACATCGTTGGAGTTCTGCTTCACTTTTGGGGTCAATAGATGGGATCTATTAGATGTTAATGCTCTATGGTACGCTTTTTTCAGAACTTTATTCGGGTACCCCCTACTCCTTAATCTTACTCGTAGCTCCCTTGCTTTAGTCTCAAAGTCCTCCAGTGAAGAACAATTCCTTCGTATCCGAAGGTATTGTCCCGTTGGTATTCCCTGCTTCAGTGGGCGTGGATGGCACCTGTCCCACTGAAGCAGGGAATTAGTGGCTGTCTCCTTTCTATACACTGTAGTTTGTATGTGGTTGTCGGGTGTGATCCATATTTTTAGGTCTAAGAATGCAATATGATCCTTACTTATACAACTGGTAAATTTTAGCCCCAAGTTATTTCTATTTAATATTTCCACGAACCTTAAAAACTTCTCCTTAGTGGACGACCAGATTATGAGAATGTCGTCTATGAACCTTAGCCATAAACTTACATGGCTGGTCCATGACGCCATCTCCTCACTGAATACCTGTTGGTCCTCCCACCAGCCGAGGTACAGGTTTGCGAAACTGGGGGCGCAGGGGCTCCCCATCGCTGTACCTCGGCTTTGATGGAAGGACTCCCCCTCAAATTGAAAATAATTCCTAGTGAGGACAAATCTCAATAGTTTTGTTACCAGTGTATTATGCGGTGCATATTGAGTGCCTCTGGTGCTTAGGAAGTATTGTACTGCCTCCAACCCCTTCTCATGGGAGATGGAGGAGTACAACGCCTCTACATCAAGGGATGCTAGTATCGATCCCTCCTCCAATCTCAGATCTTCCAATTTTTGTAGTACATATAAAAACACGGCGGGAAGTCATTTGAAGTACGGCCGTCATCAGTGCCGCATCTAGAGAAGGATACAGGAGGAGTGAAAAAAGCCGAAAATAAGTCCCGGAAGAATCGCAAGAGGAAACGCGTCGGACCGGCAATTAAGAGGCTCCCATCCGAAAGAAATAATTAGCACCAACTACTTGAGAAGCCGGATTAAGAGATAAGTGCAAAAAAGTGCAATGTGCAATAAGGAATATGTGCAATAAGTGTGTGCAATAATACAAATGGAAACATTCCAAATGTGCAATATGTACAATGTGCAAATATCTATAAGACTGTGATATATTTTGCCACTAACAGATGGATATCAAGATGCTAAAGAGGCATACAATCGAATCCCCTCTATGAAAAATAAGAGCACATCAAATACTTCTGTTAACATATGCACATAACAAATAAACTGTCACCACACATGGACAACTAAGGTGTGTGGGAGGCACACATAGAAGATATATGTCACAAGTAGACAAGTATACCTTGATGAACAAGTAGAAAACGCACATTTACATATGCACTTTAAAATGCACTGATGAACATTGTGGCCTAGAGAGGAATATATGGACTACAACCTGTGATACATCTCTATAAATACAAAATGGATGCGGCAATATAAGTAGTGTATGGTGGATATTACGGATTTTAATCATCACCACGATTGTTATGTTTATATAATAAAATAATTTAAAAGGTTCCCTTTGCGCTACTAATTGTTCTATACATTACTGGGAGACCTAACTAAATACGGTACGGACAAGTACCTCAGTGGATTATATATATAAAGGTTTTGCCTGGAATACCCCATTAAGCCTGGCAGCAATGTGCTCCACTTCCTGGTCGGCCAAGAGTTCTGAACATTTCTTTAAATAGACTTCAGGAGATAGACTCAATGGGGGGACATGTATCATTATTTGTGTATGGTAGAAGCATTTTACCCCTTTTCCCAAATTCTAAATTATGTGCAGAAGCGCTAAATTTATCAATCAAGTGCAATGAGCTTCATAAATTGCGAGTAAATATAGTAATCTCCTAAATCCACTCTTTGGAAAATTGAATCAATCATTTAGAGCATCTTGCTACGTTAAGTCCAAAATGGCTTATATTTGCGCAAAAAAAACAGCTCTTGCGGCAAAATTTTTGGTGTAAAAAAAAAAGTACGCAGTTAATAAATCCATGTGTACTATAGATGTCACTCCAAGGTACCCTGATTCAGCCACATCTGGAGGATATGCTCTACCAAAACGTGCGCAAAAAAATTGCGCAAAAAAAGGGCTTGCGCAAAATTTTGCACAAAAAAATACACACAAAACAGGGGTAAAATCTTTGATACATGTCCCCCCCCCCATGTGCACTCCTGATGACTTTCTGAACCTGCTGCAGGCACAGTTATTCCTAGACAAGTGCAATGTAAATCCAAATAGAGAAAACGGACATGGTCGAACATCCACAATGATCTAATGCTTCTCAGCAACATTTATTAAACGAACAAATAATTTCTGCACTTTAGGATCATGAAGTGCAAGACCACTAGCCATGTCACGGCCACCTGTAAGTAGTGGGTCCCTAACGTCCCTAGCATAAAAGGGCAGAGCACTGGGCCGCAACACCGCCGCAACACCAATGCCCACAGGGAGAACGACCCAGTGGCAGAGCAGCCTCAGTGCCACTCAAACTAGTCCCAGGGCCGCATGCCCTAATAGACACGGTGCCGCAGCAGCAAAGGACACCGCACAGCACTACACCAGTGTGAACAAGGTGTAAAAGCTCACTTACCATGTGCTCCCAGTCAGACTGGGAGGCTGCCAGAAAGGAAGGAGCCCTGTGCAGCTTCCTGTTAATTTATATAGGTCTGGGCTGAGGGGGAGGGGCAAAGTGCAGACCAAGTAAAAAAAAAAAAAAAAAGAGGGGGATAGAAAACAATGTGAATTCAAATTGATAAAACAGACATGGTCGCACATCCACAACATACACAATGATCTAATGCTTCTCAGCAACATTTATTAAACTAATAGGTCATTAGTGTACTTTATTATCATGAAGTGCAAGCCCACTAGCCACGTTACAGCCACCTGTAAGTAGTGGGTCCCTAATGTCCCTAGCATAAAATGGCGTAGCACTGAGTGGCGACCACCACAACACCAGTGTCCACAGGGGGAATGACCCACTGGCAGAGCAGACCCAATGCCACTCAAACCAGTCCCAGGGCCACGCCTCCCATAGACACGTTGCTGCGGCAGCAATGGACAACGCACAGCACCACACCAATGTGAAGTTGCAAAGGGCCCCTTCCTTTCTGGCAGCCTCCCAGTCTGACTGGGAGCACATGGTACGTGAGCTTTTACACCTTGTTCGCACTGGTGTGGTGCTGTGTGGCGTCCATTGCTGCAGCAGCACTGTGTCTCTGGGGAGGCATGGCCCTGGGACTAGTTTGAGTGGCATTGGGGCTGCTTTGCCGGTGGGTTGTTCCCCCTGTGGACACTTGTGTTGCGGCAGTGGTGGTCTCCGCCCAATGCTATGCCATTTTATGCTAGGGACGTTAGGGACCCACTACTTACAGGTGGCTGTGATGTGGCTAGTGGGCTTGCACTTCATGATCATAAAGTACACTAACGACCTGTTCGTTTAATAAATGTTGCTGAGAAGCATTAGATCATTGTGCATGTTGTGGATGTGCGACCATGCCTGTTTTCTCTATTTAGCTAGCTCTAGCAGGCAGCAGTAAGTTTTTTTTAATTAAATCGGATCACCCCATTAAAGGGAATTTATCACCTAGATTTTTGTCCTGATTAGAGACAGCTAATGAAACGAAACATGTTTTTTTTTTTTTTATAATCTGTTACTATTTTCTCATATTTTGTTTCATGTTTTGTGCACTACTATGGGGCTGTAATCTTTTCTTAGCTGTTTTTATCATCATTTAGTGATCTGCTTTAAAGCAGGAACCATGGACAAAGATAAACAGGACCTGTCCCATTCTTATGAATTGGAGATAGTACTGGACATTCACTGTTACCTTTTTTGAGGTCATTCCACTGGGAAGGGGAGACAGCAGTGAATGTTTGGTGGATCCAGAATTCTCTCTCTCTACTGCTGTCAGCATTCACTGTACTTCTGTCTGTGTTGAGAAGAAGGTAAGCCCTGGAGGGGAAAGCATTGGACCGCAGGGGCACATGACAGGGGGATGATGGCCGGCAGAGAAGAGGTTAACTGGGGGGGTTAATAGAGCAGCAGGGATTGGCGGGGGGAATAAGGGGAGGAGCAAGCAGGAAGTCAAGCATGGACAGGAAGAGGACGAGGCAGTTGGTGCGGCGACGGTGAAGAAGATGGACCCTGCGCTCCTACCTGAGATGGTGTCCCCGGTGGAAGAGGTGCTGAAGAGGATGCGGGAGGAGGCTGTGAGGCACGGACCCAGGTGGTTGGAAGAACAGTTTTTGGCCCTTTCCCGGGGGGTGCTGCGGCCGGCTGGTGGGTCGGGGGCCCCCTCCAGTGCGGCTTTCTCCTGCAACATTGCTGCGTGCTCGCCGCCGCAGGGTAAGTCCTCGGCCAGGTCCCTCTGCTTCCTGTTTCGGCGGGTCGGGGGGCATGTCCGGGGGGGCTGCCAGCGATTGTGCGGGCACGGCGGTACAGAGAGGCCAGCGTGGCGTCCCTGTTGGCTCTCACCGCAGCGTGGAGCAAGCAGCGGCCCGGAATCAGTACCCTGCTGCTGTTGAGGGGCGGAGCCTCAGCACTACTTCCAGCAGAGTGGCTGCTACGTCCGCTCCCCAGGAGGGGAGGCGGGCTTCTTCAGGCCTGGAAGGCCTTCAGGCTGTGATGGCTATGGACCCGGCTGGGTCTGGGGGTGAGGAGGACGGCGAGGCCACTTACCTGCCAGAAGATGATCGGTCCCCTGGGCGGGAGGGGGTCTTGGACCCTGCTCCCAGTGACATCAGCGATGACGAGATCCTGCTGGAATTGGGTGAGGAGGAGTCGGCCTCTGCGGCTGCAGGGGCTCCTTAGCTACAGGACAGCGGGAGGGGTGGGCCGCAGCCCCCTCCCTCTCAGGTATCCCAGAATTCGGCCTCTTCCAGGCCTGTGCCTTCAGCGAGTGTTTCAGCTGCTTCCGTGGGCTCTTCGGCCTCTGCTTCTCCGTTGGACCGGCGCCGATCATCTGGGACGGGAGTTACGGCCGGTGGTCCTTCGACGACTGGGTCCGGTGAGTCATCCTCCTTCTACTTTGGGCCGGGGGTTGCGGGTGGGGGTCTGTCCGGTCTTCAACTGTTGCTTAGCGGGTTGCAGGCATTAGTGTCAGGTGGGGGTTTGGGGGTCGCCTGCGACAGTTTGGGGGGCTGGCAGTTTAGCGCAGGGCCCATCCCTGGGGGGTGCCTCGTCCAGTGGGGGCGCAGCGGTGGGGATGGATCCAGTAAGGGAGGCTGGGATGTGTGGGGTGAGTGAGGTTCCCTCTGCGGGGGTTGGGGGGGGGGCCGAAGTGACGAGCGGTGTAGATTCCGCTGGTGCTTCAGCAGCGGGGCCATCGGTTGTGTTATCTGCATCTGGGGTTGGCGGGGATGTGCGTTTGGCTGACCAAGCGAGGGGGGAGGTGTACGTCTGTTATGAGGGCCCATTGGGGCCGCATCTTAAGGTGGAGGTACGGGAAAAAATTTGGAAAGGGGAGTATGTGGAGATTTTCTCCCTTTGGAGAAATTAAATTTGGATAAGGTTAGGCTAGATGAGGGTAAGAGGAAGCTTGAGGAGGAATGGAGGCGGTTTTGTTTGATTCCGCGCTCTTTTTCTAACTGGCTGCAGGCGTTTGCTATCCTGTCCAGTGTTTTGGGGGAAAAGGCACCGGAACATTGTTCTGGCCTTTTCTGCTACATGGATGCTATTGGGGAGGCATAACGTACCTAAGGCGGGACCGCCTGGCTACGTTATGATGAACAATTTCAGCAGAGGATGACATTGCACCCCTCCTTGCGGTGGGACCACAAGGATATTGGTTTGTGGATGCGGCTTATGGCCGGGACGGAGTGCGATTTTTGGCACGAGTGTTCTGGGTGTGGCGGGGCCCACGGCCTGTCACGATGTTTCAAAAAGGGTAGCGGGAAGGCCGGCAATGCTGACTTCAAGAGGGGCGACGCCGGTGGCGGTGGAAAGGATTGCGCCCTTTCTTGACCGTTACCAAATAGGGCCTCAGTTGAGCTGCTGCGTAAGGGGTTTTCAGAAGGTTTCCGTATTTCCAGTGTTGCGGGTGTTTCGGTTGGGGGAGTGCGGAATTTGGTTTCCACTCGGCTTCGTCCAGGGTTGGTTGCAGAGAAATTGTTCAAGGAGGTGCGGTTGGGCCGCATGGCAGGGGCCCTTTGGTTCCCCGCAGTTGCCTGACTTGCGGGTTTCACCGTTGGGGTTGGTGCCCAAAAGGAACCCAATAAGTTTCGCCTCATTCATCACCTCTCCCACCCGGCGGGTGAGTCGGTGAATGAAGGTATTGATCCGGCACTTTGTGCTGTGTCGTATACGTCGTTTGACGCCACTCTGGTGTGGGTGAGGCGATACGATGCGGGGGCATTGCTGGCAAAGACAGACATTGAAACCGCTTTCCACCTTCTTCTGGTTCATCCGGATAGTTTTCAGCTGTTGGGTTGCTGCTTGGAGGGGCAGTATTTTGTTGACCTTTGCCTCCCCATGGGGTGTTCCGTTTCCTGCTCCTATTTTGAACACTTCAGTTCGTTTTTGGAGTGGGTAGTTAAGCGGGAGTCCCGGGTTAATTATGTGCTGCATTACCTGGACTACTTCTTGTTTGTCGGTCCTGCTGGGTCCTTGGTTTGTGCTTTCTTGCTGCAAACCATGGAGCGGGTGGCAGCTTGGTTTGGGGTTCCGCTGGCTCCCGACAAGATGGAGGGGCCCGCGACTGTTGTTAAGTTTTTAGGGATAGTTATAGATACGGTGGCTATGGAATGCAGGTTGCCTGCGGACAAGCTTGGGGAGTTGAAGCTGGCGGTGAAGCATGAGCGCCGGGCACGGAAGCTGAGATTGTGGGAGGTCCAGGTGCTCTTGGGGAGGTTGAACTTTGCCTTTAGGATCATGCCTATGGGGAGGGTGTTCTACGGCTGGAGTGGTGCAGCTGCACCAGTTCATTCACCTTTCCGCAGACTTGCAGGAGGATTTGGGGATTCTGCGACAATATGGGAGTGGTCCAAGCCATTAATGGACAGATGGCGAATTCACCGCCAGTGGTTAGTTTGCTGCGTAGGCTAGTGCTGAAGGGGCTTGAGCTGAATTCGCACTTTGTCGCTATGCATGTCCCTGGGGCTGCTAATGATGTCGCTGATGCTCTTTTTTTCAGTGGGAGCGTTTTTGAGAGTTGGCGCCAGAGGCTGTGGAGGGGTCCCGACTGGCTGTGGAATCTGGTGTAGCGTTGGCCATGGGTCTGGTCAGCCGATCCATGAGTGGGGATACTTGGGCGGCGAACCGTCGCTGGTGGGCGGATTGGGAGGCATTGGTTGAGCGTTTGTGCCTGGGGGCGGCCGATTCGTAATGGGAGGCAACTATTCTTTATGTGGGCAGGGCATTTTGTGAAGGGGTCTCTCCTTCGGGGCTGGGCCGGCGGCTGTCGGCCCTTGCCTTTTGGTTCAAGGCGAAGAGGCTTCCGGACGTTACAAAATGCTTTCTGGTTCGGCAGGCTAAGGGTTTTGGGAAAGGGGTCGTTCATAGGGATACCAGGAAGCCGGTGTCTTTTTTAGTTGTTGGTGGAATTGAGGTGGCGTTTGGAAGGGGTGGGTACTTCCCGTTATGAAGTTCTTTTGTTTAGGTTGGCTTTCGCCCTGGCGTTTTTTAGGGTGTTTCGGATTTCGGAGCTGGTGGCTCCTAGTAAAACTCGGTCTGGGAGACTTCTTTATGTGGACGTCCGGCTTGTGAATGGGGTTTTGGAATGTCTGCGCCGTTCCAAGACGGACCAAGTGGGCAGGGGGAAGGTGGGAAGGTTGGCTTCGTTGGAAGGGTCGGAGGTGTGCCCGGTGGCTTGCTACCGGGAGTTCTTGTCGGTGCGTCCGACGGGTTTGGGTCCTCTTTTAGTGCATGCCAATGTTTTTTTTTTTTTTTTTTGTCCTGCTTCCAATTCACGGCGGTCTTCCTCAAGTGCTTGCGAGAGGCTGGCCATGGGGTGTAGGACTACAGCTCTCATTCCTTTAGGATTGGCGCTGCGACCGAGGCGTCTCAGTGGGGGTTAGGGCCCAAATTGATTAGGCGCATTGGGAGGTGGGACTCTGATCGTTTTAAACTGTATGTGCGGCCTCATTTGTTGTGATTACTCTGTTTGTTCTGTGGCTGGTATCTGTTTTTCTTTTCTTTCAGGTTCGGTGAAGTGCTTGGTCTGGATCGTAGGGCACTCTTACGTGTCCAAGGGGGAGTCAAGAGTTGCCGTCCGGCCTACTGGTCGGCAACTGGGGTTTCCATGGGAGGAGGTGGAGGTACGGTGGTTGGGGCAGGGTGGCATGCAGTGGCCGGAGCTGTTGCCTTGCATCCACTCCTATGCTAGGATGGATAGGGATCCTGACATCGTGGTGGAGCACCTTGGGGGTAACAAATTGGGTTTTCGCTCATCAAGGGTGTTGCTGCTGGACATGAAGCTTGATCTGCTTCGTTTGTGGTCGGCTATGCCTGGGCTAATAGTGATTTGGTCGGACATGGTGCCGAGGAAGAAGTGGAGAAGAGCTAGATCGGTGGCTGGGCTGAACAGGGCTAGGGCCATAGTGAACAAGGTGGTTGGTCAGTTTGTTGCCCGTAATGGAGGTATAGTTGTTCGTCACAGGTAGCTGGAGAAGGGTGAGCCCGAATTCATGGACTTGGACGGGGTACACCTTTAAAGGGGTTCTCCGCTGCTTACACATCTTTTCCCCTATCCACAGGGATCCATAGGGGATAAGATGCTTGATCACGGGAGTCCCGCCGCTGGGGACCCCTGGGATCATGCACGTGGCACCCCGTTTGTAATCAGTACCTGGAGCGTGTTCGCTCCGGGACTGATTACAGGCGACCATCGGGCCAGCAGCATGTGATGTCACACTCCGCCCCTCAATGCAAGCCTACGGGAGGGGGCGTGATAGCTGTGCCGCATGCATGATCCCGGGGGTTCCCAGTGGCGGGACTCCCGCGATCAGGCATCTTATCCTCTATCCTTTGGATAGGGGAAAAGATGTGTAAGCACCGGAGAACCCCTTTAATGTGTTTGGAATGGATCTTTGGTTGCTGGAAATCAAGGAGGCGGTAGGACGTGCAGTGTCTGTGTGGCGGAAGGTAGTCGGGTAAGGGGTCACCCGACTGCGTTGTGGAAGGGGCAGGAGAAGGACCTAGAGGCATCACTGTACGGTGGTAATTTGGAAGGTAAAATGGGGTGTGGAGGTACACGCCCCGGTGGTACAGTCTCTGTGGCTAGTAAGCCCAGAGAGGATACGGGGGCTCTGAAGGGGGTGCTCCCAGGCCAGGTGGTGGACAGCTGGGAGTAAAATTGGAGGCCCCAGGAAGTTAATGGATGGATTTGGAAACTGGAGTGGACGGTGCCTCTGGGTCCTCTTCTATATTATTTATTTTCCAAATGGGGTTGTTCAAGTTTTCATTGTTGTATGATGTTCATACAAAGTTATTTATAAAAGTTCCAATGTTTTAATTTTTGGAATTAAAATTGGGCTGCTGTTGCCTTTGCACCATAGAATATGTGTCTGTCTTTAATGGTGGGGGATGTTTGGGTAAGGGGTCTAGGGTGCTGAGACCAGGCAGCTAGAATCTCCCATAGTCAAGGCATTACTGGGAAATGATCTGTAAAGAACAGGAAGTCTCATCTTATGCCCCTATTTAAGTGGTTTGTTTATGCAAAAACTTGGGCATTACTGACCTTCCATAATTCCAGAGAAGAACAGGATGGATTTTCAGCATACCTGTATGAATTTCACTGAAATGGCAGGAGTAATAATCTGCAGTAAACTGTGACCCTTTACTACGGAATAGAGCATGAAACAATTTTTAACACCCCATTTGTTTCAAACTCTGCATAGATTTTTTTGTTCTGTAATATACCCCTAAAAGTTCTGATCCAATTCCCAGCCACGTCTCCTCTTCATCACTCTGTTTTTGAGCCTGTAACAGAGGATGAGGTTTCCAGGCTCCTCTCCTCCGCCCGCCCCACTACCTGCTCTAGTGACCCCATGCCTTCACACCTCATCCAGTCTCTCTCTCCTGCTATCAGCTGTCACCTAACTAAAATCTTTAACCTCTCCCTCTCTTCTGGGGTCTTTCCCTCCTCCTTCAAACGCTCTATCATAACCCCACTATTGAAAAAACCCATCTCTGGACCCGTCCTGTGCAGCCAACTATCGACCCGTCTCAAATCTCCCCTTTATCTCCAAACTCCTGGAACGCTTGGTCTACTCCCGCCTTATCTGCTATCTCTCCGAGAACTCTCTCCTTGACCCTTTACAGTCTGGTTTCCGCTCCCTTCACTCCACACAAATGGCCCTAACCAAAGTCACTAACGATCTTCTGACGGCCAAATCAAACGGCAATTTCTCTTTACTGATTCTCTTGGACCTGTCTGTGGCTTTTGACACTGTGGATCACCAACTCCTCCTCAGTAGTCTCCGCTCCATCGGTCTCAAGGACTCTGCTCTTGCCTGGTTTTCCTCCTATCTTTCTGGCCGCTCCTTTAGCGTCTCGTTTTCTGGCTCTACTTCTTCTCCTCTTCCCCTTGCTGTCGGGGTTCCCCAGGGATTGTTCCTGGGTCCTCTACTCTTTTCACTCTACACATCCCCCATTGGAAAAACAATCAGTAGATTTGGTTTCCAGTACCACCTCTATGCTGATGACACCCAACTCTATACCTCTTCCTCCAACATCACCCCTGCACTCCTACAGAATACCAGTGACTGTCTCTCTGCCGTCTCCATGTCCTCTTTATATCTGAAACTAAATCTTTCTAAAACAGAACTTCTTGTCTTTTCTCCATCAACTGATACTGTACCTAACCCTGACATTTCCATCTCGGTATGTGGGACTACCATAACTCCCGGGCAGCAGGCTCGCTGTCTTGGAGTTATACTTGACTCTGATCTGTCTTTCACTCCCCATATTCAGTCCCTTTCACGTTCTTGTCACCTGCATCTCAAAAACATTTCCAGAATCCGCCCGTTTTTCACTACTGAAACTGCTAAAACTCTCATTATTGCTTTGATTCACTCCCGCCTCGACTACTGTAACTCTTTACTAATAGGCCTTCCTTTCTCCAAACTCTCTCCTCTCCAGTCCATCCTTAATGCCGCAGCCAGACTCATCTTCCTCTCCAGCCGCTACACCGACGCCTCCTCCCTGTGCCAGTCACTACACTGGTTACCAATTCAGTCCAGAATACAGTACAAAATCCTCAGTCTCACACACAAAGCTCTCCACAATGCTGCACCTCCCTACATCTCCTCTCTCATCTCCGTCTACCATCCTACACGTTCTCTCCGATCTGCTAATGATCTCACACTAACATCTTCTATAATCCGAACTTCTCACTCCCGTCTCCAAGACTTCACTCGTGCTGCATCGATTCTCTGAAATGCTATCCCTCAGTCCCTCAGACTCAACAACAACATCCATAGTTTCAAATGTGGCCTAAAAACACATCTCTTCAGACAGGCCTATAACAGTCTCTAATTGGCCTCAACATATCCTCAACATATCCCCACACCTCTTGTTTGAATAGTTATTGTGTAATAATATGTCTGATACTTGTCTTTGTTTGTACTCCATAATTGTAATCGCTGCAGAATCTGTAGGGGCTATATAAATAAATAAATAAATAAATAAATGGGATTTGTAAAACCACATTTAATTGCATTGCACTTTAGTTTCTCCAAATGAGAACAGAACATAAGGCCATTTTGCCAAGGCAGTATTTTACTCCTACCCAGCACTAGGAGTAGACCAAAAATGCAAGCAATGTTAAAATTTTCATTGTTCTCTTGTTGTGTCCAACTTATGGTTTTGGCAATGTACCAGGATATGGTTGCATGTTTTAGGTTGGGTTCACACTACGAAACTTCCGAGCAGAACTCTGTTTGGAAATAACAATGCAGCAGTCTCCCATTGTTTTCAGTGGGATTCTGCTGCACCATACACACTGCTGAATTTTTGCTGCTGAACATGTTAATTTTTATTGATGGATTTGCTGAGTAATGCATTACCATCGATAGCAGTCCTAGCGCTGACTGAATCGGCGCTGCTTTGCACGGAATGTCCACTGGGAATTTTTCCAGGCGGACATTCTATAATATGAACACAACCTTAGATTAATGTATGTGTTGTGTACAGCAGTTTCATTAAATAGGGTATGGCATTGTTGAGGTATAAATTATAGTGCAGGCTAATTTCATGTTATTAAAAAAAATGTTCCTGAAAACACAGATTTTTTTTTAAGTGGTTTTCTTTTTAAGGGTGCGTTCACATGCTATTACTAGCAGTTGGATTCACGCTGTGGGAAACCTGATGTGAGTTGCGCTCCATCACAGTTTACAGCTAGTTGTTGAGGGCCCAAGCAGCAGAAACCCCTATGGTCAGCTTATTATTGGCAGACCCATTAAGCAAAAGGATTGTCTAAAGCTGACAACTGCAAAATTAGTTGCGAACATCAGCACAGAGTATGTATCTTAAAGTATGGAAAAAAAATTGTTGTACCTTTCTAAAGCACTAGATGGCAGATCAGGTTTAAACTAAGCAGTACTTGTTCTGTGGGAAAAATGCATCTATTTGTATGGCTACTGAGAAAAAGCAGGTGGCAAAACACATGTCTAGCGTTTTTTTAAATTATTTCAATTCCTACAAATGCCATGTCTTATATATGGTTAATAAAGTGTTGGATGCATAGCCTAGGACTAAGAACATGTGATATAGCTTTTGTTTAAGTCAATACATGGCTATGACCTTTAAAATAACTCAAAATAAATAGATCAAACCTATTGGATAAAATAAAATTCAGTATGGTACAGCAGATACTTCCTGCCTATCTCACCCAACATTGGAAGAGATCAAGGTGAACTAAATGGACATGTCTTCTTTTAGCTTTACTATGTTACCTGTATATTTTACATACCTATTTAGCTTTCATGGAACCAGTTGTGACTTACTTGCTGCCTAAACCACAAGTCATTGTGATTGTCCCCAGCAGCTTCTGTCTTTCTTGCTGACATTTAGTGGTAGATCTCTTCCTCTCCCCAAATGGGAAGAAGCTTTAGGGGTCCACCCTGATGATTTGAGGTTCATGCAGCATGCCATATTAGTTATAAGGTCATCAGAGGGGTGTTTTCCCATCTCTGGTGGATTAGGTATGTCCACCGATGACATTCTTAGCCATTAAATTCAGCTGATCACCTAGCCAGCTTCTATACACTGAGGCATGGTCTTTGTAAGACTACTTATTTAAAAAGGTATTCCTATGTGATAACATGGCACATTACTAGAATACACAGTGTTGCAAGATGTATACACCGGCACAGCCAGACAAATGAATATCCTGCTGGTATTAACTTCCAGGTTTTGAGCACCTGCGTGTATAGACTTCCCCTTCAGGCAGTGATGGGTAGTGCTCACGCATATGACTGTTCCATATAGACAGATCCACTTCAAAGGATATGAAATAAAAACGTAGCACATACCATGTTTAAGATTCCTTCATTTTCTTTATTGCTTCATTTCGGGGTAAGCGGGACGGGAGGGTGGACGGGTGCTTCGGGGGAACCTCGGGCAACGGTCCATATCACGTTTGAACGCGCTTCATCAGGCCCTGTTAGGGCCTGATCAAGCGCGTTCAAGCGTGATACGGACCGTTGCCCGAGGTTTCCCCAAAGCACCCGTCCACCCTCCCGACCCTCTTACCCCGAAATGAAGCAATAAAGAAAATGAAGGCATCTTAAACATGGCATGTGCTCCGTTTTTTCTTAATATGTTTTGAAGTGGATCTACATTACTAGAATATGACATAAAATGCCCACCAAACCAGAGAACATAGATGGTAAGAAAACCTTTTTTAACTTGTAATATAAATGTTTTCTATTCACTGGTGATTTTTTTTTCACCTGGTGATATTACAATGAGACTGTGACAAACATGAATCCTTTACAAGCATCCTGTATTCTGCATGCTTCATTAATATAAGACTAAACCTGAGCACAAGTGATGTATGTAATTTGCTCATTCTTATTATTCTATAGAATCAGCGCAGAGATGAATGAGTGAGCAGGATGTACAGAGAGATGAATGTTATCTAACAATGGAAGGCATAATAACATGCTTCATTGCTTCAACACAGGATTAATAATTCCCAGTCTGTTATTTATAGCTCTGCCACTGCTATGGAAGCAGGGTTCACTTCCGTGTTTGCAGATATATTTACACTGTGCAGTATCCACGCTTTTTTGCAAACTTAATATGCAGCAGCTATTTCATATAGACATTACACACATCATCTTCACATGTATTGTTCCTGATAAAAGTGGAGAAAGAAGCAGACTGACAGTTCACATGTTTTGTATCTGGCAAGTGAATATGGTAGAGAGTTTTCTTTTTGCTTGTTGTTATTTGTGCAGCCAGGTATAGTTTTGTGAACAATTCCATTTAGGGAGTTTTCCTGCCATAAATAATGTAAATGCCATTTAATGTATAAAAAAAAAAAATGTAACCGCAGATCACAGGGCTGGCACCCCAGGTATGATGTGAAGTTAGTTGTTTAAAAAAAAAAATTATATTGGAAAATTAGAAGGATTCTATAATAATAAAATGATCACTATGTAAAGGCCTGCAGGGGAGCCCCAAGTATAAAGGTGTCCATAAATTTTCAATAACTGTTGGGCAAACAGTTATCTCGCCCAACCTCCCCATGCACTTGAAGGTTTGGCATGGTCGAATGTTCATGTTTTCCTTATGGGAAAGCCACTGCCAGACAGCTCTGGTAGCTTATCCTCTCCAGAACATGAGTTGGTCGGTAAAGCCTTTTTCTTTGCCAACATCATCGGGCTACCAATAATTTCAGTTTACAAAAAGCTGTCTATACAAACAGGACAATGGGGCAAAAAGTGGCAAATGATCAACCAAATTTTTTTTTTCAGATGACCACAGGTAAAAAAAAAAATAATCAAACATAATAAAATTTTATTGCTGATCCTATTTTCAGAAGAGATAACTCTGCTATTGGCTATTGTAAATAATAGTTTGATTTAATTTAAAGATGATGGTTGGCCGAAATTGTCAAAATTGGACATTTCGGTTGACCATTATCTATATGAATGGCCAGTTTAAGGGTCGGCGTTTTAAGAAAACATAGCTAAAAATAGTAATTGAGTGTGTGACTCAGCGGGAGATGTGTCCCTCAGTAATGGACAAAAGAAATCTTGCAAGTGTAATTGGTGTATAGTACAGCATTGTGTAAATATTCTGAGCAATGTGTGTGTCATGTGGTCACCAAGAGGTGCTTAAGGGGCATACTGTATGTCCAATATGTTAGTGGCCAATAAAAGCTTGTATGCAATTGCAAAAGTAGCTCTTGAGGACTGTCTGTATAATGACTACTAGTCAGTCATAGTGTTGTATAGTAAGTGAGGAAATAGTGCCAAGTTTAGACTGGAGAATAAACTAGTAATTGTGTAATGTAAAAGGAATTTAAGTCAGCCAAGCAATATATGCAAACACAAAATTACAGCACCACAATGCAAGTGCTAAGATATATGTGTAATATGAATCAACTGGAATTGCAATACTGCTATAGAATTTTTTTTTTTAGATTCTTAGCATACCATTTGCTCAGATAGTGTGTAACGTCTGACCATAGTAAGGTGACCTTGTTGGGACAGACCATACACTATAGATATGCTTCTCTTGGGCTAGCACCAAGCCCACAATTTCTGGGCATTTAGGATTCAGCCATTCTCTGCTTAAAACCACTCACCACCCAGGTGATAGGTGGAGTGTTCAGCCAAAATGGAGACAACCCCCACATTCAATATAAAAATAAAAAAAATGGTCAGCACATCCAAAACATCTGTGTAAAGTATGCAGGTGCACATGTCATCAGAGTAAAGTGACCTCATCAGGGCAAAGCCATTTTGTGTATTGCATGTGGGGATGGTTTCCATCTTGGTCATGCACTCTACCCATTCCTCTGGTTGATTTTAAGAAGGGAATAGCTGGATCCTACTTGCCCAGAATATGTATGCTTGGTGTTAGCTCAAGAGAGGCATATCTATAGTGTAGGGTCCATCCCGATGAGGTCATCCTACAGTGGTGGGATGCTTAGTATTACAAGTAAAAATAGTTCACATTATACATATATCTTACTGCTTGCAGAATGCTGATGTAATTTTTTTGTTTGCATATAACCAATCTTTTGGATGTGCTGACCAATTTTTTTGTTAAGCCTAGCAATTAGGGCTGGGCGGTATGGCCAAATATGTGTATCACGGTATTTTTGTAACTTATGGCGGTTCCACGGTATATAACAGTATTCTCCTCCCCCCCCCCCCCCCCAAAAAAAAATAGATTATTAGCCCAGCACTGCGCTGTCCCCATTGGGGTACTACTCACGTCACCCGCAAGCGCTGTCCCCATTGGGGTACTACTCACGTCACCCACAAGCGCTGCCCTCCTTGTCCTCCTGTTTGTTCCGGCCACCAGCGCTGACACTCTATACTGTATCCCTATGCCCGGGCTGCAAAAGGTAAACAAAAATAAACTTTAACGCATGTTCCTACATCGGCCTTATGCTCTTCCTGGGGATGTGAACGTCGGACAGTCGCCAGCCTATCACCGGCCACAGCGATGTTCTGCCTCGGCCGGTGATAGGCTGAGCCCACTGTCATGTAAGAAGCCGGCTCCTTACATGACAGTGGGCTCAACTTATCACCGGCCGAAGTGGAACATCGCTGTGGCCAGTTATAGGCTGGCGACTGTCCGACGTTCACATCCCCAGGAAGCAGGTCCGGACTGACGGGGAAGGTGAGTTAGTTTATTTTGTTTACCTTTTGCAGCCCGGGCATAGGTATACAGTATAGTACAGTGGTCTTCAACCTGCGGACCTCCAGATGTTGCAAAACTACAACTCCCTGCATGCTGGGAGTTGTAGTTTTGCAACATCTGGAGGTTGAAGACCACTGGAATAGAGTGTCAGCGCCGGCAGCCGCATCAAACAGGAGGACGAGGAGGGCAGCGCTTGCGGGTGACATATGTGAGTAGTACCCCGCTGGGCGCAGCACTGGGCTAGTAATTAATTGGGGGGGGGGGGGCAGCAGAACAGCGCTTGCGGGTCAAATATGATTAGTTCCCCCCGATGTGCGCAGCACTGGGCTGATAATTCATTCATTCCCGAGGGGGAGGAGCCAAACCGGTATTGAGGTATGGGTTAAAATTCATATCATGCAGCACAAAAATTTCGGTATGCGGTATGAACCGGTATACCGCCCAGCCCTACTAGCAATATATGTGTCTGTTTAGGCCCTTTTGTATTCAGGACATCATTCACAGAGCCTATCAACAAGATAACCTTGCTGTCTCCTATGGCTTTCACTGGAAACTAGGAGCAGTCTGTTTCTAATGAAATACTTTAATGTGCCCATTGGTTCATCTGAAGTTCTGTATCTATTAGCAACATTCACAAGCACATACGTTATCTACACAAGAACTTGCCAGAGCTGAGCGATATTTCAGATAGTACTGTTATCTTGGCATGCCAGTGTTCTTAGCCAGTTGTATGACTGTGTAGTAAGGCTTGTAGAGTATACAGTATATAGCAGAGCAGTGTGAGCTCTGTGACCTTTTTAAGGAACAAAAAGGAATTAAGTTACTAAAGTGCAATTCTTCTGTGTTTTCTTTTTTTTGCACCTGTGCTTCACAAAACAAACATTGAAGTATGTACCCATGGCATAGAAAAATATATAAATACTATTAGCACTATAATGTTTATTATAAAATGGGTATGCCAACAAATGAATGTTATTTTCACATACTTTTTGGATCATTTCCACACAGTATCTCGCATTTATTGTTGTGTTTGCAAGTAGACAGTCTTATATTGTGCCTTCTTCATATTGCAAAGTGGCAAACGTTATGCAAAATAACATTTAAGACACATTTATTATCATATTTAGATGCTTTTTGCTTTAAAGGGGTATTCACAGATTTTTTTTTTATTTGACTATGCTACAGGGGCTGTAAAGTTAGTGTAGTTCATAATATAGTGTCTGTACCTGTGTGTGACGGTTTTCTCACAATTCTTATGTGATTTTCACCCCAATATTTATTTTTAACAGCATACAAAATGACTGCTGTCTCTTTTGATTTTTCTCAGGTTGCAATGCGGCCGAGACGTGTCTCACTAGTCAGCTGATGACAGGGAGCCTGTCTGCTTCAATGGGTGGAGCGATCAATCTGCAACTAATGCAACAGCTGTAGGCATCCTGATTGAAAACCACAGGTCTTTTGAATGGATGCAGCTCATTTATGTTTCAATGGGTGGGGTGGCTGATCTGTGAGAGGGAGAAAAAATAAATTATGGGATTGAAAGGCAAAGAAGAAAACTCAAACAGGAAATACCAGTTCACAAAAAGCTAGCCACAGTGTTATGGTAATCTCCCAACATTTAGCCCCAAGACAAGCACAGATCCTTCCTAAGCATGTCCATTACTGTCTGGCAGGTATGTACTAAAATCACCTTATGGTGGAGAACCCCTTTAATAACAATGACAAATTAAAGACAATTGTTAGTTGGCATTAAAGTAAGATTTTAGTATAATTTCATCTGTTGTACACTATTTCTACTATTAGGTTATTTTACACTGCAGATCCGCCGATGACAGACCCTACAGTGTGCCTGCAGCTATGCCTGCATGCTTGTAGTGGCAATCCACCGATACAAACAGACACAGGGATCTGTCGACATATGCAGTATTCTCGTGGTGGCTGCTCTCTGCCTAGCTCAGGGAGCAGGGGGAGCACACGTGATGTCTGCAAGTACACTGCATATGTGCGCGGCAACTCGTAGATCGCTGTGTCTGCTCGTATCAGTCGACTGCCACTATGAACAGGCAGGCATAGCTGCAGGCACAGTGTAGGGTCCATCATCGCCGGATCTGCAGTGTAAAATAAGCTGCAGATCCATTCCATGTTACCCTACCCTTAAAGGGGTGCTCCGCCCCTAGAAATCTTATCCCCTATCCAAAGGATAGGGGATAAGATGTCAGATCGCCGAGGTCCCTCTGCTGGGGAGCCCCGGGATCCCCGCTGCGGCACCTCACTCTCATTACAGCACAGAGCAAGTTCACTCTGTGCGTAATGACGGGCGATACGGGGGACGGAGCAGCATAACATCATGACTCCGCCCCTCATGACATCACGGCCCATCCCCTTAATGCAAGTCTATGGGAGGGGGCGTGACGACCGCCACGCCCCCTCCCATAGACTTGTATTGAAAGGGGCGGGCCGTGATGTCACGAGGGGTGGAGCCGTGACTTAACGATGCTCCGGCCCCTGTATTGCCCGTCATTACGTGCAGAGCGAACTCGCTCTGTGCTGTAATGAGAGCGTGGTGCCGCAGCGGGGATCCCAGGGCTCCACAGCAGCGGGACCGCGGCGATCTGACATCTTATCCCCTTCCTTTAGATAGGGGATAAGATGTCTAGGGGCGGAGTACCCCTTTAAAGGGTTTTCCAGTGAAAACTGTTTCGCTATAACATGTCTAGACTGCCTGTTTAAACAAACAAAAGAAAAACATTCATACCTCCAGTATCGCTACTCATGGTGTCTACTGCACTCCACTTTCTGGTCACATTGCCGATGAGCCAATCACTGGTCACAGCAGTGTTCCACCTCAGCCAGTCATTGGTCCCAGAACCAGAAAGAAGAACATGGTGATGATTGGAAGCAGACATACCGGGATATCGAGGATGGTAAGTGTATATATATATATATATATATATATATATATATATATATATATATATATATATATTTGTTTTTTATAGTTAGGCAGATAAGGCATGTTTTAAAGGGGTATTCCAGGAATTTTTTTTCTTTGACTATGCTACAGGGGCTGTAGTTGGTGTAGTTCATAATATAGTGTACCTGTACCTGTGTGTGACAGTTTTCTCAAAATTCTTCTGTGATTTCCACCCCACTATTTACTTTTACCAGCATACAAAATGACTGTTGTCTTGGATTTTTCCCAGCTTCCAATGCGGCCGAGACCTGACTCACTAGTCAGCTGATGACAGGGAGCCTGTCTGCTTCAATGGGAGGAGGGATCAATCTGCAACTAATGCAACAGCTGTAGGCACCCTGATTGAAAACCACAGGTCTTTTGTTTCAATGTGTGGGGTGGCTGATGTGTGGGAGGGAAGAAAATGGCATTGTGGGATTTGTAGTCAAAAAAACATGTAGTCAAACAGGAAATACAAGTTCACAAAAAGCTAGCCACAGTGTTATGGTAATCTCACAACATAGCCATTTAGCCCCAAGACAAGTACAGATCCTTCCTAAGCATGTCCATTACTGCCTGCCAGGTATGTACTAAAATCACCTTGTGGTGGATAACCCCTTTAACGCCTTAAAGGAGTAGTCCAATGGTGAAAAATTCTATACAGTTAGCAACAGTTTAAAAAGTTATATAACTTTGTAATATACTCACATAACCCATCTGGAACGGAAAGTACCTTTTTCAGTGATTTCTCTCTAGACAGGAAGCGCTGCATAATCCAGCATCTCCACCTACACTTCTTCTACAGCCTGTGGTCAGCTCCTCATTCCTTTCCTCATAGTTCTCAATATGTGAGTGCTCACCAATCACAGCACTCACACATTGAACCAATCACAGCACTCACACATTGAACCAATCACAACACTCACACATTGAACCAATCACAGCCCTCCTGCTTGAGCCTGGTCACGTGGGTGCCGTACTGTAAGCCAGGAGAAGTGTGAGGGGGAGAATTAGGACTGACACAGCCCCTCCCCCCCCCCCCCCCAGCTCTGTCTACACAGGACCTAACTTATCATGGGGAGGTTTCAAGTTTGCATGGGGGGAGGGGAGGGAGGACGTGTGTGAGGAGACATATTACACAGGCTGGGGATGTATAGACTGCAGGGGAATAAATATCATACTGGGGATGATTTATATGTGTGTGTGTGGGGGGGATCTCCTGAATGACATGCTGGGAGTTGTAGTCCCTGTTATGTGTGTGTGTATGCTAGTGTTTCCAAACCAGTGTGCCTCCAGCTGTTGCAAAACTACAACTCCCAGCATGCCCTGACAGACTTTGGGCATGCTGGGAGTTGTAGATGTGCGACAGCTGGAGGCACACTGGTTGGTAAACACTGTTCTAGCCTATTCAGCACACACATCATGTTACACCAGTGTTTCCCAGGGTGCCTCCAGATGTTGCAAAACTACTACTAGCAGCATTCCCTGGTTGGGAAACCCTAGCATACACACACATAACAGGGACTACAACTCCCAGCATGTATCATTCAGAAGTCGTCCCCCCTCACACATTGAAATCATCCCAGTATAATATTTATTCCCTGTAGTCTATACACCACCAGCCCCTGCAGTGCAGTATGTCTCCTCACATATAGAAATCATCCCCAGCCCCTGCAGTGTAATATGTCTCCTCACATATAGAAATCATCCCGAGCCCCTGCAGTGTAATATGTCTCCTCACATATAGAAATCATCCCCAGCCCGTGCAGTGCAGTATGTCTCCTCACATATAGAAATCATCCCCAGCCCGTGCAGTGCAGTATGTCTCCTCACATATAGAAATCATCCCCAGCCCCTGCAGTGTAATATGTCTCCTCACATATAGAAATCATCCCGAGCCCCTGCAGTGTAATATGTCTCCTCACATATAGAAATCATCCCCAGCCCCTGCAGTGCAGTATGTCTCCTCACATATAGAAATCATCCCCAGCCCCTGCAGTGTAATATGTCTCCTCACATATAGAAATCATCCCCAGCCCCTGCAGTGTAATATGTCTCCTCACATATAGAAATCATCCCCAGCCCCTGCAGTGTAATATGTCTCCTCACATATAGAAATCATCCCCAGCCCCTGCAGTGTAATATGTCTCCTCATATATAGAAATCATCCCCAGCCCGTGCAGTGTAATATGTCTCCTCACATATAGAAATCAGCCCCTGCAGTGTAATATGTCTCCTCACATATAGAAATCATCCCCAGCCCCTGCAGTGTAATATGTCTCCTCACATATAGAAATCATCCCCAGCCCCTGCAGTGCAATATGTCTCCTCACATATAGAAATCATCCCCAGCCCGTGCAGTGCAGTATGTCTCCTCACATATAGAAATCATCCCCAGCCCCTGCAGTGTAATATGTCTCCTCACATATAGAAATCATCCCCAGCCCCTGCAGTGTAATATGTCTCCTCACATATAGAAATCATCCCCAGCCCGTGCAGTGCAGTATGTCTCCTCACATATAGAAATCATCCCCCGCCCCTGTAGTGTAATATGTCTCCTCACATATAGAAATCATCCCCAGCCCGTGCAGTGTAATATGTCTCCTCACATATAGAAATCATCCCCCGCCCCTGCAGTGTAATATGTCTCCTCACATATAGAAATCATCCCCAGCCCCTGTAGTGTAATATGTCTCCTCACATATAGAAATCATCCCCAGCCCCTGCAGTGTAATATGTCTCCTCATATATAGAAATCATCCCCAGCCCCTGCAGTGTAATATGTCTCCTCACATATAGAAATCATCCCCAGCCCCTGCAGTGCAGTATGTCTCCTCACATATAGAAATCATCCCCAGCCCCTGCAGTGTAATATGTCTCCTCACATATAGAAATCATCCCCAGCCCCTGCAGTGTAATATGTCTCCTCACATATAGAAATCATCCCCAGCCCCTGCAGTGTAATATGTCTCCTCACATATAGAAATCATCCCCAGCCCCTGCAGTGTAATATGTCTTCTCACATATAGAAATCATCCCCAGCCCCTGCAGTGTAATATGTCTCCTCACATATAGAAATCATCCCCAGCCCCTGCAGTGTAATATGTCTCCTCACATATAGAAATCATCCCCTGCAGTGTAATATGTCTCCTCACATATAGAAATCATCCCCAGCCCCTGCAGTGTAATATGTCTCCTCACATATAGAAATCATCCCCAGCCCGTGCAGTGTAATATGTCTCCTCACATATAGAAATCATCCCCAGCCCGTTCAGTGTAATATGTCTCCTCACATATAGAAATCATCCCCAGCCCGTGCAGTGTAATATGTCACCTCACATATAGAAATCATCCCCAGCCCGTGCAGTATGTCTCCTCACATATAGAAATCATCCCCAGCCCCTGCAGTGTAATATGTCTCCTCACATATAGAAATCATCCCCAGCCCCTGCAGTGTAATATGTCTCCTCACATATAGAAATCATCCCCAGCCTGTGCAGTGTAATATGTCTCCTCACATATAGAAATCATCCCCAGCCCCTGCAGTGCAGTATGTCTCCTCACATATAGAAATCATCCCCAGCCCGTGCAGTGTAATATGTCTCCTCACATATAGAAATCATCCCCAGCCCGTGCAGTGTAATATGTCTCCTCACATATAGAAATCATCCCCAGCCCCTGCAGTGTAATATGTCTCCTCACATATAGAAATCATCCCCAGCCCCTGTAGTGTAATATGTCTCCTCACATATAGAAATCATCCCCAGCCCGTGCAGTGTAATATGTCTCCTCACATATAGAAATCATCCCCAGCCCCTGCAGTGTAATATGTCTCCTCACATATAGAAATCATCCCCAGCCCCTGTAGTGTAATATGTCTCCTCACATATAGAAATCATCCCCAGCCCGTGCAGTGTAATATGTCTCCTCACATATAGAAATCATCCCCAGCCCCTGCAGTGTAATATGTCTCCTCACATATAGAAATCATCCCCAGCCCCTGTAGTGTAATATGTCTCCTCACATATAGAAATCATCCCCAGCCCCTGCAGTGTAATATGTCTCCTCACATATAGAAATCATCCCCAGCCCCTGTAGTGTAATATGTCTCCTCACATATAGAAATCATCCCCAGCCCCTGTAGTGTAATATGTCTCCTCACATATAGAAATCATCCCCAGCCCCTGCAGTGTAATATGTCTCCTCACATATAGAAATCATCCCCAGCCCCTGTAGTGTAATATGTCTCCTCACATATAGAAATCATCCCCAGCCCGTGCAGTGTAATATGTCTCCTCACATATAGAAATCATCCCCAGCCCCTGCAGTGTAATATGTCTCCTCACATATAGAAATCATCCCCAGCCCCTGTAGTGTAATATGTCTCCTCACATATAGAAATCATCCCCAGCCCGTGCAGTGTAATATGTCTCCTCACATATAGAAATCATCCCCAGCCCCTGCAGTGTAATATGTCTCCTCACATATAGAAATCATCCCCAGCCCCTGCAGTGTAATATGTCTCCTCACATATAGAAATCATCTCCAGCCCCTGCAGTGTAATATGTCTCCTCACATATAGAAATCATCCCCAGCCCCTGCAGTGTAATATGTCTCCTCACATATAGAAATCTTCCCCAGCCCGTGCAGTGTAATATGTCTCCTCACATATAGAAATCATCCCCAGCCCCTGCAGTGTAATATGTCTCCTCACATATAGAAATCATCCCCAGTCCCTGCAGTGTAATATGTCTCCTCACATATAGAAATCATCCCCAGCCTGTGCAGTGTAATATGTCTCCTCACATATAGAAATCAGCCCCTGCAGTGTAATATGTCTCCTCACATATAGAAATCATCCCCAGCCTGTGCAGTGTAATATGTCTCCTCATATATAGAAATCATCCCCAGCCCCTGCAGTGTAATATGTCTCCTCACATATAGAAATCATTCCCAGCCTGTGCAGTGTAATATGTCTCCTCACATATAGAAATCATCCCCAGCCCCTGCAGTGTAATATGTCTTCTCACATATAGAAATCACCCCCAGCCCCTGCAGTGCAGTGTAATATGTCTCCTCACATATAGAAATCATCCCCAGCCCCTGCAGTGCAGTATGTCTCCTCACATATAGAAATCATCCCCAGCCCCTGCAGTGTAATATGTCTCCTCACATATAGAAATCATCCCCAGCCCATGCAGTGTAATATGTCACCTCACATATAGAAATCATCCTCAGCCCGTGCAGTGTAATATGTCTCCTCATATATAGAAATCATCCCCAGCCCGTGCAGTGTAATATGTCTCCTCACATATAGAAATCATCCCCAGCCCCTGCAGTGTAATATGTCTCCTCATATATAGAAATCATCCCCAGCCCCTGCAGTGTAATATGTCTCCTCACATATAGAAATCATCCCCAGCCCGTGCAGTGTAATATGTCTCCTCACAAATAGAAATAATCCCCAGCCCGTGCAGTGTAATATGTCTCCTTACATATAGAAATCATCCCCAGCCCGTGCAGTGCAGTATGTCTCCTCACATATAGAAATCATCCCCAGCCCCTGCAGTGTAATGTCTCCTCACATATAGAAATCATCCCCAGCCCCTGCAGTGTAATATGTCTCCTCACATATAGAAATCATCCCCAGCCCCTGCAGTGTAATATTTCTCCTCACATATAGAAATCATCCCCAGCCCCTGCAGTGAAATATGTCTCCTCACATATAGAAATCATCCCCAGCCCCTGCAGTGTAATATGTCTCCTCACATATAGAAATCATCCCCAGCCCCTGCAGTGTAATATGTCTCCTCACATATAGAAATCATCCCCAGCCCCTGCAGTGAAATATGTCTCCTCACATATAGAAATCATCCCCAGCCCCTGTAGTGTAATATGTCTCCTCACATATAGAAATCATCCCCAGCCCCTGCAGTGCAGTATGTATCCTCACATAAAGAAATCATCCCTAGCCCCTGCAGTGCAGTATGTCTCCTCACATATAGAAATCATCCCCAGCCCCTGCAGTGTAATATGTCTCCTCACATATAGAAATCATCCCCAGCCCGTGCAGTGTAATATGTCTCCTCACATATAGAAATCATCCCCAGCCCGTGCAGTGCAGTATGTCTCCTCACATATAGAAATCATCCCCAGCCTGTGCAGTGCACTATGTCTCCTCACATATAGAAATCATCCCCAGCCCCTGCAGTGTAATATGTCTCCTCACATATAGAAATCATCCCCAGCCCGTGCAGTGTAATATGTCTCCTCACATATAGAAATCATCCCCAGCCCCTGCAGTGTAATATGTCTCCTCACATATAGAAATCATCCCCAGCCCCTGCAGTGTAATATGTCTCCTCACATATAGAAATCATCCCCAGCCCCTGCAGTGTAATATGTCTCCTCACATATAGAAATCATCCCCAGCCCCTGCAGTGTAATATGTCTCCTCACATATAGAAATCATCCCCAGCCTGTGCAGTGTAATATGTCTCCTCATATATAGAAATCATCCCCAGCTCCTGCAGTGTAATATGTCTCCTCACATATAGAAATCATCCCCAGCCCCTGCAGTGTAATATGTCTCCTCACATATAGAAATCATCCCCAGCCCCTGCAGTGTAATATGTCTCCTCACATATAGAAATCATCCCCAGCCCCTGCAGTGTAATATGTCTCCTCACATATAGAAATCATCCCCAGCCCCTGCAGTGTAATATGTCTTCTCACATATAGAAATCATCCCCAGCCCCTGCAGTGTAATATGTCTCCTCACATATAGAAATCATCCCCAGCCCCTGCAGTGTAATATGTCTCCTCACATATAGAAATCATCCCCTGCAGTGTAATATGTCTCCTCACATATAGAAATCATCCCCAGCCCCTGCAGTGTAATATGTCTCCTCACATATAGAAATCATCCCCAGCCCGTGCAGTGTAATATGTCTCCTCACATATAGAAATCATCCCCAGCCCGTTCAGTGTAATATGTCTCCTCACATATAGAAATCATCCCCAGCCCGTGCAGTGTAATATGTCACCTCACATATAGAAATCATCCCCAGCCCGTGCAGTATGTCTCCTCACATATAGAAATCATCCCCAGCCCCTGCAGTGTAATATGTCTCCTCACATATAGAAATCATCCCCAGCCCCTGCAGTGTAATATGTCTCCTCACATATAGAAATCATCCCCAGCCTGTGCAGTGTAATATGTCTCCTCACATATAGAAATCATCCCCAGCCCCTGCAGTGCAGTATGTCTCCTCACATATAGAAATCATCCCCAGCCCGTGCAGTGTAATATGTCTCCTCACATATAGAAATCATCCCCAGCCCGTGCAGTGTAATATGTCTCCTCACATATAGAAATCATCCCCAGCCCCTGCAGTGTAATATGTCTCCTCACATATAGAAATCATCCCCAGCCCCTGTAGTGTAATATGTCTCCTCACATATAGAAATCATCCCCAGCCCGTGCAGTGTAATATGTCTCCTCACATATAGAAATCATCCCCAGCCCCTGCAGTGTAATATGTCTCCTCACATATAGAAATCATCCCCAGCCCCTGTAGTGTAATATGTCTCCTCACATATAGAAATCATCCCCAGCCCGTGCAGTGTAATATGTCTCCTCACATATAGAAATCATCCCCAGCCCCTGCAGTGTAATATGTCTCCTCACATATAGAAATCATCCCCAGCCCCTGTAGTGTAATATGTCTCCTCACATATAGAAATCATCCCCAGCCCCTGCAGTGTAATATGTCTCCTCACATATAGAAATCATCCCCAGCCCCTGCAGTGTAATATGTCTCCTCACATATAGAAATCATCCCCAGCCCCTGTAGTGTAATATGTCTCCTCACATATAGAAATCATCCCCAGCCCCTGCAGTGTAATATGTCTCCTCACATATAGAAATCATCCCCAGCCCCTGTAGTGTAATATGTCTCCTCACATATAGAAATCATCCCCAGCCCGTGCAGTGTAATATGTCTCCTCACATATAGAAATCATCCCCAGCCCCTGCAGTGTAATATGTCTCCTCACATATAGAAATCATCCCCAGCCCCTGTAGTGTAATATGTCTCCTCACATATAGAAATCATCCCCAGCCCGTGCAGTGTAATATGTCTCCTCACATATAGAAATCATCCCCAGCCCCTGCAGTGTAATATGTCTCCTCACATATAGAAATCATCCCCAGCCCCTGCAGTGTAATATGTCTCCTCACATATAGAAATCATCTCCAGCCCCTGCAGTGTAATATGTCTCCTCACATATAGAAATCATCCCCAGCCCCTGCAGTGTAATATGTCTCCTCACATATAGAAATCTTCCCCAGCCCGTGCAGTGTAATATGTCTCCTCACATATAGAAATCATCCCCAGCCCCTGCAGTGTAATATGTCTCCTCACATATAGAAATCATCCCCAGTCCCTGCAGTGTAATATGTCTCCTCACATATAGAAATCATCCCCAGCCTGTGCAGTGTAATATGTCTCCTCACATATAGAAATCAGCCCCTGCAGTGTAATATGTCTCCTCACATATAGAAATCATCCCCAGCCTGTGCAGTGTAATATGTCTCCTCATATATAGAAATCATCCCCAGCCCCTGCAGTGTAATATGTCTCCTCACATATAGAAATCATTCCCAGCCTGTGCAGTGTAATATGTCTCCTCACATATAGAAATCATCCCCAGCCCCTGCAGTGTAATATGTCTTCTCACATATAGAAATCACCCCCAGCCCCTGCAGTGCAGTGTAATATGTCTCCTCACATATAGAAATCATCCCCAGCCCCTGCAGTGCAGTATGTCTCCTCACATATAGAAATCATCCCCAGCCCCTGCAGTGTAATATGTCTCCTCACATATAGAAATCATCCCCAGCCCATGCAGTGTAATATGTCACCTCACATATAGAAATCATCCTCAGCCCGTGCAGTGTAATATGTCTCCTCATATATAGAAATCATCCCCAGCCCGTGCAGTGTAATATGTCTCCTCACATATAGAAATCATCCCCAGCCCCTGCAGTGTAATATGTCTCCTCATATATAGAAATCATCCCCAGCCCCTGCAGTGTAATATGTCTCCTCACATATAGAAATCATCCCCAGCCCGTGCAGTGTAATATGTCTCCTCACAAATAGAAATAATCCCCAGCCCGTGCAGTGTAATATGTCTCCTTACATATAGAAATCATCCCCAGCCCGTGCAGTGCAGTATGTCTCCTCACATATAGAAATCATCCCCAGCCCCTGCAGTGTAATGTCTCCTCACATATAGAAATCATCCCCAGCCCCTGCAGTGTAATATGTCTCCTCACATATAGAAATCATCCCCAGCCCCTGCAGTGTAATATTTCTCCTCACATATAGAAATCATCCCCAGCCCCTGCAGTGAAATATGTCTCCTCACATATAGAAATCATCCCCAGCCCCTGCAGTGTAATATGTCTCCTCACATATAGAAATCATCCCCAGCCCCTGCAGTGTAATATGTCTCCTCACATATAGAAATCATCCCCAGCCCCTGCAGTGAAATATGTCTCCTCACATATAGAAATCATCCCCAGCCCCTGTAGTGTAATATGTCTCCTCACATATAGAAATCATCCCCAGCCCCTGCAGTGCAGTATGTATCCTCACATAAAGAAATCATCCCTAGCCCCTGCAGTGCAGTATGTCTCCTCACATATAGAAATCATCCCCAGCCCCTGCAGTGTAATATGTCTCCTCACATATAGAAATCATCCCCAGCCCGTGCAGTGTAATATGTCTCCTCACATATAGAAATCATCCCCAGCCCGTGCAGTGCAGTATGTCTCCTCACATATAGAAATCATCCCCAGCCTGTGCAGTGCACTATGTCTCCTCACATATAGAAATCATCCCCAGCCCCTGCAGTGTAATATGTCTCCTCACATATAGAAATCATCCCCAGCCCGTGCAGTGTAATATGTCTCCTCACATATAGAAATCATCCCCAGCCCCTGCAGTGTAATATGTCTCCTCACATATAGAAATCATCCCCAGCCCCTGCAGTGTAATATGTCTCCTCACATATAGAAATCATCCCCAGCCCCTGCAGTGTAATATGTCTCCTCACATATAGAAATCATCCCCAGCCCCTGCAGTGTAATATGTCTCCTCACATATAGAAATCATCCCCAGCCTGTGCAGTGTAATATGTCTCCTCATATATAGAAATCATCCCCAGCTCCTGCAGTGTAATATGTCTCCTCACATATAGAAATCATCCCCAGCCCCTGCAGTGTAATATGTCTCCTCACATATAGAAATCATCCCCAGCCCCTGCAGTGTAATATGTCTCCTCACATATAGAAATCATCCCCAGCCCGTGCAGTGTAATATGTCTCCTCACATATAGAAATCATCCCCAGCCCCTGCAGTGTAATATGTCTCCTCACATATAGAAATCATCCCCAGCCCCTGCAGTGTAATATGTCTCCTCATATATAGAAATCATCCCCAGCCCGTGCAGTGTAATATGTCTCCTCACACATAGAAATCATCCCCAGCCCCTGCAGTGTAATATGTCTCCTCACATATAGAAATCATCCCCAGCCCCTGCAGTGCAATATGTCTCCTCACATATAGAAATCATCCCCAGCCCGTGCAGTGCAGTATGTCTCCTCACATATAGAAATCATCCCCAGCCCCTGCAGTGTAATATGTCTCCTCACATATAGAAATCATCCCCAGCCCCTGCAGTGTAATATGTCTCCTCACATATAGAAATCATCCCCAGCCCGTGCAGTATGTCTCCTCACATATAGAAATCATCCCCCGCCCCTGTAGTGTAATATGTCTCCTCACATATAGAAATCATCCCCAGCCCGTGCAGTGTAATATGTCTCCTCACATATAGAAATCATCCCCCGCCCCTGCAGTGTAATATGTCTCCTCACATATAGAAATCATCCCCAGCCCCTGTAGTGTAATATGTCTCCTCACATATAGAAATCATCCCCAGCCCCTGCAGTGTAATATGTCTCCTCACATATAGAAATCATCCCCAGCCCCTGCAGTGTAATATGTCTCCTCACATATAGAAATCATCCCCAGCCCCTGCAGTGCAGTATGTCTCCTCACATATAGAAATCATCCCCAGCCCCTGCAGTGTAATATGTCTCCTCACATATAGAAATCATCCCCAGCCCCTGCAGTGTAATATGTCTCCTCACATATAGAAATCATCCCCAGCCCCTGCAGTGTAATATGTCTCCTCACATATAGAAATCATCCCCAGCCCCTGCAGTGTAATATGTCTCCTCACATATAGAAATCATCCCCAGCCCGTGCAGTGTAATATGTCTTCTCACATATAGAAATCATCCCCAGCCCGTGCAGTGTAATATGTCTCCTCACATATAGAAATCATCCCCAGCCCGTGCAGTGTAATATGTCTCCTCACATATAGAAATCATCCCCAGCCCCTGCAGTGTAATATGTCTCCTCACATATAGAAATCATCCCCTGCAGTGTAATATGTCTCCTCACATATAGAAATCATCCCCAGCCCCTGCAGTGTAATATGTCTCCTCACATATAGAAATCATCCCCAGCCCGTGCAGTGTAATATGTCTCCTCACATATAGAAATCATCCCCAGCCCGTTCAGTGTAATATGTCTCCTCACATATAGAAATCATCCCCAGCCCGTGCAGTGTAATATGTCACCTCACATATAGAAATCATCCCCAGCCCGTGCAGTATGTCTCCTCACATATAGAAATCATCCCCAGCCCCTGCAGTGTAATATGTCTCCTCACATATAGAAATCATCCCCAGCCCCTGCAGTGTAATATGTCTTCTCACATATAGAAATCATCCCCAGCCCCTGCAGTGCAGTGTAATATGTCTCCTCACATATAGAAATCATCCCCAGCCCCTGCAGTGCACTATGTCTCCTCACATATAGAAATCATCCCCAGCCCCTGCAGTGTAATATGTCTCCTCACATATAGAAATCATCCCCAGCCCCTGCAGTGTAATATGTCTCCTCACATATAGAAATCATCCCCAGCCCGTGCAGTGTAATATGTCTCCTCACATATAGAAATCATCCCCAGCCCCTGCAGTGTAATGTCTCCTCACATATAGAAATCATCCCCAGCCCCTGTAGTGTAATATGTCTCCTCACATATAGAAATCATCCCCAGCCCGTGCAGTGTAATATGTCTCCTCACATATAGAAATCATCCCCAGCCCCTGCAGTGTAATATGTCTCCTCACATCTAGAAATCATCCCCAGCCCCTGTAGTGTAATATGTCTCCTCACATATAGAAATCATCCCCAGCCCGTGCAGTGTAATATGTCTCCTCACATATAGAAATCATCCCCAGCCCCTGCAGTGTAATATGTCTCCTCACATATAGAAATCATCCCCAGCCCCTGCAGTGTAATATGTCTCCTCACATATAGAAATCATCTCCAGCCCCTGCAGTGTAATATGTCTCCTCACATATAGAAATCATCCCCAGCCCCTGCAGTGTAATATGTCTCCTCACATATAGAAATCTTCCCCAGCCCGTGCAGTGTAATATGTCTCCTCACATATAGAAATCATCCCCAGCCCCTGCAGTGTAATATGTCTCCTCACATATAGAAATCATCCCCAGTCCCTGCAGTGTAATATGTCTCCTCACATATAGAAATCATCCCCAGCCTGTGCAGTGTAATATGTCTCCTCACATATAGAAATCAGCCCCTGCAGTGTAATATGTCTCCTCACATATAGAAATCATCCCCAGCCTGTGCAGTGTAATATGTCTCCTCATATATAGAAATCATCCCCAGCCCCTGCAGTGTAATATGTCTCCTCACATATAGAAATCATCCCCAGCCTGTGCAGTGTAATATGTCCCCTCACATATAGAAATCATCCCCAGCCCCTGCAGTGTAATATGTCTTCTCACATATAGAAATCATCCCCAGCCCCTGCAGTGCAGTGTAATATGTCTCCTCACATATAGAAATCATCCCCAGCCCCTGCAGTGCAGTATGTCTCCTCACATATAGAAATCATCCCCAGCCCGTTCAGTGTAATATGTCTCCTCACATATAGAAATCATCCCCAGCCCGTGCAGTGTAATATGTCACCTCACATATAGAAATCATCCTCAGCCCGTGCAGTGTAATATGTCTCCTCATATATAGAAATCATCCCCAGCCCGTGCAGTGTAATATGTCTCCTCACATATAGAAATCATCCCCAGCCCCTGCAGTGTAATATGTCTCCTCACATATAGAAATCATCCCCAGCCCCTGCAGTGTAATATGTCTCCTCACATATAGAAATCATCCCCAGCCCCTGCAGTGTAATATGTCTTCTCACATATAGAAATCATCCCCAGCCCCTGCAGTGTAATAGGTCTCCTCACATATAGAAATCATCCCCAGCCCCTGCAGTGTAATATGTCTCCTCACATATAGAAATCATCCCCAGCCCCTGCAGTGTAATATGTCTCCTCACATATAGAAATCATCCCCTGCTGTGTAATGTGTCTCCTCACATATAGAAATCATCCCCAGCCCCTGCAGTGTAATATGTCTCCTCACATATAGAAATCATCCCCAGCCCGTGCAGTGTAATATGTCTCCTCACATATAGAAATCATCCCCAGCCCGTTCAGTGTAATATGTCTCCTCACATATAGAAATCATCCCCAGCCCGTGCAGTATGTCTCCTCACATATAGAAATCATCCCCAGCCCCTGCAGTGTAATATGTCTCCTCACATATAGAAATCATCCCCAGCCCCTGCAGTGTAATATGTCTTCTCACATATAGAAATCATCCCCAGCCCCTGCAGTGCAGTGTAATATGTCTCCTCACATATAGAAATCCTCCCCAGCCCCTGCAGTGCACTATGTCTCCTCACATATAGAAATCATCCCCAGCCCCTGCAGTGTAATATGTCTCCTCACATATAGAAATCATCCCCAGCCCCTGCAGTGTAATATGTCTCCTCACATATAGAAATCATCCCCAGCCCGTGCAGTGTAATATGTCTCCTCACATATAGAAATCATCCCCAGCCCCTGCAGTGCAGTATGTCTCCTCACATATAGAAATCATCCCCAGCCCGTGCAGTGTAATATGTCTCCTCACATATAGAAATCATCCCCAGCCCGTGCAGTGTAATATGTCTCCTCACATATAGAAATCATCCCCAGCCCCTGCAGTGTAATATGTCTCCTCACATATAGAAATCATCCCCAGCCCCTGTAGTGTAATATGTCTCCTCACATATAGAAATCATCCCCAGCCCGTGCAGTGTAATATGTCTCCTCACATATAGAAATCATCCCCAGCCCCTGCAGTGTAATATGTCTCCTCACATATAGAAATCATCCCCAGCCCCTGTAGTGTAATATGTCTCCTCACATATAGAAATCATCCCCAGCCCGTGCAGTGTAATATGTCTCCTCACATATAGAAATCATCCCCAGCCCCTGCAGTGTAATATGTCTCCTCACATATAGAAATCATCTCCAGCCCCTGCAGTGTAATATGTCTCCTCACATATAGAAATCATCCCCAGCCCCTGCAGTGTAATATGTCTCCTCACATATAGAAATCTTCCCCAGCCCGTGCAGTGTAATATGTCTCCTCTCATATAGAAATCATCCCCAGCCCCTGCAGTGTAATATGTCTCCTCACATACAGAAATCATCCCCAGCCCGTGCAGTGTAATATGTCTCCTCACATATAGAAATCATCCCCAGCCCCTGCAGTGTAATATGTCTCCTCACATATAGAAATCATCCCCAGTCCCTGCAGTGTAATATGTCTCCTCACATATAGAAATCATCCCCAGTCCCTGCAGTGTAATATGTCTCCTCACATATAGAAATCATCCCCAGCCTGTGCAGTGTAATATGTCTCCTCACATATAGAAATCATCCCCAGCCTGTGCAGTGTAATATGTCTCCTCATATATAGAAATCATCCCCAGCCCCTGCAGTGTAATGTCTCCTCACATATAGAAATCATCCCCAGCCCCTGCAGTGTAATATGTCTTCTCACATATAGAAATCATCCCCAGCCCCTGCAGTGCAGTGTAATATGTCTCCTCACATATAGAAATCATCCCCAGCCCCTGCAGTGCAGTATGTCTCCTCACATATAGAAATCATCCCCAGCCCGTTCAGTGTAATATGTCTCCTCACATATAGAAATCATCCCCAGCCCGTGCAGTGTAATATGTCACCTCACATATAGAAATCATCCTCAGCCCGTGCAGTGTAATATGTCACCTCACATATAGAAATCATCCCCAGCCTGTGCAGTGCAGTGTAATATGTCTCCTCATATATAGAAATCATCCCCAGCCCCTGCAGTGTAATATGTCTCCTCACATATAGAAATCATCCCCAGCCCCTGCAGTGTAATATGTCTCCTCACATATAGAAATCATCTCCAGCCCCTGCAGTGTAATATGTCTCCTCACATATAGAAATCATCCCCAGCCCCTGCAGTGTAATTTTCACATATAGAAATCATCCCCAGCCCGTGCAGTGTAATATGTCTCCTCACATATAGAAATCATCCCCAGCCCGTGCAGTGCACTATGTCTCCTCACATATAGAAATCATCCCCAGCCCCTGCAGTGTAATATGTCTCCTCACATACAGAAATCATCCCCAGCCCGTGCAGTGTAATATGTCTCCTCACATATAGAAATCATCCCCAGCCCCTGCAGTGTAATATGTCTTCTCACATATAGAAATCATCCCCAGCCCCTGCAGTGCAGTGTAATATGTCTCCTCACATATAGAAATCATCCCCAGCCCCTGCAGTGCAGTATGTCTCCTCACATATAGAAATCATCCCCAGCCCGTGCAGTGTAATATGTCTCCTCACATATAGAAATCATCCCCAGCCCGTGCAGTGTAATATGTCTCCTCACATATAGAAATCATCCCCAGCCCCTGCAGTGTAATATGTCTCCTCACATATAGAAATCATCCCCAGTCCCTGCAGTGTAATATGTCTCCTCACATATAGAAATCATCCCCAGCCTTTGCAGTGTAATATGTCTCCTCACATATAGAAATCAGCCCCTGCAGTGTAATATGTCTCCTCACATATAGAAATCATCCCCAGCCCCTGCAGTGTAATGTCTTCTCACATATAGACATCATCCCCAGCCCCTGCAGTGCAGTGTAATATGTCTCCTCACATATAGAAATCATCCCCAGCCCCTGCAGTGCAGTATGTCTCCTCACATATAGAAATCATCCCCAGCCCGTTCAGTGTAATATGTCTCCTCACATATAGAAATCATCCCCAGCCCGTGCAGTGTAATATGTCACCTCACATATAGAAATCATCCTCAGCCCGTGCAGTGTAATATGTCTTCTCACATATAGAAATCATCCCCAGCCCCTGCAGTGCAGTGTAATATGTCTCCTCACATATAGAAATCATCCCCAGCCCCTGCAGTGCAGTGTAATATGTCTCCTCACATATAGAAATCATCCCCAGCCCCTGCAGTGCAGTATGTCTCCTCACATATAGAAATCATCCCCAGCCCCTGCAGTGTAATATGTCTCCTCACATATAGAAATCATCCCCAGCCCCTGCAGTGTAATATGTCTCCTCACATATAGAAATCATCCCCAGCCCCTGCAGTGTAATATGTCTCCTCACATATAGAAATCATCCCAGCCCCTGCAGTGCAGTATGTCTCCTCACATATAGAAATCATCCCCAGCCCCTGCAGTGTAATATGTCTCCTCACATATAGAAATCCTCCCCAGCCCCTGCAGTGTAATATGTCTCCTCACATATAGAAATCATCCCCAGCCCGTGCAGTGCAGTATGTATCCTCACATATAGAAATCATCCCCAGCCCCTGCAGTGTAATATGTCTCCTCACATATAGAAATCATCCCCAGCCCCTGCAGTGTAATATGTCTCCTCACATATAGAAATCATCCCCAGCCCATTCAGTGTAATGTCTCCTCACATATAGAAATAATCCCCAGCCCGTGCAGTGTAATATGTCTCCTCATATATAGAAATCATCCCCAGCCCGTTCAGTGTAATGTCTCCTCACATATAGAAATAATCCCCAGCCCGTGCAGTGTAATATGTCTCCTTACATATAGAAATCATCCCCAGCCCGTGCAGTGCAGTATGTCTCCTCACATATAGAAATCATCCCCAGCCCCTGCAGTGTAATGTCTCCTCACATATAGAAATCATCCCCAGCCCCTGCAGTGTAATATGTCTCCTCACATATAGAAATCATCCCCAGCCCCTGCAGTGTAATATGTCTCCTCACATATAGAAATCATCCCCAGCCCCTGCAGTGAAATATGTCTCCTCACATATAGAAATCATCCCCAGCCCCTGTAGTGTAATATGTCTCCTCACATATAGAAATCATCCCCAGCCCCTGCAGTGCAGTATGTATCCTCACATATAGAAATCATCCCCAGCCCCTGCAGTGTAATATGTCTCCTCACATATAGAAATCATCCCCAGCCCCTGCAGTGTAATATGTCTCCTCACATATAGAAATCATCCCCAGCCCCTGCAGTGAAATATGTCTCCTCACATATAGAAATCATCCCCAGCCCCTGTAGTGTAATATGTCTCCTCACATATAGAAATCATCCCCAGCCCCTGCAGTGCAGTATGTATCCTCACATAAAGAAATCATCCCTAGCCCCTGCAGTGCAATATGTCTCCTCACATATAGAAATCATCCCCAGCCCCTGCAGTGTAATATGTCTCCTCACATATAGAAATCATCCCCAGCCCGTGCAGTGTAATATGTCTCCTCACATATAGAAATCATCCCCAGCCCGTGCAGTGCAGTATGTCTCCTCACATATAGAAATCATCCCCAGCCTGTGCAGTGCACTATGTCTCCTCACATATAGAAATCATCCCCAGCCCCTGCAGTGTAATATGTCTCCTCACATATAGAAATCATCCCCAGCCCGTGCAGTGTAATATGTCTCCTCACATATAGAAATCATCCCCAGCCCCTGCAGTGTAATATGTCTCCTCACATATAGAAATCATCCCCAGCCCCTGCAGTGTAATATGTCTCCTCACATATAAAAATCATCCCCAGCCCCTGCAGTGTAATATGTCTCCTCACATATAGAAATCATCCCCAGCCCCTGCAGTGTAATATGTCTCCTCACATATAGAAATCATCCCCAGCCTGTGCAGTGTAATATGTCTCCTCATATATAGAAATCATCCCCAGCTCCTGCAGTGTAATATGTCTCCTCACATATAGAAATCATCCCCAGCCCCTGCAGTGTAATATGTCTCCTCACATATAGAAATCATCCCCAGCCCCTGCAGTGTAATATGTCTCCTCACATATAGAAATCATCCCCAGCCCGTGCAGTGTAATATGTCTCCTCACATATAGAAATCATCCCCAGCCCCTGCAGTGTAATATGTCTCCTCACATATAGAAATCATCCCCAGCCCCTGCAGTGTAATTTGTCTCCTCACATATAGAAATCATCCCCAGCCCCTGCAGTGTAATATGTCTCCTCACATATAGAAATCTTCCCCAGCCCGTGCAGTGTAATATGTCTCCTCACATATAGAAATCATCCCCAGCCCCTGCAGTGTAATATGTCTCCTCACATACAGAAATCATCCCCAGCCCCTGCAGTGTAATATGTCTCCTCACATATAAAAATCATCCCCAGCCTGTGCAGTGTAATATGTCTCCTCACATATAGAAATCAGCCCCTGCAGTGTAATAGGTCTCCTCACATATAGAAATCATCCCCAGCCTGTGCAGTGTAATATGTCTCCTCACATATAGAAATCATCCCCAGCCCCTGCAGTGTAATGTCTTCTCACATATAGAAATCATCCCCAGCCCCTGCAGTGCAGTGTAATATGTCTCATCACATATAGAAATCATCCCCAGCCCCTGCAGTGCAGTATGTCTCCTCACATATAGAAATCATCCCCAGCCTGTGCAGTGCACTATGTCTCCTCACATATAGAAATCATCCCCAGCCCCTGCAGTGTAATATGTCTCCTCACATATAGAAATCATCCCCAGCCCGTGCAGTGTAATATGTCACCTCACATATAGAAATCATCCTCAGCCCGTGCAGTGTAATATGTCACCTCACATATAGAAATCATCCCCAGCCCGTGCAGTGCAGTGTAATATCTCTCCTCACATATAGAAATCATCCCCAGCCCCTGCAGTGTAATATGTCTCCTCACATAAAGAAATCATCCCCAGCCCCTGCAGTGTAATATGTCTCCTCACATATAGAAATCATCTCCAGCCCCTGCAGTGTAATATGTCTCCTCACATATAGAAATCATCCCCAGCCCCTGCAGTGTAATTTTCACATATAGAAATCATCCCCAGCCCGTGCAGTGTAATATGTCTCCTCACATATAGAAATCATCCCCAGCCCGTGCAGTGTAATATGTCTCCTCACATATAGAAATCATCCCCAGCCTGTGCAGTGTAATATGTCTCCTCACATATAGAAATCAGCCCCAGCTCCTGCAGTGTAATATGTCTCCTCATATATAGAAATCATCCCCAGCCCGTGCAGTGTAATATGTCTCCTCACATATAGAAATCATCCCCAGCCCGTGCAGTGTAATATGTCTCCTCACATATAGAAATCATCCCCAGCCCCTGCAGTGTAATATGTCTCCTCACATATAGAAATCATCCCCAGTCCCTGCAGTGTAATATGTCTCCTCACATATAGAAATCATCCCCAGCCTGTGCAGTGTAATATGTCTCCTCACATATAGAAATCAGCCCCCGCAGTGTAATATGTCTCCTCACATATAGAAATCATCCCCAGCCTGTGCAGTGTAATATGTCTCCTCATATATAGAAATCATCCCCAGCCCCTGCAGTGTAATATGTCTCCTCACATATAGAAATCATCCCCAGCCTGTGCAGTGTAATATGTCTCCTCACATATAGAAATCATCCCCAGCCCCTGCAGTGTAATATGTCTTCTCACATATAGAAATCATCCCCAGCCCCTGCAGTGCAGTGTAATATGTCTCCTCACATATAGAAATCATCCCCAGCCCCTGCAGTGCAGTATGTCTCCTCACATATAGAAATCATCCCCAGCCCGTGCAGTGTAATATGTCACCTCACATATAGAAATCATCCTCAGCCCGTGCAGTGTAATATGTCTTCTCACATATAGAAATCATCCCCAGCCCCTGCAGTGCAGTGTAATATGTCTCCTCACATATAGAAATCATCCACAGCCCCTGCAGTGCAGTGTAATATGTCTCCTCACATATAGAAATCATCCCCAGCCCCTGCAGTGTAATATGTCTCCTCACATATAGAAATCATCCCCAGCCCCTGCAGTGCAGTATGTCTCCTCACATATAGAAATCATCCCCAGCCCCTGCAGTGTAATATGTCTCCTCACATATAGAAATCATCCCCAGCCCCTGCAGAGTAATATGTCTACTCACATATAGAAATCATCCCCAGCCCCTGCAGTGTAATATGTCTCCTCACATATAGAAATCATCCCCAGCCCGTGCAGTGCAGTATGTATCCTCACATATAGAAATCATCCCCAGCCCCTGCAGTGTAATATGTCTCCTCACATATAGAAATCATCCCCAGCCCCTGCAGTGTAATATGTCTCCTCACATATAGAAATCATCCCCAGCCCATTCAGTGTAATGTCTCCTCACATATAGAAATAATCCCCAGCCCGTGCAGTGTAATATGTCTCCTCATATATAGAAATCATCCCCAGCCCGTTCAGTGTAATGTCTCCTCACATATAGAAATAATCCCCAGCCCGTGCAGTGTAATATGTCTCCTTACATATAGAAATCATCCCCAGCCCGTGCAGTGCAGTATGTCTCCTCACATATAGAAATCATCCCCAGCCCCTGCAGTGTAATGTCTCCTCACATATAGAAATCATCCCCAGCCCCTGCAGTGTAATATGTCTCCTCACATATAGAAATCATCCCCAGCCCCTGCAGTGTAATATGTCTCCTCACATATAGAAATCATCCCCAGCCCCTGCAGTGAAATATGTCTCCTCACATATAGAAATCATCCCCAGCCCCTGTAGTGTAATATGTCTCCTCACATATAGAAATCATCCCCAGCCCCTGCAGTGCAGTATGTATCCTCACATATAGAAATCATCCCCAGCCCCTGCAGTGTAATATGTCTCCTCACATATAGAAATCATCCCCAGCCCCTGCAGTGTAATATGTCTCCTCACATATAGAAATCATCCCCAGCCCCTGCAGTGAAATATGTCTCCTCACATATAGAAATCATCCCCAGCCCCTGTAGTGTAATATGTCTCCTCACATATAGAAATCATCCCCAGCCCCTGCAGTGCAGTATGTATCCTCACATAAAGAAATCATCCCTAGCCCCTGCAGTGCAATATGTCTCCTCACATATAGAAATCATCCCCAGCCCCTGCAGTGTAATATGTCTCCTCACATATAGAAATCATCCCCAGCCCGTGCAGTGTAATATGTCTCCTCACATATAGAAATCATCCCCAGCCCGTGCAGTGCAGTATGTCTCCTCACATATAGAAATCATCCCCAGCCTGTGCAGTGCACTATGTCTCCTCACATATAGAAATCATCCCCAGCCCCTGCAGTGTAATATGTCTCCTCACATATAGAAATCATCCCCAGCCCCTGCAGTGTAATATGTCTCCTCACATATAGAAATCATCCCCAGCCCGTGCAGTGTAATATGTCTCCTCACATATAGAAATCATCCCCAGCCCCTGCAGTGTAATATGTCTCCTCACATATAGAAATCATCCCCAGCCCCTGCAGTGTAATATGTCTCCTCACATATAAAAATCATCCCCAGCCCCTGCAGTGTAATATGTCTCCTCACATATAGAAATCATCCCCAGCCCCTGCAGTGTAATATGTCTCCTCACATATAGAAATCATCCCCAGCCTGTGCAGTGTAATATGTCTCCTCATATATAGAAATCATCCCCAGCTCCTGCAGTGTAATATGTCTCCTCACATATAGAAATCATCCCCAGCCCCTGCAGTGTAATATGTCTCCTCACATATAGAAATCATCCCCAGCCCCTGCAGTGTAATATGTCTCCTCACATATAGAAATCATCCCCAGCCCGTGCAGTGTAATATGTCTCCTCACATATAGAAATCATCCCCAGCCCCTGCAGTGTAATATGTCTCCTCACATATAGAAATCATCCCCAGCCCCTGCAGTGTAATTTGTCTCCTCACATATAGAAATCATCCCCAGCCCCTGCAGTGTAATATGTCTCCTCACATATAGAAATCTTCCCCAGCCCGTGCAGTGTAATATGTCTCCTCACATATAGAAATCATCCCCAGCCCCTGCAGTGTAATATGTCTCCTCACATACAGAAATCATCCCCAGCCCCTGCAGTGTAATATGTCTCCTCACATATAAAAATCATCCCCAGCCTGTGCAGTGTAATATGTCTCCTCACATATAGAAATCAGCCCCTGCAGTGTAATATGTCTCCTCACATATAGAAATCATCCCCAGCCTGTGCAGTGTAATATGTCTCCTCACATATAGAAATCATCCCCAGCCCCTGCAGTGTAATGTCTTCTCACATATAGAAATCATCCCCAGCCCCTGCAGTGCAGTGTAATATGTCTCATCACATATAGAAATCATCCCCAGCCCCTGCAGTGCAGTATGTCTCCTCACATATAGAAATCATCCCCAGCCTGTGCAGTGCACTATGTCTCCTCACATATAGAAATCATCCCCAGCCCCTGCAGTGTAATATGTCTCCTCACATATAGAAATCATCCCCAGCCCGTGCAGTGTAATATGTCACCTCACATATAGAAATCATCCTCAGCCCGTGCAGTGTAATATGTCACCTCACATATAGAAATCATCCCCAGCCCGTGCAGTGCAGTGTAATATCTCTCCTCACATATAGAAATCATCCCCAGCCCCTGCAGTGTAATATGTCTCCTCACATAAAGAAATCATCCCCAGCCCCTGCAGTGTAATATGTCTCCTCACATATAGAAATCATCTCCAGCCCCTGCAGTGTAATATGTCTCCTCACATATAGAAATCATCCCCAGCCCCTGCAGTGTAATTTTCACATATAGAAATCATCCCCAGCCCGTGCAGTGTAATATGTCTCCTCACATATAGAAATCATCCCCAGCCCGTGCAGTGTAATATGTCTCCTCACATATAGAAATCATCCCCAGCCCCTGCAGTGTAATATGTCTCCTCACATATAGAAATCATCCCCAGTCCCTGCAGTGTAATATGTCTCCTCACATATAGAAATCATCCCCAGCCTGTGCAGTGTAATATGTCTCCTCACATATAGAAATCAGCCCCCGCAGTGTAATATGTCTCCTCACATATAGAAATCATCCCCAGCCTGTGCAGTGTAATATGTCTCCTCATATATAGAAATCATCCCCAGCCCCTGCAGTGTAATATGTCTCCTCACATATAGAAATCATCCCCAGCCTGTGCAGTGTAATATGTCTCCTCACATATAGAAATCATCCCCAGCCCCTGCAGTGTAATATGTCTTCTCACATATAGAAATCATCCCCAGCCCCTGCAGTGCAGTGTAATATGTCTCCTCACATATAGAAATCATCCCCAGCCCCTGCAGTGCAGTATGTCTCCTCACATATAGAAATCATCCCCAGCCCGTGCAGTGTAATATGTCACCTCACATATAGAAATCATCCTCAGCCCGTGCAGTGTAATATGTCTTCTCACATATAGAAATCATCCCCAGCCCCTGCAGTGCAGTGTAATATGTCTCCTCACATATAGAAATCATCCACAGCCCCTGCAGTGCAGTGTAATATGTCTCCTCACATATAGAAATCATCCCCAGCCCTTGCAGTGTAATATGTCTCCTCACATATAGAAATCATCCCCAGCCCCTGCAGTGCAGTATGTCTCCTCACATATAGAAATCATCCCCAGCCCCTGCAGTGTAATATGTCTCCTCACATATAGAAATCATCCCCAGCCCCTGCAGTGTAATATGTCTACTCACATATAGAAATCATCCCCAGCCCCTGCAGTGTAATATGTCTCCTCACATATAGAAATCATCCCCAGCCCCTGCAGTGTAATATGTCTCCTCACATATAGAAATCATCCCCAGCCCCTGCAGTGCAGTATGTCTCCTCACATATAGAAATCATCCCCAGCCCCTGCAGTGTAATATGTCTCCTCACATATAGAAATCCTCCCCAGCCCCTGCAGTGTAATATGTCTCCTCACATATAGAAATCCTCCCCAGCCCCTGCAGTGTAATATGTCTCCTCACATATAGAAATCCTCCCCAGCCCCTGCAGTGTAATATGTATCCTCACATATAGAAATCATCCCCAGCCCCTGCAGTGTAATATGTCTCCTCACATATAGAAATCATCCCCAGCCCCTGCAGTGTAATATGTCTCCTCACATATAGAAATCATCCCCAGCCCCTGCAGTGTAATATGTCTCCTCACATATAGAAATCATCCCCAGCCCCTGCAGTGTAATATGTCTCCTCACATATAGAAATCATCCCCAGCCCATTCAGTGTGATGTCTCCTCACATATAGAAATAATCCCCAGCCCGTGCAGTGTATTATGTCTCCTCACATATAGAAATCATCCCCAGCCCGTTCAGTGTAATGTCTCCTCACATATAGAAATAATCCCCAGCCCGTGCAGTGTAATATGTCTCCTTACATATAGAAATCATCCCCAGCCCGTGCAGTGCAGTATGTCTCCTCACATATAGAAATCATCCCCAGCCGCTGCAGTGTAATGTCCCCTCACATATAGAAATCATCCCCAGCCCCTGCAGTGTAATATGTCTCCTCACATATAGAAATCATCCCCAGCCCCTGCAGTGTAATATTTCTCCTCACATATAGAAATCATCCCCAGCCCCTGCAGTGTAATATGTCTCCTCACATATAGAAATCATCCCCAGCCCCTGTAGTGTAATATGTCTCCTCACATATAGAAATCATCCCCAGCCCCTGCAGTGCAGTATGTATCCTCACATATAGAAATCATCCCCAGCCCCTGCAGTGTAATATGTCTCCTCACATATAGAAATCATCCCCAGCCCCTGCAGTGTAATATGTCTCCTCACATATAGAAATCATCCCCTGCAGTGAAATATGTCTCCTCACATATAGAAATCATCCCCAGCCCCTGTAGTGTAATATGTCTCCTCACATATAGAAATCATCCCCAGCCCCTGCAGTGCAGTATGTATCCTCACATATAGAAATCATCCCCAGCCCCTGCAGTGTAATATGTCTCCTCACATATAGAAATCATCCCCAGCCCCTGCAGTGCAATATGTCTCCTCACATATAGAAATCATCCCCAGCCCCTGCAGTGTAATATGTCTCCTCACATATAGAAATCATCCCCAGCCCCTGCAGTGTAATATGTCTCCTCACATATAGAAATCATCCCCAGCCCGTGCAGTGTAATATGTCTCCTCACATATAGAAATCATCCCCAGCCCGTGCAGTGCAGTATGTCTCCTCACATATAGAAATCATCCCCAGCCTGTGCAGTGCACTATGTCTCCTCACATATAGAAATCATCCCCAGCCCCTGCAGTGTAATATGTCTCCTCACATATAGAAATCATCCCCAGCCCGTGCAGTGTAATATGTCTCCTCACATATAGAAATCATCCCCAGCCCCTGCAGTGTAATATGTCTCCTCACATATAGAAATCATCTCCAGCCCCTGCAGTGTAATATGTCTCCTCACATATAGAAATCATCCCCAGCCCCTGCAGTGTAATATGTCTCCTCACATATAGAAATCTTCCCCAGCCCGTGCAGTGTAATATGTCTCCTCTCATATAGAAATCATCCCCAGCCCCTGCAGTGTAATATGTCTCCTCACATACAGAAATCATCCCCAGCCCGTGCAGTGTAATATGTCTCCTCACATATAGAAATCATCCCCAGCCCCTGCAGTGTAATATGTCTCCTCACATATAGAAATCATCCCCAGTCCCTGCAGTGTAATATGTCTCCTCACATATAGAAATCATCCCCAGTCCCTGCAGTGTAATATGTCTCCTCACATATAGAAATCATCCCCAGCCTGTGCAGTGTAATATGTCTCCTCACATATAGAAATCATCCCCAGCCTGTGCAGTGTAATATGTCTCCTCATATATAGAAATCATCCCCAGCCCCTGCAGTGTAATGTCTCCTCACATATAGAAATCATCCCCAGCCCCTGCAGTGTAATATGTCTTCTCACATATAGAAATCATCCCCAGCCCCTGCAGTGCAGTGTAATATGTCTCCTCACATATAGAAATCATCCCCAGCCCCTGCAGTGCAGTATGTCTCCTCACATATAGAAATCATCCCCAGCCCGTTCAGTGTAATATGTCTCCTCACATATAGAAATCATCCCCAGCCCGTGCAGTGTAATATGTCACCTCACATATAGAAATCATCCTCAGCCCGTGCAGTGTAATATGTCACCTCACATATAGAAATCATCCCCAGCCTGTGCAGTGCAGTGTAATATGTCTCCTCATATATAGAAATCATCCCCAGCCCCTGCAGTGTAATATGTCTCCTCACATATAGAAATCATCCCCAGCCCCTGCAGTGTAATATGTCTCCTCACATATAGAAATCATCTCCAGCCCCTGCAGTGTAATATGTCTCCTCACATATAGAAATCATCCCCAGCCCCTGCAGTGTAATTTTCACATATAGAAATCATCCCCAGCCCGTGCAGTGTAATATGTCTCCTCACATATAGAAATCATCCCCAGCCCGTGCAGTGCACTATGTCTCCTCACATATAGAAATCATCCCCAGCCCCTGCAGTGTAATATGTCTCCTCACATACAGAAATCATCCCCAGCCCGTGCAGTGTAATATGTCTCCTCACATATAGAAATCATCCCCAGCCCCTGCAGTGTAATATGTCTTCTCACATATAGAAATCATCCCCAGCCCCTGCAGTGCAGTGTAATATGTCTCCTCACATATAGAAATCATCCCCAGCCCCTGCAGTGCAGTATGTCTCCTCACATATAGAAATCATCCCCAGCCCGTGCAGTGTAATATGTCTCCTCACATATAGAAATCATCCCCAGCCCGTGCAGTGTAATATGTCTCCTCACATATAGAAATCATCCCCAGCCCCTGCAGTGTAATATGTCTCCTCACATATAGAAATCATCCCCAGTCCCTGCAGTGTAATATGTCTCCTCACATATAGAAATCATCCCCAGCCTTTGCAGTGTAATATGTCTCCTCACATATAGAAATCAGCCCCTGCAGTGTAATATGTCTCCTCACATATAGAAATCATCCCCAGCCCCTGCAGTGTAATGTCTTCTCACATATAGACATCATCCCCAGCCCCTGCAGTGCAGTGTAATATGTCTCCTCACATATAGAAATCATCCCCAGCCCCTGCAGTGCAGTATGTCTCCTCACATATAGAAATCATCCCCAGCCCGTTCAGTGTAATATGTCTCCTCACATATAGAAATCATCCCCAGCCCGTGCAGTGTAATATGTCACCTCACATATAGAAATCATCCTCAGCCCGTGCAGTGTAATATGTCTTCTCACATATAGAAATCATCCCCAGCCCCTGCAGTGCAGTGTAATATGTCTCCTCACATATAGAAATCATCCCCAGCCCCTGCAGTGCAGTGTAATATGTCTCCTCACATATAGAAATCATCCCCAGCCCCTGCAGTGCAGTATGTCTCCTCACATATAGAAATCATCCCCAGCCCCTGCAGTGTAATATGTCTCCTCACATATAGAAATCATCCCCAGCCCCTGCAGTGTAATATGTCTCCTCACATATAGAAATCATCCCCAGCCCCTGCAGTGTAATATGTCTCCTCACATATAGAAATCATCCCAGCCCCTGCAGTGCAGTATGTCTCCTCACATATAGAAATCATCCCCAGCCCCTGCAGTGTAATATGTCTCCTCACATATAGAAATCCTCCCCAGCCCCTGCAGTGTAATATGTCTCCTCACATATAGAAATCATCCCCAGCCCGTGCAGTGCAGTATGTATCCTCACATATAGAAATCATCCCCAGCCCCTGCAGTGTAATATGTCTCCTCACATATAGAAATCATCCCCAGCCCCTGCAGTGTAATATGTCTCCTCACATATAGAAATCATCCCCAGCCCATTCAGTGTAATGTCTCCTCACATATAGAAATAATCCCCCAGCCCGTGCAGTGTAATATGTCTCCTCATATATAGAAATCATCCCCAGCCCGTTCAGTGTAATGTCTCCTCACATATAGAAATAATCCCCAGCCCGTGCAGTGTAATATGTCTCCTTACATATAGAAATCATCCCCAGCCCGTGCAGTGCAGTATGTCTCCTCACATATAGAAATCATCCCCAGCCCCTGCAGTGTAATGTCTCCTCACATATAGAAATCATCCCCAGCCCCTGCAGTGTAATATGTCTCCTCACATATAGAAATCATCCCCAGCCCCTGCAGTGTAATATGTCTCCTCACATATAGAAATCATCCCCAGCCCCTGCAGTGAAATATGTCTCCTCACATATAGAAATCATCCCCAGCCCCTGTAGTGTAATATGTCTCCTCACATATAGAAATCATCCCCAGCCCCTGCAGTGCAGTATGTATCCTCACATATAGAAATCATCCCCAGCCCCTGCAGTGTAATATGTCTCCTCACATATAGAAATCATCCCCAGCCCCTGCAGTGTAATATGTCTCCTCACATATAGAAATCATCCCCAGCCCCTGCAGTGAAATATGTCTCCTCACATATAGAAATCATCCCCAGCCCCTGTAGTGTAATATGTCTCCTCACATATAGAAATCATCCCCAGCCCCTGCAGTGCAGTATGTATCCTCACATAAAGAAATCATCCCCTAGCCCTGCAGTGCAATATGTCTCCTCACATATAGAAATCATCCCCCAGCCCCTGCAGTGTAATATGTCTCCTCACATATAGAAATCATCCCCCAGCCCCGTGCAGTGTAATATGTCTCCTCACATATAGAAATCATCCCCAGCCCGTGCAGTGCAGTATGTCTCCTCACATATAGAAATCATCCCCAGCCTGTGCAGTGCACTATGTCTCCTCACATATAGAAATCATCCCCAGCCCCTGCAGTGTAATATGTCTCCTCACATATAGAAATCATCCCCAGCCCGTGCAGTGTAATATGTCTCCTCACATATAGAAATCATCCCCAGCCCCTGCAGTGTAATATGTCTCCTCACATATAGAAATCATCCCCAGCCCCTGCAGTGTAATATGTCTCCTCACATATAAAAATCATCCCCAGCCCCTGCAGTGTAATATGTCTCCTCACATATAGAAATCATCCCCAGCCCCTGCAGTGTAATATGTCTCCTCACATATAGAAATCATCCCCAGCCTGTGCAGTGTAATATGTCTCCTCATATATAGAAATCATCCCCAGCTCCTGCAGTGTAATATGTCTCCTCACATATAGAAATCATCCCCAGCCCCTGCAGTGTAATATGTCTCCTCACATATAGAAATCATCCCCAGCCCCTGCAGTGTAATATGTCTCCTCACATATAGAAATCATCCCCAGCCCGTGCAGTGTAATATGTCTCCTCACATATAGAAATCATCCCCAGCCCCTGCAGTGTAATATGTCTCCTCACATATAGAAATCATCCCCAGCCCCTGCAGTGTAATTTGTCTCCTCACATATAGAAATCATCCCCAGCCCCTGCAGTGTAATATGTCTCCTCACATATAGAAATCTTCCCCAGCCCGTGCAGTGTAATATGTCTCCTCACATATAGAAATCATCCCCAGCCCCTGCAGTGTAATATGTCTCCTCACATACAGAAATCATCCCCAGCCCCTGCAGTGTAATATGTCTCCTCACATATAAAAATCATCCCCAGCCTGTGCAGTGTAATATGTCTCCTCACATATAGAAATCAGCCCCTGCAGTGTAATAGGTCTCCTCACATATAGAAATCATCCCCAGCCTGTGCAGTGTAATATGTCTCCTCACATATAGAAATCATCCCCAGCCCCTGCAGTGTAATGTCTTCTCACATATAGAAATCATCCCCAGCCCCTGCAGTGCAGTGTAATATGTCTCATCACATATAGAAATCATCCCCAGCCCCTGCAGTGCAGTATGTCTCCTCACATATAGAAATCATCCCCAGCCTGTGCAGTGCACTATGTCTCCTCACATATAGAAATCATCCCCAGCCCCTGCAGTGTAATATGTCTCCTCACATATAGAAATCATCCCCAGCCCGTGCAGTGTAATATGTCACCTCACATATAGAAATCATCCTCAGCCCGTGCAGTGTAATATGTCACCTCACATATAGAAATCATCCCCAGCCCGTGCAGTGCAGTGTAATATCTCTCCTCACATATAGAAATCATCCCCAGCCCCTGCAGTGTAATATGTCTCCTCACATAAAGAAATCATCCCCAGCCCCTGCAGTGTAATATGTCTCCTCACATATAGAAATCATCTCCAGCCCCTGCAGTGTAATATGTCTCCTCACATATAGAAATCATCCCCAGCCCCTGCAGTGTAATTTTCACATATAGAAATCATCCCCAGCCCGTGCAGTGTAATATGTCTCCTCACATATAGAAATCATCCCCAGCCCGTGCAGTGTAATATGTCTCCTCACATATAGAAATCATCCCCAGCCTGTGCAGTGTAATATGTCTCCTCACATATAGAAATCAGCCCCAGCTCCTGCAGTGTAATATGTCTCCTCATATATAGAAATCATCCCCAGCCCGTGCAGTGTAATATGTCTCCTCACATATAGAAATCATCCCCAGCCCGTGCAGTGTAATATGTCTCCTCACATATAGAAATCATCCCCAGCCCCTGCAGTGTAATATGTCTCCTCACATATAGAAATCATCCCCAGTCCCTGCAGTGTAATATGTCTCCTCACATATAGAAATCATCCCCAGCCTGTGCAGTGTAATATGTCTCCTCACATATAGAAATCAGCCCCCGCAGTGTAATATGTCTCCTCACATATAGAAATCATCCCCAGCCTGTGCAGTGTAATATGTCTCCTCATATATAGAAATCATCCCCAGCCCCTGCAGTGTAATATGTCTCCTCACATATAGAAATCATCCCCAGCCTGTGCAGTGTAATATGTCTCCTCACATATAGAAATCATCCCCAGCCCCTGCAGTGTAATATGTCTTCTCACATATAGAAATCATCCCCAGCCCCTGCAGTGCAGTGTAATATGTCTCCTCACATATAGAAATCATCCCCAGCCCCTGCAGTGCAGTATGTCTCCTCACATATAGAAATCATCCCCAGCCCGTGCAGTGTAATATGTCACCTCACATATAGAAATCATCCTCAGCCCGTGCAGTGTAATATGTCTTCTCACATATAGAAATCATCCCCAGCCCCTGCAGTGCAGTGTAATATGTCTCCTCACATATAGAAATCATCCACAGCCCCTGCAGTGCAGTGTAATATGTCTCCTCACATATAGAAATCATCCCCAGCCCCTGCAGTGTAATATGTCTCCTCACATATAGAAATCATCCCCAGCCCCTGCAGTGCAGTATGTCTCCTCACATATAGAAATCATCCCCAGCCCCTGCAGTGTAATATGTCTCCTCACATATAGAAATCATCCCCAGCCCCTGCAGAGTAATATGTCTACTCACATATAGAAATCATCCCCAGCCCCTGCAGTGTAATATGTCTCCTCACATATAGAAATCATCCCCAGCCCGTGCAGTGCAGTATGTATCCTCACATATAGAAATCATCCCCAGCCCCTGCAGTGTAATATGTCTCCTCACATATAGAAATCATCCCCAGCCCCTGCAGTGTAATATGTCTCCTCACATATAGAAATCATCCCCAGCCCATTCAGTGTAATGTCTCCTCACATATAGAAATAATCCCCAGCCCGTGCAGTGTAATATGTCTCCTCATATATAGAAATCATCCCCAGCCCGTTCAGTGTAATGTCTCCTCACATATAGAAATAATCCCCAGCCCGTGCAGTGTAATATGTCTCCTTACATATAGAAATCATCCCCAGCCCGTGCAGTGCAGTATGTCTCCTCACATATAGAAATCATCCCCAGCCCCTGCAGTGTAATGTCTCCTCACATATAGAAATCATCCCCAGCCCCTGCAGTGTAATATGTCTCCTCACATATAGAAATCATCCCCAGCCCCTGCAGTGTAATATGTCTCCTCACATATAGAAATCATCCCCAGCCCCTGCAGTGAAATATGTCTCCTCACATATAGAAATCATCCCCAGCCCCTGTAGTGTAATATGTCTCCTCACATATAGAAATCATCCCCAGCCCCTGCAGTGCAGTATGTATCCTCACATATAGAAATCATCCCCAGCCCCTGCAGTGTAATATGTCTCCTCACATATAGAAATCATCCCCAGCCCCTGCAGTGTAATATGTCTCCTCACATATAGAAATCATCCCCAGCCCCTGCAGTGAAATATGTCTCCTCACATATAGAAATCATCCCCAGCCCCTGTAGTGTAATATGTCTCCTCACATATAGAAATCATCCCCAGCCCCTGCAGTGCAGTATGTATCCTCACATAAAGAAATCATCCCTAGCCCCTGCAGTGCAATATGTCTCCTCACATATAGAAATCATCCCCAGCCCCTGCAGTGTAATATGTCTCCTCACATATAGAAATCATCCCCAGCCCGTGCAGTGTAATATGTCTCCTCACATATAGAAATCATCCCCAGCCCGTGCAGTGCAGTATGTCTCCTCACATATAGAAATCATCCCCAGCCTGTGCAGTGCACTATGTCTCCTCACATATAGAAATCATCCCCAGCCCCTGCAGTGTAATATGTCTCCTCACATATAGAAATCATCCCCAGCCCCTGCAGTGTAATATGTCTCCTCACATATAGAAATCATCCCCAGCCCGTGCAGTGTAATATGTCTCCTCACATATAGAAATCATCCCCAGCCCCTGCAGTGTAATATGTCTCCTCACATATAGAAATCATCCCCAGCCCCTGCAGTGTAATATGTCTCCTCACATATAAAAATCATCCCCAGCCCCTGCAGTGTAATATGTCTCCTCACATATAGAAATCATCCCCAGCCCCTGCAGTGTAATATGTCTCCTCACATATAGAAATCATCCCCAGCCTGTGCAGTGTAATATGTCTCCTCATATATAGAAATCATCCCCAGCTCCTGCAGTGTAATATGTCTCCTCACATATAGAAATCATCCCCAGCCCCTGCAGTGTAATATGTCTCCTCACATATAGAAATCATCCCCAGCCCCTGCAGTGTAATATGTCTCCTCACATATAGAAATCATCCCCAGCCCGTGCAGTGTAATATGTCTCCTCACATATAGAAATCATCCCCAGCCCCTGCAGTGTAATATGTCTCCTCACATATAGAAATCATCCCCAGCCCCTGCAGTGTAATTTGTCTCCTCACATATAGAAATCATCCCCAGCCCCTGCAGTGTAATATGTCTCCTCACATATAGAAATCTTCCCCAGCCCGTGCAGTGTAATATGTCTCCTCACATATAGAAATCATCCCCAGCCCCTGCAGTGTAATATGTCTCCTCACATACAGAAATCATCCCCAGCCCCTGCAGTGTAATATGTCTCCTCACATATAAAAATCATCCCCAGCCTGTGCAGTGTAATATGTCTCCTCACATATAGAAATCAGCCCCTGCAGTGTAATATGTCTCCTCACATATAGAAATCATCCCCAGCCTGTGCAGTGTAATATGTCTCCTCACATATAGAAATCATCCCCAGCCCCTGCAGTGTAATGTCTTCTCACATATAGAAATCATCCCCAGCCCCTGCAGTGCAGTGTAATATGTCTCATCACATATAGAAATCATCCCCAGCCCCTGCAGTGCAGTATGTCTCCTCACATATAGAAATCATCCCCAGCCTGTGCAGTGCACTATGTCTCCTCACATATAGAAATCATCCCCAGCCCCTGCAGTGTAATATGTCTCCTCACATATAGAAATCATCCCCAGCCCGTGCAGTGTAATATGTCACCTCACATATAGAAATCATCCTCAGCCCGTGCAGTGTAATATGTCACCTCACATATAGAAATCATCCCCAGCCCGTGCAGTGCAGTGTAATATCTCTCCTCACATATAGAAATCATCCCCAGCCCCTGCAGTGTAATATGTCTCCTCACATAAAGAAATCATCCCCAGCCCCTGCAGTGTAATATGTCTCCTCACATATAGAAATCATCTCCAGCCCCTGCAGTGTAATATGTCTCCTCACATATAGAAATCATCCCCAGCCCCTGCAGTGTAATTTTCACATATAGAAATCATCCCAGCCCGTGCAGTGTAATATGTCTCCTCACATATAGAAATCATCCCCAGCCCGTGCAGTGTAATATGTCTCCTCACATATAGAAATCATCCCCAGCCCCTGCAGTGTAATATGTCTCCTCACATATAGAAATCATCCCCAGTCCCTGCAGTGTAATGTCTCCTCACATATAGAAATCATCCCAGCCTGTGCAGTGTAATATGTCTCCTCACATATAGAAATCAGCCCCCGCAGTGTAATATGTCTCCTCACATATAGAAATCATCCCAGCCTGTGCAGTGTAATATGTCTCCTCATATAGAAATCATCCCCAGCCCCTGCAGTGTAATATGTCTCCTCACATATAGAAATCATCCCCAGCCTGTGCAGTGTAATATGTCTCCTCACGATATAGAAATCATCCCCAGCCCCTGCAGTGTAATATGTCTTCTCACATATAGAAATCATCCCCAGCCCCTGCAGTGCAGTGTAATATGTCTCCTCACATATAGAAATCATCCCCAGCCCCTGCAGTGCTAGTATGTCTCCTCACATATAGAAATCATCCCAGCCCGTGCAGTGTAATATGTCACCTCACATATAGAAATCATCCTCAGCCCGTGCAGTGTAATATGTCTTCTCACATATAGAAATCATCCCCAGCCCCTGCAGTGCAGTGTAATAGGTCTCCTCACATATAGAAATCATCCACAGCCCCTGCAGTGCAGTGTAATATGTCTCCTCACATATAGAAATCATCCCAGCCCTTGCAGTGGTATAGTATGTCTCCTCACATATAGAAATCATCCCCAGCCCCTGCAGTGCAGTATGTCTCCTCACATATAGAAATCATCCCAGCCCCTGCAGTGTAATGTCTCCTCACATATAGAAATCATCCCCAGCCCCTGCAGTGTAATATGTCTACTCACATATAGAAATCATCCCCAGCCCCTGCAGTGTAATATGTCTCCTCACATATAGAAATCATCCCCAGCCCCTGCAGTGTAATATGTCTCCTCACATATAGAAATCATCCCCAGCCCCTGCAGTGCAGTATGTCTCCTCACATATAGAAATCATCCCCAGCCCCTGCAGTGTAATATGTCTCCTCACATATAGAAATCCTCCCCAGCCCCTGCAGTGTAATATGTCTCCTCACATATAGAAATCCTCCCCAGCCCCTGCAGTGTAATATGTCTCCTCACATATAGAAATCCTCCCCAGCCCCTGCAGTGTAATATGTATCCTCACATATAGAAATCATCCCCAGCCCCTGCAGTGTAATATGTCTCCTCACATATAGAAATCATCCCCAGCCCCTGCAGTGTAATATGTCTCCTCACATATAGAAATCATCCCCAGCCCCTGCAGTGTAATATGTCTCCTCACATATAGAAATCATCCCCAGCCCCTGCAGTGTAATATGTCTCCTCACATATAGAAATCATCCCCAGCCCATTCAGTGTGATGTCTCCTCACATATAGAAATAATCCCCAGCCCGTGCAGTGTATTATGTCTCCTCACATATAGAAATCATCCCCAGCCCGTTCAGTGTAATGTCTCCTCACATATAGAAATAATCCCCAGCCCGTGCAGTGTAATATGTCTCCTTACATATAGAAATCATCCCCAGCCCGTGCAGTGCAGTATGTCTCCTCACATATAGAAATCATCCCCAGCCGCTGCAGTGTAATGTCCCCTCACATATAGAAATCATCCCCAGCCCCTGCAGTGTAATATGTCTCCTCACATATAGAAATCATCCCCAGCCCCTGCAGTGTAATATTTCTCCTCACATATAGAAATCATCCCCAGCCCCTGCAGTGTAATATGTCTCCTCACATATAGAAATCATCCCCAGCCCCTGTAGTGTAATATGTCTCCTCACATATAGAAATCATCCCCAGCCCCTGCAGTGCAGTATGTATCCTCACATATAGAAATCATCCCCAGCCCCTGCAGTGTAATATGTCTCCTCACATATAGAAATCATCCCCAGCCCCTGCAGTGTAATATGTCTCCTCACATATAGAAATCATCCCCTGCAGTGAAATATGTCTCCTCACATATAGAAATCATCCCCAGCCCCTGTAGTGTAATATGTCTCCTCACATATAGAAATCATCCCCAGCCCCTGCAGTGCAGTATGTATCCTCACATATAGAAATCATCCCCAGCCCCTGCAGTGTAATATGTCTCCTCACATATAGAAATCATCCCCAGCCCCTGCAGTGCAATATGTCTCCTCACATATAGAAATCATCCCCAGCCCCTGCAGTGTAATATGTCTCCTCACATATAGAAATCATCCCCAGCCCCTGCAGTGTAATATGTCTCCTCACATATAGAAATCATCCCCAGCCCGTGCAGTGTAATATGTCTCCTCACATATAGAAATCATCCCCAGCCCGTGCAGTGCAGTATGTCTCCTCACATATAGAAATCATCCCCAGCCTGTGCAGTGCACTATGTCTCCTCACATATAGAAATCATCCCCAGCCCCTGCAGTGTAATATGTCTCCTCACATATAGAAATCATCCCCAGCCCGTGCAGTATGTCTCCTCACACATCTCCTGCTCGGTGCTTTCCCTGTGCAAACTTGAAACCTCCCCATGAAAAGTTAGGTCCTATGTAAACAGAGAGGGGGGGAGGAGCTGTAAGCAATAAGAAGGGCAGAGATTTAGCACAGTAGGGCGTGGTATGGGAATGCTTTGGGGGTGTACATTATGTTACAGACTTGAGAGGAAGTCATTTTTTTCAGAGTGAAGAGGATGATGGGAGCTCAGTCTCCATAACCAGGAAGTGCTGCTATTTTTACAGTGGCATAGCATACAAACAGGATGGGGCAGACATATAATGAAAAGTGTGGTGGCATCATGGAGTCAAGGTCTAACCTGTGGCAGGTACTTATTTTCAGATTTTTCACTATTGGATATCTCCTTTAAGGACCAGGCCAATTTTCACTGTAGGACCAGAGTGTTTTTTTGCACATCTGACCACTTCCACTGTAAGCATTAATAACTCTGGGATGCTTTTACCTTTCATTCTGATACCGTGACATATTCTACTTTGTTAGTGATAAATTTTTGTCGATACTTGCATCATTTCATGGTGAAAAATTCCAAAATTTTATGAAAAAATTGAAAATTTAGCATTTTTGTAACTTAGAAGCTCTCTGCTTGTAAGGAAAATTAATATTCCAAATAAATTATTTTTGATTATTATTATTGATTCACATATACAATATGTCTACTTTATATTTGCATCATAAAGTTCACATGTTTTTACTTTTGGAAGACATCAGAGGGCTTCAAAGTACAGCAGCAATTTTCCAATTTTTCACAAAATTTTCAAAAGTGGAATTTTTCAGGGACCAGTTCAGTTTTGAAGTGGATTTGAAGGGCCTTCATATTAGAAATACTCCACAAATGACCCCATTATAAAAACTGCACCCCTCAAAGTATTCAAAATGACATTCAGTGTCATGTTAACCCTTAAGTGTGTTAACCCTTTAGGTGTTCCACAGGAATAGCAGAAATGTGAAGGAGAAAATTCAAAATCTCAATTTTTTACACTCGCATGTTCTTGTAGACCCAGTTTTTGATTTTTTTACAAGGGGTAAAAGGAGAGAAATCTTCCTAAAATTTGTAACACAATTTCTCTCGAGTAAGGAAATACCTCATATGTGTAGTGTTCGGCGGGCGCAGTAGAGGGCTCAGAAAGGAAGGAGCAACAATGGGATTTTGGAGAGTGAGTTTTTCTGAAATGATTTTTGGGGGGCATGTCCCATTTAGGAAGCCCCTACGGTGCCAGGACAGCAAAAAAAAAAAAAAAACACATGGCATACTATTTTGGAAACTACACCCCTCACGGAATGTAACAAGGGGTCCGCTGAGCCTTAACACCCCACAGGTGTTTGACAACTTTTCCCCAAATTTTACATTTTTACAAGGGGTAATAGGAGAAAATGCCCCCCAAAATTAGTAACCCCATCTCTTCTGAGTATGGAAACACGCCATGTGTGGGCGTCAAGTGCACTGCGGGTGAACTACAATGCTCAGAAGACGAGTCACATTTGGATTTTGGAAAGCAAATTTTGCTGAAATGGTTTTTGGGGGGCATGTCCCATTTTGAAAGCCCCTATGGTGCCAGAACAGCAAAAAAAAAAAAAAGACATGGCAACTTTGGAAACTACACCCCTCAAGGAATATAACAAGGGGTACAGCGAGTCTTAACACCCCACAGGTGTTTGATAAATATTCATGAAGTGGGATGTGAAAATGAAAAATTTGATTTTTTTACACTAAAATGCTGGGGTTACCCCAAATTTTTCATTTTCACAAGTGGTAAAAGGAGAAAATGTCATTGTAAATGTGTAAATACATTTCTTTGGAGTAAGGACATACCTCATGTCTTGGCGTAAACAGCATGCACACTGGTCTCAGAGGAGCAGGTCACATTCCAGGGGCCTTGAACTTGCTGCCTATGGAGCCAGAACAGTGGGACCCCCCCTCAAGGGGCATTATATGGGGTAAATAACTGGAGTACACTAAATAACTAAAATGGGGTACAGTGGGACATAAAATTATAAAACAGGTTATGTACCCAGAGCATAGCCAAAACTAAAAAATATGCCCACCCCAAACCCTATGCTCTGAATCATCATTCCGGGAATGTGATGTGTGTGGCCGTCCCTAACTTGTTGCCTCAAATGCGCACCCCACTCAGGTGGAGAGAGAGCACTGCGCATTTGAGGCAGCAAAAAAAGTCCCCGATGATAGTGACTCAGTGACCCATGACCCAGAGAAAAAAATACCCTTCAGGTCTTATCAGGTCAGGTCTTATCAGTTTTTTTTTTTTTTGGGCAATTTAGTGGTTTTATGTTGTTAAAATTTGGAATGTACTCTGGACTTGGTACATTGGGGTCAAATTGTGGAAAATTAAAATGAAAAGGAAACATTTAGTACTGCATGGAGGTGTGATACTCGCTGAAGCAGTTTTTAGTGCAGAGGCCTGGATGATCTGGGCAAGTGTCACATTGATAGGTGGTGTCCTTCCCCCTCCTGTTACACACACTGCATTTTTTTTTGGCACCTATTACTTCAGTTCCTTGGGAACTCCGGCCTGCTCTTTCCCGGTCGCCAAAGATCAGGACCTTTAGGACTTCTTCTTGGAATTGAAGGTATGTCCCTGTGTTTCCAGCCTACTGGGACAGTACAAAAGAGTTGTACATGGAAACTTGTACCATGTAGACCGCAACTTTCTTGTACCATACCCGTGTTTTCCGCATGGCCACGTATGGCTTGAGAACTTGATCAGAAAGATCAACTCCCCCCATATATACCGATTGTAGGAATGTAGGATCTTCATCGTCTTCACTGACAGATTCGGAGTCAGAGGCAAGAAAAGCATATGCCTCCACTGCCGAAAATGCCTGGTGAGCCATCGCCTTTTTTCTATGGTGGTGGTGGGGGGTGAGTATGTAGTGTGTGTGTGTGTGATTGGTGTAACTGTCACTGCATGGGGAAAAAAAAAGCACTGCGGCCAAAAAAAAAAAAACTAAATGGGGGGTGGGGGGCAAATGCAGCGCTCGGGTCACGCTAAAAAAATTGTGGCGGACCCTTTAGGTCCTATAAGGGGGTCGGGGGGGGGGGGGGGGTTAAATGTAACTTTTTTTTTACACTTTTTCTTTTTTACTTTAATCCTACCTGACCCTGGGCTGTATTCTCTCCCTGCTCTAAGAAGGGGTCTTCATCTGTGAGGGGCTCCGATCTTGGCAGAGGGGGGGGGGGGGGGGTCCCTGGCTCCTTCTCGCAGCTCTGGCCGCTGAATGAACTCAGGGGACTAGCAGAGCCGCTAGAAGGGGCCGTTAACCCCTCCCCTGCTGGCTGCTATTGGCCGGAAAATCCTCCGGCCAATAGCAGCGATCCTGGGGGGGGGGGGGGGTGACGAAATCGCCACCTCCCCGTAGATACAGTGGGTGATAGGGGGTGTATCCTACACCCCCGATCGCCATGTATCTCTGGGTTAGTGGGTCACTAACTGGGTTATTCCGCATCACCGGAATAGCCGAAAATTGCAAGTGTGAATTCACTTGCGGTTTTCTGTGATAGCATTTGCGCGGAGTGCCTGGTGATCGATATCAGCAGGCACCACGGTCCCCGCCCGGCGCGGCAGGGACAGAAATTCCCACAGGCGTACAGGTAAGGTAAGAAGAAAGGATGGGGGGGGGGGAGTGCCATAGGAAGCAGTGTATAGTTACAACTTAGAAATGGGGTGTGGATATGTGATTTAATATTTTAACCACTCAGGACACAGCTCGGTTTTCTTTTTGCATTTTCGTTTTTCCTCTTCATCGTCTAAGAGTCATAACTCTTATATTTGAATCCACAGACCCATATGAGGCTTGTTTTTTTGCATGGCCAATTGTACTTTGTAATGACATCACTCATTTTACCATAAAATGTACAGTGAACCCCAAAAATTTTTTTGTGGGTTAATTAAAAAGAATACCACAATTTTGTAGCTTTTGGGGTATATAATTTTTAAGCAGTACACTTTACATTAAAAAGTCCATATTTTCTTTATTATGTAGGTCAATATGATTAAAATGATACCCATGGTTACATGCTTTACTATTATTGTACTGGTTTAAAAAAACTCATACTTTTCAACAAAATCAGTATGTAAAATTGTCCTATACTGACTAGGGATATCGATTTTTTAGGGTCGATGCCGATAATCTGTCACCTGTCACCGATATTCCGGTATAAGTTATCGGCTATTTCAACCCCTCCGGCGGGGCAGAAGCCGTTGCAGATCAATGATTTAAAGCGGGCGCTTCATAATCAATGAACTGCAACGGCTTTTGCGGTGCCAGAGACCACGGCCGCCACCCGCTTCTCTCCCCCTGCCTGTCCAGGGGTCCTGAGTCTAACCACCACAGTTGCCCCATCACCTCCCCCCCATCCTCTGCCCACATACCGCCGCCGCTGCCCTATTGCCTCCCCCCATCCTCTGCCCACATGCTGCTGCCCCATCGCCTCCCCCCCATCCTCTTCCCACATACCGCCGCTGCTGCCCCATTGCCTCCCCCCATCCTCTGCCCACATACCGCCGCTGCCCCATCGCCTCCCCCCCATCCTCTGCCCACATACCGCCGCTGCCCCATCACCTCCCCCCATCCCCGTTGTTATAATTGGCGTCCTGCGCTTTCACTGTGCGCACTGCAGGTGATGTCGTGTTGGGGACATCACTCGTCATTACGCAGCGCACAGCCACAGCCAGAAGGATCGCGGGCCCCGGGAACAGGTAATTATAACAACGGGGTTGGGGGGAGGTGATGGGGTGGCGGCGGTATGTGGGCAGAGGATGGGGGAGGCAATGGGGCAGCGGCATGTGGCCAGAGGATGGGGGAAGGCAATGGGGCAGCAGCAGTGGCAGTTGTCTCTGGCCGGGGGGCGGGGCATTATCGGCATATCTGCAAGGTAATTGCCGATACCGATAATGTCCAAAATCGCGATTATCGGCCGATAATATCGGACAAACCGATATTCGGTCGATCCCTAATTCTGACCCCTGTTATCTGTAGTTTTTATTTGTTTCCATGGCATGCTAATTTTTGTGTGTAAACATCTCGCAGATTTTGACAGAGACTTTCACTTTCTCCACTGCAAATTAGTAGGGCTACCTATGGCAAAATCGGCAAGTAAGGCCGGGTTTACAGCTGAATTTCTGCACTGAATCCTGCATGAAAATTCTGCATGAATTTATAGCCAATACACTTCAATGGGTTTCCACTGTTTCATTCACACTGCAGAATTTTTACTGCTGGATTTCTATTGAAGTGAATTGGCTATAAATTAATGCAGAATTTTCATGCAGAATTCTGGAGTGTAAGGCTACTTTCACACTGTCTGCTGGGCACCGCCACAAACTGCCATTAAGGCTTTTTTCTTTTTTTGCCATTAACGGCCATCAGAGTGACGGGGCCCAATGGGAGGCATAACTGGCACATTGGACCCCATTCACTTGAATGGGATTCTCTGATGTCGGTTATTGTGGCTATTATTCTGCAGGAAGATGGCGGGAGAAAAAGACATGTCAAGCACAAATTTTTCTCCCGCTATCTTCTAATGGCCGTTACACTGCCAGATACTAATGGCAGTGTGAAAGGAGCCTAAACCTGGCCTTAGGTTATGGAGACCTATTTTTGGCATATACATCAGAGGTATCCATAAGGCTCTAGTCATTGAGTGGAGGGCAAAAGTGTGTCATTTTCACCATTGTAGTGCCAGTATATGTCGGTATACTCTTTTCAGTATTGCAGGGGTGGTGAACCTCATCATTTTATCCGGACCGGTAGTGTTGCAAGATCCCACCAATGGTGCCATTGCAGTCCAGGGAGTCCCATATACAGGGTTCAAACTATTTATACATTGTCAAGCTAAATGTGCTATACACAGGCAAGATACCACAGAGGGGTCCTGTGTACGGGAAGCAAGCGAAGTACAGGGGCATCTTACCTACAGAGAGCAACCTACCTACAGGGGGACCTTTATACAAACTACTTACAGAGAGAAGGCAAACTACATCATATAGGGGGGGGGGGGGATCTAGCTATAGGGGCAAGCTACCCCCAGACTGACACAGAAACCCTGGTGAAAATTGTTTATCTATTTTTTTTTTTTACTTTTTTTGTAGCAAATGCGCATTTGACAGATATGACAGAAAGTGCAGACAAAGTTTAAGTCGTTGACCCTTATTACTTATGGAAGCGGTTACAATCTCATATTCTGCTGCACTTTGCACTCTGCACCAAGTTTGCATCGAGTCGCAAAGCTGTAAATAGTTTTGCATTTTATTATTATAGGCCAAAGATTCCAGATAATTTGATGTGGATGAAATAGCAGCCATCTAGAGCCTAGTGTTCTATGGGATGGCTGACATGGTCTAGAGCAGTGTTTCCTAACCAGGGTGTCTCCAGTTGTTACAAAACTACAACTCCCAGGCTGCCCGGAAAGCAGCTGGGGGTCCCTTGTGCAAAGGGGGTTTTCTTTGATAGAAAGATTACTTTCCGGGTAATCAGTTTTTCATTAGCTCATGACAGCACCCCTGGAGAGGACCTTCCCCCGCAGGACAGGAAATCTGGGAACATAAAAAGGGACACGCCTCTCCACATCTCAATTCAAAGTAAAGTACTCCAAAGGAGCCAAGAATATTATTTTCATTCTCTAGATTAATTAAACAATGTAAAAATTCTCTTCTTTTTTTGTTTTATTTTTTAGGGCGGGATAAATGAGGGACGCTGTAAGTAATCTATTTTTACCTAATCGCTCATGACAGCACCCCAGGAGATTTAGAATAGTAACCAATAAATGCGGGACTACCGCCTGAAGGACCTTGCGTCAAAAGGAAAGATCAGAAACAGGATTTTTTTTTTTTTTTATTGTAATGATAAAATTTCCAAAACTACAGTTTACAATTCAGATATACATAACAGCACCAGTCAAAAGAGACCATATAACCAACTTATTCTTGTTTACATCTAAGACGTATACATAATCATTATTAACACCCCCCCCCCCACCCCCACCCCGTTCCCACCTTCTGGCACAGAGGATTTAATTGCAACCTATAGTGTTTTAAAAAAAATATGTTTTGAGGACCATGCAGCTTCTCTACAGATCTGGTTCAAAGAGGCTTCATCCTTCTAGGCCCAGGAAGAAGCCCCTGCTCTGGTAGAGTGAGCTGAAAAAAAGCTGAATCCTGATTCTTTGTAGTGTAGGCTAATGTAATTGATGCCCTGATCCATATACTAATAGACGGTTTAGAAGCAGTCTTGTCTTTGTTAGGGCAAGCAAATTGGACTAAAAGTTTTTATGTGGAACAAAAGTCCTTAGTAGAGTCCAGATTACTTTAGGAGGCATCTTCTGACATCAAGGTTAGGGAACTTGCCTTCTCCTTCATGTCTCGGCTCATCACAAAAAGAGAAAAGAATAATCTCCTGAGATCTCTGAAACCACTTTCGGCAGAAAAAATGGTAAAGTTGTCATTACTACATTATCCTACCCTCCTTGCCATTGTTATTGCCAGGAGGAAGCACATCTTGAGGGTAAGCAACTTGATGGAGATTGAATCCAGAGACTTAAATGGTGGTCCTAACAAGGCATCTAACACAGGGGTGTGGAAATTTATTAAAAAACTACTTGTCTACGGGACTAAAATGGAGCAATGTCCCTCATGATGATCCACTTGTCCGGGCCAATTTTCGCGTTTCCTCACCCTATAATAGTCATAAATAACTACTATAATGATACCTTAGAATTTTTCCATAACATATTCTCCGAACCAAAAAAATAAAAAAAAGTTAAATTGAAATAGTAAAAGATAATTTAGCACATTTGGTGGTTTTCTTTTCTACGCCATTTACCTTGTGGTGGAGCTAACATGTTATTTTGATACTTTAGGCCAGCCTGATTTGTATAGTTTCAGTCATGTTTTACTAATTTTAAAAAAATTCTGAACTTTTTCCCCAAAAAAATTTAATTGGCTTTTTCTGACCCCTGTAGCTTTTTTTTTTTTTTTAGAATTTTTTGTATTTTTTTTTTTTTGCATACAAGGCTGTATGAGCTATTTTTTTGTGCCATAATCTGTTTTTTGTATCGGTACCATTTTGGTATTGATCTGACGTACAGTATTCTGCGCAGATTTGATGCGCAGGATTTTCTGCTGCAGATTTCAGTGAAAACTGAATGACTTGAAATTCTGCGCATCAAATATGCACAGAATACTGTATTTGTGAATAGACAGACCCTTGATAGCTTTTTTTTCTGGGATATTATAAAAATTGCAATTCTGTGTTTTTTTTAGTTTTTTTTTACATTTACGTTATTTACCGTACAGGATACATAATGTTATGTTTTAATAGTTCTATGCACGCAGCGATAACAAATATGTTTATTTTTATTATACTTACATGTTTTTATATAGGAAAAGGGGGTTATTTGAACTTTTAATATTGAAGGGGTTAATGTGTCTTTTAAACTTTTATTAAACTTTTTTTTTTTACACTTTACTAGACTTTTAGGAGGAATCGTTAGATTCCTCATGCAGATCAATAGAGTTCTATTGAACTCCATTGATCTGTGTGCTCTGCGATCCATTGATAGAGCCTAGTTCACCCAGGCTCTATCAATGAGAGCCACGGGACAGCAGGGAATAGAGGTAAGCCCTCCTGGAACCTCTATAGTGGATCGCCCCCTACGTGATCGCGCTGCGGGGGTCGATCCACCCCACTAGCCCACCAGGGAGAATTCACATGTCACTTTAGATGCCGCTGTCAGCTTTGACAGCGGCGATCTAGAGGGTTAATAGCCAGCCGTGAATATTAGCGGTGGCCCCCAGCTACTGGCTATTAGTGGCGGCCCCCAGCTACTGAGATCAGCCGGGTGCTGCAGAATACGCAGCGGCCTCGAGTCTGGAGCCCACTCCATACACCGAGCACCGCCGTGCTTGTCGGGGGCTTTCAGGTCCGGCCCTGCTTGCCCGAAGCAGGGCTAAGGGCCTGAAAAAGGAATTCCACATCCCTGCTAACACCAGATTCAAGTCCCAAGGGGGAACAGAGAGTCTTGATAGAGGATTTAATCTTGTTGCCCCAGAAATAAAACATTTAACTAAGATATTATCTGCTAACTTGCAGTTAAAAAAGGAACTAAGTGCTGAAATTTGTACTTTAAGGGTACTAGGACTTAGCTTCGTATCCAGGCCTAACTAGAGGAAATTAAGGATTTGAAGGATATTAGGATCTCCCAATGGATCGACTGCAGGTCCCACTATTCTTAACCCCTTAAGGACTCAACGTTTTTCCGTTTTTGCATTTTAATTTTTTCCTCATCACCTTCTAAAAATCATAACGCTTTCAATTTTGGACATAAAATTCCATATGATGGCTTATTTTTTGCACCACCAATTGTACTTTGCAGTGACATTAGTCATTTTACCAAAAAATCCACGGTGAAACAGGAAAAAAATTCATTGTGTGACAAAATTGAAGATTTTTTTTTTAATTATGTAACTTTTGGGGGCTTCCGTTTCTATGCAGTGCATTTTTCAGTAAAAATAACACCTTCTCTTTATTCTGTAGGTCCATATGGTTAAAATGATACCCTACTTATATAGGTTTGATTTTGTCTTACTTCTGAAAAAAAATCATAACTACATGCAGGAAAATTTATACGTAAAAAATTCTCATCTTCTGACCCCTATAACTTTTCAAATTTTTCCGCGTACGGCCTTATTTTTTGCGCCGTGTTCTGAAGTTTTTATTGGTACCATTTTTGTATTGATCTGACTTTTTGATCGCTTTTTATTCATTTTTTTCTTGATATAAAAAGGGACCAAAAATACGCTATTTTGGACTTTGGTATTTTTTTGCGCGTACGCCATTGACCGTGCGGTTTAATTAACTACATATTTTTATAGTTCGGACATTTCCGCACGTGGCAATACCACATATGTTTATTTTTATTTGCACAGTTTTTTTTATCTTATGGGAAAAAGGGGGTGATTCAAACTTTTATTAGGGAAGGGGTTAAATGACCTTAACTTTTTTTCACATTTTTTTTGCAGTGTTATAGCTCCCATAGGGGGTATAACATTGCACACACTGATCTTTTACACTAATCCCTGCAAAGCCATAGCTTTCAGATTCCAACCTAGATCTTTTAGTATGGAGCAAACTACTTGAATATGCAAATGAAGGGTTTCTGAGGAGTCTGATACAATCAGTAAATCGTCCAGATATGGAACCAGCAGGATCTTTTGGGTTATAAAAGCTGCCACCTCCGCCATCACTTTGGTAAATACCCTTGGGGCTTGAGAAACCCCAAAGGGAAGGGCCTGATACTATAAATGGACCGATGCTCCTTCAATAAAGACTGCCACTCTTAGAAACTTTTCTTTAAAGGGGTATTCCAGGAAAAAACTTTTTTTTTATTTATCAACTGGCTCCAGAAAGTTAAACAGATTTGTAAATTACTTCTATTAAAAAATCTTAATCCTTTCAGTACTTATGAGCTTCTGAAGTTAAGGTTGTTCTTTTCTGTCTAAGTGTTCTCTGATGACACCTGTCTTGGGAACTGCCCAGTTTAGAAGAGGTTTGCTATGGGGATTTGTTTCTAAACTGGGCGGTTCCCGAGACAGGTGTCATCAGAGAGCACTTAGACAGAAAAGAACATCCTTAACTTCAGAAGCTCATAAGTACTGAAAGGATTAAGATTTTTTAATAGAAGTAATTTACAAATCTGTTTAACTTTCTGGAGCCAGTTGATATATATAAAAAAAGTTTTTTCCTGGATAACCCCTTTAAAGTTGTGGATGGGAATATGGTAGTAGGCGTCTTCTAAATCTACAGAGGCCATCATGCAATTTGGAAATGGCAGAGGGATTGTGGATTTTAGGGACTCCATCCTAAATTTTTAGTTTGACAGGAAATTACATTTTTTCAGATATATCATTATTACTCTGAAAGAACCATTTTTTTTTTTTTTTTTTTTTTTTTACTAAGAAGATAGGGGAATAGAATCCCCTCCCCTCCTCCCCCTGGGGGACTGGAAGCAGGACTTTTTTAAGCAAAAGATATTTTATTTCTGTTACCATGGCCTCTTGTTTCAGGGAATCTTTCACTATCCCAGTGGGGAAGAATCTGTCTGGAGGAAAAGACCGGAACTCCAGAAGGAGACCCGATCTCTGAGTGGATAGAACCCAGGGGCTAGAAGAAATTTTCTCCCAGGCCCCTGCAAACCTGGACAGATGCCCCCCCCCCCCCCCCCCACTGGGAGAAAGCCATCATTGCTTGGGATCTTTGAATTAGATAAAGCAGCTGCTCTTGCACCCAATCTTACAGAATCTACCAAGGAGTCTGCCAAAAAATCTACTGCCTTGGAAATCACAGGTAAGAATTCTAAGATCTCTTCTCTAGGGGTCTGGTTAACAAGATGGGTTTGTAACAGTGAAAGCTAGACTCTTAGGGTGTGAGCAACACATGTAACAGCTACGTTGGTTCTGATAGAAGCTGTGGCTGCCTCCCAGGTCTTTTTGTTAAAGAACTTGCCTTTTTTGTCCATTGGATCAGACAGAGTTCCTAGATCCTCAAATGGCAAGGTGGATTTCTTAGTCGTTTTAGCCACCGGGGCATCAATTAACAGGGCTCTATCCCATGACTTAGTGATTGACTCCTCAAAGGGGTACTTCCTCTTAAGAAGTTTAGGAAAAAAATATTTTTTCTCAGTATTTTCCCATTCCTTGTCAATTATTTGCTTGATACTTTTATGCAAATTAAATGTACGGATTTCTTGGGACCTAAGCCTTCATATAGAGCGTCTTCGGCTGTGACTGTCTCTCTGCTCTCCTCAAGATTAGCTGTTAGGCGGATTGCTTTGAGGAGCTGATCAGTATCATCTGGAGAAAAAAGCAATTTGTATTTAAACTCTTCTTGCTCAGAGGAGGAATATAGAGTAAGATTTTCCTCTTGTACCCTAGGGGGACTGGAAATAGCAGGGGTGACCACAGAGGAAGATGAAGCACCCACATTCCTGACAACTCCTAGTCCTTTAAGGGATGAATCTATCTCCTCCCTGATCATTACTCTTAGGATGCTTGCAATTGCAGAGGACTCTTGGGCCACGATAATTTCAATACAGGTTTCACATAAAGACTTTTTATAGGCAGGATCTAACAGCTTCCTACATTCTGCACATTCTTTATTAAGGGATTTATAAGAAGACTTCTTGCTACCCTACAAAACAAAACAAAAGCCTTACTTAGCTAGCAGAATATGGAATGAAATTGAAATTATCTCACCCAGATGTAGATCCACACCTCCGTAGCCGGGCTGGAACTGCTCTTCTTGGAGCGTCCACCTCCCTCTGTTGAATGCTCCGACATGCTGGAGTAATTTTTCAGCAAAAACACTGCAGGGCAACCAGGAATGGTCTGCTCAGCTGCGGGCTGCTACTGCTGCAGGCTGTTGGACACTGCTGCTGGCTGCTGTACTGCTGCGGGCTGCAGGACACTGATGCTGGCTGCTGCATTGCCGCAGGCTGCTGGATAACTGCTGCGGGCTAAATATATTGCTGCAAGCTGGCTGCCTGCTGTCCACGGGGTTACGGATGCTGGAAAACACCAACAGGGAATCCAAAATGGAGATTTCCATGCCCCTTCTGAATGGAACCGGAAGTGTTGCTACGCTGCCGGGCTGATGTCACATCCGCCGTTGTTACTGCTCAAGCAACGTGCCGGCTCCAGGGACTGGAGAGCCAGCGGAAACCAGGCTACTCCACAGCCTCCACCTCCTAGACGCCATTGACCGGGGAAACAGCAAGAGATGCAGGACTATCAGGACCACACCGGACCCCTGAAGGACAGGAAACCTGAACTGAGGTATGGAGAGGCGTGTCCCTTTTTATGTTCCCAGGTTTCCTGTCCTGCAGTGGGAGGTCCTCTCTGGGGGTGCTGTCATGAGCGATTAGGTAAAATAGCCATATTGTCTGGATATGGACACATTAGACTGGGTTTACATATGTCTGGTATCTGGCTTGGTGAACACAGCCTATAACTCGCCACAACTGATGGCACAGTTGACATCAGTTGTTTAGCATTCAACATTCATTAATTGTGTAGTAAGATGTGCTCCCCCGTCCGGTGTCGGATGAATGTGAAATGTCCCTTTAAATTGAATGGAGAATTCTCTCATCTGTTTCCCTCCAGTGCTTTTCCTACAGCATCGGACAGAAACACCACCAGATCTATGTGAAGAAGGCCAAAGAACATGCATTTCTTGCTGGCTTGAGTCAAGGGAGTGGAAAATAAATAAAAAATATTCACTTTAACCCCTTAACAAAATCAGACATAAATGTATGCGCTTGTACATTTACATCCCGAGGGGCATTGCAAATATAAGGCGATGCAGGAGCTGCGCTTGCTTCGCAGAAAGCAGTTCTTAGCTGCTATCCGTGGACATCAGTGATCATGCAGATGCCCAAAATGAACCCTTCAGATGCTGTGGTCAATACTGATCATGGCATCTAAAGCAGTTGCGATGCTTCTATTTACTGACTCATCGGATCACCCACAGCATGATTGTGGGGTTTCAATGAGTGAAAAATGTGGCCGAAGCTCTGCTCACCTGCTCCACGCCATTAAGAGGATCTTCTTGCATAGTCTGTCCACAGAGGCGGACTCACTATACCCCTTGTTACGTTCCGTGAGGGGTGTAGTTTCCAAAATGGGGTCACACGTGGGTATTTTTTTTTTTTTTGCGTTTATGTCAGAACCGCTGTAAAATCAGCCACCCCTGTGCAAATCACCAATTTAGGCCTCAAATGTACATAGTGCGCTCTCACTCCTAAGCCATGTTGTGCATCTGCAGAGCATTTTACACCCACATATGGGGTATTTCCGTACTCAGGAGAAATTGCATTACAAATTTTGGAGGTCTTTTTTTCCTTTTACCTCTTGTGAAAATAAAAAATATGGGGCTCCTTCCCGCCGGCTGTCTCATCCAATGCCTTTTTGACACATAAAAAATCTGACTATACACTATTCGCCTCACTATTGCGACCCTCTGGCCTGAAATCCTTATCGGAAATTTTAGGCGACACTATGCCTTCTGCTCTTCACAGGTTCCAATATTATCAACTGCTTCACTTTTATAATGCTAATAAAACCTCCCTACGTCTTCATAGATAGCTGACCCCCTTCGAAACCCTTTGTTCGGCCTCCGCTCCCATCCCACATGCGATTGGAACACTCTATGCATTGATCATAGGGGAGAACTCAGACACCCCCCTGCTGTATCGTGCGGCATGGGAGAGAGAAGTGCAATGTACCATTCCGGACGAGGACTGGTCTCGTGCTCTGCTTTATTGCCACAAATCTAATATTTCATGCAAAACGCCAGAAACTAATTATAAGATCCTTACACAGTGGTATAGAGTACTGTCGCTATTGGCGCGCATATACCCTCAAGTTCCAGATGCATGCTGGAGGTGCGGATGCTCGAAGGGGACAATATCACATATTTGGGTGACCTGTCCAAAATTACATATGTTTTGGATACAAGTGCTATCCACCATAAACAGGCTAACTTCCCTCACTATCACCAAAGACCCGCAACCCACCCTCCTTTCCATATTCGCTCGCACATGCCCCCATATGTCATCCGCCCTAGCTTACCACATTCTCATCGCGGCTAGAACTGTGATCCCTCGCCTCTGGAAATCCCCACATCCTCCGACATACTCCTCCTGGTTGAAGGAGGTTACTTACATTGGTAAGATGGAGGAGCTCCGGGCAGATTCTGCTCGGCAAATAGATAAATACTATGCGATTTGGACACCTTGGCTATCCTACATAACATCTCAGTTCACTAGTGACAATTTAGATCCGACTATTAGCCCATCAAATTCCCCCCATTCAACCTCACACACGCTCACCATTAATTAAAGTTTGCTGCTTAGACAGGTGGGGTAGTTCCGTCCGACCAGGTAAGACTCTATGTTGTACTACTTTGCCGATGCTGTTTTTTCTTTTCTCCCTTTTCCACATTCCTCCTCTTCTGACTTTTCTTTCTCCCTCTCTACCTTCACTCATCAGTCTACTATCATTCCTATTATGCCTCTTTTATTTTGCTTGACTCACAGCCTTACTGCTGGTAATTGTATTAGAATTTTTGTTGCTGTTGTCTGATCGATACATGGACATGAGCCCAGCTGGACAATTACTGTCCCCATCCTTTAAAGTTTTACTATGATGTAGGGTTTAGATTAATATATTGGCTGGCTTCACTGGTTGTACTGCACACCTAACGTGCTAATGTTATACTGGCTTTCTAATCTGACCAGTGTTGACATTTATTGTGCTGTTTACTGTTTATCACCTGTACTGTTGAAAAACTTTAAATAAATCTTTAATTTAAAAAAGTATGGGGCAACACCAGCATGTTAGCGAAACAGGCTGGTGTAGACCCCAACTTTTCGTTTTCATAAGGGGTAAAAGGAGAAAAAGCCCCCCAAAATTTGTAGTGCAATTTCTCCCGAGTATGGAAATACACCGTATGTGGCCCTAAACTGTTTCCTTGAAATACGACAGGGCTCCGAAGTGAGAGAGCGCCATGCGCATTTGAGGACAAAATTAGGGATTGCATAGGGGTGTTCTACGCCAGAGATTCCCAAACAGGGTGCCTCCAGCTGTTGCTAAACTCCCAGCATGCCTGGACAGTCAGTGGCTGTCCGGAAATGCTGGGAGTTGTTGTTTTGCAACAGCTGGAGGCTCCATTTTGGAAACACTGCCGTACAATACATTTTAATTTTTATTGGGGGGGGGGGGGGAGAGACAGTGTAGTGTTTTTCGGGTACATTCACACTGGCGGGGGTTTGCGGTGAGTCTTCTGCTAGGAGTTTGCGCTGCGGCAGAAAATTTACTGCAGCTCAAACCTGAAGCAGGAAACTCACTGTGTACCCGCCTGCGTGAATGCACTCTGTACATTCACATGGGGGGCAAACCTTCAGCTGTTGCAAAACTACAACTCCCAGCATGCATTGACAGACCGTAGATGCTGGCAGTTGTACTTTTGCAACAGCTGGAGGCAGACTGGTTGGAAAACCTTCAGTTAGGTTCTGTTACCTAACTCAGTATTTTCCAACCAGTGTGCCTCCAGCTGTTGCAAAACTACAACTCCCAGCATGTACTGATTGCTGAAGAGTATGCTGGGAGATGTAGTTATGCAACAGCTGGGGGTACGCAACTACAACTCCCAGCATGCCGAGACAGCTGTTTGGGCATGCTGGGAGTTGAAGTTTTGCAAGATCTGAAGGGCCACAGTTTAGAAACCACTGCACAGTGATCTCCAAACTATGGCCCTCCAGATGTTGCAGTACTAAAAATCCCAGCATGCTCATACAGTAAACAGCTGTCTGGGCATGCTGGGAGTTGTAGTTTTGCAACATCTGGAGGGCTACAGTTTATTTAGAGACCACTGTATAGTGGTCTCAGACTGTAGCCCTCCAGATGTTGCTAGGCAACTCACCGGCTTCCGTAAGATCCAGCGAGCCGCATCGCCGTCCTCTGATTGGTAAATGGACCTTCGGCGCCAGTTCCCATCAGTTCCCCGTTCTGCCCAGCCTACTGTGGGTGGGCAGAACAGGGGAACTGAACGTTAACCCCCCTTCCCCCGATCTGCTATTGGTCGATCACTTTCAAAGTTGACTGCCGCGTCTGAAGGGTTAATAGCGCGCGGCACAACGATCGGTGCTGCACGCTGTTAGCCCAGGGTGCTATGACTAGCAGCCAGGACCGACCCGGTGTGATGCGGGGTCACGGCATGACCCCGTTTTAAACACCGGTACCGGGCTCAGGGCGTACAGGTACGCCCTGAGTCCTTAAGGATCGGGGATGCAGGGCATATGCATACGCCCTGCGTCCCCAAGAGGTTAAGGACACAGCCAATTTTATTTTTGAGTTTTTCTTTTTCCTCCTCGCCTTCTAAAATCCATAACTCTTCTATATTTCCATTTACAGATCCATATGAGGTCTTGTTTTTTGCGTGACCAGTTGTAGGTTGCAATGTCATCACTCATTTAACCCTAAGGAAAGGAAATTTAAGGGAAGATCACAATTTTGCTAATTTGGGGCGAGTCGTTTTCACGCCGTACACTTTACGGTAAAAATGACATGCTTTCTTTAATCTCTGGGTCAATGCGATTAAAAGGATACCCATGGTTACATACTTTTCTATTATTGTGCTGTTTTTAAAAAATCTCAAACTTTTTTTTTTTACAAAATCAGTACCTTTAACCCCTTCCCGACCTATGACATACCTGTACGTCATGGGTGGCAAGGTGTTCCCGACCCATGACATACAGGTACGTCATGGACATTACTGCCGATACTCGCGGCATCCCGCAGCGCCCGGAAAGATGGTGGCTATCACTGATAGCCAGCCATCTTACCGTGCGACCACGGGGGGTTTCGTCCCCCACCCCCCCCCCCAGCGATCGCTGCTATCAGCTTTTCAAATCTGACTAGCTGATAGCAGCGTTTCGCTATCAGAATACTTAGCAGCGCGGTGTGTGAGTCCCGATCACGGGGATCGGGACACACACCGCTCTGCTAAGTGTCCCTGACCCGTCCCCCGGTGTCACTTACCCGTCGGAGCGGTGTCCCGAGCGGTCCCGGCGTCCTCCATGCGGTCCTGGCTGCGCTGCGTCCCGGAGGTGAGTTTCCGGCAGCAGTGCGGCATCTTCATTGGCAGCAGTGAGATCGCCGTAAAGCGATCTCACTGCTGCCTCTGAGAGTTTCAAAACTGCAACTCCCAGCATGCCCAGACAGCCTTTGGCTTTCTGGGCATGCTGGGAGTTGTAGTTTTGCAACATCTGGAGGTCCACAGTTTGGAGACCACTGTATAATGGTCTCCAATCTGTGCTCTTCCAAATGTTGCAAAACTACAAATCTCAGCATGCTCAGTCTGTCCAGGCATGCTGGGAGTTGTAGTTCTCTAACATCTGGAAGAGCACAGATTGGAGACCATTATACAGTGGTCTCCAAACTGTGGACCTCCAGATGTTGCAAAACTACAACTCCCAGCATGCCCAGACTGCCCAAGCATGCTGGAAGTTGTAGTTCTGCAACATCTGATCCTTCAGATATTGCCGAACTACAACTTCCAGCATGCCTTGGCAGTCTGGGCATGCTGGGAGTTGTAGTTTTGCAACAACTGGAGGCACACTAGTTGGGAAACATTGTCCGTTTCCTACCTCAGTGCCTCCAGCTGTTGCAATTGTTGCAAAACTATAACTCCCAGCATGCACTGACAGACCATGCATGCTGGGAGTTGTAGTTTTGCAACAGCTGGAGGCACACTGGTTTGGAAACACTAAGTTTGGTTGCAAAACACTTGAAAGTTTATTACTTAACTTAGTGTTTCCAAACCAGTGTTCCTCCAGCTGTTGCAAAACTACAACTCCCAGCATGCACGGACAGCCAAAGGGCATGCTCGGAGTTTGCAACAGCTGGATGTTTGCCCCCTCCCCCCAATGTGAATGTACAGGGCACACTCACATGGGCGGAGGTTTACAGTGAGTGCTGCAAGTTTGAGATGGCGCAAATTTTTTTCGCTGCAGCTCAAACTTCCAGCGGCAAACTTGCTGTGAACCTCTGCCCATGTGACTGTACCCTAAAAACACTACACTACACTGACACTAACCTAAAATAAAAAGTAAAAAACACTACATATACACATACCCCTACACAGCCCCCCCTTCCCAAAAAAATGAAAAACGTCTGGTATGCTACTGTTTCCAAAACGGAGCCTCCAGCTGTTGCAAAATAATAACTCCCAGTATTGCCGGACAGCCATTGACTGTCCAGGCATGCTGGGAGTTTTGCAACAGCTGGAGGCACCCTGTTTGGGAATCACTGGCGTAGAATACCCCTATGCAAATCCCTAATTCAGGCCTCAAATGCGCATGGCGCTCTCTCACTTTGGAGCCCTGTCGTATTTCAGGGCAACAGTTTTGGGACACATATGGGGTATCGCCGTACTCGGGAAAAATTGCCTTACAAATTTTGGGGGGCTTTTTCTTCTTTAACCCCTTATGAAAAGGTGAAGTTGGGGTCTACACCAGCATGTTAGTGTAAAAAAATAAATTTTTTACACTGACATGCTGGTGTTGCCCTATACTTTTCATTTTCACAAGAGGTAAAAGGGAAAAAAGACCCTCTAAATTTGTAACGCAATTTCTCCTGAGTACAGAGATACCCCATATATGGGCGCAAAGTGCTCTGGGGGCGCACAACAAGGCCCAGAAGGGAGAGCGCACCATGTACATTTGAGGCGATTTGCACAGGGGTGGCTGATTGTTACAGCAGTTCTGACAAACGCAAAACAATAAATATCCACATGTGACCCCATTTTGGAAACTACACCCCTCACGGAATGTAATAAGGGGTGCAGTGAGCATTTACACCCCACTGGTGTCTGACAGATCTTTGGAACAGTGGCCTGTGAAAATGAAAAATAAAATTTTTGATTTGCACAGTCCACTGTTTCAAATATCTGTCAAACGCCAGTGGGGTGTAAATGCTCACTGCACCCCTTATTAAATTCCATGAGGGGTATAGTTTCCAAAATGGGGTCACATGTGGGGGGGGGTCCACTGTTCTGGCACCATAGGGGCTTCCTAAATGGGACATGCCCCCCCCCCCAAAACCCTTTCAGAAAAACTCACTCTCCAAAATCCCATTGTCGCTCCTTCCCTTCTGAGCCCTCTACTGCGCCAGCCGAACAATTTACATACGCATATGAGGTATTTCCTTACTCAAGAGAAATTGGGTTACCAATTTTAGGGTGATTTCTCTCCTTTTACACCTTGTAAAAATTCAAAAATTGGGTCTACAAGAAAATGCGAGTGTAAAAAATGAAGATTTAGAATTTTCTCCTTCACTTTGCTGCTATTCCTGTGAAACACCTAAAGGGTTAAAACACTTACTGAATGTCATTTTGAATACTTTGGGGGGTGCAGTTTTTATAATGGGGTCATTTATGGGGTATTTCTAATATGAAGATCCTTAAAATCCACTTCCAACCTGAACTGGGCCCTGAAAAATTACGATTTTGAAAATCTTGAGACAAATTGGAAAATTGCTGCTGAACTTTGAAGCCCTCTGGTGTCTTCCAAAAGTAAAAACTTGTCAATTTTTTAATGCAAACACAAAGTAGACATATTGTATATGTGAATCAATATGTAATTTATTTGGAATATCCATTTTCCTTTCAAGCAGAGACTTTCAAAGTTAGAAAAATGCTAAATTTTCAAAATTTTCATGACATTTTTAGATTTTTTACCAAGAAATGATGCAAATATCTGTGACATTTTACCAATAACATAAAGTAGAATATGTCACAAAAAAACAATCTCGGAATCAGAATGATAAGTAAAAGCATTCCAAAGTTATTAATGTTTAAAGTGACAGTGGTCAGATTTTCAAAAAATGCCCAGGTCATGAAGGTGAAAATGGGCTGGGTAATGAAGGGGTTAAAATTGCCCTATTTTGACCACCGCTATCTTGCTCATTTTTCTGTATACGGGGATGTGTGAGGGCTAATTTTTTGCGTCACGACCTGTAGTTTTTTTTAGTACCACTTTCGTGTATATGTGAGTTTTTGATCGCTTTTTATAAAACATTTTTGAAATGTGAGGTGATTAACCCCTTAACGACCACGGACGTAAATGTACGTCCTGGTTTGGCGGTACTTCGCGCACCAGGACGTACATTTACATCCTGTGTATGACCGCGAGCATCGGAACGGTGCTCACGTCATGTCCCCTCACCTGGCTCCGGCCGTCTCCCGGGGTCTTCTGCTCTTGTCTGAGATCGAGCAGACCAGAGCAGAAGATCACCGATAATACTGATCAGTGCTATGTCCTATACATAGCACTGAACAGTATTAGCAATCAAAGGATTGCTATAGATAGTCCCCTATGGGGACATAAAAAGTGTAAAAAAGAAAAAAAAAGTTAAAAAATGTAAAAATAAAAAGTAAAAAAAAGTGAAAAATCCCCTCCCCCAATAAAAATTAAAATTGTAAATTTTTCCCATTTTACTCCCAAATAAATTCCATAGTCCCAATCATTTTTTTTAATAAACATATTTGGTATCGCCGCGTACGTAAATGTCCGAACTAAAATAAAATATTAATAAACCCGTAGGGTGAATGGCGTAAATGTAAAAAATAAAAAAAGTCCAAAAATGCAGCTTTATCACATTTTATTCAAAAAATGTTATAAAAAATTATCTAAAAGTTTTATATATGCAAATGTGGTATCGATAAAAAGTACAGATGACAGCGCAAAAAATTAGCCCTCATACCGCCCTATATATGGAAAAATGAAAAAGTTATAGGTGTTTAAAATAGGGCGATTTTAGATTACTGATTTTGTACAAAAAGTTCTCGATTTTTTTTATGCGGGCTTGGTCCTTAAGGGGTTAAAAAACAGAAATTGTGGACTTTTACGTTTACGCAGTTCACCATAGGGAATCATTAACATTATTATTTTTTTTTTTATATAGTTCGGACATTTATGCACACAGCCATACCAAATCTGTTTATTATTTATGATTTTTTACACTTTTTTTTTTTTCATTGAAATGGGGAAAAGGGGTGATTTACCCCCTTAATGACGCAGGACGTAAATGTACGTCCTGGTGAGCAGGTACTTAACAGACCAGGAGGTACATTTATGTCCTATGCATAACCGCGAGCATCGGAGCGATGCTAGCGTCATGTGCGGCAGGTCCCGGCTGCTGATAGCAGCCAGGGACCCGCCCATAATGGCGGACATCCGCCATTGCGCAGATGTCCGCCATTAACCCCTCAGATGCCGTGATCAGTCACGTCATCTGCAGCATCGTGGCACTTTGAATGGATGATCGGATCGCCCGCAGTGCTGCCACGGCGATCCGATCGTCCAGCATGGCGGCCAGAGGTCCCTTCACCTTGCTCCGGCCGTCTCCCTGGGTCTTCTGCTCTGGTCTGCGATTGAGCAGACCAGAGCAGAAGATCACCGATAATACTGATCAGTGCTATGTCCTATGCATAGCACTGAACAGTATTAGCAATCAAAGGATTGCTATAAATAGTCCCGTATGGGGACTATAAAAGTGAAAAAAATGTGAAAAATCCCCTCTCCCAATAAATTTTTTTCCCATTTTCCCTATTTCACCCCCAAAAAGTGTAAAAAATATATTTTATATACATATTTGGTATCGCCGCGTGCGTAAATATCCCAACTATTAAAATAAAATGTTAATAATACCGTACGGTGAACGCCGTGAACGTAAAAAAAAGTCCAAAATTTTTATAGCATTTTGTTCCCAAAAAAAATTAATAAAGTATTAAAAGTTTTATATAAGAAACTATAGTATTAATAAAAAGTACAGATCACGGCGTAAAAAATGAGCCCCCATACCGCCGCTTATATGAAAAAATGAAAAAGTTATAGGTCTTCAAAATAGGGGGATTTTAAACGTTCAGATCAGCCATTTAAAGTGCCGCAGATGCCATGATCTGTATGGATCCCAGCATCTGAGGGGTTAATGGCAGACATCAGCGCAATCCCCACACATCCCCCATATACAGAAAAATAAAAAGTCATTGGGGTCAGAAGAAGACATTTTTAAAAATGCTAATTAATGTATAAAAAGTTATAATTTTTTAAAAATCTATATAATTTAGGTATCATTTTAATGGTATGGCCCTACAGAATAAAGATAAGGTGTACTTTTTACCTTAACATGCACTGCCTAGAAGTGGTGGCACAAAAAGCAAGCACTCATATGGGCCTGTAGGTGGAACATTATAAGCTTCATTTTTAGAAGGGGAGGAGGAAAAAACAAAAGTGGAAAAATGGCCTGGTCCTTAAGGGGTTAAAAGGCAAGAAGATAAAAAATGAAAACATGTAAACAGTCTGTGTCCTTTAGGGGTTAAAAAAGTAATAAGAAGACACAGTGAGGAATAAATGACTCCTCTGTGAAGTCACACACACCAGTATAATACATGTATAATACAATACACAGAGAATGAATGTTATAAAATTGTCGAGTGAATTCCCATTGTCCCCCCGGGATAAATCCGGTGTCTCCCTGCCGCAGCACCGTGTGAATAGGGTCATAGGAAGCGGTATTACAGTCCGGTGTATAACCCTTTCCAGTCATGAAAAGTCCCTGTGCATTTTCTGGATGAATAACACAGGACATGCTGCCGTGAAGTGAACACCGGCCCTCTCCCGCCCACACGCTCGGCTGTGATTTCCCTGACAGGGCGGAGAGGCTTCATCTCACACGGCAGGACCGGGGGCACTGAGCAGCCGCACCGTACAGAGACCGTCGTTGTCCTCGGCCAGGACCGTTCCCCCAGCTCCGGGCACCTCCTCATGTGTGCCGCCAGGTGAGTGCTCACTGCTGTACCCGTGTAGTCAGCCTCCTATGTGGATGGTGTGAATGCAGTAAAGCCCTGGAGGTAAGGACTTTGCCACCATTTAGCTGCCGTCCTGTGTTGTAGCTGATAGTTGCTCCCATGTTATACCTGATCATTACTCCTATGTGTCTAAACTTATCATTGACCCCATGTTATAGCTCAGTGGTCTCCAAACTGTGGCCCTCCAGATGTTGCAAAACATGCATGGAAAGCCCTTAGGATCCTAAATCTTGAATTTCTGCTGCAGAATTTTCTGCCACAGAAATTCTGCAGTGAAAGGCTATGTGCGAACATACTGGAGACTGCAGACCCCATGGGAATGTGCCGTCTCATAGATGGCTATGCATTCCGTGCAAAGTCCGCAGAAAGAATAAACAGGTTCATGGACGTGGATTTTGGAATCCAGTTGAGTTCAATGGGACTGCGCTGCTCTGGATTCTTCATGCAGAATTCCAATGGGGAATTTTGCACGGAAATTCAGAGGTGTGAACATACACAAATATTCCTAAGGCTAGAATTCCATGGAGGTTTTTTGCCCTGAAAGCCACCAGAAAAATTGCCAGAAAAACTGCCACTGCTTTTCCTTGCGTTTTGGCATTTTTTCTGGCGTTTTTTCTTGCGTTTTTACCTTTGTGTGGAATTTGCCTTTTTTGGCCCCTTTGGCGTTTTTTGTACAAAAATAGTTGGGTACCAAAAAAAAAAAAAAAAAAGATGCAATAGGGATGTAAAAAAATTTATTTAACTAAATGTATTTTTTTTCTACAAAATGTTTAATAAATAATAAAAAGTGTGTGTGTGTTAAACTTTTTTTTTTAGGTAGTACTGCTACTCCCAGCATGGAACACACTGTTCCATGATGGGAGTAGTAGTACCTGTACTAATAGACATATCGCCCTGGAAGTCACTACTGACACCCGATGCGATTGTCCATAATAAAGCAGAAATGCGGCTCTATACATCGCTCACATCTCTGCTCTGTACTCCGGCCACTGATGTGAATAGAACATCACTCATTCATATTTCCCACCCAGAGTGGTGATTGGCCGGATGGTTGCAGCCAATCACTGCTCTGAGGGAAATATGAATCAACGATGTTCTATTCACATCACTGGCCGGAGTACAGAGCAGAGATGGGGAGCGCTGTATACAGACGCTCCATCTCTGCAATAGATAGGACGATCGCAGCTGGTGTCAGGAGTGACATCCGCTGTGATGTGTCCTTAACTGCAAGTACTACTACTCCCAACATGGAGCCCACTCTGCTCCATGCTGGGAGCTGTAGTACCTGCATTAATAGATCACACCTAACTTCTGACACCTGTTGTGATCGGTCTATTAATGCAGGTACTACAACTCCCAGCATGGAGCAGAGTGTGCTCCATGTTGGGAGTAGTAGTACCTGCAGTTAATGAAAGATCACAGTGGATGTCACTCCTGACACCCGCTGTGATCCTCCTGTATAATGTTTAGATGTGGCCGCTCTCCTATGGTCCCCTGCACTGCCATATATATATATATATATATATATATATATATATATATATATATATATATATATACAGTGGTCCCTCAACATACGATGGTAATTCGTTCCAAACGACCCATCGTTTGTCGAATCCATCGTATGTTGAGGGATCCGTGCAATGTAAAGTATAGGAAGCTGTACTCACCTGTCCCCGTCGCTCCGGACCAGGTCCTCACCGCTCCCGATTCTGCCCAAGGGGCTCCCGATGCTGTCCCGCTGCTCCGGTGTCTTCTTCGCGATCCTCCGGTGTCTTGCGCATCTTCTGCAGGGTCCGGGCCACGCTTTCTGGTGACGTTATTATGCTGCTGCGCCGGAGCGGCGTGCGTAGTGACGTAATAACGACGCCGGAAAGCAAGGCCCGTACCCTGGAGAACATGCGCAAGACACCGGAGGATCGCGAAGTGGACCCGGAGCAGCAGGAATAGGTAAGTGAACCTGCCAGGGATGCTTAAACTGCTATCCGACAGAAGCTTAAGCATTTTGCGCTGTCGGATAGCAGTTAATGCGATGGCCCCGACATATAAAAGCATCGTATGTCGATTTTATCATATGTCGGGGCCATCGTAGGTCGGGGGGTTACTGTACACCTATTCATATTTCCCACAGAGCTGTGATTGGCTGGAACCATCTGACCAATCACAGCTCTCTGCAGGAATTATGAATAGGTGTATATATACGGCAGTGCAGGGGACCATAGAAGAGCGGCTGGCCACATCTATACATTATACAGAAGGATTGCAACTGGTGATCTGTCTATTAGTCCAGGTACTACTACTCCCATCATGGAACAGTGTGTTACATGCTGTGAGTAGTAGTACTACCTAAAAATTTTAAAAACACACACACAATACATTTTTATTATTGTCGGCTACATTTTTAGTGTTTTACCCGCCCACATAAATTGATCCCTGCTTAAAAATGTTGAAATAAGAAAAGATACATTTCTTTAGATACAATTTTTTCCATCACTACTGTTTCTTTTTTATTATTTTTTAATGGTACCCTACAAAATTTTTATAAAAAAAGGTATCTCCATCACTTTTTTTGGATCGCTAAAGTCCAAAAAAGAATAAAAACCGCCTGCAAAAACTAAAATCAACATGGCATTTTTCTTGGCGTTTTTGCTCTCCCATAGACATCTATGGGAGGAAAACGCCACAATTTCAGGGCAAAAAACGCCAAACTAGGTTTTGTCGGGCATTTTGAAAATCCAGCATCTGAGCCCAAAATTGCTGAAAAAGGCCAAAAGGATAAAAAAAAACAAAAAAAACACCAAACTTAAAAACGCTAAGTGAATCTGGCATTTTGCAGTTTACTATTGACTTGCAGCTAACATCTGGATGCTGCGTTTTTTCGCTGAAAAAACGCTGTGCGGGAAAATTGGTGTTTTTATGGCGTTTTTGCAAAAAAAAAAAAAACTCAGTGGAATTCCAGCCTAATGCTGTTTCTTCTTAGTAAACTGTAGATAAATGAAGGTGTTTTCCTATAAATAACATAACAAAAATAAACTAGCAACATGCTCCAATGGCGGCACGTCCATACCATACAGTACCTCATGGAGGCTAACAGAGTGACCATGGACAGACTTTGTGCGCTGCCATGTGGTCTGTACTGCTCTACTGTGTGCATGCAGTTTATGTTTACACACTGAAAAGTCTTATTATAGGAATACATGAGGTATGCCACTTTTTTATTTTATTTCTTACATAAATTTTTGTACAGTTTGTCAGATTTTTACGCTTGTATTTTTTTCCCAGTGGCTCAAGACTTTATATCTTCTGTAATAACACAGAAGAGAGAAGTGTTGCGACGGCACCACAAAGGACTATAACTGACTACGTCTCAGGGCTCCGCTATCTTGACCTGGTCCTCGGTATTAGGGTGCAGCATTAAACAGTGTTTAAATAGAAAGAAAAGCCGCACTCACCTGTCCCGGGGAACAGCATTGCTTTATTTCAGAACTTCACGGCATACAAAACAAATGTTACATGGAAGTCAAAACAGCAGCAGGTCAGGGAGACGGGGAAGTGGAAGGTGCAGGGGTGTGAACAGTGGCAACGAATCGTTTTGCGTCAATCAATGACGCTTCATCCGGCCTTACTCAACGTTGCCACTGTTCAGGCCCCTGCACCTTCCAATTCCCCGCCGCCATGACCTGCTGCTGTTTTGAGTTCCATGTAACATCCGTTTTGTATGACGTGAAGTTCTGAAATAAACAACGCTGTTCCCCGAGAACCGGTGAGTGCGGCTTTTCTTTCTATTTTATGTCTTTATATCTTCTATGCCCCACAAACAATTTTCACTGCTACACGTTCCTCTTTAATGGATAACTACAATCGCTCTCCAGCTATAGGATACCCATTTAATTCTATTGCAACTTTGTAGGCCGAGACTTGCACAATATGACAGTGATGAGATGCAAGTCTATGGGGCCTCAGGCAAATCCATATTCCTGATCGCTGTAGTCTCAGGCTATAACATTTTAGGAATGTGTTCACATGTACAGTATCCTGCGCATATTTGATGCACAAGATTTAATGCTGCAGATTTCAGTGGAAACAAAATGATTGAACACAGCTTCTAATCCTGAGCATCAAAAATTTGCAGGTTACTGTGCGTGTGAACAGACCCTTAAATGGGCACTGTCACCAACCCCTTAATTTATATAAATATATATACATATATATATATATATATATGTTGTAGTACTTATGTACTACAACATATCTCTAATATACTGTTGCTGCTGCCTCAGGACTGTCCTGCACTTGGGTATGTCTTTTTCAGGGAGCGGGGTTCGGGGTAGAGGGTTGCGCTCTTATGGCTCTTAAAAGGCAAAGAAAACTAAAAACTAAAATGCAAAAAATTTAAATTGGCTGTGCCCTTTAACCTCTTGGGGATGCAGGGCATACAGGTACGCCCTGCATCCCTGGTCCTTAACCTGTTGGGGACGGAGGGCGTACAGGTATGCCCTCACGTCCTGGTACTTAAGGAATACATGTACTTAAGGCGTACCTGTACGCCCTCCGTATTTCCGATTACTGCCGGGCGGTAATCGGACCGGGATGACTGCTGATATTTATCATCAGTCATCCCGTGACATCGCCCAGGGGGGTCCTGAGACCCCCATAATGATCGCCGTGATTCATGTTTTTCCCGGGCTGATCAGGTCTCTTGTGACCCGATCACCCAAAAATTAGCGTGATCAGAGCTGACAGAGACAGCCTCGATCATCCCGGAGGTATCGGAGTGAGGTGGCAGGGGTGCCACCTCCTCCTATCTCCTGCCATCGATCGGTCAGGACTGACCGACCAATGGCAGTTGGGGGTGGGGGGTTAAAGTTAATTTCCTCTGTCCACCGATGGAAGTCCGGGCAGAGCGGGGGGAACAAGTGCGGCCAAGGGGGAGCATGGACGGCTTACCGGAACAGCAACGGCGGCAGAGACTGCAGGCTGGAAACTGTGGTGGTGGAGGAGGCTGCAGTGAAGATCGCTGGTAAGTGATCTTCACTGTGGCCTTCTAGAAGTTGCAAAACTACAACTCCTAGACAGCCGAAGGCCCTCTGGGCATGCTGGGACTTGTAGTTTTACAACATCTGGAGTGCCACAGTTTGAAGACCACTGTGTTGTGGTCTCCAAACTGTGGTCCTCCAGATGTTGCAAAACTACAACTCTCAGCATGCCCAGACAGTCCAGACATGCTGGGAGTTGTAGTTCTGTAACATCTGAAGGGGCACTGGTTGCGAAACACTGAGAGTTTGTAACCCAACTCAATGTGTCACAACCAGTGTGCCTCCGGCAGTTGCATAACTACAACTCCCAGCATGCACGGACAGCCAAAGGGCATGCTGGGATTTCTAGTTTTGCAACAGCTGGAGATTGGAATGTACTCTAAAAACACTACACTACACAAAATAGAAAGTAAAACACTACATATACACACCCTTACACAGTTACACCAACTGGAGGCACCCTGTTTGGGAAACACTGTCATAGGGTGTTTTTGGTATCGGAGGCAAGTGTAATGCTTGCATCCAGGTCCATCCCTATGCAAATCCCTAATTTAGGCCTCAAATGCACATGGCGCTCTCTCACTTTGCAGCCCTGTCGTATTTCAAGGCAACAGTTTAGGGCCACATATGGGGTATTTCCATACTCGGGAGAAATTGGCAAAAAAAATTTGCGGGGCTTTTTCTCCTTTTACCCCTTATGAAAAGGTAAAGTTGGGTTCTACTCCAGCATGTTATTATTAAAAAAAAAAAATTCTACACTAACATGCTGGTGTTGCCCTATACTTTTCATATTCACAAGAGGTAAATGGGAAAAAAAAGACCCCCAACATTTGTAACGCAGTTTCTCCTGAGTACGGAAATACCCCATATGTGGACGTAAAATGCTCTGCGGGCGCACAACAGGGCTCAGGAGTGAGAGAGCACTATGTACATTTAAGGCCTAAACGGTTCTGACAAAAATAAATACCCACATGTGACCCCATTTTGGAAACTACACCCCTCATGTAACGTAACAAGGCGTATAGTGAGCTTTAACACCCCAGAGGTGTTTGAATTTTCGTTAAAGTTGGATGTGAAAATGAAAAGAAAAACTTTTTTTCACTAAAATGCTGGTGTTACCCTAAATTTTTAATTTTCACAAGGGAAAATAGGAAAAAGCCCCCAAAATTTGTAACACCATATGTGGATGTAAAGTGCTCTGTGGGCGCACTACAATGCTCAGTAGAGAGGAAGCTCCATTGGGCTTTTGGAGAGAGAATGTGTCCGGAATCGAAGGCAATGTGTGTTTACAAAGCTCCCATGGTGCCAGAACAGTGGACTCCCCCCCCACACACACACACATGACCCCATTTTGGAAACTACACCCCTCACGTAATGTAATAAGGGGTGCAGTGAGAAATGGTGTTACAAATTTTGGGAGGCTTTTCCTCCTGTTACCCCTTGTGAAAATGAAAAATTTGGGGTAACACCTGCATTTTAGTGAAAAAAAAAATAATTTCAATTTCACTTCCAACTTTAGCGGAAATTAGTCAAACACATGTGGGGTGTGAAGGCTCACTGTACCCCTTGTTACGTTCCTTGAGGGGTGTTGTTTCCCAAATAGTGTGCCATGTGTTTTTTTTTTTTTTTTTTTTTTGCTGTTCTGGCACCATAGGGGCTTCCTAAATGCGACATGCCCCCCAAAAACAATTTCAGTAAAATTTGCTGTCAAAAAGCAAAATGTGGCGCCTTCTCTTCTGTGCATTGTAAATCAACTGGACCCTGAAAGTTAAACAGATTTGTAAATTATATCTATTAAAAAATCGTAATCCTTCCAGTACTTACTAGCTGCTGAATACTGCAGAGGAAATTCTTTTCTTTTTGGAACACACCTCTCTGGTGACATCACGAGCACAGTGCTCTCTGCTGACATCTCTGTCCATTTTAAGAACTGTCCAGAGTAAGAGAAAATCCCCATAGCAAACATATGCTGCTCTAGACAGTTCCTAAAATGGACAGAGATGTCAGCAGAGAGCACTGTGCTCGTGATGTCAGCAGAGAGCACTGTGTTCCAAAAAGAAAATAATTTCCTCTGTAGTATTCAGCAGCTAATAAGTCCTGAAAGGATTAAGATTTTTTAATAGATGTAATTTACAAATCTTTTTAACTTTCAGGGTCCAGTTGATTTACAATGCGCAGAAGAGAAGGCGCCACATTTTGCTTTTTGACAGCAAATTTTACTGAAAAAAAGTAGTTTCCAAAATGGTATGCCATGTGTTTTTTTTTTTTTTTTTGCTGTTCTGGCACCATAGGGGCTTCCTAAATGCGACATGCCCCCCAAAAACCCTTTCAGCAAAATTCACTCTCCAAATTCCCATTGTTGCTCCTTTCCTTCTGAGCCCTCTACTGCACCCACAGAGCACTTAACATACACATGAGGTATATCCTTACTCGAGAGTTACACATTTTGGGGGCTTTTTTCTCCTTTTACCCCTTGGGTCTACACCAACATGTTAGTGTAAAATATGAAGATTTTTAATTTTCTTCTTCACTTTGCTGTTATTCCTGTGAAACACCTAAAGGGTTAAGACACTTACTGAATGTCATTTTAAATACTTTGAGGGGTGCAGTTTTTATAATGGGGTCATTTGTGGGGTATTTCTAATAAGAATGCCCCTCAAATCCACTTCAAAACTGAACTGGTCCCTGAAAAATTCTGATTTTGAAAATGTTGTGAAAAATTGCTGCTGAACTTTGAAGCTCTCTGATGTCTTCCAAAAGTAAAAACATAAAGTAGACATATTGGGGGAGATTTATCAAAACCAGTGTAGAGGTAGAGTGGTGTGGTTGCCCATAGCAACCAATCAGATCGCTTCTTTCATTTTTCACAGGCCTCTTTGAAAATGAAAGAAGCGATCTGATTGGTTGCTATGGGCAACCGCACCACTCTACCTCTACACAGGTTTTGAAAAATCTCCCCCATTGTATATGTGAATCAATATATAATTCATTTTAGGGCTGCAACAATTAATCGATGTAATCGATTAAAATCGATAACGGGATTAGTTGTCGACGAATCCTGTTATCGAATAATCGCCCAATTCGTTGTCTGCCGTCAGTGGCGGCAGTGAATTAATGAATGAAGCCGACATGTTTCCGCCGCCGCCCTGCTCCTAGTGCAATCAGCGCACCGCCAGTGTGAGGTGAGATTTCCGAACGCGCTAGGAGCAAGACAGCAGTGGGAACATGTCGGGCAGGGCCCCCCTTTAGACCGCAGCCCCCACCCTTGTAGACAGCTCACCTACAGCTGGTGCTGCCGCTCCGCTGCCCCATTCTCCCGTCCGCATCACGTTGTGCTATGGAGGACCATGTGACACACACGTCACTCCACCTCCTCCCCTGCGCCCGGCGTAACGTTACGGAGGAAGCAGAGTGACGTGTGTGTCACATGGTCCTCCATAGCACAACGTGATGCGGACGGGAGAACTGTGCAGCGGAGCGGCAGCCGCCAACAGAGGACAGCTGCAGGTGAGCTGTCTACAAGGGTGGGGGCTGCGGTCTAAAGGAGGGCCCTGCGGTCTACAAGGGTGGGGGCTGTGGTCTAAAGGGGGGCCCTGCTGTCTACAAGGGTGGGGGCTGAGGTCTAAAGGGGGGCCCTGCTGTCTACAAGGGTGGGGGCTGTGGTCTAAAGGGGGGCCCTGCTGTCTACAAGGGTGGGGGCTGAGGTCTAAAGGGGGCCCCTGCTGTCTAGAAGGGTGGGGGCTGCGGTCTAAAGGAAGGCCCTGCTGTCTAAAAGAGGGGACCTGCTGTCTAAAAGAGGGGACCTGCTGTCTAAAAGAGGGGACCTGCTGTTTAAAAGAGGGGACCTGCTGTCTAAAAGAGGGGACCTGCTGTCTAAAAGAGGGGACCTGCTGTCTAAAAGAGGGGACCTGCTGTCTAAAGGAGGGCCCTGCTGTCTAAAGGAGGGCCCTGCTGTCTAAAGGAGGGCCCTGCTGGCTAAAGGAGGGCCCTGCTGGCTAAAGGAGGGCCCTGCTGGCTAAAGGAGGGCCCTGCTGTCTAAATGAGGCCCCACTGTCTAAAATAGGGGACCCGCTGTCTAAAATAGGGCCCTGCTGTCTAAAGGAGGGGACCTGCTGTCTAAAGGAGGGCCCTGCGGCCTTATGGGGGGCCCTGCGGTCTAAGGGAGGGCCCTGCGGTCTAAAGGGGGTCTTTAAAAGCAATGGTGACAGTGAGAGTGGTCAGAATTGCAAAAAAGGGCTGAGTCCTTAAAGGGGTACTCCCGTGGAAAACTTTTTTTTTTAAACAGATTTGTAAATCACTTCTATTAAAAAATCTCAATCCTTCCAGTACTTTTTAGGGGCTGTATACTAAAGAGAAATCCAAAAAAGAAATGCATTTCCTCTGATGTCATGACCACAGTGCTCTCTGCTGACCTCTGCTGTCCATTTTAGGAACTGTCCAGAGCAGGATAAAATCCCCATAGCAAATATAAGCTGCTGTGGACAGTTCCTAAAATGGACAGCAGAGGTCAGCAGAGAGCACTGTGGTCATGACATCAGAGGAAATGCATTTCTTTTTTGGATTTCTCTTTAGGATACAGCCCCTAAAAAGTACTGGAAGGATTAAGATTTTTTAATAGAAGTGATTTACAAATCTGTTTAACTTTCTGGCACCAGTTGATTTAAAAAAAAAAAAAAAAGTTTTCCGCGGGAGTACCCCTTTAAGGTGAAAATGAGTCCCTAAGGGGTTAAAGGGTTAAGAATTTTTAAAATTAGTTTTTTACTACTTATTTTACATTGTTTAAAGGGGTTATCCACCTTAAGGTGATTTTAGTACACATCTTCTTTGTTCTATTGTATTAAGATTCATTAATTTTATTTGTCTCATTTGGCTACTATTCTTAATAAAACACTTTGTATCTCTGCCATTGAAGATGCCACCTAAATTACATATTTATCCTATAAAGTGACTATTTACATATTTGTAGCCATTTGATGTTTAGACGTGTCTTATGCTACAATATGGATGGACTCTCACATGCACTTTTCAATACAGTTTTTAGAGCCAAAAGGTGGCTGCAATAGGATGGAAAACTGTAATTTTAAGCAAACTTGTCACATTGAAAATTCAGTCTAATCTGCAGGCAATATAATATAGAGCAGGAAAAGCTGAGCAGATTTATATATAGATTTGAAAGAAAATATCAGGATAATTTTTTATTTATTTATGTAAATCTTTGCTTATTCTGGGCTAAGTAGTCAAGTCGGTTCGTAGTTCAACAGTTCATAGTAAAGTTGGTTCCTTCCATTTTCTATTCCCTTGGTCCCTCATTCACCTTGCTCATTTAAAAAAAAAAAATATTTTCAGGGTAGGGTCACACGTGTTTTGCTGCTGCAAATTTTTCTATATGGGTAGCAAAATCAGCTGCAGCAAATATGCAGCAAAATATTTAACATGTGACCCTTCCTTAACCCCTTTAACCCCTTAAGGACCGAGCCCTTTTTCACCTTAAGGACCGGAGCGTTTTTTGCAATTCTGACCACTGTCACTTTAAACATTAATAACTCTGGAATGCTTTTAGTTATCATTCTGATTCAGAGATTGTTTTTTCGTGACATATTCTACTTTAACTTAGTGGTAAAATTTTATGGTAACTTGCATCCTTTCTTGGTGAAAAATCACCAAATTTGATGAAAAAAATGAAAATTTAGCATTTTTCTAACTTTGAAGCTCTCTGCTTGTAAGGAAAATGGATATTCAAAATATATTTTTTTTGGGTTCACATATACAATATGTCTACTTTATGTTTGCATCATAAAATTTATGAGTTTTTACTTTTGGAAGACACCAGAGGGCTTCAAAGTTCAGCAGCAATTTTGAAATTTTTCACAAAATTTTCAAACTCGCTATTTTTCATGGACCAGTTCACGTTTGAAGTGGATTTGAAGGGCCTTCATATTAGAAATGCCCCATAAAAGACCCCATTATAAAAACTACACCCCCCAAAGTATTCAAAATGACATTCAGTAAGTGTATTAACCCTTTAGGTGTTTCACAGAAATAGCAGCAAAGTGAAGGAGAAAATTCAAAATCTTCATTTTTTACACTCGCATTTTCTTGTAGACCCAATTTTTGAATTTTTGAAAGGGGTAAAAAGGAGAAAATTTTTACTTGTATTTGAAACCCAATTTCTCTCGAGTAAGCACATACCTCATATGTCTATGTTAATTGTTCACCGGGCGCAGTAGAGGGCTCAGAAGGGAAGGAGCGACAAATGGTTTTTGGGGGGCATGTCACCTTTAGGAAGCCCCTATGGTGCCAGGACAGCAAAAAAACACACATGGCATACCATTTTGGAAACTAGACTCCTCAGGGAACGTAACAAGGGGTAAAGTGAACCTTAATACCCCACAGGTGTTTCACGACTTTAGCATATGTAAAAAAAATTATATTTTTTTTACCTAAAATGCTTGGTTTCCCAAAAATTTAACATTTTTAAAAAGTGTAATAGCAGAAAATACCCCCCAAAATTTGAAACCCAATTTCTCCCGATTCAGAAAACACCCCATATGGGGGTGAAAATTGCTCTGCTGGCGCAGTACAGGTCTCAGAAGAGAAGGAGTCACATTTGGCTTTTTGAAAGCAAATTTTGCTCTGGGGGCATGCCGCATTTAGGAAGCCCCTATGGTGCCAGAACAGCAAAAAAAAAAAACACATGGCATACCATTTTGGAAACTAGACCCCTCGGGGAACGTAACAAGGGGTAATGTGAACCTTAATACCCTACAGGTGTTTCACGACTTTTGCATATGTGAACATTTTTTATTTTTTTTTACCTAAAATGCTTGGTTTCCCAAAATTTTTACATTTTTAAAAAGGGTAATAGCAGAAAACACCCCCCAAAATTTGAAGCCCAATTTCTCCCGATTCAGAAAACACCACATATGGGGGTGAAAAGTGCTCTGCTGGCGCACTACAGGTCTCAGAAGAGAAGGAGTCACGTTTGGCTTTTTGAAAGCAAATTTTGCTCTGGGGGCATGCCGCATTTAGGAAGCCCCTATGGTGCCAGAACAGCAAAAAAAAAAAACACATGGCATACCATTTTGGAAACTAGACCCCTCGGGGAACGTAACAAGGGGTTAAGTGAACCTTTATACCCCACAGGTGTTTCATGACTTTTGTATATGTAAAAAAAAATATTTTTTGTTTACCTAAAATGCTTGTTTTCCCAAAAATTTTACATTTTTAAAAAGGGTAATAGCAAAAAATACCCCACAAAATTTGAAGCCCAATTTCTCCCCAGTACGGCGATACCCCATATGTGGCCCTAAACTGTTGCCTTGAAATACGACAGGGCTCCAAAGTGAGAGTGCCATGCGCATTTGAGGCCTAAATTAGGGATTGCATAGGGGTGGACATAGGGGTATTCTACGCCAGTGATTCCCAAACAGGGGGCCTCCAGCTGTTGTAAAACTCCCAGCATGCCTGGACAGTCAGTGGCTATCTGGCAATACTGGGAGTAGTTGTTTTGCAACAGCTGGAGGCTCCGTTCTGGAAACAGTGGCTTACCAGACGTTTTTCATTTTTATTGGGGAGGGGAGGGGGGCTGTGTAGGGGTATGTGTATATGTAGTGTTTTTTACTTTTTATTTTATTTTGTGGTAGTGTAGTGTAGTGTTTTTAGGGTACAGTCGCATGGGCGGGGGGGTTCACAGTAGTTTCTCGCTGGCAGTTTGAGCTGCGACAGAAAATTTGCCGCAGCTCAAACTTGCAGCCGGATACTTACTGTAATCCTCCGCCCATGTGAGTGTACCCTGTACGTTCACATTGGGGGGGGGGGGGGGAACATCCAGCTGTTGCAAAACTACAACTCCCAGCATGGACGGTCTATCAGTGCATGCTGGGAGTTGTAGTTTTGCAACCGCTGGAGGCTCCGTTTTGGAAACAGTGACGTACCAGACGTTTTTCATTTTTATTGGGGAGGGGAGGGGGGCTGTGTAGGGGTATGTGTATATGTAGTGTTTTTTACTTTTTATTTTATTTTGTGTTAGTGTAGTGTAGTGTTTTTAGGGTACAGTCGCATGGGCGGGGGGTTCACAGTAGTTTCTCGCTGGCAGTTTGAGCTGCGACAGAAAATTTGCCGCAGCTCAAACTTGCAGCCGGATACTTACTGTAATCCTCCGCCCATGTGAGTGTACCCTGTACGTTCACATTGGGGGGGGAGAGAAACATCCAGCTGTTGCAAAACAACAACTCCAAGAAGCATGTACGGTCTATCAGTGCATGCTGGGAGTTGTAGTTTTGCAACAGCTGGAGACACACAGGTTGTGAAACACTGAGTTTGGTAACAAACTCAGTGTTTTGCAACCAGTGTGCCTTCAGCTGTTGCAAAAGCTACAACCCCCAGCATGTACGGACAGCGGAAGGGCATGCTGGGTCTTGTAGTTATGCAACAGCCGGAGGCATACTACATTGGCTGGGGATGCTGGGGATTGTAGTTATGCAACAGCTGGAGACACATTGGTTTACTACTTAACTCAGTGTGCCTTCAGCTGTTGCAAAACTACAACTCTCAGCAGTCACCGACAGCCAACGGGCATGCTGGGAGTTGTAGTTATGCAACCACCAGATGCACCACTACAACTCCCAGGATGCACTTTAGCTGATTGTGCAAGCTGGGAGTTGTAGTTATACAACAGCTGAAGGTACACTTTTACATAGAAAGAATGTGCCTTCAGCTGTTGCAAAACTACAAGTCCCAGCATGCCCATAAGGGCATGCTGGGAGTTGTGGTGGTCTGCCTCCTGCTGTTGCATAACTACAGCTCCCAGCATGCCCTTGTTGCATGCTGGGAGCTGTTGCTAAGCAACAGCAGGAGGCTGTCACTCACCTCCTGCTGCTGCTCCACGATGCCGCCGCACAGGTCAGTCCCTCGTCGTCTCCCGCCGCCGCCGCTGCTCCTGGGGCCCCGATCCCAACAGGGACGCCGGGGATCGGGGTCCCCAGCACCGGGGGTCGTCTTCCCGCACCCGCTCACGTCCTCCGGAAGAGGGGCGGAGCGGGTGCGGGAGTGACACCCGCAGCAGGCGCCCTGATTGGTCGGCCGGTAATCCGGCCGACGAATCAGGGCGATCGTGAGGTGGCACCAGTGCCACCTCACCCCTGCTGGCAATGGCTGTTCGGGGCCGTCTCTGACGGCCCCGATCAGCCAGAAATTCCGGGTCATCGGGTCACTGGAGACCCGATTGACCCGGAATCTGCCGCAGATCGCTGGACTGAATTGTCCAGCGATCTGCGGCAATCGCCGACATGGGGGGACATAATGACCCCCCTGGGCGATATGCCGGGATGCCTGCTGAACGATTTCAGCAGGCATCCGGCTCCGGCTCCCCTCCGGCTAGCGGTGGGGGCCGGAAATGCTCAGGGCGTATCCATACGCCCTCGGTCCTTAAGGACTTGGAAACGGGGGCGTATGGATACGCCCTATGTCCTTAAGGGGTTAAAGGGGTACTCCGGTGAAAACCTTTTTTTCTTTTAAATCAACTGGTGGCAGAAAGTTAAACATATTTGTAAATTACTTCTATTAAAAAATCCTATTCCTTCCAGTACTTATTAGCTGCTGAATGCTACAGAGGAAATTCCTTTCTTTTTGGAACACCGATGACGTCACGAGCACAGTGCTCTCTGCTGACATCTCTGTCCATTTTAGCATCCATGCATAGCAGATGTATGGCTCAGTGGTTAGCACTGCTGCCTTGCAGTGCTGGGGACTTGGGTTCAAATCCCACTAAGGACAACAATAAATAAAGCGTTATTATTATTATAATAACATCAGCAGAGAGAACTGTGCTCATGATGTCATCAGAGAGCATTCCAAAAAGAAAAGAATTTCCTCTGTAGTATTCAGCAGCTAATAAGTACAGGAAGGATTAAGATGTTTTTATAGAAGTAATTTACAAATATGTTTAACTTTCTGCCACCAGTTGATTTAAAAGAAAAAAGGTTTTCACCGGAGTACCCTTTTAACCCCTTAAGGACATAGGGCGTATCCATACGCCCCCGTTTCCAAGTCCTTAAGGACCGAGGGCGTATGGATACGCCCTGAGCATTTCCGGCCCCCACCGCTAGCCGGAGGGGAGCCGGATGCCTGCTGAAATCGTTCAGCAGGCATCCCGGCATATCGCCCAGGGGGGTCATTATGTCCCCCCATGTCGGCGATTGCCGCAGATCGCTGGACAATTCAGTCCAGATTACCGGCCGACCAATCAGGGCGCCTGCTGCGGGTGTCACTCCCGAAACCCGCTCCGCCCCTCTTCCGGAGGATGTGAGCGGGTGCGGGAAGACGACCCCGGGTGCTGGGGACCCCGATCCCCGGCGTCCCTGTTGGGATCGGGGCCCCAGGAGTGACGGTGGCGGCGAGGGACAGTCCTGCAGTGTGGATCGTTGGAGGTGAGTAACAAGGGCATGCTGGGAGTTGTAGTGGTGCGACGGCGGCGGCGAGGGACAGTCCTGCAGTGTGGATCGTTGGAGGTGAGTGACAGCCTCCTGCTGTTGCTTAGCAACAGCTCCCAGCATGCAACAAGGGCATGCTGGGAGCTGTAGTTTTGCAACAGCAGGAGGCAGACCACCACAACTCCCAGCATGCCCTTATGGGCATGCTGGGACTTGTAGTTTTGCAGCAGCTGGAGGCACATTCTTTCTATGGAAAAGTGTACCTTCAGCTGTTGTGTAACTACAACTCCCAGCTTGCACAATCAGCTAAAGTGCATGCTGGGAGTTGTAGTGGTGCGACGGCGGCGGCGAGGGACAGTCCTGCAGTGTGGATCGTTGGAGGTGAGTGACAGCCTCCTGCTGTTGCTTAGCAACAGCTCCCAGCATGCAACAAGGGCATGCTGGGAGCTGTAGTTTTGCAACAGCAGGAGGCAGACCACCACAACTCCCAGCATGCCCTTATGGGCATGCTGGGACTTGTAGTTTTGCAGCAGCTGGAGGCACATTCTTTCTATGGAAAAGTGTACCTTCAGCTGTTGTGTAACTACAACTCCCAGCTTGCACAATCAGCTAAAGTGCATGCTGGGAGTTGTAGTGGTGCATCTGGTGGTTGCATAACTACAACTCCCAGCATGCCCGTTGGCTGTCGGTGACTGCTGAGAGTTGTAGTTTTGCAACAGCTGAAGGCACACTGAGTTAAGTAGTAAACCAGTGTGTCTCCAGCTGTTGCATAACTACAATCCCCAGCATCCCCAGCCAATGTAGTATGCCTCCGGCTGTTGCATAACTACAAGACCCAGCATGCCCTTCCGCTGTCCGTACATGCTGGGGGTTGTAGCTTTTGCAACAGCTGAAGGCACACTGGTTGCAAAACTCGGTGTTTCACAACCTGTGTGTCTCCAGCTGTTGCAAAACTAAAACTCCCAGCATGCACTGATAGACCGTACATGCTGGGAGTTGTAGTTTTGCAACAGCTGGATGTTTCCCCCCCCCAATGTGAACGTACAGGGTACACTCACATGGGCGGAGGATTACAGTAAGTATCCGGCTGCAAGTTTGAGCTGCGGCAAAATTTCTGCTGCAGCTCAAGCTGCCAGCGAGAAACTACTGTGAACCCCCGCCCGTGTGACTGTACCCTAAAAACACTACACTACCACAAAATAAAATAAAAAGTAAAAAAACACTACATATACACATACCCCTACACAGCCCCCCTCCCCTCCCCAATAAAAATGAAAAACGTCTGGTACGCCACTGTTTCCAGAACGGAGCCTCCAGCTGTTGCAAAACAACTACTCCCAGTATTGCCAGATAGCCACTGACTGTCCAGGCATGCTGGGAGTTTTACAACAGCTGGAGGCCCCCTGTTTGGGAATCACTGGCGTAGAATACCCCTATGTCCACCCCTATGCAATCCCTAATTTAGGCCTCAAATGCGCATGGCACTCTCACTTTGGAGCCCTGTCGTATTTCAAGGCAACAGTTTAGGGCCACATATGGGGTATCGCCGTACTCAGGAGAAATTGGGCTTCAAATTTTGTGGGGTATTTTCTGCTATTACCCTTTTTAAAAATGTAAAATTTTTGGGTAAACAAGCATTTTAGGTAAAAAAAAAAATTTTTTTTTTTACATATACAAAAGTCATGAAACACCTGTGGGGTATAAAGGTTCACTTAACCCCTTGTTACGTTCCCCGAGGGGTCTAGTTTCCAAAATGGTATGCCATGTGTTTTGTTTTTGCTGTCCTGGCACCATAGGGGCTTCCTAAATGCGGCATGCCCCCAGAGCAAAATTTGCTTTCAAAAAGCCAAATGTGACTCCTTCTCTTCTGAGACCTGTAGTGCGCCAGCAGAGCACTTTTCACCTCCATATGGGGTGTTTTCTGAATCGGGAGAAATTGGGCTTCAAATTTTGGGGGGTGTTTTCTGCTATTACCCTTTTTAAAAATGTTAAAATTTTGGGAAACCAAGCATTTTAGGTAAAAAAAAAAAAAAAAAATTTCACATATGCAAAAGTCGTGAAACACCTGTAGGGTATTAAGGTTCACATTACCCCTTGTTACGTTCCCCGAGGGGTCTAGTTTCCAAAATGGTATGCCATGTGTTTTTTTTTGCTGTTCTGGCACCATAGGGGCTTCCTAAATGCGGCATGCCCCCAGAGCAAAATTTGCTTTCAAAAAGCCAAATGTGACTCCTTCTCTTCTGAGACCTGTAGTGCGCCAGCAGAGCAATTTTCACCCCCATATGGGGTGTTTTCTGAATCGGGAGAAATTGAGTTTCAAATTTTGGGGGGTATTTTCTGCTATTACACTTTTTAAAAATGTAAAATTTTTGGGAAACCAAGCATTTTAGGTAAAAATTTTTTTATTTTTTTTACATATGCAAAAGTCGTGAAACACCTGTGGGGTATTAAGGTTCACTTTACCCCTTGTTACGTTCCCTGAGGGGTCTAGTTTCCAAAATGGTATGCCATGTGTGTTTTTTTGCTGTTCTGGCACCATAGGGGCTTCCTAAAGGTGACATGCCCCCCAAAAACCATTTGATGCTCCTTCCCTTATGAGCCCTCTACTGCGCCCGCTGAACAATTAACATAGACATATGAGGTATGTGCTTACTCGAGAGAAATTGGGTTTCAAATACAAGTAAAAATTTTCTCCTTTTTACCCCTTGCAAAAATTAAAAAATTGGGTCTACAAGAACATGCGAGTGTAAAAAATGAAGATTTTGAATTTTCTCCTTCACTTTGCTGCTATTCCTGTGAAACACCTAAAGGGTTAATACACTTACTGAATGTCATTTTGAATACTTTGGGGGGTGTAGTTTTTATAATGGGGTCTTTTATGGGGTATTTCTAATATGAAGGCCCTTCAAATCCACTTCAAACCTGAACTGGTTCATGAAAAATTGCGAGTTTGAAAATTTTGTGAAAAATTTCAAAATTGCTGCTGAACTTTGAAGCCCTCTGGTGTCTTCCAAAAGTAAAAACTCATAAATTTTATGATGCAAACATAAAGTAGACATATTGTATATGTGAACCCCAAAAAAAAATTTTGAATATCCATTTTCCTTACAAGCAGAGAGCTTCAAAGTTAGAAAAATGCAAAATTTTCATTTTTTTCATCAAATTTGGTGATTTTTCACCAAGAAAGGATGCAAGTTACCATAAAATTTTACCACTAAGTTAAAGTAGAATATGTCACGAAAAAACTATCTCGGAATCAGAATGATAAATAAAAGCATTCCAGAGTTATTAATGTTTAAAGTGACAGTGGTCAGAATTGCAAAAAACACTCCGGTCCTTAAGGTGAAAAAGGGCTCGGTCCTTAAGGGGTTAAGGACATAAGACGTAAATGTATGTCCTGATCCTCTGGTACTTAGTGCACCAGGACGTACATTTACATCCTATATATGATGTGAGTACCGGAAATGTGCTAGCATCACACACACAACAGGTCCCGGCTGCTATCAGCAGCCAGGGACCCGCCAATAATGGCGGACATCAGCGATCAGCTAGGTTGGCGAGGTAAGGCTAAGGGGAAAAGGAGTCTTGGCCTGCCAAACCTCTATCTTTATTACGTGGCCTCTCACCTCACAAGGGTGGTGGACTGGCACCGCTATGCCACCACCAAGTTGAGGGTTTCTATGAAAACCTGATACCTGATGAGACTTGTTCCTGGTTTCATGATTGATTCATTTCCCTCTGCGTAGGGTTGGTTTTGTGCTATACTTGAAAATTGAAAATAAAGAATTATAAACAAAAATCAATAAAAAGACAAAATTGGTACAGCTGCAACTATTATGACCCATGCTATAATATTTAATACTGAACTATACACTACAAAAATAAATGTAAAAAATGATATGGACATAAAAAATTTTATGACAGACATTTCATAATAAAAGTGTTTTATTGGTCAAAAAGTAGCATAATATAATAAAACCTATGTAAATTTGCTAGACCTCTTTATAAGACCAGCGAACACTATACAAAAAAATCCCAAAATACAAATGGTATAATTGCATTTTTTTTTTCACCTTTCAAAAATAAAAATTCTGAAAGCTTGTCAATTCTATAGCTTTGCCCAAAGTATTGTAAATAAAAATACAGCTCACCCTGCAAAACAAAACAAACCATAAAATAAGGGATGTCCAGCTTTTTTCCAAGTACTCATCTATGCCAAATACCAATACTTTTTTTTAAATGTCATGTGACAGCAGAGGTGGCTCTAAACTTTGCGATGCCTTAGATGAAAGTTAAACTTAAGGCCCTCACAGACGCTCATAATTAAGATATGCCCCCAGTAGTAAGGCAGGGAATCCCCCCTATTGGGTACACGTCCCTAGTAGGTAGAGAATTCTCCTCTTGTAAGTCAAAGCTCCAGAAAATAGATAAGTAGGGAATCCCCCCTCCTATTAGGTAGAAGCCCTGAAAAGATAGACAGGAATTTCCTCTTTTAGGTAGAAGCCCCCAGAGGGTAGATAGTTAGGGAATCCCCCCTATTAGGTAGACGTCCCTAGTAGGTAGAGAATTCTCCTCTTGTAAGTCAAAGCTCCAGAAAATAGATAAGTAGGGAATCCCCCCTCCTATTAGGTAGAAGCCCTGAAAAGATAGGCAGGAAATTCCTCTTTTAGGTAGAAGCCCCCAGAGGGTGGATAGTTAGGGAATCTCCCCTATTAGGTAGAAGCCCCCAGTAAGTAGATAGTCAGATAGGTAAGGGAACCTCCTATCAGGTAGAAGCCCCAATAAGTCCCCCTCAAAAGAAAATAATAAAAATCCCACTCACCTTCCCTATGCTCCTGAGCTAAGGCTTCTACATGTTCGCTATGTTAGTCATGCAGGACTTGCGGTGCGATGAAATGGCATCATCACGCAGCAGGGCGTGCACCACTCTGGATAACGGAGTATACTATAAAGGGGATCGGCGCAGAAGCATAGGGAAGGTGAAAGGGATTTATTTTTTAAGGTCTTTTTTTAAAGGTATCAGAATAGGTATCAAGCAAAGGTCTTGTGCAAAAGTCTAATATTGGCGCAATATCGGTATCAGGACATCTTTTGTGACCACTGAAGCAAAAAGGAGAAAATAGAGTAACTTGTACATGAAGAGGTTTTCCACTTTTTCCTGGTTCCTGTGACATGTTAACTCTGCAAGATCTGCCCACTCAGCCAATCATTGGGGCAATCATTGAGGCAGAACACTACTGCGGCTAATGATTGGCTGAGCAGGGTTATTCCCAGGAGAAAAAGCCATATATATAAAAAAAATCTTATGCCTGGACAACCATTTAAGGCTAAAATCAGCTTTGCCATTATGGAGTTAAAATGAAAGGCAAGTTAAAAAATGATCCATCATGATATGTCAGAAACTCCTTGATGTGACTATAAATAGTTCCTTACTGGGTGCACCTACAGTAAAATATGTAGTTCTATAAATGGAGCTTCAAAACATACACTATATTATCAGGAAATGTTCCTTTTACACATTTCAGACCATGGGTCAGTGTTTGAGTTACACCCTTCTCTGCCTGATATTGGGTCAGAGGTATCCTATTGTATTACAGCATAATGTTTCAGCAACGTCTCAAAAATAGGACAACTCCACCCATGCTGTAAACCCCCCCCCCCGCCAAGAGTCACATAAAACTGGAAAATCCTCCTGTCATTGTCATTTTTCTTTAGTGTAGCTTCTCAATTGATGTCTTAAGTAAATCTAGATGGTGCATAATAGGCTCTTATACATGGCAGACTTGCAGGTTACCGTATTTTTCGCCCGTATACGCACCGGCGTATAAGACGCACCCAATTTATAGGTGCAAAATCAAAAAAAATTAAGATTTTGAACCCAATAGTGGTCTTCAACCTGCGGACCTCCAGATGTTGCAAAACTACAACTCCCAGCATGCCCGGACAGCCAACGGCTGTCCGGGCATGCTGGGAGTTGTAGTTTTGCAACATCTGGAGTTCCGCAGATTGAAAACCACTGCATAGGAGGTAATACTCACGTGTCCCCGCCGCTCCGGACCCGTCACCGCTGCCCTGGATGTCACTCCATCGCTGTCGCCGTGTCCCCGTCGCTCCGGAACGTCTCCGCTGCCGGCCGGGTATCCTCGCTCTCCGTCGCCGCCATCACGTCGTTACGCACGCCAACGCACGTACGTGACGACGTGATGACGAGGAAGGAGAGCGCCGGCCATACAGGGGATCCCTGAACGGAGAAGACACCGAGGAGGCAGGTAAGGTCCCTCCCGGTGTCCTGTAAGCACTAACCCGGCTATTCAGTCGGGCTGTTCGGGACCGCCGCGGTGAAATCGTGGCGGTCCAGAACAGCCCGACTGAACAGCCGGGTTAGTGTCACTTTCCCTTCAGACGCGGCGGTCAGCTTTGATCGCTGCATCTGAAGGGTTAATACAGGGCATCACCGCGATCGGTGATGTCCTGTATCAGTCGCGGGTCCCGGCCGCTGATGGCCGCAGGGACCGCCGCGATAGGGGTGTATTCGCCGTATAAGACGCACCGACTTTTTCCCCCCAGTTTTGGGGAAGAAAAAGTGCGTCTTATACGGCGAAAAATACGGGTACTTAGTTGTATGGGACTAAGCTGTAGTAAGATGCAGTGCCACACACAGCCGTTACAAAATATATGCCTACTAAAGCGCTATCCTAGGGATGAGCCATTAAGATTAATAACATCGGTAAACTTATTTTAATGTAGCACGAAACAAGTGGACGGTATGTTCCGCTATATATTTTGTCTGGACTTTAACCTCTTAATGACTTGGACGTAAATGTATGTCCTGGTGCTTAACACATCAGCACGAACATTTACATCCTGAGCGGCATTTCGACTATGAAGCTATGCAGCTGCACTCACTTCATAAATGCCAGGTCACGGGTTGCTGGGACCTCACCGCTAATGGCGGACATCAGCGTGATTGCTTTAGATGCTTTGATCAATACTGATCATGAACTCTAAAGCATATGCAGGGCTTAGTAACACTCATGGGACCACCTGTGATTGTGGGAGTGCGATGAGTGAAGATGGCAGCCGGTTTGCTCACCTGCTCCGTGCCGCCCAGGAATCTTCTTGTATAGTCTGCCCACACAGGCAGGCTGTATAAGTAGATCGTCGACTGAACTGAACAATAATAGCAATCGACAGATTGCTTTAAACAGTTTCCCTATTAGGACTTAAAGGGATATTCCAGGATTTGTTTTATTTCATTATGCTACAGGGGATGTAAAGTTAGTGTAGTTCACAATATAATGTCTGATCCTGTCTCTGATGGCTGGTCTCACATTCTTATGTGATCTTTGCTCTGGATGATCATTTTTTACAGTATATGAAATGACTCCTGTCTCAGGTATTCCCAGGATGCAGTGCGACAGAGACACTACCTCACTAGTCAGGTGATGACAGGGAGCCTGTTATGCTTCAATGGGTGGAGCGACCACAGGGAATTTGCAACAGCTGGAGGAACCCTGGTTAGAATGCACTGGTCATTTGCATGGAATTCAGCTCGTTTGTGATTCAATGGGTGGGATGACTGATGTGTGGAAGGGAGAAAAGTGGAATTATGGGATTTGTAATAAGAGTAATCTCACAAAATAGCTATTTAAGCCAAAGACAAGTGCAGATCCTTCCTAAGCAAGTCCATTACTGTGTGGAAGTTACGTAATGTTATCTCTTTTCTATTAAGGGCATTGTCTTGACTTATGACACATGAATGACACATTAGTTGGAAGCAAATATTGCAAAATACGGCTTTGAATCATTAAAGGGTAGCTCCCACCATCCTATTTTTTTTTTTGCACTAGCCCGTTCACCCCCCCCCCCACCCCCGCATACCCCGTTCCCTCATTACACTTGCAGTTACTGCAGAGTCCGGCAGCGGGTGTGCAGGGAAAGCGGCGGCAACGAGGTGGCGGCGGCGACGTGCGGGAGGAGTGGCCTCCCAGCCAGTGGCCGGGGAACCAATGCACTCGCTCCCGCCTGTCTGATTGACAGGCAGGGAGCGAGTGCAGCCTAACTGAAAAAGGACTGATTGCCACTCCAAAATCAGTCCTTTTTCAGTGGCCGGTTTTTAAATGTAAATTAAACCTTTTTAATGAAAAAATAAAAAATAAAAGTATATTAGAGATATGTTGTAGTACATAAGTACTACAACATATCAAAAAATAAAGTTGTTGACAGTGCCCTTTTAAGAAATGTGACTTCTGTAACTCGGTACTGTCCTTGCATCGTTCTAATTCTTGCTATAGATCACTGCCATTGTGGCTGAAGGAACTGCAATGATGATAATAATGATTTGGGGTAGGTGGGGTTAAGCTGGAGGGGGCTGTAAAATCTAAAAATACAATATTGTATGACATTTTGTACATATGGGCACTATTATAGTATAGTATACTGTTTTATAGCAGTACATGCTCACAGTTTATTCATGTGTTACTGGAATGAAACGTTGTGCATGTACTGCTATAGAACAGTGATCTGCAATCTGTGGCTTTGCAGCTGGTGCAGAACTACAACTACCAACATGTTCGGACTACCAGTAGATGTACTATAGCACTTCATGCATTTTATTATGTCACAGCCCCTTATGCATTGCTGGCAATTGTCATTGCCTGTAAGAACTGCTGCATCAGCTACACAGCCAGTTGCAGATCACTACTGTATTGCACAACCTGCTTTGTTGTGCTATAGGTCAGTTTCTGTTTTCAGTTTTTAGCCAAGCACTTCCTAAATTTTTGTTTTCGGACCAAATTTTTTGTTTTGGTGCACCATCAATTATAGTCATTACATTACTAAATACTATAGAAAAACCTGGGTCTTTCATGGCGCTATCCACTTGTAGAGGAAAACCATTCACTCACACTCTGATTATTAGTATAGGAGTACTCAGGGAAACTAAAACGTATGCCCTATTCATAGTATAGGGGATGAGTGTCTTATTGTAACAGACTCTTATCGCTGGCCCTCCCCCCCAGCGATCTCTGGAACGAGGCTGGCTACTCACCTGTCCTCGTAGCAGAGAAGCCTGCACCTTTGGAAAAATGCGGGAGTGACAACCTGCTCAGCCAGTTGCCAGTTAAGATGGTGTGCCGTTGCAGCGGGTGATTGGCTGAGCGGGCCATCACTTTCACAAGCCTCTGAGGTTGTGGGCAGCTCTGTTCCGAGGATGAGTGAAATGGCAGGGCCAGCTGTCCATATAAAGCTACATTCACACCACATTTTAAGCCCAATGTCAGGTGGTGCATCAGCCAACATGCTCATGAATATAATTCCCCAATCGGTGTGGTGGGCCCATTGCACCACCTACTGTTTTGACTTAGGGCCAAACTTTGGAGCGGAAGCTGGGTACATCTCTGGTTTTTACCCTTTATCCCAGGATGCGGAAGCTGCTGCAGAGTAGATAGCAGGTTGCTACCACTAGAGTGGTCCTGGTTAGGTGGCAGCTGGCCCAACTGGCCACAATGCACTGGTGCCATGCACTGAGAATATAGGAAAGAGGGGTGAGCTGTAGGTGGTAGTAGCCCAGCATAGCAGAGTGCAATGCAGCAGAGCTGAATAGCTCAGATGCAGCCAAGTGGTGCAGGCTTGATGAGAGCACAGGCAATGTTTAACAGTCTGTGTCATACACTGGAAAAGCAGCTAGGTACAACAGGATCAGACAGAGGGCTTTGGTCAGTAACACAGCAGATCAGAAGAGACATTTTTGCTAGTAGACAAGCTACAATATTGCTCAGGCACCACAGGATGGAAGGAGTGCTCTCATATAGGTGGTGCCTGGCATGGATTGGAGGAGGACAGGAATCGGAGACATGCTCAGCCCATAAAAAAACAGCCCTTGCAAGCATGTGGCCCTTACAGGTTGTGCCAGAAACTATCTCAACCTGCGACAGTACTGGAAAGGATGTCTGGAGTCTGTAGCGGGAAGGGGGATCCGGGCATGCTGCTTGGCTGAGATAAGCAGCAGGACATGCTGCATGCCAGCAGCTGCCAAGTGCCGGTGTTACAATAAACTTTTATTGGCCAAACATAGTGTAGTTGTGACTATGTTTGGTATATTTCCCTATTATATTCACCTGTGTGAGATCCCAAAATGTGGTTAACCAGCGTATATTTTTGGAAAATTTACTTAATGTAGTCACAATTATTCTATGACCCATTCAAGTCTGTGGACACCTCAGCAACAGATCAGCATCCTAAGGTCAGCCTAAGGTCAGGTTTGGATAGAAGTTCCCGACTCTCCCCCAGTGGGAGATATCAAGGGAGAAGAATCCAACAGTGGTATTCCTACTGCCAGATTCTTAGGCCGGTTTCACACTATGGAATTTCTGAGAGGAAAACCGTTGTGAAATTAATTCAGTTGGTGCTGCCCACACTTGGAATCTCTGGCCAGATTTCATCACTCTGGAGATCCCATAGTGTGAAACCAGCCTTATTGTTCTGCCATAGGGCTACATTTGGAGTCTCCAACACTCCAGCATCTGTCATGCAAGCAAGTGCACAGAAAAGCACTTATTAATCTAAGAAAGTTGGACATCAGGACTTTAAAAAAAAAAAAAAACTATGAAAACTATATTATTTAAGACTAGCACTTACTCTTGTGTGTTGTTTACACAAAATTGTAGATTTTTGCATCCCTGGCCCCCCTGTGAACAGTACTGAAAAGTAACCAAGTGTGGTTTAAAGTCCTTTTGAGTTTACTTATGAAGTTGTTTAATTTAACGGATTCTTTGTTATATCTGTGTTTGTACAGGAAATAGTTGCTACTACAGTTTCCATAATGGTTATCTCTAAACTTTCTTAGATACTGAATTGGAAATTGACTTAGCTATAATACTGAAGCAGGTCCGACTGCTACCAATCTGCTTTTCTGCTCTCTGAAGAATGCCGTTCTCAGTTTTCAGTTTGTCATGATTGCTAGGGATATATTGCACATTTCTTTAATATGTTGTCAGACAGCCTGCCTCTAGCAACCAGACTGTTTACGATCATTTAGGTCTCCGGCACAAGGCAGATGTGTTGGTAAACCGAGAACAGAGAAGGGACATACAGTGGGGCAAAGAAGTATTTAGTCAGCCACCAATTGTGCAAGTTCCCCCACTTAAAAAGATGAGAGGCCTGTAATTTTCATCATAAGTATACTAAACTATGAGAGTCTCCTCTGCCCTTCACTCATTACCTGTATTAATGGCTCCTGTTTGAACTTATCAGTATAAAAGACACCTGTCCATAACCTCAAACAGTCATACTCCAAACTCCACTATGGCCAAGACCAAAGAGCTGTCGAAGGACACCAGAAACAAAATTGTAGACCTGCACCAGGCTGGAAAGACTGAATATGCAATAGGCAAGCAGCTTGATGTGAGGAAATAAACTGTGGGAGCAATTATAAAAAAAATGGAAGACATACAAGACCACTGATAATCTCCCTTGATCTGGGGCTCCATGCAAGATCTCACCCAGTGGTGTCAAAATGATCACAAGAATGGTGAGCAAAAATCCCAGAACCACACTGGAGGACCTAGTGAATGACCTGCAGAGAGCTGGGACCAAAGTAACAAAAGCTACCATCAGTAACACACTACGCCGCCATGAACTCAAATCATGCAGTGCCAGACATGTCCCCTGCTTAAGCCAGTACATGTCCGGGCCCATCTGAAGTTTGCTAGAGAGCATTTGAATCATCCAGAAGAGTATAGGAACAATGTCATCTGGTCAGATGAAACCAAAGTAAAACTGTTTGGTAAAAACTCAACTCGTCGTGTTTGTAGGAGAAAGAATTCTGAGTTGCATCCAAAGAACACCATACCTACTGTGAAGCATGGGGTTGAAACATCATGCTTGGGGGCTGTTTTTCTGCTAAGGACCAGGACGACTGATCTGTGTAAAGGAAAGAATGAATGGGGCCGTGTATCGTGAGATTTTGAGTGAAAACTTTATTCCATCAGCAAGGGCATTGAAGATGAAACGTGGCTGGGTCTTTCAGCATGACAATGATCCCAAACACACCGCCTGGCCAACGAAGACGGCCTAGCCAGTCTCCAGACCTCAACCCCATAGAAAACCTTTGGAGGGAGTTGAAAGTCTGTGTTGCCCAGCGACATCCCCAAAACATCACTGCTCTAGAGGAGGTATGCATGGAGGAATGGGCAAAAATACCAGCAACAATGTGTGAAAACCTTGTGAAGACTTATAGAAATGATTGACCTCTGTCATTGCCAACAATTGTATATAACAAAGTATTGAGATGAAATTTTGTTATTGACCAAATACTCATTTTCCACCATAATGTGCAGACAGTGATTTTATGCATTTTTTTCTCATCATGTCTCTCATAGTTGAGGTATACCTATGATGAAGATTACAGGCCTCTCTCATCTTTTTAATTGGGATAACTTGCACAATTGGTGGCTGAATACTTTTTTGCCCCACTGTATAATCATAGAAGGACTTAAACCAGGCTTTTTTCCTCTGTTTACAATTCAAGGCTGAGCCTCAGATTTCTGCTGTGGATGTGCAGCAGATTTGAATGAGGATTAGCTCCATTGTCATTCAGTGATTCTAATGGTTGTTTCTGTCAGAAATTTCCACCTATTTCCATAGTAGATTTTACTGTAGCTTTCCAGGGTTCTGATTGTCAAATAATCCTAGTTATCAAGTGATTTAGGCCCCTACAAGTAAAATACGTAATCACAACCATATTGTATCTCACCAACTTTCAGGTAAACAAATATGAATTAAAAAAAGCGGATTCAACATGACAGCTGTGATTTATACTCACTAGTGATGTTTCCTTTTAGCTTGGTTTGCTACTACTAGTTTTACCCTCAACATGGCAGAATTTGACTCAGTATTTTGCACTAGCATTTGTAAGCCAAAAATGGTTCCACTTCTGATTTTTGGCCTGCAAACACTGACCAAACTACTGCTGTGGGAACCTTAATCACAAGTTAAAATTAGGGATGCCCTGAAATTTCGGCAGCTGAAAATTATCAGCTGAAAATTGTCTTTTTTTGGGCGTGGCTTAACAGGGCATACAGGTATGCCTAGGACTTAGCGCTCAAGGATGTACCTGTACACCCTGAGTCCTGCCACGGCTGTGACGCGAGTGCAGGAGCTGTGCTGGCATCATAGACTGCGGGTCCCGGCTGCTATCAGCAGCCAGGGACCCGCCGGTAATGGCGGACATCAGCAATCGCACTGATGTCTGCCATTAACCTCTTAGATGCTGTGATCAATATTGATCACGGCATCTACGGTGGTTCCGATGGCTGATCTGATCACCCGCAATACGGCCGCAGGGATCAGATCAGCTAAGATGGTGGCCGGAGGTCTCCATACCTGCCTCCTGCTGCCATCATGGAGTTGTCTTCTCTGGTCTGCTATGGAGCAGACCAGAGAAGTAGATCACAGATCATACTGATCAGTGCTATGCATATGCACAGCACTTATTAGTGCTATGCATATGCACAGCACTGATCAGTTTCTGCAATCTAAAGATCACAATATATAGTCCCCTGTGGAGACTATGTGTTTCCCCCCCTTTTTTTTTTTTTTTTAAATAAAAGTGAATAAGCCCCTCCCCCAATAAAAATAACATTTCTCTATTTTCCTATATAAAAGAAAAGAAAAAAAAAAAAGTAAAAAATTTAAATAAATCAATATATTTGGTATCTATGGGTGCGGAAATGTCCGATCTATAAAAACATTATTTTAATGATCCCATAGGGTGAACAGCGTAAACATAAAAAAAAACAAAGTCCTAAAATATTGATTTTTAGTCACATCATATATCAGAAAATTAATTAAAAGTAATAAACTCATCAAAACAAGAATGGGACCGATGAAAACTACAGATCACGGTGCAAAAAAATTTGCCCTCATACATCCCTGTATATGGAAAAATTGAAAAAGCTATAGGGGTCAGAAAAGGACAATTTTAAATATATTAATTTTGTTAAAGGGTAGCTCCCACCATCCTATTTTTATTTTTTTCTGTCCCTGCCTATTGACAATCCATCCCTAACCCCCTCCCTGCTTTTCATTTTTACTATATTAAGAATTACTTTTTTTCTGCCTGGTAGTGTGCTCACTACCAGGCAGACTTCCCCAGCAGGCACCACATCACTGATGGCTGCTGGGGGGGGACTTCCGCCCTTAGTTTATCTACACAGGGTACCTCCAGCTGTTTCACCACTACAACTCCAAGCTTGCCCTGACATCTATTGGCTGTCAGGGCATGCTGGGAGTGTTGTAGGGAAACAGCTGGAGATAAACTATAAGTTAGTGCCATGCGGCACTACGGCGCTAGCCCGTTCCCTCCGTCAAACCCCCTCCCCGCCATACCCCGTTCCCTCCATCACAAACCCCAACCCCACCAGCCACCCCAGCCCCCCCCGCCCGCATACCCCGTTCCCTCGATCACAAACCCCCCGCCCGCATACCCCGTTCCCTCCATTATACTTACCGTGCAGGGACAGCGGCGGTGATGAAGCGGCGGCGATGTGCGGGAGGAGTGGCCTCCCAGCCAGTGGCCGGGGAGCCAATGCGCTCGTCCCGCCTGTCTGATTGACAGGCAGGGAGCGAGAGCAGCCTAAATGAAAAAGGACTGATTGCCAGGCCAAAATCAGTCCTTTTTCAGGCATGACGTCATGCCAGGCTGCAGCCGGCCACTAGGAGGGAGACCTCTAGTGGCCGGTTTTCAAATGTAAATTACACCCTTATAATAAAAAAAAAAAAATAATGAAACTATATTAGAGATATGTTGTAGTACATATGTACTACAACATATAAAAAAAAAAGTTGGTGACAGTGCCTATTTAAATAAAGTTTGACTTCTTATAAAAGTAGAGCAATATTAGAAAAACTATATAAATTGGGTATAATTTTAATTGCATTGACCTACAGAATAAAGAGAACCTATCATATTAACCATTTAACCCCTTAAGGTCGCAGGGCGTATTCATACGCCCCCGTTTCCAAATCCTTAAGGACTCAGGGCGTATGGGTACGCCCTGCGTTCTTCCGGCCCCTGCTGCTCGCCGGGCAGGGAACAGACCGGGATGCCTGCTGATATCGTTCAGCAGGCATCCCGGCATATCGCCAAGGGGGGGTCCTGAGGTCCCCCCATATGGGCGATCGCCGCAAATCGCCCATCAATTCAGACCGGCAATTTGTGGCTATTCCGGGTCAATCGGGTCTCTGGTGACCCGGAAAAAAAGGGTGAATGGGGCTTCTTTTCTTCTGAGCATTTTAGTGCACCAGCAGAGCACTTGACGTCCACACATGGGGTATTTCCATACTCCGAAGAGATGGGGTTACACATTTTGGGGGGCATTTTCTGCTATAACCCCTTGTAAAAATGTAAACTTTGGTGGGAAAAACCAGCATTTTAGTGAAAAAAAAAAAATTCATTTACACATCTGACTTTAACGAAAAGTTGTCAAACACATGTGGAGTGTTAAGGCTCAGTGGACCCCTTGTTATGTTCCTTGAGGGGTGTAGTTTCCCAGGTTGCCAGGTTGTTTTGTTTTTTTGCTGTTCTGGCACCATAGGGGCTTCCTAAATGTGACATGCCCCCCAAAAGCCATTTAAAAAAAAACTCACTCTCCAAAATCCCATTGTCGCTCCTTCCCTTCTGAGCCTTGTAGTGCACCCACAGAGCACTTGACATCCACATATGAGGTATTTCCTTACTCGAGAGATATTGGGTTACACATTTGGGGGGGGGGGGGCTTTTTCCCCTTTTACCCCTTGTAAAATTTCAAAAACTGGGTCTACAAGAAAATGCGAGTGTAAAAAAATGAAGATTTAGAATTTTCTCCTTTACCTTGCTGCTATCCCTGTGAAACACCTAAAGGGTTAACACACTTTCTGAATGTCATTTTGAATACTTTGGGGGGTGCAGTTTTTATAATGGGGTGATTTATGGGGTATTTCTAATAAGAAGACCCCTCAAATCCACTTCAAAACTGAACTGGTCCCTGAAAAATTCCGATTTAGAAAATTTTGTGGAAAATTGCTGCTGAACTTTGAAGCCCTCTGATGTCTTCCAAAAGCAAAAACATGTCTCCTGTATGATGCAAATAGGAAGTAGATATAGTGTATATGTGAATCAATATATAATGTATTTGGAATATCCATTTCCTTACAAGCAGAGAGTTTCAAAGTTAGAATAATGCAACATTTTCAAAATTTTCATGACATTTTGTGATTTTTCACCAAGAAAGGATGCAAGTAATGATGAAAATTTACCACTGTGTTAAAGTAGAATATGTCACGGAAAAACAATCCTCGGAATCGGAATAATCGTTAAAAGCATCCCAGAGTTATTAATGCATAAAGTGACTGTGGTCAGAATTGCAAAAAAGGGCTGAGTCCTTAAGGGGTTAAAGGGATCATCCACCATAAGGTGATTTTAGCACTTACCTGCCAGACAGTAATGAACATGCTTAGGAAGGAACTGTGCTTGTCTTGGGGCTAAATGGCTAGGTTGTGAGATTGCCATAACGCTGTGGCTATCTTTTTAGGAACTCGGTATTTCCTGTTTGATTTCGTTCTCAAACTACACATGCCATAGTTCCATGGTTGTAAGTTTGAGGTGACTTTCCCTCCCTTCCACACATCAGCCACCCCACCCATTGAAACACAAATAAGTTGCATTCCATTCAATAGACCAAGCGGTCACTCCACCCATTGAAGCAGACAGGCTCCATGTCATCACCTAACTAGTGATGTCATGTCTCGATGCACTGCAACCTGGGAAAACCAGAGACTGGAGTAATTTTGTATGCTGATAAAAATAAATATTGAGGTGAAAATCACAGAAGAATTGTGAAACCACCGTCACACACACGGGTACAGACATCATATTTTGAACTACACTAACTTTACAACACTTGTAGCACAGTCAAATAAAAAAATTCCTGGAATACCCCTTTAAGTGCATTGCTTAAAAACAAAACCCACCAAAAGTAGCAAAATTGGGGTTTTTCGCTTCAGTTTTCTGGTTACGCTGTACATTTTATGGTAAAATGAAAGATATCATTACAAAGTACAATTGGTCACGCAAAAACAAGCACTCCTATGGGTATGTAGGGGGGAAATTAAAAATGATTACTCTTAGAAGGAAGGGAAAGCGAAAATGCTAAATTGGAATTTTCATGTGTCCTCAAGGCCAAAATGGGCTGTGTCATTGAGGGGTTAAAGTAGGGGCTTGGAACTAACTTAGGGAAGTCCGACAGAAGAAGAATAGTTGGGGCCCAGTACCAGTAGGATCACCACATCTCCCCCGGGAACGGCACATCTGAAGCTGGGCAAGTATGTAATGCTTGCGGCTTTTGCTCAAATTAGCCCATAGAGGCCGGGCCAATTTAGTGTACAGGGCGTGATGTTTATTTTATTATTATGAGCCTGGAGTTTTTTTAGTTTACTTAAAATGCACAAATTTATTTAACAAAAAAATTCTGATAATACAATTTTACAAAAACTATATTAAAATAGCATTTTTTGTTTCCGTTTTTCCACCAAACAAAGCCTAAATTTTCGGTTTTGGTCCTAAATTTCCTTTTTGGTGCATCCAAAGTCAAAATAATTATTATTGACTTGAAGATATTTTAAAGTGTACCTTTTTAAATAATGTAGATAATAATATTATATGTAGATTTGTAATATACATTGGTTAAAAATTGTGTATATTTTTGGGTGAAAAAATGCTGTCCCCACAGCTATTGTCTGTGTGTCTCTATGATGAGTCAAAAAACAGAAAGTTAGGGTAGGACAAGCAGGGCTCTGTACAGACTACTGGCTTGTCAATCATCCTGATGTATGAGCCAGGAGCATGTTATAGAGCCTCAGTGCACACAGCCTTGCTTTTTCTTAGTGCACAGAGCCCTGCTTGTCCACCCACACTTCCTGTATTTGGACTCCTCATAGAGACACACAAACAATATTTGCAGGGACAAAATATACAAATTTTTTAACCAATGTATATTACAAATATACATATAATTGTCATATCTACATTATATGAAAAGTTTTTGTTGACGACAGGTACACTTTAGAAATCTATGGGGGTATGTGTAGCTCACTCAGGTAAGCTATCCTGAGGTTAACTGGATTGGTCTAAATCCCAGAAAGACCTTGTAACATGGAAAATACGTATATGATAGATATTATATGACCAATCCTCAAAGGATAGTAAAGAGAAGAGGTGAGATGGAGAGAAATAGAAGAAAAATGAAAGGAAAAATATAGAAAAAATAAGCTTACTCAATATAATGTAGTAAATGTAGACAGTACAATTATAGAAAACCTGAATCAAGGTTAGGAATAATATGAACAATGTTTAATAGTATTAATAAATATCACACCTCACATCTGGGCAGGGCCCTTGCACCACATGTTAGCATATAAAAACATATGAATGTAAGAATATATGAATACAACAACCACCTAAAAGATGAGTATATAAAGATGGCCTGAAAATGTCCGTATGTATAGGAAAAAATTGTGAATGTCCGTATATAAGAAAGTTCAATGATATGATATCACGGTAAATTGCAGTGTGATAAGTTCAGGGAGCGGTAGTTTACAATACACTTGGTATATTCGATAGTATTCGATAGTACCTGTAAGCCGGGATAAAGTTCACTTACTGACAATATGCGGCCGGTATCCTCGAGAGTGGCAGTCTCAGAGTGAGGGCAGGTATCGGCGCTGGCATGGAGTGGCGTCCGGCCTCCATACAGGTAAGCAGTCTCAGTGAGGTAGATGATCCCGGCAATGTGCAGGCTGGCACGGAGAGCATCCGGCCAATTGAGGTAGATGTAGCAAGGTGATAGGTAAACCACAGTCACTGGCGTCCTCGTGTTTTGGAGGAAAGATGATCGCGCGCGTAATCAGCAGTGGTCCGATAAATGGGGTACTGCAGTGCTGCTCAGACCACAAAAAAAAAAAGGGCTATAAAAATCATATAAAGGTGGTTGTTATAAATAGTTGGTTAAAATACAAGGCAAAGACAAAAAAGAAGTGGGGGTCGGCACTACAGACTCCAGTACGGGGTATGTGAATCCTAAGGAGGTACAGGTGTGTGACTTCGGCAAAGTCCACTGGTAGCGGTGCTCAATCCAAGGAATTAACAAATATAGATGATCCCATACAGAAAGAAATAGATGACGCTTCTCAGTGTGGATAATATAAGGATTTTATTCACTTACGTGAGACAGGACAGCGTCAACGGTACAGTTGGAGGGAGCAGACAGGTTGGAACAACGTCCGTTTCGCAGCTACCTTCTGGAACCAGTAGAAGCAGCAGTTACCTGCAAACGGACGTTGTTCCAACCTATCTGCGCCCTCCCACTGTATCGGTGTCGCTGTCCTGTCTCACGTAAGTGAATAAAATCCTTACCTTATCCACACTGAGAAGTGTCATCTATTTCTTTCTGTATGGGATCATCTATAATACAAGGCTATACATGCTTCAAGAGAGCTGTCTCATTCCTCAGTAGCCATAAGATGTGTATCCACAGGTACACTTTAACATATATTCTTAGTTATGTCTCCTTAAATGCACCAGTCTACCCTCTGACTAATTATGAGTGTCCATAGCCTTTTTAGGGTGTATTCCCATGTACAGTGTCCTTCACATATTTGATGTGCAGGATTTGAAGCTGCAGATCTTATGCTGCAGACTTCAATGTAAACTAATTGACTGAACACAGAAGTCCTGTGCATCAAATATGCTAGTGCCAGAAAATTAAACAAATTTGTAAATCACGTCTATTTAAAAATCTTAAAGGTAATCAGTCATCTTGTTCACCCACAGTAAAACCCAATACACTGGGTTATAGTGTGGGTGAACAGGAGACTGATGCAGGGTCAGTGAGTTAAATAAGTACCTTCAGTCTGGCGCGGTGTCCCTCTGATGGTCCGCTTCTTTCTTCGGTGAATAGCGTGCTGGAAGCGGGCCCGGGGAGTTGAATTGAATATTCATGGTCGCTGGTCACGTGAGCGGACCTTTGGAGGCACACCGCGCTGGACTGAAGGTACGAATTTAACACACTGACCCCGTATCAGTCTCCTGTTCACCCACACTATAACCCAGTGTATTGGGTTTAGTGTGGGTGAACAGGATGACCGTTTTCCTTTTAAGCCTCCCAGTACTTGCTGTGTGCATTAGTAGTTCTTTCCCAGTCTGACCACTGTGCTCTCTGCTGCTACTTCTGTTCGTATCAAGAAATGTCAAGAACTGTTTGGAGCAGGATAGGTTTGCTATAGGGATTTGCTCCTGCTCTGCATAGTTCTTGACACAGACAGAGGTGTCAGCAGAGATCACTGTGGTGATATAGGAAAAACTACACAACTTCCTCTGTAGTATACAGCAGCTGATAAGTTCTAGAGGGCTTAAGATTTTTAAATAGAAATCATTTACAAAACTTTATAGCTTTCTAGTATCAGTTGACTTAAAAACATTTTTATTTCCTCTGGATTACCCCTTTAACTAGTTATTTGATTGGGTCCCGGTGGCTGCCTCATTTGAGGTCAATGTAATCTGCTTCAGGTTTTCCACTATGGAAATTCCACTGTGGCTCAAACCTGCAGCGGGAAACTTGTGGGTAATCCGTCCGTCTGAACATACCAACAGAATAGAAAGTGGCCTCTCCTATACCTCTTTTTACTTCTGATTTTCTACTATAGCTTCAAGAGTATAGCTATGTACATAACATAGAAACATAGAATGTGTCAGCAGATAAGAACCATTTGGCCCATCTAGTCTGCCCAATAATCTGAATCCTATCAATAGTCCCTGGCCCTAGCTTATATGAAGGATAGCCAACTCCTTCCCATACAAGAAATCCTGTCAATAGTCCCTGGCCCTATCTTATATGAAGGATAGCCAACTCCTTCACATACAAGAAATCCTGTCAATAGTCCCTGGCCCTATCTTATATGAAGGATAGCCAACTCCTTCACATACAAGAAATCCTGTCAATAGTCCCTGGCCCTATCTTATATGAAGGATAGCCAACTCCTTCACATACAAGAAATCCTGTCAATAGTCCCTGGCCCTATCTTATATGAAGGATAGCCAACTCCTTCACATACAAGAAATCCTGTCAATAGTCCCTGGCCCTATCTTATATGAAGGATAGCCAACTCCTTCACATACAAGAAATCCTGTCAATAGTCCCTGGCCCTATCTTATATGAAGGATAGCCAACTCCTTCACATACAAGAAATCCTGTCAATAGTCATGTATCTTATGTGCACTGAAACACAGGTTTCCAGGTTCTGCCATGTGAATGATGTCTTATTAAAAGGAAAAATGAGTGCAGTGCATTGTGTCATATTAAGTCCTTTTTTTAAACTACATGTTGATATATTTAGGTGTGTTCAGAGCAAACAAGTCAGGCCCTCATCTTTACTTGTATTGGAGTCAGAATGTTCTTTAGTCTGAATACCGAGTAAACTTGTCATTGTCTGAAGAAACCGCAGATTGAAATCAATTATGTAAGCTGTCAGTGCGGGCCTATGTATGTGCAGAATGCGCAGGGTTTACTTCATAGACAAAGCATGGTTATGGCAATGAAAATCAGAACTTGCTGCTTCAAAATAAAGGAAAGCTCTGGCATTTACATGACAAGTCACATTTATGCTTTTTTTTTTTTACACAGTGTTATTTTGTGGCTTTTTAAACGGCAATAAAAAAGCATGTATACCAGCATTTTTTAAAGGGTGTTTTTAGTTTAACTTTCTATGTGCATTTTGCAGGTATAGATAAGCATATGGGGAAAAAGGAATATTTAGGAAATAAAGGAAATGTAAATGTCCACAACTTGTATAATGGTCTAATTGTTTCTCAGCGTAATAAAAAAAAAAAAAAAATGAACAGGTTGTTAGTGTACCTTTTCCTCAAAACACGTTTTTAATCAGCAGGAGACTGCATGTGAGTTTCCTTCTAGCATTCTCCCAGGGGGCACATGGTAGATGTTCACACTGATGTGATGCTCTGCAGCTGGTCGTTGTTGGGGTGGTGTGGCCCTGAACCAGGGGCTTGGTCGGGTAGCAGTGGGGCTGCCTGGCCACTGGATCATTCGCCCTGTGGGCTCAGTGTTTCAGCAGTGGCTCTAGTCAGTCAGTGTTAGTTTAGGGACCCACTCTTATCAGGTGGGCTTGCACGTTTTGGTCATTAGGTACAATAACAACCTGTTGGTTTTTGAAATCATGCTTAAAGGGGTACTCCGGTCCTAAGATATCTTATCCCTTATCCAAAGGATAGGGGAATAAGATGTCTGATCGAGGGGGGTTCCGCCGCTGGGGACCCACGCAATCTCTCAAGTATTGTGACATCACTGCCCTGCCCCTTGTGATATGACGCCCGCCCCCTCAATTCAAGCATATGGGAGGGGGCGTGTTGGCCGTCACGCCCCCTCCTATAGACTTGCATCGAGGGGGTAGGGCATGACATCACGAGGGGACGGGGCAGTAATGTCAAGATACTCCGGTCCCTGTATCGCCCGTCATCAGCCACAGAGCGCTCTTTGCTCCGTGCAGCTGGCGAACGGGGGTGCTGCAGGAGAGATCGCGGGGGTCCCCAGCGGCGGGATCCCCGCAGTCAGACATTCCCTATCCTTTGGATAGGGGATAAGATGTCGTGGGGTGGAGTACCCCTTTAATTTATTGGTTTTAAAAGAATATTGTTTTGTTGAGCAATTCCTGAGGCGCATATGTGTGTAAATCACATTGAAATGTGAGGCAGTTTCTGGAACAGACAGTTTTATTTATCTCCCGCACATGTTTTTGGTGATGCTTTTTTCTGCTTTTCCTTGCAAAACTTGGCTTTCATTCTGGCCACTAAACCTAAGGCCATGTTCAGACTGTGTAATTTCCACTAATCAAATGATTTTGGTTTCGCAAAGTTTGCTAAACGAAGTTGCGGATTTCCGACAGAATTATGGCGGAATTCTGCTTTCTCGAAGCACTGTATTCTTCTGATATTCAAAGCCCATTTCTTTTCAACTGGATTCCATTGCGGAATTCTAATAAATTAAAGACTGGTCTTTAAATTTTGCGGAATGCAGAATTGCCGCCTCAGTAGTTTCGCTGTGTGAATGAAACAGCGGAATTCTATTGAAGTCAATGAGCAGTAAATTTCAGCAGAATTTCCGGCGGAATTTCTCAGTGAAATTCTGTTGTGTGAACTATGGGCTAAGGGTATGTTCACACAAGCAGATGTATAACAAGTTTACTGCTGTGGGTTTGAAGTCAATTTAATCTGCTGCAGAAACCCACAGTTGGAATATCAGTGGGACTTGCTGCAAAGTGTATCTGTTAATGCTGTATAAAGGTGTGGTAGCTTGGGGGTGTAGGGTAGGTAGTGTGTAGCTGTGCAGTGATGAAAGGGTGGTGGATTAACCCTTAATTGTCGTGACGCAGGGTACGGGTTCCTCTCTGTATATATATCCTACCGCCACCCGTCCCAGGAACGAGGATTGTCCACAACCGGAGTTTTAGTAAACTGAAGATAACTTTACTGCAGACTTTATGCAGATTAAACGCAGTAACAGTCTTTACAGAGGACCGGACTTTAGGTTCCTCACAGGTTTGGTTGGGACCGTATGGGGAATAAGCTTGAAGTAATTGCTTTACGCTGTTCCATTGGATTTAGGGGAATTGTTTAGGTCCAGCAGTCACGTAGGATTAGGATTGAGTTAGATTGAACTCACGGTTTTGTATTCGGCTGAAGTTAGCAGGCTTCAGGCCTAAGTTCTCTTGCAGAATTGTACAGAATGATGCTTTCTCTAGAGATGATCAGGAACAAGAGAGTTGCTGCTTGCTTGGCAGCCAGGAAACAAGAGAGAGATCATTGGGTAACAGCGCCCTTATATCTAAAGTGGCGGGCTTCAAGTTTATTGGTCCTCCAGACCTGTGACATGAGCACCTGACCTGGAAGGTCCTTAACCTTAGCAGAACAATATAATTGTTAGTCATGTGACCTAAGGTCCTGGAAGCAATATTTACACTATACATTATATATATTACAAACACACAAAATGAAAGAAGCAAGAGGTGACTAGGGGTTGTCCCACTAAGAGCATCCTATCAGTACGGAGGAACTCTGACTTTGGGGACTTATAAGACAAGGTACAGTACGTGTACAGTATCTGGACACCACAAAGGGCATGTTTCAGTATCTGGCTTTAATTAGTAAAAAAAATTAGGTGATCTATTCCAACTCATGTGAAAACTTTTCTATTGTGTTATGCCTAGTGCATGGCCTAAGCAGGAATTCAAAGAACACCCGGGGAGATGTATCAAAACCTGTGTAAAGGAAGAGTGGCACGTGCAGTTGCCTATAACAACCAATCAGATTACCTTTTACATTTTTAAAAAGGCCTTTGAAAAATGAAAGAAGCTATCTGGTTGCTATGGACAACTGCACCACTCCTCTACACTGGTTTTGATAAATCTTCCCCCACCCCATGTATCACTCACCGCACCCTCAGGCCCTGTAATATATGTTGTTGCTACAATTATATGGGAAAACAGTTTTTTTTTTTTTTTTTTTTAAATCAACTGGTGCCAGAAAGTTAAACAGATTTGTAAATTACTTCTATTTAAAAATATTAACCCTTCCAGTACTTATCAGCTGCTGTATGCTCCACAGGAAGTTCTTTTCTTTTTGAGGTGCTCACACCTCTGTCCATGTTAGGAACTGTTCAGAGCAGGATAGGTTTGCTATGGGGATTTGCTCCTGCTCTGGACAGTTCTTGACATGCAGAGGTGTCAGCAGAGAGCACTGTGGTCAGACAGAAAATAAATTAAAAAAGAAAAGAACTTCCTGTGGAACATACAGCAGCTGATAAATACTGGAAGGGTTAACATTTTTAAATAGAAGTAATTAAAAAAACAAACAATCACTGGCAAAACCAATAACTGAAAAAACTGGACTATCATGTCCACTATAGCCAAGTTCTATCCCAAGTATCCACAAAAAAAATTGCTAAAAGTATCTTTATTAAGTATATAGCAAAATTACAAAAAAGTCCTAAATATTAAAATCAACAAACCATTCAGATTAAAGTCTCAAATATCAAAGTACTCTAATGGTTCAATCCCCATAGTTTTTCCCTTTGACCCATTAGAGTACTTTGATATTTGAAACTCTTTAATCTGAATGGTTTGTTGATTTTAATATTTAGGACTTTTTGGTAATTTTGCTATATACTTAATAAAGATACTTTTAGCTATTTTTTGTTCATACCTTTTAACTTTCTGGCACCAGTTGATTTAAAATTTTTTTTTTTCCACCAGAGTACCACTTTAAGTATGTAAGCTCAGATCTTGGGCACAGTGATGTATGGATTTGTGCTATGACATACATGATAGGTTGGACTGGCCCGCCAGAGGATCATCCAGTGTATCATGTCTTTGGGTTATATTATATTGGGTTATAAAGAGCTTAAAGGGGTATTCATGTCTATGGGAGGGGGCGTGATGGCCTTCATGCCCCCTCCCATAGACATGAATGGAGGGGGCAAGGCGTGACGTCACCTCCCCAGTCCCGGAAACCTGGAGGTTTCCGAAACTGGAGATTCAGCACCCGCATTTTATATGGGTGCTGCAGGGAGATCGCGGGGGTCTCAGCAGCGGGCCCCCAGCGATCAGACACCTTATCTCCTATCCTTTGGATAGGGGATAAAATATTTTTGCCTGGAATGCCCCTTTAATTTGATTCTAATCTCTTGTTACTAAGGTTAATTCACAAAATCAACAAAATGATTGGACCTTATTGATCATGTTCTATAAAAACTTCAATGTTAGTGATGCAATTACTACGGCTGTGGGCCCAAGCAACCCAGATTATATTAAAAGCATAGTGGGCGGATTTAGCAATGCCTATTTTTTTTTTTTCTTCAAAATTCATAAAAATTTAAACAAGAAATAAAATTGTTTTTAAATGCTGAAGGAAGTGTCAGTACAGCAGCCATGTTTATGAATGAGATTAACAAGCAGTTGATAGGAAGCGCGTAGGGTCTGGACTTGTTTGCTTTAAAACAATAAAGTGACATTTAGAAGCCCTGTAGAATGTAAACTAGATAGCTCCAATTTACGTGGCAAGTCGTCACCTGCACTTATGGGTCCCAAATGGGGGAGTAGGCCATAGGAATCGATAAAGACACTAGTTTCATTTTCTATTCTGCAAAAAGAAAGTGTTCTTGCTGGTTGTTATTACTATTACAATACTCCCCAGATGTGGTCTGCACCAGTTAACCCCTTAAGGACCGGGCGTTTTTCGCGCTTTCGCTTTTTCCTCCTTACCTTTAAAAAATCATAACTCTTTAAATTTTGCACCTAAAAATCTGTATTATGGCTTATTTTTTGCGCTACCAATTCTACTTTGTAATGATATCAGTCATTTTACCCAAAAATCTACGGCGAAACGGGAAAAAAAATCATTGTGCGACAAAATTGAAAAAATACAGCCATTTTGTAACTTTTGGGGGCTTCTGTTTCTACGTAGTACATTTTTCGGTAAAAATGAAACCTTATCTTTATTCTGTAGGTCCATACGTTTAAAATGATACCCTACTTATATAGGTTTGATTTTGTCGTACTTCAGAAAAAAATCATAACTACATGCAGGAAAATTTATACGTTTAAAATTGTCATCTTCTGACCCCTATAACTTTTTTATTTTTCCGTGTTCAGGGCGCTATGAGGGTTCATTTTTTGCACCGTGATCTGAAGTTTTTGTCGGTACCATTTTTGCATTGATCTGACTGGGGGGGGGGGGGGGGGTGCGAGTGTCACGTGACATATTTAATCATCAGGCATCGCAGCTCACGGCAGTCTCACTTGGGCTATCACAGGGAGAGGATCTCTCCCTGTGATAGCCCGAAGCTGCACGGAGCTCTCCTGGCCTTTGTGGCCCGATTCCGAGAGCGGTATCGGGCCACAGAAGCTAATACTTTTACTGCTTTATTGTCACCCGCCAGCGCGCACGTTCGCCACCGCTATCGGGATCCCTATGCCCGATAGCGGCGTTATCAGCTTGTCACCCGCCAGCACGATCGCTCGACAGCGCTATCGGGATCCCTATGCCCGATAGCGCTGACAACCGCTTGCCTCCCCGCCCGCTGCTCTGCTCCCCGTCCCCTGTTAACTCTCAAGGAACGGGGAACAGAAAGTAGAGCAGTGGGCGCAGCTAAAGTAGTACTACGCATGCGCAGCACTACGCAAATAGCGTAGGTAGCGTAGCCGTAGATTAGTGTAGGTTGTAATTTAGCATAGTTTAGTATTAAAAGTGAAAGGGGGTTAGGCACCACAACTCCCAGCATGCCCAGACAGCTGAAGGCTGCCCGGGCATGCTGGGAGTTGTAGTGCAGTGATGGGACCACAAATCCCAGTATGCCCAGACAGCTGAAGGCTGCATGGTGATGCTGGGAGTTGTAGTGCAGTGAAGGCACCACAACTCCCAGCATGCCCAGACAGCTGAAGGCTGCGTGGTGATGCTGGGAGTTGTAGTGCAGTGAAGGCACCACAACTCCCAGCATGCCCAGACAGCTGAAGGCTGCCCGGGCATGCTGGGAGTTGTAGTTTAGCTGATGGGACCACAACTCCCAGCATGCCCAGACAGCTGAAGGCTGCGTGGTGATGCTGGGAGTTGTGGTGCCTTCACTGCACTACAACTCCCAGCATCACCACGCAGCCTTCAGCTGTCTGGGCATGCTGGGATTTGTGGTCCCATCACTGCACTACAACTCCCAGCATGCCCGGGCAGCCTTCAGCTGTCTGGGCATGCTGGAAGTTGTGGTCCCTTTGCTGTCTAATCTAAGCTAAACTACAACTCCCAGCATGCCTGGGCAGCCTTTAGCTGTCTGGGCATGCTGGGAGTTGTAGTCCTAAACTACAACTCCCAGCATGCCTTGGGCAGCCTTTAGCTGTCTGGGCATGCTGGGAGTTGTAGTCCCTCCGCTGTCTAAGCTAAACTACAACTCCCAGCATGCCTGGGCAGCCTTTAGCTGTCTGGGCATGCTGGGAGTTGTAGTCCTAAGCTACAACTCCCAGCATGCCTGGGCAGCCTTTAACTGTCTCTGCATGCTGGGAGTTGTAGTCCTTTTGCTGTCTAATCTAAGCTAAACTACAACTCCCAGCATGCCCTGGCAGACTTTAGCTGTATGGGTATGCTGGGAGTTGTTGTCCTAAACTACAACTCCCATGCTGGGAGTTGTGGTGCCTAACCCCCTTTCACTTTTAATACTAAACTATGCTAAATTACAACCTACACTAATCTACGGCTACGCTACCTACGCTATTTGCGTAGTGCTGCGCATGCGCAGTACTACTTTAGCTGCGCCCGCTGCTCTACTTTCTGTTCCCCATTCCCTGAGAGTTTACAGGGGAAGGGGAGCAGAGCAGCGGGCCGGGAGGCAAGCGGTTGTCAGTGCTATTGGGCATAGGGATCCCGATAGCACTGTCGAGCGATCGTGCTGGCGGGTGACAAGCTGATAAGGCGCTATCGGGCATAGGGATCCCGATAGCGCTGTCGAGCGATGGCGGGTGACAAGCTGATAACGCCGCTATCGGGCATAGGGAACCCGATAGCGGTGGCGAACGAGCGCGCTGGCAGGTGACAATAAAGCAGTAAAAGTATTAGCTTCTGTGGCCCGATACCACTCTCGGAATCGGGCCATGAGAGCTCCGTGCAGCTTCGGGCTATCACAGGGAGAGATCCTCTCCCTGTTATAGCCCAAGTGAGACTGCCGTGAGCTGCGATGCCTGATGATTAAATATGTCATGTGACACTCGCACCCCCCCCAGCCTCCGCAGTAACCAATGGTTGGGGGGTGGTGTGCGAGTGTCAGCCTATAGATTGTAATGGAGGCGGAGCGCTCGAGCAGGGAAAACTGCTGAGTCACTCCATCACAATCTATGGCAAATCACAATCTACGACAGTGCACCGGCACTTTTTACTTTCACTTTTAGCTGCGTGGCTCAGCTTTGAGCGCGCGGCTAAAGGGTTAATGGCGCGCGGCACCGTGATCAGTGCTGCACGCTATTAGCGGCGGGTCCCGGCTTCACTATGACGCCAGGCCTGCCGCGATATGATGCGGGGTCACCATGGGACCCAACGTTATTTCACGGGAGCGGGACCAAGGACGTACTCATACGTCCTTGGTCCTTAAGGGGTTAAGTTTATATAATTAAGACATTTATATGTGAATGCAGCTTTAGAGTACCTGTCACCAAAGTAAACTTTTAATATATTGTTCCTTTTGTAATGAAAAGACACTTTGCTATTTATTTGCTGTTAAAATTCTCAATCTTTAGGCTAAGTTTCCACTTGTTTTTTTCTGGCAGTTTTTGGAAAACTGCCACTGCAGATTTTGAGCCAAAGTCAGAAGTGGATCCAAAAGGGAGGAGAAGTGTAAGTCCTTCTTTTATATGTCCTATTCCTTTTGAATACACTTCTGGCTTTGGCTCAAAAACTGCAGTGGCAGAATTCCAAAAGCTGCCAGAAAAAAAAAAAAAAAAAAGTGGAAACGTAGGTTTTTAATGTGATTGAAAAAAATGTGGCTCTGTTCTGTTCCCTGCGCAAGTCAAACAGTTAGTATGGTCTGCTGGGCTGGCATGCATGCGGGGCATGGCGAGGCACAGCTCTCGCAGGCCTCAATGACATCACGCCTGTTGGAGAACGCCCACTTTCTCCTGCCAGGAGCTCACACAATGTGAGCAAGTAGAAAGGTATGATGCAGAGCTTTTTAAAACTCTGAATTTTTTTTAAGGGCAGGAGAGGTGTTAGGAGTAGTTAGGGAATATAATCTGAGTTGGTTTAGAAAATATGGTTTGATGATCAGTACTCTTTAGTGGAATGGAGTGAGATAAAGAGTAAAAACTGTGGCTATGTTCACACCTCGTAATTTCTGTGCAGAATTTTGCATTGGAATTTTATACGAAGATTCAGCTGCAGCAGAGTTCCATTGAATTCAACAGGATTCTGCTGCCCTGTTTACCCGGCGGATATTCCGATTTTAGTGTCCGGTGAAAGAAAGAAACCCTCCATTCTTTCTGCGGACTCTGCACGGAATGCATAGCTGTCTATGAGACGGCGCATCCCCGTGTGGTCTTAGCGCCAACAAGTTATGCCGACTACGGCAGTCTACGGAATATCCGACGTGTGAACGTACCCTTGGGGTACTTCCACTCTGATCCTGAGTTTGGTCCTAAGTGAGTCTGGTTGGGTAGCTTAGCAGGTCATTTTCTGCTTAGGCGTTGCAGTTGTCCAGTAGTGGTGTGCTGCCAAAGTTTGGTGTTGCACATGGGGATATTTGTAGCAACTTCACCATGAAAATCTATTTCCTGAAGCTGCTGACACACAGTTCTTGTGCTGATGTCTTGTCCAGAGGCAGTATGGAACTTTGTAGTGAGTGATGTAACAGAGTATAGAATTCCTAGGTATTAGCTACTTAAGCACCTGAAAGCCCCACTCTGAGTTTGTATGGTCACCTGCTTCCTGATTTAGCTGTTGTTACAATGAAGCAGAGTTGACTAGGATCAACTCGATCACAAATTTCACAAACTGACTTATGGCAATGCTGGCATCCTATGTAAATGCCACATTTTAACCTCCTCAGGATGCAGGGCATATGCATACGTCCTGCATCCTGAGTCCTTAAGGACATAGGGCGTATGGGTACGCCGATGGGAATTCCGGTCCCTGCCGCTAGCCAGTCGGGCACTGGAGCGGGATGCCTGCTGAAATCATTCAGCAGGCATCCAGGTTCATCACCGGAGGCGGTCCAGAGACCCCCTCATATTGGCGATCACTGCAGTTTGCCGGTAAATACTCACCGGCTAGCTGCGGCGATTCCGGGTCACGTGTGACCCCATAAACCCGGATAAGGATGATGATCGGTGGTGTAACATACACTAATCATCATCCGTACAGTACTGGGAGGTGGCAGTGTTGCCACCCCCGGTACAGCTGTGATTGGGCAGCCGTAGTGACCGCACCAATCACAGCAGTATGGGGAGGTGGGTGAAGAAGCATGTTGCTCTGTTCTGGCCACCATTTCTGAGAGATCTGGTGTGCAGTACGGAGCTCCGTGCTGCCATCTCCCCCCTCAGTGTTAGAAAAAAGTGTTAAAAAGTGCCCACTTACTGTGGCCCCTTGGCACAGAAAGCAGTCAAGGACAGTTTAGATTAGGTAGGGACAGTTAGGAGTTAAAAAAATGTATTATTTTTCCAGCGTACCATTCGTAGGTCCGTAGCACCTTTAGCTGCATGACTCCGGCCCTACTGGGTCGCTGCGGTCTGCCGCCAGCGTTTTTATTTTTTTATTTATTTTTTTTATTTTGCTAAACATGTGGCCGGGCCCTCTTAGCTATAAAAGAGCGGTCCGCCACCGTTAGCTAAAGCCCACCAGCCGTTGATCAGTCCCGTAGTACTGATCAGCGGTTGTTTTTTTTTTTTTTTTGGTGCAGGCGCTTTTTCGGGTTATAGTGACTTTTATTTTTTGCACTTATAGGCGGTCCGTGCCACCAGTAGCAGGCATGGGGTGTGTGGAGGTGTGTACCTCTGTGTGTGGCCTGCCCCACTGCTGTCAGTGATTTATCACTGGTCAGAGTTTTTTTTTTTTGGGTTCAGGCGGGTGCATTTTTTCAGCGTTAAGCGTTTTATTTTATGGGGTATTTTGTGTTGGGGTCTGTGTACGTGCCCGACCCCCCACTGACTTCTGCATTCCCTGCCGCCACCAAACACTAATCAGTGCGCACACCACTGATTAGGTACACGCTTTTTTGGTGCATGGCTTTTTTTGCACTAGAAGTCAAATAAAAAATAAAATAATCCCTTTTTAGTTTATATTTTTTCTGTTAGGGTTTAGTTAGTTAGGTTTTAGTTAGGTTAGGAAGGTAGTATCGCACCACACCACACACAGCACATACACAAATAAAGTTTCCCCCCCCCCCCCCCCCCCACATATATACACTTCACCTCCCATTAGAGTAGGGAAATCAGGGCATTTTCAGCGGAGGAGGCATATGCCATACTTGCCTCCGAGGAAGACACAGAGGACGAGGAAGAACCCAGCTTCCTTATTTCCTCCTTTCCGCCTATGAATGTTTCTTGATAGGAAGAGACTTCAGATATAGGAAGCACGGACTACAAGTCCAAGCCGCATTTCTTGGTGTGAACTGTCTCCAAAAAAGCAAAAGGTGCAAAAATTGCAAAACATTCCAGCTCCCAAAAATTGATAAAATCCAAAGTTTATTAAATCATATTAAAATGATATCCAAAAAATGGTAAGGTATAAAAGCAAGCAGAAACGCCGACGCATTTCGAACCGAATGGTTCTTCATCATGGCACATTCAAGTTTGCCAAATGCATCCTATTTATACTGTGAAACTGTATGAACTGAATGACCATGCACAGGTGTAGAAATGCCCACTCATAACGGAGGTTCCGGGGAGGCAACAGAGCAGTGACTGAACAGGTGAACGGATTAAATAGGTAAGGATACCCTATATAAATTGTAAATATACACATGTATATATGTTCAAATGATAATAAATGATATTGGTATTGAAAAAAGTTAAATTTCGTATATATACATATTCTCACGTGTTGGATCACTACATTGCGAAGAACCTCCGTAAATTCATGTGGCAGTAATCAAAAAAAGAGTATTTATTATTATATATCTAGACACTGTATTAAATGCCAGAAAAAAAATGTGTATATATAATTACCTGTTCCCGGGGCTCGAGCTACTTCTGGCTCCTGCGGCATCCTTACGCTGTGCGCTGCGCAATGACGAGTGACGTCCTCAACGCGACGTCACCGTCAGTGCGCACAGTGACAGCTCAGGAGGACGCCACCGGAGCCAGAAGTAGCGTGGACCACGGACCCCGGGAACAGGTAATTATTAAACCGGGAATGGGGGAGGCAATGGGGCAGCGGCGGTCTCTGGTCGGTGCGGTGGGGGGGGGGGGATTGGCGGTGGTAGGACTCAGGAGGACCCCAGGACAGGCAGGGGGAAGAGAAGTGGGCGGTGGCGGCAGCGGTCTCTGGCACCGCTAAAGCCGCTGCAGTTCATTGATTTAAAGCGCCCGTTTTAAATCAATCATCTGCAGCAGTGTCGTTGGGGGGGAGAATAAATAGCCGATAACCTATACTGGAATATTGGTATAAGTTATTGGCTATTGGCCCTAACCTCCACAGAGTATCGGTATCGGCCCTAAAAAAATCGATATCGGTCGATCCCTAATAGGAAGCACTAATGTTCGTACAATGTGCTTCTATTCACATGCAATATGCAATACAATGCATTTGTATTCCATAGTCATTTGCAATTTTGTATAAATTTTCACTTGGCTATTTGTAATGTAAAAAAAAAAAAATTATATATATATATATATATATATATATATATATATATATATGATCACATGAAAAATGTATCAGCAACATTTCTAATAAACATAATATAAATCTTGACGAAAATTTAGGTCAAGTGGAAACTGTGATTGTAACCTCAAAAGCCAGAAAGCTTCTCTCATTCTGACTTTGTGGTGCCAATCTCCTCCACAGAGAGGGCGTGATACTTTTTCTATACCCATAATCTTTAACCCCTTAAGGACCCTTGGCTTACGCGTACGTCATGACACCCTGGTACTTAAGGACCCATGACGTACACGTACGTCATGGAGAATTCCGGTCCCCGCCGGGCGGGGATTGGACTGGGATGCCTGCTGAAATCATTCAGCAGGCATCCCGTGCAAACGCCCAGGGGGGGTCATTAGACCATGTCGGCGATCGCGGCAAATCGCAAGTGAATTCACACTTACGATTTCTGTGATTCCTGGTCATTACAGGTCTATGGTGACCTGGTGACCCGGAATATAAGGGGGATCGCGGTTGTCTAAGACACCTACGATCCCCCTGAAGGGATAGGAGTGAGGTGGCAGGGGTGCCACCCCTCCTATCCCTGCTTTTGGTGGTCTAGACGCGACCACCAATAGCAGATCGGGGGCGGGGGGGGGTTCAATTTCGTTTCCCCATCCTGCCCACCCACAATAGGCGAGGCAGAACGGGGAAATGATGGGGACCGGCGCCGAAAATCCACTTACCAATCCGGGCGGGCGTCGGAGGCAGCGGGCTGCGATGTCGTGCGGCTGGATCCGACGGAAGCTGGTGAGTTGCCTAGCAACATCTGGAGGGTACAGTTTGAGACCATTATACAGTGGTCTCTAACTGTAGCCCTCCAGATGTTGCAAAACTACAACTCCCAGCATGCCCAGACAGCTCTTTGGGCATGCTGGAATCTGTAGTTTTGCAACAGCTGGAGGGCTACAGTTAGAGACCGCTATACAGTGATCTCTAAACTATATTCCTCCAGATTTTGCAAAACTACAACTCCTAGCATGCCCAAACAGCTGTTTGCTGTCTGGCCATGCTAGGATTTGCAGTTTTGCAACAGCTGGAGGACCACAGTTTGGAGATCACTGCAGTGTTCTCTAAAACTGTAGCCCTCCAGATGTTGCAAAACTGCAAATCCCAGCATGCCCAAACAGCTGTCTCGGCATGCTGGGAGTTGGAGTTGTGTACCTCCAGCTATTGCATAACTACATCTCCCAGCGTGCCTTCGTCGATCAGTTCATGCTGGGAGTTGTAGTTTTGCAACAGCTGGAGGCACACTGGTTGAAAAATACTGAGTTAGGTAACAGGACCTAACTGAAGGTTTTCCAACCAGTGTGCCTCCAGCTGTTGCAAAAGTACAACTCCCAGCATGCACGGTCTGTTAGTACATGCTGGGAGTTGTAGTTTTGAAACAAATGAAGGCTTGCCCCCCCCAGGTGAACATACAGAGTACATTCACACGGGCAGGTTTACAGTAAGTTTCCTGCTTCAAGTTTGGGCTGCAGCAAATTTTTCGCCGCAGCGCAAACTCCTAGGGGGAAACTCATCGTAACACGCCATTGCGAATGTACCCTAAAAACACTGCACTACACTAACACATAATAAAGGGTAAAACACAACATATACACCCCCGTACACTGCCCCCCCCCCCCAATAAAAATTAAAAACGTATTGTATGGCAGTGTTTCCAAAACGGAGCCTCCAGCTGTTGCAAAACGACAACTCCCAGCATTTCCGGACAGACACTGAATGTCCAGGCATGCTGGGAATTTAGCAACAGCTGGAGGCACTCTGTTTGGGAATCACTGGCGTAGAATACCCCTATGTCCACCCCTATGCAATCGCTAATTTAGTCCTCAAATGCGCATGGCTTTCTCTCACTTGCGAGCCCTATACTTTTTATTTTCACAAGCAGTAAAAGGAAAAAAAGACCCCCAAAATTTGTAACACAATTTCTCCTGAATACGGAAATTACCCATATGTGTGCGTAAAATGCTCTGCGGGCGCACAACAAGCCTCAGGAGTGAGAGCGCACCATGTACATTTGAGGCCTAAATTGGTGATTTGCACAGGGGTGGCTGATTTTACAGCGGTTCTGACATAAGCGCAAAAAAATAAATACCCACATGTAACCCCATTTTGGAAACTAGATCCCTCATGTAATGTAATAAAGGGTACAGTGAGCATTTACGCCCCACAGGTGTCTGACAGATTTTTGGAACAGTGGTCCGTGAAAATGAAAAATGTAATTTTCATTTGCACAGCCCACTGTTCCAAAGATCTGTCAAACACCAGTGGGGTGTAAATACTCACTGCACCCCTTATTAAATTCTGTGAGGGGTTTAGTTTCCAAAACCGGGTCACATGTGGGGGAGGTCCACTGTTCTGGCACCACGGGGGGCTTTGTAAACACACATGGCCCCTGACTTCCATTCCAAACAATTTTTTTTCCCAAAAGCTCAATGGCGCTCCTTCTCTTCTGAGCATTGTAGTGCGCCAGCAGAGCACTTGACGTACACACATGGGGTATTTCCATACTCAGAAGCGATGGGGTTACAAATTTTGGGGGGCATTTTGTCCTATTACACCTTGTAAAAATTTTAAATTTGAGAGAAAACTAGCATTTACACATCCAACTTTTACGAAAAGTCGTCAAACACCTGTGGGGTGTTAAGGCTCACTGGACTCTTGTTACATGCCTTGAGGGGTGTAGTTTCCAAAATAGTATGTCATGTGTTTATTTTTTTTTTTTTTTTGCTGTCCTGGCACCATAGTGGCTTCCTAAATGGGACATGCCCCCAAAAAAACATTTCAGCAAAATTTGCTTTTCAAAAGCCAAATGTGACTCCTTCTCTTCTGAGCATTGTAGTTCGCCCACAAAGCATTTTACGTCCTAACATGGGGTATTTCCATACTCACGGGGTTACAAATTTTGGGGGTCAGTTTGTCCTATTATCCCTTGCAAAAAATTTTCATTTGAGGGAAAACTAGCATTTTAGTGAAAAAAATAAATAAAATCATTTACACATCCAACTTTAATGAAAAGTCGTCAAACACCTGTGGGGTGTTAAGGCTCACTGGACCTCTTGTTATGTGCCTTGAGGGGTGTAGTTTACAAAATAGTATGCCATGTGTTTTTTTTTGCTGTTCTGGCACCATAGGGGCTTCCTAAATGTGACATGCCCCCCAAAAACCATTTCAGAAAAACTTGCTCTCCAAAATCCCACTGTCGCTCCTTCCCTTCTGAGCCCTCTACAGCGCCCGCCGAACCCTTGACATATACATATGAGGTATTTCCTTACTCGAGAGAAATTGGGTTACACATTTTAGGAAGATTTCTCTCCTTTTACCCCTTGTAAAAATTAAATAAATGGGTCTACAAGAACATGCGAGTGTAAAAAATTAAGATTTTGAATTTTCTCCTTCAATTTGCTGCTATTCCTGTGAAACACCTAAAGGGTTAACAAACCTTTTGAATGTCATTTTGAATACTTTGAAGGGTGCAGTTTTTATAATGGGGTCATTTGTGGGGTATTTCTAATATGAAGGCCCTTCAAATCCACTCCATTTTCAAATTTTTCACGAAATTTTGGAATTTTTCACAAAGAAATTATGCAAGTATGAGCGAAAATTTACCACTATGTTAAAGTAGAATATGTCACGAAAAAACAACAAGTTATTAATGCTTAAAGTGACAGTGGTCGGATGTGCAAAAAACACTCTGGTCCTTAAGGTGAAAATGGGCTTGGTCCTTAAGGGGTTAAAGGGATGATGAACAGATACTAAATCTACTGTATTGTTTTTTAATCCGCTCAGATACTAAACAGTGGTAGTATCATCTGTTCTTTATTTTGTCTAATTCAATTTGATCCACTCCTTGTTTTCACTTCAAAACTGCAGCAAAACTGCACTTTGTTAGAGCACCATAAAGGGGTATTCTGGTGGAAAACAATTATTTTTTTTTATCAACTAGTGACAGAAAGTTAAACAGATTTGTTAATTACTTCTTTCAAAAATCCAGTACTAATCAGCTGCTGTGTCAGGTGTCAGCAGAGAACACTATGGTCAGACTGGAAAGAACTTAACAACTCTGGAGCAAACTGCAGGTGATAAGTACTGGAAGGATTAAGATTTTTAAATAGAAGTAATTTACAAATCTGTTTAACTTTCTGACACCAGTTGATTTGGAAAAGTTTGTTTTCCACCATAGTACCCCTTTAAAAGAGTACTCCAGGGAAAACAACTTATACCCTATCTACAAGATAGGGGATAAGTGTCTGATCGTGGGGATCTAACCCCTGGGACCCCCTGCGATCTCCTGTACAGGGCTCTGCTTTCCCCGCTATACTAACCATACTCCTGAGTGCTTTGGCTTTCTCCTTCTGAGCCTCACAGGAGTGTTACTGGCTGAGCGAGCCTTCACTCCTGCTTGTCTCTGAAGGAAGTCTCCATAGAGCTCTGGAGACTGGTGAGTATCCAGGCCCCATCCAGAAGATTGTGGAGGATCTGACCACTGGGACAATCAGAAACTTTTATCCCTTATACTGTGGATAGGAGATAAATTGTACTCCCCAGAATATCCCTTTAACTACAAAATGTGCATGGATAATATACCATATATGCCGGCGTATAAGACGACCCCCAACTTTTACAGTTAAAATATAGAGTTTGGGATATACTCACCATATAAGACTACCCCTCCTACCGCGATGTACGGTACCTTGTAGTTCCCCCCACATTAGGTAGGCATCATGTTCCCCCACATTAGGTAGGCAGTATAGTTCCCCCACAATAGTAGGCAGCTCCCCCACAATAGGTCAGGGGTTACCCCACATTAGGTCAGCAGTTACCCCACATTAGGTCAGCAGTTACCCCACATTAGTAGCAGTTCCCCCACATTAGTAGGCAGCTCCCCCACATTTGTAGGCAGCTCCCCCCACATTTGTAGGCAGTTCCCCCACAATAGTAGGCAGTTCCCCCACAATAGTAGGCAGCTCCCTCCACATTTGTAGGCAATTCCCCCACAATAGTAGGCAGTTCCCCCACAATAGTAGGCAGCTCCCCCCACATTTGTAGGCAGCTCCCCCCACATTTGTAGGCAGCTCCCCCACATTGTAAGCAGCTCCCCCCACATTTGTAGGCAGTTCCCCCACAATAGTAGGCAGCTCCCCCACATTTGTAGGCAATTCCCCCACAATAGTAGGCAGTTCCCCCACAAAGTAGGCAGTTCCCCCACATTAGTAGGCAGCTCCCCCCACATTAGTAGGCAGCTCCCCCCACAATAGTAGGCAGCTCCCCCCACATTTGTAGGTAGCTCTGCCCACATTTGTAGGCAGCTCCCCCCACATTTGTAGGCAGCTCCCCCCACATTAGTAGGCAGCTCCCCCCACAATAGTAGGCAGCTCCCCCACATTTGTAGGCAGCTCCCCCCCCATTTGTAGGCAGTTCCCCCACAATAGTAGGCAGCTCCCCCACATTTGTAGGCAGCTCCCCCCACATTAGTAGGCAGCTCCCCCCACAATAGTAGGCAGCTCCCCCCACATTTGTAGGTAGCTCTGCCCACATTTGTAGGCAGCTCCCCCCACATTTGTAGGCAGCTCCCCCCACATTTGTAGGCAGCTCCCCCCACATTAGGTCAGCAGTTCCCGCACAATAGTAGGCAGCTCCCCCCACATTTGTAGGCATTTCCCCCACATTAGGTCAGCATTTCCCCCACAATAGTAGGCAGTTCCCCCACAATAGTAGGCAGCTCCCCCCACATTTGTAGGCAGCTCCCCCAACAATAGTAGGCAGCTCCCCCACATTTGTAGGCAGCTCCCCCCACATTTGTAGGCAGCTCCCCCCACATTTGTAGGCAGCTCCCCCCACATTTGTAGGCATCTCCCCGTTACATAGTTACATAGTTAGTATGGTTGAAAAAAGACATACGTCCATCAAGTCCAACTAGGGAATTGAAGTGAAGGGTGTAAGGGGATAAGGGAAAGGGATGTAGTTTTATAATTCTGCATAAGCATTAATGTTATTTTGTCCCAGGAATGTATCTAACCCTGTTTTAAAGCTGTTAATTGTTCCTGCTGTGACCAGTTCCTGAGGTAGACCGTTCCATAAATTCACAGTCCTCACGGTAAAGAAGGCGTGTCGCCCCTTTAGACTAAACCTTTTCTTCTCCAGACGGAGGGAGTGCCTCCTCGTCCTTTGGGGGGTTTAACCTGGAACAGTTTTTCTCCATTTTTTTTGTATGGGCCATTTATATACTTATATACGTTTATCATATCCCCCCTTAAACATCTCTTCTCAAGACTAAACAATTGTAACTCCTTTATTCGCTCCTTAGGTCAGCAGTTCCCCCACAATAGTAGGCAGCTCCCCCCACATTAGATTGGCAGCTCCCCCCAACAGACATACAGCTTCCAGCCATACACAGTGTATGGCTGCAGGCTGTATGTCTGTACTGGTCTGCCCCCACAGTGTTCCGATCACCACTCCTCCGGCCCCGGTCACCATCTACTGCTATGGCCTATGGACCATAGCAGTAGGTGCCGGGACCAGGGAGTGGTGACCAGATCACTTAAGAAAGCACGGCCGGTCACTCACCAGGCCCCGATCGGCGCGCGTCCTCCTGCGGTCCTCCTGGTCCTGCGCTCCTCTGCCTCTATGGTTGTAGGCACATGACGCCACTGACGTCACGTGTGTACAACCATAGAGACGGAGGACCGGACCGCAGGAGGACCGAAGGAGGATCGCAGGAGGACGCCGGGGAATGGTAAGTGACCGGCGGACATCCTTATGTCCCGAAAAGATTTTTCGGGACACAGGGATGTCCGGCATAGGAATACCTATAATTATCTGCCCGGGCCGGCTCCCGTGTGTGGCTGCAGGCGGGGGCCGGCCAGAGCAAGTAAAAACTAATACTGTATACTAAAAACCAGGGGGCCTCCAGCTGTTGTAAAACTACAACTCCCAGCATGCCCGGACAGCTTTTGCCGTGCTGGGAGGTGTAGTTTCACAACAGCTGGAGGCACCCTGGTTTTTAGTATACAGTATTAGTTTTTACTTGCTCTGGCCGGCCCCCGCCTGCAGCCACACATGGGAGCCGGCCCGGGCAGATAATCAGAAGTTTTCCTATCCCGGACCTCAATACCCGGCGTGTAAGACGACCCCCGACTTTTCAGAAGAAAATTCGGGGTTAAAAAGTCGTCTTATACGCCGGGATATAAGGTACATAACAAATATAAAGTTGATATTGTTAAGGTAATTATTGTTTTTAAAGGGGTTATTCAGCATAAGGTGATTTTAGTACATACCTGGCAGACAGTAATGGACATGCTTAGGAAGGATCTGCGCTTGTCTTGGGGCTAAATGGCTATGTTGTGAGATTACCATGACTCTATGTCTAGCTTTTTGTGAACTGGTATTTCCTGTTTGACTTTTCTTTTTTTTTTTACTACAAATCCCACAATTCCATTTTCCTCCCTCCCACACATCAGCTACCCCACCCTTTGAAACATAAATGAGCTGCATCCATTCAAAAAGACCTGTGGTTTTCAATCAGGGTGCCTACAGAAGTTGCATTAGTTGCAGATTGATCCCTCCACCCATTGAAGCAGACAGGCTCCCTGGCATCAGCTGACTAGGGAGTCAGGTCTCGGCCGCATTGCAAGCTGGGAAAAATCTGAGACAACAGTAATTTTGTATGCTGATAAAAATAAATAGTGGGGTGAAAATCACAGAAGAATTATGAGAAAACCGTCACACACACGTACAGACACTATATTATGAACTGCACTAACTTTACAACCCCTGTAATATAGTCAAATAAAAAAAAATTCCTGGAATACCCCTTTAAGTTCACCTGTCAGTAGTTTTATGATGGCCGATTGGTGTTCATACGCTTACACATTGAACCCTTGCATGTACATGCACACAGAATTAAAAAAAAATATTTGATATAAGATCATCTTTATTCTAACAATATTTTCAATACTTTACACTTTTCATTGCCTTGGTTGCATCATACATTTCTAGTTATCGTTATGTAGTATTATTTAACTATTTGCTTCACAGGTAAAAGAATCAGAATTGACTCATTAACACTATGCCCACACTAATAAAATTGGCAATTTCCCTTGTGTTCAGCCAGTCCAACTGTGAGTGCTTGTGAATATTTGCTTATATTATTCAAGAACAGGTGAAGCGACATGCTTTCTATAAAATTGTGACTATTTCATTACAACAATATATAACAAATAAGCTTTGGACTGGTAGGTCAGCCTATTTATAATAATACACAGACCTCACCATTTTTAGACAATGTGGTTGTGTAAGAGGATGGTTGTTTCGAGCTTTGCACACAGCTTGTTTTGACATTGTGTAAAACTGGGTGTGCAGAGGAAGTTCTGCAAATCAGAGGAGATGAAACTGATAGCGTTTATTTGGCGGGCCGTAGGGGACCTTAGAGCCTGCTTGGTTTGGTAAATTCTTTGTGAATATGTGTGTGGATATAGGACTGCAGGGGAGAGCAAGGCATTTTAGGCAATACGGTCCTGTGTGTAGGTTATTTTTCGGCTAAAGGTATCTGTAAGGTGAGTGGGGTCATTTGTTGATTTTATCCTTGTATCCTGTATTTAATATACATGATGTGACCAAGTCATTTATTGCTATTATGGACTTATATTCTATTTTATTCTATACTTATATTATAGTCCTTATATTATATCATATAGCACTTCTATTTGTTGTAGATTTAGATCTTTCTAGTGTTCTCTGTAAACGTCTCCATTTCAGCGACTTAGCTCTAATAGGAAGTTAAAAAATATGTCTGACCCATATTATTTTGCATCTAGATCTGTAACTATTTTGTTCTGAAAACCACCATAAACAGTATGTGAGTAATATTGGGTAGACCAAGGCATATTTGTGTTTAATAGATGTCATGTGCGGAACATTAATAACTTTTTTTATATTCTCTTGTACTATTGATTTATAATGATAATAATAGATGATTGTTACATTTATGGTACTAAAAACCATTGGTTCAGGCCGAGGGCTTACATGTTTAATTATTTAGTGTCAAAAAAGGTAACTTTATTGACAAACCAAGATAAACAATACAGAGAAAATATGCATCTATGAAACCAAATGCAAATAAAATCGCATAAAGGAAAACAATGAGAGAGGGGAAGCCACACAAAGGCAAATGCTAGCAAGTACAAGCATGGGAAATCTTTTGTGATTTTATTGTTTAAACAACAACGAAAAAGAAAAACGTACCAATCCCAGGACGACAACTTCTAGTTCCTGCTACTCCCCACTTCTGAGTAGAACCTGCCTGCTCAGTGCTGGCCACATGTCCTGTTTAGAAGCTCCCCAGCAATATATGAAATGTTTTAACCCCTTAAGGACCAAGCCCATTTTCACCTTAAGGACCAGAATATTTTTTGCACATCTGACCACTGTCACTTTAAGCATTAATAACTCTGGGATGCTTTTACGTATGAGTTTGATTTCGAGATTGTTTGCTTGTTTTTTCATGACATATTTTACTTTAACATAGTGGTAAGTTTTTGCCGATACTTGCATCATTTCTTGGTGAAAAATTCAAAAATTTCATGAAAAATTTGGAAAATGTTGCATTTTTCTAACTTTGAAGCTCTCTCTGCTTGTAAGGAAAATAGACATACCAAATAAATTATATATTGATTCACATTTACAATATGTCTACTTTATGTTTGCATCAATAAGTTGACATGTTTTTACTTTTGGGAGACACCAGAGGGCTTCAAAGTTCAGCAGCAATTTTCCAATTTTTCACAAAATTAGCAAAATCTGAATTTTTCAGGGACCAGTTCAGTTTTGAAGTGGATTTCAAGGGCCTTCATATTAGAAATACCCCATAAATGACCCCATTATAAAAACTGCACCGCTCAAAGTATTCTAAATGACATTCAGAAAGTTTATTAACCCTTTAGGTGTTTCACAGGAATAGCAGCAAAATGAAGGAGAAAATTCAAAATTTTCATTTTTTACACTCGCATGTTCTTGTAGACCCAGTTTTTGAATTTTTACAAGGGGTAAAAGGAGAGAAATCCCCCCAAAATTTGTAACCCAATTTCTCTCAAGTAAGGAAATACCTCATGTTTATGTCACGTATTTGGCGGGCGCAGTAGAGGGCTCAGAAGAGAAGGAGCGACAATGGGATTTTAGAGAGTGAGTTTTTCTGAAATGGTTTTTGGGGGGCATGTCACATTTAGGAAGCCCTATGGTTCCAGAACAGCAAAAAAAAAAAAAAAAAAACACATGGCATACTATTTTGGAAACTACACGCCTCAAGGAATGTAAGAAGGGGTACAGTGAGCCTTAACACCCCACAGGTGTTTGATGACATTTTGTTAAAGTTATATGTGTAAATTATTTTTTTTTTCACTAAAATGCTGGTTTTGCCCAAAATGTTTCATTTTTAAAAGGGGTAATAGGAGAAAATGTCCCCCCCCCCCCATAATTTGTAACCCCATCTCTTCTGAGCATGGAAATACCTCAAGTGTTAACATCAAGTGCACTGTGGGCACACTACAATGCTCATAAGAGTAGTCACATTTGGCTTTTGGAAAGCAAATTTTGCTGAAATGGTTTTTTGGGGGCATGTCCCATTTTGGAAGCCCCTATGGTGCCAGAACAGCAAAAAACAAAAAAACACATGGCATACTATTTTGGAAACTACACCCCTCAAGGAACGTAAGAAGGGGTACAGTGAGCCTTAACACCTCACAGGTGTTTGATAAATGTTCATTAGAGTGGGATGTGAAAAGGAAAAATTTGATTTTTTTTTTACACTAAAATGCTGGGGTTACCTTAAATTTTTCATTTTCACAAGTGGTATTAGGAGAAAATGTCACCGTAAATGTGTAAATACATTTCTTTGGAGTAAGGACGTACCTCATATATTCACATAAACTGCTCTGCGGGTGCACACCAGGTCTCAGAAGAGCAGGAATGCAGTCAGGGGCCTTGAGCATTTACTGAGCTTCTATGGAGCCAGAACAGCGGGACCCCCCTCAAGGAACACATTACATGGGGTACCCTGAGTTAATAAAGTGGGTTACAGTGGGCCGTAAAATGACAAAATAGGTTATGTTCCCAGAATGATGACCCAGAGCATAGCCAAAACTAAATAATATGCCCACCCCCAACCCTATGCTCTGAATCATCATTCTGGGTATTTGATGTGTGTAGCCGTCCCTAACCTGTTGCCTCAAATGCGCACCCGCTCAGGTGGAGAGAGAGCGCTGCGCATTTGAGGCAACATAAAAAAGTCCTCGTTGACAGTGACTTAGTAACCCATGACCCATTTTTGGAAAAAATACCCCCTGAGGTCTTATCAGTTTTTTTTTTTTTTTGTTTTTTTTTATTATAAAAGAGTTTTTCGGTCAATTTAGTGGGTTAGTGGGGTTAAAATTTGGAATGTACTCTGGGCTTGGTACATTGGGGTCAAATTATGGAAAATTAAAATGAAAAGGGAAAATTTAGTACTGCATGGAAGTGTGATACTCCCTGAAGCAGTTTTTTTAATGCAAAGGTCCGGATGATCGGGGCAAGTGTCACACTGAGTGGTGGTGTCCTTCCGTATCCCCCTCCTGTGACACACTCTGCATTTTTTCTGGCACCTATATTTCCAGTTTCTTGGGAACTCCTGCCTGCTCTTTCCCAGTCGCCAAAGATCAGGGCCCTTAGGACTTCTTCTTGGAACTGGAGGTATGTCCCTGTGTTGCCAGTGTACTGGGACAGTACAAGAGAGATGTACATGGCAAACTGTACCAAGTAGACCACAACTTTTTTGTACCATGGCCATGTATGGCTTGAGGACTTAATCAGAGAGATCAACTCCCCCCCCATATACTGATTGTAGTCCAGAATACAATCAGGCTTGAAGACCGTTGTTATGGTACCTCGCACAGGGACAGGTGAGCTGCCGTTACCATGAACTGTGGTCAGCATAAAGACATTCCTCTTATCCTTATACCTGACCAGCAACAGGTTTTCATGGGTAAGGGCACGGGACTCACCCTTGGGCATAGGTGTCTGGATGAAATTTAGAGGGAGGCCTCTCTGGTTCTTCCTCACGGTCCCACAAACGGATATGGATCTGGCAGCAGGGATGTGAACAGAGGGATGCTGGTATAAAAGTTGTCGACGTACACGTGGTAACCCTTATCCAGCAATGGGTGCACAAGATCCAAAACAAGTTTCCTGCTAACACCTAGAGTGGGGGGACATTCTGGGGGTTCAAGATGGTAATCCCGTCCCTCATATACTCTAAACTTGCAAGTGTACACGGAGGTACTCTGCAAAGTTTGTAGGGTTTCAAGCCATACTGCGCCCGTTTCGAGGGAATATACTGACGGAAGATGAGTATCCCCTTAAAACTCATAAGAGACTCATCTACTAAGACCTCCCTGAGGACTACGTAGGCCTCCCAAAATTTGGCCCCAAAGTTATCGATGATCGGCCTCACTTTGTAAAGCCGGTCTTAGGCGGGGGGGGGGGACATGCCGCATTATCAGTGTAATGCAGGCATTTCTAAATGGCCTTGAACTGCCTCCATGACATGGCCATACTGTAAAGCGGGGTCTGGTAGAGGACGTCCCCACTCCAGTACTGCATGACACTGTTTTTTTTTAACTAGGCCCATATGCAGCACGAGGCCCCAAAATGTCCTCATTTCGGCTGCATTAATGGCGTTCCATTCATTGGGCCTAGCCAAAAGTGAATCAGGGTGGTGGGCAATGAACAGTTGGGCGTACAAGTTTGTTTGCTCCACCATATGATTGACAAAGTCGTCACTGAAATAATAACTAAAATAGTCTATTTCAGTGTATCTGGCTGTGTCAATCCGCATTCTTGAGTCGCCAACAAACGTAGGAATCCGTGGCTGATATCCCTCTGGAGGTCTCCAGACAGGTTCACCAGAAGGGGGCTCCGGTAAATTGTCTGGGGGGTTGGACTCCTATTATGAGCGGCATGGATGCTCGTACTAGTGTCGGCCACTGGGTCACTTTCATGGGAGGGGTGTGGCCTCGCCTGGCGGTGTCTCTGCCGCCTTCTGGGGGACTCATCATCACTTCTAGATGATGAAGAGGACGAGGAAAAACACAGAAAAGTAGGATCTTCCTCGTTCTCACTGGCAGATTCGGATTCGGAGGCAAGTAAAGCATATGCCTCATCCGCCGAATATGCCTGGCGGGCCGTCGCCTTTGTTCTACGGTGGTGGTGGGACGGTGGCAGGGGGGAAAGGGTTTTTGCCCCCCGCACACACCTCCTGTATGTGCTTGGTGGATACTGTATATAACGGTGTGTGATTACAAATCACACACCGTTATAATAGAAAAAAGAAAAACTGTGGCAAATCACAGTGCCCTGAAAGCCTAATAGGGCCCGGGTCATACTGCAAAATCTGCCGTGGACCCTTGAGGACCTATTAGAGGGTCAGAAACTTTTTTTTTTTTTTCTTTACACACCCCTATCTTTCCCAGACAAACTCACCCTGACTACAGGTGGCAGGAGGCCACTTCTTCTGCTCTGAGGGGCACAGATCATGACAGAGGGGAGTCCCTGGCTTCTTCTCTCAGCTCTGCCCACTGACTGAGCTTGGTGGACGTGCAGAACTGAGAGAAGGGGACACTAACCCCTCCTCTGCCAGCAACAAGGAGGTGATTGGCGATCACCTTGTAATTCTGGATCATCGGGTCACCCGGGGGGGGGGGGGGGAGGGGTCTCAGGATCCCCCTCGGCATTGTCACAGGATGCCTGCTGAATGATTCCGGTACAGGTACGCCCTTGGTCCTGAAGTACCAGGGCGTCAGAGCATAGCTGTACGCCCGTGGTCCTTAAGGTTAAGGGGTTGTCCAGGAAAAAACTTTTTTTTTATATATCAACTGACTCCAGAAAGTTAAACAGATTTGCAAATTAGTTCGTACTTTTGAGCTGCTGAATTTGAGTTGTTCTTTTCTGTCTAAGTGCTCTCTGATTACCAGGGCCGGATCATCATTGGCGCTCATGGAGCGCCTGATTTGGGCCCCGGGCCCGCAGGGGGCCCCTGTCACATTTGGGACATCCCTGTGCCCTGAAAAATCTTTTCAGGACACAAGGATGTCCCAGCGGTTAACTTTAAAAACGCAGGGGCCGCCGGGAGGTCACTGACGTCCCTGCGTGTGCCCATAGGAGAAAAACACAGCGGTGTGGAGCATCGAGGAGGACGCGCGCGCATGGTTAGTGACCAGCGGCACGTCATCTTCAGTGTTCCAACCTCCGCTCCTTCGGTCCCGGGACCTACTGCTATGGCCCATAGGCCATAGCAGTAGGTCGTGACCCCGGTCCCCGGACCGGTGGAGCCGTGGTCAGAACATTGAAGTGGGGCAGTAAACAGCCATATAGCCTCCAGCCATATACTGTATATGGCTGAAGGCTGTATGTCTGTGGGGGAACTGTACTGCACCTAATGTGGGGAACTATACTGCACCTAATGTGGGGAACTATACTGCACCTAATGTGGGGGAACTATACTGCACCTAATGTGGGGGAACTATACTACACCTAATGTGGGGGAACTGTACTGCCAACCTAATTCGGGGAACTATACTGCCAACCTAATGCGTGGGAACTGTACTGCACCTATTGCGGCGGAACTATACTGCACCTAATGTGGGGGAACTATACTACACCTAATGTGGGGGAACTGTACTGCCAACCTAATTCGGGGAACTATACTGCCAACCTAATGCGTGGGAACTGTACTGCACCTATTGCGGCGGAACTATACTGCACCTAATGTGGGGGAACTATACTACACCTAATGTGGGGGAACTATACTGCCAACCTAATTCGGGGAACTATACTGCCAACCTAATGCGGGGGAACTGTACTGCACCTAATGCGGCAGAACTATACTGCACCTAATGTGGGGGAACTATACTTCACCTAATGTGAGGGAACTGTCGGGGGGGGGGGGCACCATAATGAAGTGCTCAGTCTTCCAGGCAGCCTTAATCCTGCCCTGCTGATTACATCTGTTATGGGAACTGTCCAGAGTAGACGCAAATCCCCATAGCAAACCTCTTCTACTCTGTGCAGTTCCCGAGACAAGCAGAGATGTCAGCAGAGAGAACTGTTGCCAGACAGAAAAGAACAACTGAACTTCAGCAGCTGATAATTATTGGAAGGATTAAGATGTTTTAATAGAAGTAATTTACAAATCAGTTTAGCTTTCTGGAGCCAGTTGATATAAAACATTTTTTTTTCCTGGAATACCCCTTTATGAACTGTTACGTCACTTGATCGCTCTCGCTCTTCCATTTAATGTTAAGTGACCTAGTAGCCCCATAGTAAGTTCAGCTGAGCAAATATCTGTTCACATACACTGTAAACTTTGTATGGTCAGAGACTGTAGTCTTTATAAACAGTTTCTAGAATTATATAAAAGTGAGAAATAAATAGAATATTTTCATGAGGTCCTCGCCAACAAACTTCTTGGAGAAATGTTCTACATATTGTAGTCTGTTGTGTTTCTTGATGTCATCAGAGGTTATGTTTTGTACATAGAATATAGTGGGGACAAGACAAGTGTTATGTAGATAGATAAAATGAATGAATTATCACTGTATGTATGCATTTAGGAGGTTGTACAGTCTTTTGTCCCATGACTGTATAAGGCCTCCTTCACATACATCAGTTGTCCGGCAGTGTTTCCCTTTCGTGTGCACAGGAGGGAAACTGATACTAGAACGGATCCCAATCATTTAAATGGGACAGTTTACATTCATTATTGCATTATTTCATTATTGTGTCTGTGCATGCATTGGAAGCTTTAAATGGGCACTATTTAGAAAAAAAACGCTTCACTTATCGTAAAGACGTGTCAAAAGTTTTGGTCTGTCGTGGTCTGAGTGTTTTGACAGATCGAGCCCAGGGAAGTGTGTGCTAAGCGCATTATTTCCTGACCCCGTCCCATTATGTAATATTTTGGTACCAACTCTATTGCAGGAAAAGAGGCACTCAACGCCACGCTTCTTTTTCCCCACTCATTCTAGTAATTGGTCAGGGTGTTAACACTCAGACCACAACAGATCAAAACTTTTTTGATGTCTCACTTGTTTTGTGCAGTGGAGACGGGACCTAGCAGGGATGCAGGCCTTTATTGCACAAAACCGACGATTAACATATTAGATAACTGGTCTTTCTCCTAAACCGAACTCCAGATCTGAATAAGTTATACATCATTTTAATTCAGTTTACCTACACTATGACCCTGTTTATTAGTTTTAGTGCAGTTGAACCGACTGTCAGTTTCCCTTTAAGAGTTTCATGGTTAAATAAATAAATATCTGTTTATTAAAAAACCTAAAGATTATTTGGGATCTGACAGACCAATTTAACCCTTTCTGTACCTGGTTGGCCATTTATTTGTAGCCAGATGCAGCTTCCTCCAGCACTAATAGATTATTGCTAGAAGGGTTATAAAAGCTGCACCTGGGACATTCATCATATTTTTTTAATAGGAATTGTTTTTGTGACTAATAATAATTTCTTCCATGGTCATTGCGTGTGCTTTATTGTGCTGTTCAGGAACACTCAGCAAGTATCACATTCACAAGCTGTGCCGTGTTCCAAGTACTGACATCAAATACCACTGGTATTGTCTGTCTATAAGCAAATCTCATTATCTCAATGTACTTCCTACTTGCATGCTCCAGTAACATTTGCACTCTTTAAAGGGGTACTCCCCTGGAAAAAAAAATAGCAAATCAACTGGTACCAGAAAGTCAAACAGATTTGTAAATTACTTCTATTTAAAAAATCTTAATCCTTCCAGTACTTATCAGCTGCTGTATGCTCCAGTACAGTGCTCTCAGCTGACACCTTTGTCCATGCCAGGAATTGTCCGGGGCAGGATAGATTTGCTATGGGGATTTGCTCCTACTCTGGACAGTTCCTAAAATGGACAGAGGTGTCAGCAGAGAGCACTGTGGTCAGACAGAAAGGAAATTCAAAGAGAAAAGAACTTCCTCTGGAACATACAGAGGCTGATAAGTACTGGAAGGATTAAGATTTTTAAATAAATGTTTTCTAGTGGAATACCCCTTTAAATTCACATTGCTGATCACCATGATACAGAAAATAGGCCAGCAGATCAGCCCTTACATTAAAACCACTTACTTATTTTATATAAGACCTCTCTGTGTAGCTAAAACTGCTCTGACCCACCAAGACATTGACTATGCAAGACATCTGAAGGGGTTTTATGCCAAATAATAGAAATAGAGAATAGCATATCATAACATTATGGACCTGGCCTGCAACAATATTTAGGTAGGTAGTAAAGTAACATGTACATGAATGCCAGGTCTTGAGGTTTCGCAGCAGAATTATGCCCATTGCAGGTGCTTTCAGGGTTAAACAGATGTCATTATGGGCACTCTTATGCTTACTCTACGTAGCCTCATACACAGCAAGCTTTTATTCTCTTTGTTATTTGACACCTTTTTTATTTTAGCCAGCATTAATTTTTTCAGCAATTTGAGCTACAGTAGCTATTCTTTGGATCAGCCCAGACAGGCTAGTTTTCATCTGTGGGCCTTATGTGACCATAGCCCTGTTGCTGGCTTTCCGGTGTTCCTTCCAGGTACCACATGACCTGCCGATTTGGATACCCAGTGGTCTAGGCATCCTTAAACTTGCTCATTTTTCCTACTGCTAAGTTCCAACAAATCAACTTGAAGAACCAACCTCTTGCTGCATCATACATCCCATCCCTTGTTAGGTGACTTTTGACACAACATAAAACATTTTTGCTTTACCTGTCAGTGGTTTTAGTGTTATATTTAATCTCTCTATATTGAAACTGTATAAACTTTCCCTATGTGCTTACGGCCTTTGATAATATTTTCCCTATAAATAGGCATTCAGACTTTACTTAATACTACTAAATGTGTAGTGTGGTGTCTGCATGTTTTTTTTTTTCCCAGTAAAGAAAGGGAAATAAGCCAATACCAGACCAGAGGGGTTTGCCAACAGGGTATCTCCAATGGTAATAAAATGATGGGGCGCATTAAAATCCATCATACTAAAACCTTCTTTCTCTTGTGACATTGGCTAGTGGACATAGCCTGGTTATATCAATATACCAAATCTCAAAAATAGAAACAGCTGGTCGGCACTGCCTTGCTTTTACTCCTCCTGCTGGAGGCTTAGCGTGTCTCGGGGAGTCATGATGTCAGCAGGGAGCTCTGTGTTCCAAAAAGAAAAGAATTTCCTCTGTAGTATTCAGCAGCTAATAAGTACTGGAAGGATTAAGATTTTTTAATAGAAGTAATTTACAAATCTGTTTCCTTTCTGGCACCAGTTGATTAAAAAAAAAGTTTTCCACTGGAGTACCCCTTTAAGATGGAATAATGATAAGAATTTCCTACCCGGTGAGTGCTGCTGTTTATTTTCCCTATGGACTATATTTGAAGTTTTCTGCATACTCTAACTGTTGAGCACAACCGGTTCTTATTTTCCCCGAGACATGCTAAGCCTCCAGCAGGAGGAGTATAAGCAGGGCAGTGCTGACCAGCTGTTTCTATTTTTTGAGAACCCCTTTAAGGTGCATGTTACATTCAGCGTCTATATCCATCCGGACTAAGACGCCAGTGCATTCACTTGATGCAGGTAACAGTTGTTTCACGTGTTTGCACGCTTCAACTGACCTCGGACCCTAGGAAGGATCTGTACTTGTCTTGGGGCTAAATGGCTATGCTGTGAGATTACCATAATACTGTGGCTAGCTTTTAGTGAACTGGTATTTCCTTTTTGAGTTTTCTTCTTTGCCTACAGATCCCACAATTCCATTTTCCTCCCTGCCACACATTAGCCACCCTACCCATTGAAACATAAATGAGCTGCATCCATTCAAAAGACCTGTGGTTTTCAATCAGGGTGCCTCCAGCTGTTGCATTAGTTGCAGATTGATCTCTCTCCCACCAAACAATCACTTCCCCCATTGAAGCAGACAGGCTCCCTGTCATCAGCTGACTAGTGAGTCCATTGTCGGTCGCATTGCAACCTGGAAGACGTCAGTCATTTTGTATGCTGTTAAAAATAAATATATTATGAACTACACTTAATTTACAGCCCCTGTAGCATATTCAAGTAAAAAAAAAAAATCCCCTTTAATGTGGGGCCAGTTGTGCTTTGTAATACTCATTTTACCAAAAAAAGCTTAGTTGAAACAATAACAAATGGTTATATCTGTACCATTTTTCTTTAGATGGGACTTTGTGATTACATTTTATTCATTTATTTCTGGTCTATATTATGACCAAAAATCTGCAATTCTGGCTTTTGGTATTTTTTTTTGTTAACACTATTTACTTTGAGCTCCATACCAAATAGGTTTAATATTTATTTATTTTTGTTTACATTTTTTTATTAACTGGTGGGGAGAGGCTACAATTTTATAGAGTTGGTGCTTATTTAGATGCTCTAAACATATAAAAATATAAATATATATTTAGAAGTTTTTAGCAGTAATCAGTCTTATTGGTAACCTGCTTATCCAGCCTGCCTGAGGCAGACTTTTAAACAAGATCAGCGGCACAGGGGTAAGGAGAAGCCCTCCTTCCGCCATTTTTTATTTTTTTCAAATTAACTGGTGTCAGAAAGATATAAACAGATTTGTAAATTACATCTATTAAAAATATCTTAATCCTTCCAGTACTTATCAGCTGCTGTATGCTCCAGTGGAAGTTGAGTGTTTCTTTTCAGTCTGAATTCAAATAGAGAAAACAGACATGGTCGCACATCCACAACATGCACAATGATCTAATGCTTCTCAGCAACATTTATTAAAATAAAAGGTCGTTAGTGTACTTTATGATCATCAAGTACAAGCCCACTAGCCACGTCACGGCAACCTGTAAGTAGTGGGACCCTAGCATTAAATGGTGTAGCACTGGGCAGCGACCACCACCGCCACAGCACCAGTGCCCATAGGGGGAACGACCTGACCAAAAATCTGCAATTCTGGCTTTTGGTAAATTTTTTTGTTAACACTATCTACTTTGTGCTGAGACATGCCCTCCATACCAAATAGGTTTAATATTTATTTATTTTTGTTTACATTTTTTATTAACTGGTGGGGGGGGGGCTAAATTTTTGATAGAGTGGGTGCTTATTTAGATGCTCTAAACATATAAAAATATGAATATATATTTCAAAGTTTTTAGCAGTAATGAGTCTTATTGGCAACCTGCTTATCCAGCTTGCCTGAGGCAGACTTTTAAAGAAGATCAGCGGCACAGAGGTAAGGGAAAGCCCTCCTGCCGCCTTTTTAAAGGGGTACTCCGGTGGAAAACACATTTTTTTTTTCTAATAAACTGGTGTCAAAAAGTTAAACAGATTTGTAAATTACTTCTATAAAAAATATCTTAATCCTTCCAGCTGCTGTATACTCTAGTGGAAGTTGAGTGTTTCTTTTCAGTCTGACCACAGTGCTCTCTGCTGACACCTCTGTCCATGTCAGGAACTGTCTGGAGCAGGATAGGTTTGCTATGGGGATTTGCTCCTACGCTGGACAGTTCCTGACACAGACAGAGGTGTCAGCAGAGAGCTCTGTGGTCAGACAGGAAAGAAAAACTCAACTTCCTCTGGAGCATACTGCAGCTGATGAGTACTGGAAGGATTATGATTTTTTTAATAACAGTAATTTACAAATATGTAACTTTCTGGAACCAGTTGATATGAAAAAAAAATAAATGTTTTCACCGGAGTATCCCAAACTCCCTACAACTGTCTTTGTAAGATTTTAAAGGGGTTCTCCACTGCCTTAACCCACTTTTGGCAGTTAGTTAGTTCTGTGGCTATATGTTATTATGGCTTTTTTCATGTTGCTAACGGTTCTGTATGTCGTGCTTTACTTACCTTTTTTCCAGACCCGGAAGCTGGTTTCTTCATTTGCTTCCTGCCTTGCCTCGACCACTTTGTTTCTTTTCTTCTGCCGCCATCTTGCCATCGGGAAGTCACCGTGGAGGGTGGTGTGTTGGAGGCTGGCCTGCCCCTCACTCCGTACGACGGAATCCTCGGTCGTCATCAGCGCGCACCCTCCTTACTTTCAGCTTCTTCTAAGCTGAATGCGGATTGGGCTGCATTCGGCGAATCGGATGCCGTGATGGGCGCATGCGCAGTTGGTCCTCGCTCCGGAGGATCATCTGCGCATGTGCCATAGTGATGTCAGCATCGGGCCTGACGCGCTGGGGGTTTGTTAACCCTAAAATGGCCAGAGCTGAGTTCCGGAGCGCTTCCGGGTCTGGAAAAAAGGGAAGTAAAACACCACATACAGAACCGTTAGCAACATGAAAAAAAGCCATAATAACATATAGCCACAGAGCTAACTAACTGCCAAAAGTAGGTTAAGGCAGTGGAGAACTCCTTTAAATGGTGCAATCAGCTTTGATCTTTGTATCTAAAGGGTTAATGTTGATATCAGCTGTTACTTACATACATGAAGCACTTTTACCCACTAAGCATGCACAGAGCATACTTGTAAGCCCTGTACCATAAACATAAGAACAAAAGACTTATAGTGTAGCTCCCACCAAGTACTATATCATCTAATATGTCCCTACCTAGTAGTAATCTAGCCCTAACCCCCTACCTGGCTTCAAAATGTTTTTAAATCGCTTTAATAGAGCAGATTTAGTGCTTCTAAATCTGCTCTATAAAGCAGGGCAGGAAGCAGCGCTTTCCAACAGGCGCGACGTCACTGATGCCTTGCAGGGCACTTGCTTCCGCCCTCACATCGTCTATGCATGAGTGTTCTTTTTCTAATAGGGTGCCTCCAGCTGTTTCCCAACTACAACTCCCAGCATGCCATGATTGCCATTAGCTGTCAGGCCATGCTGAGAATTGTAGTTGTGAAACAGCTGGAGGTACCCTATTAGATAAATAACCCTCATGCCAGATGTATATCACATATATATTTATCAGACTTACCCATCCTGAGGATCAGCGCAGCAATGAATGCGCGTGCTACCTCCGGACAGGGTAATGGGGGGCGGGGCCGCGCGCGCGAGGCCAGTGGAGCTGGCAAATGCGCGCAGCCCCAGCTATCAGCGTGCTCGCTTTCGCCTGTTTGATTGACAGGCGAGAGCGTGCACCGCAGTGACTGAATTTCGACTCGTTGCCAGGCTTAAATGAGTCGAAATTCTGTAGTGACGTCACTGCCGAATGCATTCGGCCACTAGGAGGGCGACCCCTAGTGGCCTAATTTAAAAGTGATTTTAAACTAGTTTAAAATCACTTTTTTTTAAATTAAAGTATATTAGAGATATGTTGTAGTACTTAAGTACTACAACATATAAATTTTTTTATATCATGACAGTGCCCATTTAAGGGGGGTCCTGTTGACTTTTATGGGAAAGTGTTTTTTGTTTGTATTTTTAGACATGCTCTCTGACCTGTGCAGGGGTCATTGAGCAGGAAGCGAAGGAGTTGAGATGTGTCCTTCACCTAACCACCTATAGAGAATGGCCTGATCCTTACTTATTTGTGTACTGGTTTCACTTTACACTGTAATCCTGTCTTTAAGGAGAAGGAGAAGACCATTGAAAAGTTTATTCTACAGTACAGGAAGTCTCAGCTTATTATTAGACCTAGTGGACGGAATGAAAACTGCAAAAAAAAAAATTCTAAACAGTTTTTATTTTCGGTTAAATATTTTGTACAATTATCATGGGGGCAGCCATCTTTACAGCTAGAAAATTGAAGAAAAAAAATCCCGACACTCGCTACGGATGAATGAATTCTTTGTCTCTTTTATTGCATACGGCAAATGTAACAAATAACGCAGCACGCGTTCCGGCTACTGTCTTTTTCATCTGCACATTGAAACTAATTATAGGGGCTCTTTTTATACATGTCATAAGCACACAATTATTACATCATTAGTAACCATGACAACAGAGTAAATAATAACAAAAAAGCACATGGTAGTTTCTTGACAGAAGATCAGTTGTACATCAGAGATCAGGTTGGTCTCTAAACAAAAAAGTTGAAATAATCAATAAGATTTAGTTTCAATGTGCAGTTGAAAAAGGCAGTAGCCGGAACGCGTGCTGCATTATTTGTTACATTTGCCTTATGCAATAAAAGAGACAAAGAATTCATTCATCCATATCGAGTGCTGGGATTTTTTTCCAATTTTCTATTATCGACTATCCACGAGCACCGGACTTTATATTACAGTGCCGACCATCTTCTACTTGGATCTTTACAGCTAGCACCATCGACATAGGCAACAGTAGTCTGGACTTGGCCCCTTGACATGAATGGCAAAGGTTACTGGGTATGCTCTGTGACCTAAGCAAGGGTCATTCCACAGGGAGGGGAAGGCTGAGCTGTGAACATCATTATATCTATATAATGGTGTCACCTTTCACTGTATTAGTGTCTGTGATTTAAAAAAAAAACACTACTGGAAAGTGATCAGCTTCGGTTTAGGCTTAGTGGTTAGAATGAAAACTGCACAATTTCAGGATTATTTTAATTATTTTAGAACATAAATAGTTATGCACATGAGGTGAATGTGTTACTTTTTATTTTCATTGTATTCCTGCTGCTCTGTTCGTGTTTTTTTTTATACATGTTTTGTTGCACACCTTGAAAAACTTTCAATATAAAAAAGAATATTAATAGTAACATAGAAAATAATTAATATCACCAAAAATTTCAAATTTTTTTTTTAAATAAAAACTTTATTTAAACACTAGGTCATTTTCCAATGACACATTCCCTTTAGAACTGTACCAGATTTTTCATGTGACAAATCCAAATGACCTCTGACACCCCCTTTCGAATAATAGGGTTCAGTTGAGGTATCATTTTAAGCGCAAGTATAGACCAACATGCGTCAACATTTTTAATGTTAAAAGTGAATGAACCCCTAATAGAGGCTCCAAACGGCAATGGGCCAGCATGTCTGAGTTATATTTATTCTTATTGCAAAAGTGAAATTGCTTTGTGAATTCCGTTAGGAACCTCCACATGTACTTCATCTACTTATTCAAAGAAATTGAAAGTTGTGGGAATCTCCACGTTTTCACTACTTCAGGACATGGAAAGTATTGCATCATTGTAATCTCTAGCCTCCCACACACAAAATGCTTATGTGAGTACATGAATTTCATATTTACAGGTTGTATGCAGATGTTCTTACTTCCTGGATTGTTTCGTATAATAGAGACGTTTATAGTGTAATGGTGGTTTCTACCTCGGGTTGGTTAGATCACGCTCAGAAACCACTTCCTCTAGGCTTTTACTGGGTGCAAGAATTTTGTATCTTACAGCAGCTCTTTTTACTTATTTTGTAGCTTGAATTACTGAATAAGGTTAATCCTCTTTTAGTAATGGAAGCTTATGGGTCTGTCTGTACTGTTTCTACACTTAAAGCGTAACCGTCAGATCAAACAAAAAAACATGTTTTTAATATATCACTCAGTACCTAATCCTGACCATGTACATCTAATTTTTTTTAATTTTTTTATTACACTTTTAATTTAGCTCACTAGTCTGAATTCTTCTCAAAGGGAGGGGGCGTGGCCTCACTGTGCAAGTCTCCGCCCCCTTCCTCAGTATGCTGTCTGCTTACATCTCCCCAAACATTAGCAAAATTACAGCTCCCAGCACTGACGGTAGCGCATCAATATACAAGGGTAGGTGTCGGCATGATAATGACACACTCAAGGTGTGCAAACACTATATACGTCAAACACACCATGAAAGGCGGCGCTACATACACATGAGTTAGAATAAGCAGGCAAAATACAGGCTAGAAGGAAGGAACAACGTTATGGTAAACAAGTTAGGCCATGCACCCTCACACCTGATACCTCATCTCACCCCAGGGGTACGCCCTTGTGTCCTTGTACTTGAAGACTGAGGGTGTATTCTATTAGCAGCACATAGTGCCAGCAGACATCTGCTGGCACTATGCGCTGCTAATAGAAATACTTTTCATTCTTAGCGCTGCAGGGGTATATGTATATAGAATCACTGGGGGGGCGGGCAGACATATAGCGTTATCTGCCCCCCACAGCACTGCTATATACATATGCCAGCGCTGCGCTATGAATGAAAAGTATTTCTATCAGCAGCATCAGGCCGGCCAATGCTGCTGCTAGAATGCTTTTCATTCATAGCGCAGCGGTGACATATGTATATAGATGGCTGCGCTGCGAGGGTACATTATACATGCGCTGCGGGGGGTATATATATATATATATATATATATATATATATATATATAAATGCGCTGCAGGGGGCATATTATAAATGCACTGGGGGGCTAGATACATAGGCTATATGTCTGCCCCCCCCCCGCAACGCTATATATCTTGCCCCCCAAAGCACTTTTAATATAGATATGGCCCCCCTGCTACTCACAATGTTCATTTTTAAATCTCCCACTGAGAGCCCTGATTGGCTCATCGGTACCAACCATTCAGGGCTCCCCACGGGGAATTTAAAAATGAAAGTTAAAACACTCTATACATCGCAGGGTTGCGGAGCATGTTGCCCACTCCGCTGCTTAATAACTTCTGATCGCATCAGGTCTCAGAAGTGAAACCCGGTGCGATCAATCCCTCAGCCCCTGTATCACAAGCCCCATCATGGAACAGACTCTGTTCCATGTTGGGGGTAGTAGTAAAAACACTAATGCAGCCTCCCCAGCTGTCTGCAGACTCCCGCAGCCTTGGAATTACTACTCCCATCATGGGAACAAGTCTTTTCCAAGTCTGTTGTAGTCCCACAGCACTGCAGGAGTCTATAAAAAAAATAAATAAACAATCCCATTCAAGTCTATTTGATTTTTTTAACGGCCGTTTAACAAGGGTTTTCTGATGGCCATTTGTAATGGATGTATTTTTATGAAAGCAGCCTAATACATAGTGCAGACTTATACTAGACAGTCTAAAGATGCACCTGGTTTTCAAAAAGCATGAGTCTCTATTATAAATCTGGTGCCTTTTGTAAAGTGCCTAGTTTATAAAGATTTTCTCATCTGCCTTTTTCAGCTTATAGCAGAGCAAAGCCTTCTGTGTCCTGTTTTCAGGAGGGAGGACTTTTGCTCTGTAATTAACACTAAGGGGAAATGTCCAATTTGGGCCCAAAGTGTCAATATTTTGTGTGGTCACCATTATTTTCCACTGAGTTCATCATAGCTTCACAGGTTGCCACTGGAGTCGTCTTCTACTTTTCCATGATATTATGAAGAAGGTGGATGTTAGAGACCTTGTGCACCCCCACCTTCTGTTTGAGGATGCCCCACAGATGGTCAATAGGGTTTAGGTCTTGAACCATGCTTGGCCTGTCCATCATGTTTACTCGCAGCTTAGGGGGTGCACTCACTTTTGTTGCTAAGGTTTAGACTGTAATGGTTGTGTGTTGAGTTATTTTGAGGGGACACAACATTAAACACTATAGTTATACAGGCTGTGCACTTATTACTTTACATTGTAGTAGAGTGTAATTTCTTCAGTGTTGTCACATAAAAAGATATATACTTTTGTTATACACCTCTCACATTTTTGTAAATATTTTATTGTAAATTTACCTGCCCCAACATTTAAAATCTGATTATGGAGATGGGAATACCCCTTTAAGTTTACTTAGTCTAGCAGTGCTATATATGGAAACCGTGTGTCGGTACACATACACTACAGAGCCACAAGGCCTAAGAGCCATTAGTTAGAAAAAGTTTACTAGGGATAACCAACAGTAGGACACATGAAGTATTTTTATACATATATATTTTCATCTTGAAGGGGTTTGGACAAACTTTGACTTACCTTCCACCACTCCCTCGTTGCCCTGTTGTGGTCTTCTTTGTGGTTGCCGTTGGTGTATGTATCGCATTGTGGCTCAGTTAATCGCTGGCCACGGCGATTTCTTGCCTCAACAAGCAATAGGCTGACCTGCAGAGTGCCGAGGCTCAATACGATACCGGGACATCGAAGGAGCAGAGGCAGGTAAGGCTAAGTTTTTTTGTTTTCTATGCCGGCAGCTTGGTGATAATGTTAAAAAAAAATTCTACAGCGATGTGTCCCTTTTAACTCTTAAATTTTGTTATAGTTCACAAAAAGCCCTTATTATTGCAATTATACTATGTTATAGTCTCTAAACAATGATTACTATTTCTTCATAGTTATAAATGTACAGAATTGTGCTCTTTACTTATGTTTACAATGTCTTTATTTTATTGAATGTATAGGCCAGTCATGCAATGTGTTTATTCAATGAAAATGTCTTTGGGAAATAATTTGGTGTCTTGTGACTTTATGTAAAGAGAGTCACCAAAAGCTATTTATAGGAGGACCAAGATAACACCATTGTATGTGGCCAACGGCATGACATTTCTACTGGTAAGAGACTTCTCTTCTCCTCTGTCTACATAGTGCCATAAACACCTGAGTCATGTTTGACATTTCGGTTGCTAGGGATAGGTTGCCTAACAATAGTTTCTAAGGTCTTAGCCTCCCTAGCAATGTGTCTGTCTGTGTTCTTAGAATTACTTACAGCTAAAATTGTATGCTATGCTGTAGGCAGGTATAGGATAACTGATCATTCATAAAAATAGTTGTCAATCATTTTCGCAATCGTTTAGTTGTTCCGCCAATTTCTACAGTTCACATATACCTAGTGATTATTACTATGCATATATGCAAATGCCGTTCCCGGCAGCCTGTGTAGTGAAGAGTGAGCCCAGCACACACAAGTTTCTGCTTCCTGCAGCTCTTCTTTGCAACTCTTGTTAATCCCTGGCTGTCAGGCTCAATGTAAATCCTGGTGGGACTCTCAATAGTTGACGACCTGTTGGAAGTGTAAGATCATGTGTGCTGGGCCCCTTCTTCACTATACAGGCTGCTGGGGGCATGTAGAATGCAACTGGACCACCAGGGAATGTGCCTGGGAATGTTCTTTCTTTATAAGGTCAATTTCCCCCTCCCTTTTTTTTTTTTACCTGTGGCCACAGGTTAAAAAAAAAAAAGGGAGGGGGAAATTGACCTTATAAAGAAAGAAGAAATATAATTATGTTTAACAAAAAAAATATTATTATTCATGCATAATGCATAGTGTTACTGGAGCAATAACCTGACAGCTCGACACAGTAATTCATTGTTGGAACTCCTCCACATGGTGCAGAAAGTGACTATATAAGCCCCCTGGGAGGGTTTCCCTTTTGCTTTACTTATTTCTATAACAAATTGTGTGGGCCTGGGTCTTTAGACTTGTACATTTCTATGTTTTGCAGTTGTCTCTGTATGTCTATAGTAACCTGACGAACCCCATTATAAGTCTATGGGGTTTGTCATTTGGCAGACAAGACACTGGGTTTTCCATCAGTTGAACCCATTACAGCATTTTGAACAGAGCCTAACTGCTTGTCTACCGCTAGTCTATTAACTGTAGACAACAAGACATAGCTCTGCTAAGCTGCATCCCATACCAAGTGACTTAATAAAGATGTAGATTTAATTTTAAAAAAAAATTCTGAGGGTGGGGGTTTGTGTGTGGTGGGGAGTCGGGAATGACTACGATTTAGGACGCGCAGCAAATCAGGCAGATAGGTTAGACAGGGGTCATAACATAGTGGTGTGTGGAGAAGAGTCCTGTAGGGGGGAGATTAAGAGCAGTGGGTAAGGACAGCCATGTGTTACAATCCATTTGTGAAACAAATGTACCCACAAGAACTCAATAAATCACTTTACTGATACTGAATGTGTAAAACATAATGGCAACTAAAAGTGTATGTTCACATGTCAGATGTCTAGCAAGCACATTGGGGGAGCTTGAGGCCTTGATACTGGAGGAACACATTGATGTAGTTGGTTTCACTGATACATGGCTAAACTTCTCACAAGACTGGGCTGTCAATTTACACTGTTTCCAATGGATAGGGTGAACAGGAATAGAGAGGGGGAATGTCTATGTTGAAAGTGGTATGAAAGTCAGATAATAGACAATAGTGGGTAGAATTACAAAAAACATGTAAACTCTAAAAGGTTCTCTCTACAGAACTGGCCGTGCATGTCACTGTCACTACATTAATAGCAGAACCAGCATTTTTAGTCCTTCCTTACCAGGCAGGGGTCCTAGCAGTCTACAACAACACCACAACCACCACCCCTTTAACTACTAGCTTTGCCATAACCTGTAAGAGAAAGCATCATTTCTTACAATAATACCCCTTTAAGTATAAAGGAATATCTTTGTCCTTTTATACTAAGTTTAATGTTTTGAAACATTCAAGTGTGACACAAGAAATTTGGGAAGGGGGAAAAAATTCACAGCTGTTTTATACATCTTCATATAGTAAATTCTTTTTATATAGGTTGTATATTTTCCTTTTAAAAACAAGAAAAGAACTGTTGTGTCTACTAGCATGCCACAAAATCTAAAAACCTGCCTTGTTCTACCAATTTAGGAATAACGATTTGCAGCTATAAATCTGCTAAGCAAATAAGTCCTCTAATTGGACACTGGTAATAAAGAATACCTTTCAAAATATGTAATTTGGCACTGGAATATCTCTGTTCTGTTACTTAGCAGGATCTTCTTGCAGTTCGTCAGTATACTGCTTTATCTGCTCAGGTCATCTTGTACCAACACAGACACACAAAAATGTTCAGCTAATATCTCTCTTTAGTTAATCATGTCAAATCTGGGTTTAGGTTCCTTTCAGGGCAGAAAAGATACTCACAAGTAGTCAAAATGCCCCCCAAAATTCCCCATGCTCCCTAACTAGAACCTCACTGTTGACAGTTGAGAAGTAATGTCTTTATTTTAGTGTTTTGTGCATTATTTTGTGGGAATTAGACATATATTTGCATGTAGTCAGTTCATGTGTGTGCCTATTTATTGTGCATTGTAGATGCTTGACATTGCGCGGGAACAAGCTTTTGATTTATTAGTTTGTTTTTTGCTCAGGAAGAACTGCTGGTATATCTTTTCCTTTAGCTCTGTGTTGTGTTTTGTAGTCAGTTTGAGGTGTGTCCCTGTCAAAGTTGACATTCTCATTATAAGGACCACCTAATTTTGTTATTTAGTCAAATATGTCTAGTAGTGATAACAGTAATGGCACAACTAAGAGCTATAAAAAAAAAAAATGTTTTTTTGTTTTTCTTTGCCTTCTTAAAGTCTAACTTTTTTAGGTTTTATCCACAGAGCCATATTAGGGCATTTTTTTTTTTTTGGGGGGGGGATCAATTTTATTTTCAAACACCCTTTATTTTACCATAATATACTATGTTATCCTTATTCATCAGGTCAGTATGATTACAGTGTTCCGTAATTTGTATAGTGCTTGTTTTATTTCTTTTTAAAAACTAGAAATCACACTGAGGGACATTTATCAATCTTTGCTTATGTATTCTTTTTTTAGTAATTTTTTCCTTACTTTTTTTTTGCTTATGTGTGACTTATTTATCAACTGGTTTCAGCCTGTTGATAATTTTCTTTCACGTAAGCAATTTTTTCCTTTTTTACTTTGGTAGTAGCTTTTTCTGCTCCATGTTTGAGCTGGAGTAAATTTTGTAAATTTTTAACCCTGTTGCGACTTTTTTTGCGCAGTTGCGACTGTCGCAGTTAATAAATACCTGACTACCTGTAGTCCATTTTAAAATTACTACGTAGTAAATTTTTGGAAAACTTGCTTTTCTCGCTTTCCAGTCAAAATGTCGCACGAAAAATCGTGTAGTCGCAGTGGCGACAATTTTGCGACAATTATAGTAAAGAAAACCTGGCTAAACCCGTTGATAAATGTCCATAACTATTCTTAACCCCTAAAACTTAAAGGGGTACACTGGTGGAAAACACATTTTTTCATATCAACTAGCTTCAGAAAGTTAAAGAGATTTGTAAATTACTTTTATTAAAAAAATCTTAATCCTTCCAGTACTTATCTGCTGTATACCACAGAGGAAGTTGAGTTGCTATTTTCTGTCTGACCACAGTGCTCTCTGCTGACACCTCTGTCTGTAAGTAGGAGCAAATCCCCATAGCAAACCTATCCTGCTCTGGACAGTTCCTGACATGGACTGTCAGCAGAGAGCACTGTGGTCAGACAGAAAATAACTATACAACTTCCTCTGTAGTATACAGCAGCTGATAAGTACTGGAATTAAGATTTTTTTTTAAATAGAAGCAATTTACAAATCTGTTTAACTTTCTGGCACCGTTTGATTTGAAAATGTATTTTTCCACCGGAGTACCCCTTTAATTCAGTTTTTTTTTGCACCAGAAACTGGAGGTTTTATTGGTTGCCATTTTGGTGTCCCATAACAAAGGCATGATTAGCTTGGGAACAATGGCACCTACTCTTCTGTGTGAGTGGTTTTATAGGGTTAAAGAGTACCTGTCATATCGGTCCAATGATCAGGTGACATATTTCCGAAAGTCCTGTAGAATTGCTTGAGAACTTCGTGAATACATCTTGTGATTGCGGAAGTCTCAGACTATGAGATTACCTGAAAAGTTTAAACATATCCTGCCATGGGACCATCATGAAATGTGCTTTTTAACCCCTTAAAGACCAAGCCCATTTTGACCTTAAAGGGGTATTCCAGGCAAAAACTTTTTTATATATATCAACTGGCTCCGGAAAGTTAAACAGATTTGTAAATTACTTCTATTAAAAGATCTTAATCCTTCCAATAGTTATTAGCTTCTGACGTTTTCTGTCTAACTGCTCAATGATGATGTCACGTCCCAGGAGCTGTGCATGATGGGAGAATATCCCTTGCATGATGGGAAAATATCCCCATAGGAACTGCACAGCTCCCGGGACGCGAGTCATCAGAGAGCAGTTAGACAGAAAACAGCAACTCAACTTCAGAAGCTAATAACTATTGGAAGGATTAAGATTTTTTAATAGAAGTAATTTACAAATCTGTTTAACTTTCCGGAGCCAGTTGATATCTAAAAAAAAGGTTTTGCCTGGAATACCCCTTTAAGGACCAGAGCATTTTTTGCACATCTGACCAATGTTACTTTCAGCATTAATAACTCTGGGATGCTTTTACTTACGAATTTGATTCAGAGATAGTTTTTTCGTGACATATTCTACTTTATCATAGTGGTAAATTTTCGTGGATACTTCAAAATTAGAAAATTTTTCATTTTTCTAACTTTTAAGCTCTCTGTTTGTGAGGAAAATTGACGTACCAAAATAAATTATATATTGATTCACATATACAATATGTATACTTTATGTTTGCATCATAAAGATGACATGTTTTTACTTTAGGAAGACATCAGAGGGCTTCAAAGTTCAGCAGCAATTTTCCAATTTTTCACAACATTTTCAAAATCAAAATTTTTCAGGGACCAGTTCTGTTTTGAAGTGGAGTTGAGGGGTCTTCGTATTAGAAATACCCCCTAAATGACCCCATTATAAAAAAATGCACCCCTCAAAGTATACAAAATGATATGTTTGTAACCCTTTGGGTGTTTCACTAGAATAGCAGCAAAGTGAAAATTCAAAATCTCCATTTTTACACCAACATGTTCTTGTAGATCCAGTTTTTGATTTTTTACAAGGGATAAACAGAGAAAATGCCCCCCAAAATGTGTACCCCAATTTCTCTGGTGTAAGGAAATACCTCATATGTGAATGTAAAGTGCTCTGTGGGTGCACTAGAGGGCTCAGAAGTGAAGGAGCGACAATGGGATTTTGGAGAGTGAATTTTGCTGAAATGGTTTTTAAGGGGGCATATTGCATTTAGGAAGCCCCTATGGTTCCATAACAACAACAAAAAAACACAAGGCATACTATTTTGGAAACTACACCCCTCAAGGCACCCCTATGGGGGCTATAACACTGTGAAAAAAAAGTGTTAATAAATGTGATTTAACCCCTTCCCTAATAAAAGTTTGAATTTCCAGCATGCCCTTTGGCTGTCCGTGCATGCTGGGGGTTGTAGTTATGCAACAGCTGGAGGCACACTAGTTGCAAAACATTGAGAGATTGTTACCTAACTCAGTGTTTCCCAACCCGTGTGCCTCCAACTGTTGCAAAACTACAACTCCCAGCAGGCATGGTTTGTCAGTGCATTCTGGGAGTTATAGTTTTGCAACAGCTGGAGGCACAGTGGTTGGGAAACACTGAGTTAGGAAACAAACAATGTTTCCCAACCAGTGTGCCTCCAGTTGTTGCAAAACTACAACTCCCAGCATGCCCTTCGGCTGTCTGGGCATGCTGGGAGTTGTAGTTTTGCAACAACTGGAGGAGAACAGTTTGGAGACCAATGTGTAGTGGTCTCTAAACTATAGCCCTCCAGATGTTGCAAAACTTCAACTCCAAGCATGCTCAGAGTTGTAGTTCGGCAAAATCTGGAGGGCCAGATGTTACAGAACTACAACTCCCAGCATGCCTGAACTGTCTGCGCATGCTAAGACTTGTAGCTTTGCAACATCTGGAAGAGCACAGATTGGAGACCACTGCACAGTGGTCTCCAAACTGTGGCCCTCCAGATTATTGCAAAACTACAACTACCTGCAGGCTCGGACAGCCAAAGCTGTCTGGACATGCTGGGTGTTGTAGTTTTGAAACGCCTAGAAGCAGCAGTGAAGAACACTTTACAGGGATCTTCACCGCTGCCTCTGATGCCGCCACCACTGCCTCCTCCACTTACCTGCCTTCGGTCGACGGTCCCTGCTGCCTGCGCCGGTCCCGGGTATGTGCCTCCGGTCCCCCCACCACATTGGCCCCTGCTGCTCTCGGGGTCATCTTCCCCCACTCTGCCCGGATTTCTGACCTATCACCCCCCAGTCAGCTGAGACACTGTGATTGGTCCACAGCTGAGACACTGTGATTGGTCCAATCACAGTGATTGCTGACCAGGACCATTCACAGATGGTCCTTGGGTGGCTTGCAGAAGTTGTCTCCTGCCAGAAATAGCGGGACTTCTGCCTGTTAACCCGTGCGATGCCGCGCATCGCCGGGTTAACTGAATGACTTAAATAAACGTCAGGATGAGCAAACTAGCTGCATAACCTGACGTTTATATGTCATTCTGCGGGAAGGGGTTAAAGGAGTACTTCAGCGAAAAATAACTCTAGCTGATTGCGGCGTTGTGTTCTGATGGGGGCCTCCCGCGATCACTGGGACGGGACTCCGGGGCTCTCAGTGAGGAGTGCGTGTTGTCTACCGGCATGTGCTCAATTCATTCCTATGGGAGCGCTGATGATGCCCAAGAGCTTTTCGGAGCTTCCTTAAGAATGAATGGAGTGTGTGCTGACTGCAGCACGTGCTTCTCACTGAACGCAGGGTCCCGTCCCCAGCGGTCAGACACCCCCGATCAGCTAAATATCCTCTATCCTATGGATAGGGGATAAGTTAATTTTTGCCAGAGATCTTCTTTAAAGGGGTACTCCACTGGAAAACATTTTTTTTTGTAAATCAACTGGTGCCAGAAAGTTAAACAGATTTGTAAATTACTTCTATTAAAAAAAATCTTAATCCTTCCAGGACTTATCAACTGCTGTACACTACAGATGAAGTTCTTTTTGAATTTCCTTTCTGTCTGACCACAGTGCTCTCTGCTTACACCTCTGTCAATTTTAGGAACTGTCCAGAGTAGGAGCAAATCCCCATAGCAAATCTCTCCTGCTCTGGACAGTTTCTAAATGGACAGAGGTGTCAGCAGAGAGCACTGTGGTCAGACAGAAAGGAAATTGAAAAAGAAAAGAACTTCCTGTGGATCAAAACAGCAGCTGATAAGTACTGGAAGGTTTAATATTTTTTAATAGAAGTAATTTACAAATCTGTTCAACTTTCTGGCACCAGTTGATTTAAAAAATTTTTTTTGCCAGTGGAGTACCCCTTTAAGTAAACAGACAGATGCACGTTAAAATGGGACCCCCCTTTTAAGTACCTTTTACTTTTTACCTTCTAATAGCTTGCCTTTAGAATTTGCTAAACTAAATGTAAATTATTATTATTTTTAACCGCTTGCTCAATTTATTATATTTTTTGCTGCCCAGATCCTGGATTCAGATTGTTAATACTGTGGAGTATGCGTCTGCTCTTCCTGATGCTGTTAATCATTATTAGACAAGTAAAATAACACTATTCTCTAGTGAAAGAAAAGAAATGGTGCTAGTTACTAATTGTGTAAAGGCCTGATAGCAGATATATATTTCAGGGCCAATTGTTTTGTTAGTACAGCTTTATAAAGCCTTTTTCCTATTATGTAGCTTTTATAGAAGTGTAATGTCTGGCTTACAAACAGGCTAGACTGATTTTACTTGAATATGGATTAAACTTGTTTACATATATACATGTGTGTGTAGTTAAAAATGATATCATAGTACAATATATGTTAATAATCTTTTAATAATGGGAGTGAATATCAGGTGATGGGTGGGATGGATTATACAGTCAGGAGATGTGTTTTAGGTAGAAATACCCTAGACACCCACCAATCACCTGAAATTCAATCCCATTTTGAAAATTAAGTTTACACTCATCTGACTTATTAAATTGTCATACTGTAAACCTACATGTCTTGAGAATCGTATGGTGTATAAAGAAACGGTAAAAGGTGTATGATTAGCGCACCCTAAGCTATTTAATGACAGCAAATTCTTAATTTGTTTGGGTTGGCCACAGGTCCTATTTAATGTGTATGGCTACCTGTTCATGCCATGTTATTTTATGCTGAGTAATTCTGTCATTTCAAAAGTTTTGATCAGTTGGGGTCTCAGTGCTGAGTCCGCTACCAATCATGAGGAGGTTTGGGGAGAAGTTTCACTTCCCAGTTCGCAGTGATTTCAGTCCTGTAGCCCCGTAGACTTCGTGGAGATCCTGGAAATGATGTGCGTTGCTGGATGCTTCTCCCTCCCTGATCTTCAGGGTGGGTGAGGTATTGCAGTTCAGCTCCATTAAAGTGAATGGAGCCAAGTAGCATGAACACGCACAACCTAAAGACAGGTGTGGTGCTGTTTTGCAAGAAATCGGCTGTTTTTCTATTTCTGGATAACCCCCTTAATGACCAGACATTTAAAGGGGAACTCTGGTGGATTCTTTTTTTTTTTTATCAACTGGTGCCAGAAAGTTAAATAGATTTGTAAATTACTTCTAATAAAAAATCTTTATCCTTCCAGTACTTATTAGCAGCTGTATGCTACAGAATTTCTTTTTTTGTCTAGTCCACAGTGCTCTCTGCTGACACCTGATGCCCATATTAGGAACTGTCCAGAGCAGGAGAAAATCCTCATAGAAAACCTATGCTGCTCTGGACAGTTCCTGACATGGACAGAGGTGTCAGCAGAGAGCACTGTGAGCAAGACAAAAAAGAAATTCAAAATGCAAAGAATGCGAACAGCTACTGATAAGTACTGGAAGGATAAAGATTTTTAATGGAAGTAATTTACAAATCTGTTTATCTTTCTGGCACCATTTCATTAAAAAAAAAAAAGTTTTCCACCGGAGTTCCCCTTTAACCCCTTAAGGACACGTGCATATGGGTACGCTCTTGCTCGATGGTACTTAAGGACCAGACTGGGATGACTGCTGAAATCTTTCAGCAGGCATCCCGTGCCAATGCCCAGGGGGGTCCTGAAACCCCCACTTGTCGGCGATCGCAGCCATTCCCAGTCATACCCGGAAAATAAGGGGGATCGGGGTTGTCCAAGACACCCCCGGTCCCCCTGAAGGGATAGGAGCCACCCCTCCTATCCCTGCTATTGGTCGGTCAGAAGCGACCGACCAATAGCAGATCGGGGGTGGGAGGTTAAAGTTCGGTTCCCCCATTCTGCCCACCCACTATAGTCCGGGCAGAGCAGGGGAACCGTCGGTTACTGGCGTTGGAGGTCACTCACCATCGGCGGCAGCGGGCGGAGATCGTTGGCAGCAGCGGGAGGCGATGACATGCGGCTGGCTCCCTGGTGCAGACTACGGAAGCCGGTGAGTTGCCTAGCAACATCTGGAGGGCTACAGTTTGAGACCACTATACAATGGTCTCTAAACTGTAGCCCTCCAGATGTTGCAAAACTACAACTCCCAGCATGCCCAGACAGCTGTTTGCTGTTTGGGCATGCTGGGATTTGTAGTTTTGCAACAGCTGGAGGGCTACAGTTTAGAGATCACTGTGCAGTGGTCTCTAAACTGTGGCCCTTCAGATCTTGCAAAACTACAACTCCCAACATGCCCAAACAGCAAACAGCTCTATAGTGAGACAACTGTATAGTGGTCTCAAACTGTAGCCCTCCAGATGTTGCTAGGCATGAAATTCTCTGCGGGTGCACAACATGGCTCAGGAGTGAGAGTGCACTATGTACAGTTGAGGCCTAAACTGGTAATTTGCACAGAGGTGGCTGATTTTACAGCGGTTCTGACATAAACGCAAAAAAATAAATACCCACATGTGACCCCATTTTGGAAACTACACCCTTCACAGAATGTAACAATGTGTATAGGTGTTTGACGAATTTTCATTAAAGTTGGATGGGAAAATGAAGAAAATAAATTTTTTTCACTAAAATGCTGGTGTTACCCTAAATTTTTCATTTTCACTAGGGAAAATAGGAAAAAAGCCCCCCCAAAATTTGTAACCTCATTTCTTCTGAGTATATAAATACCCCATATGTGGATGTAAAGTGCTCTGCTGGCGACAAAAATTTTATTTTTCATTTGCACAGCCCACTGTTCCAAAAATCTGTCAAACGCCAGTAGGGTGTAAATGCTCACTGCACCCCTTATTAAATTCTGTGAGGGGTGTAGTTTCCAAAATGGGGTCACGTGGGGGGGGGGGGATGGGGTTCCACTGTTCTGACACAACGGGGGCTTTGTAAATGCTCATGGCCCCTGACTTCCATTCCAAACAAACTCTCTCTCCAAAAGCTCAATGGCGCTTCTTCTCTTCTGAGCATTGTAGTGCGCCAGCAGAGCACTTGACATCCACACATGGGTATTTCCATACTCAGAAGAAATGGGGTTGCAAATTTTGGGGGGCATTTTCTCCTATTACCCCTTGTAAAATTTGGGGAAAAACCTGCATTTTAGTGAAAAAATTTTTTTTGCCATTTACACATCCGACTTTTACAAAAAGTCATCAAACACCTGTGGGGTGTTAAGACTCACTGGATGCCTTGTTACATGCCTTGAGGGGTGTAGTTTACAAAATAGTATGCCATGTGTTATTTTTTTTTGCTTTTCTGGAACAATAGGGGCTTCCTAAATGCGACAGGCCCCCCAAAAACCATTTCAGCAAAATTCACTCTCCAAAATCGCATTGTCGCTCCTTCCCTTCTGAGCCCTCTACTGCGCTCGCCGAACACTTGACATACACATATGAGGTATTTCCTTACTCGTGAGAAATGGGGTTGCAAATTTTGTGGGGCTTTTCCTCCTATTACTCCAAATTCAAAAACTGGGTCTTAATGAACATGCGAGTGTAAAAAATGAAGATTTTAAATTTTCTCCTTCACTTTGCTGCTATTCCTGTGAAACACCTAAAGGGTTAACAAACTTTCTGAATGTAATTTTGAATACTTTGAGGGGTGCAGTTTTTATTATGGGGTCATTTATTGGGTATTTCTAATATGAAGGCTCTTCAAATCTACTTCAAAACTGAACTGGTCCCTGAAAAATTCAAATTTTGAAAAGTTTGTGAAAAATTTGGAAAGTGCTGCTGAACTTTGAAGCCCTCTGATGTCTCCCAAAAGTAAAAACATGTAAACTTTATGATGTTATGATGCAAACATAAAGTAGACATATTGTGTATGTGAATCAATATGTAATTTATTTGGTATGTCTATTTTTCCTTATAAGCAGAGAGTCAACTTTTTCATAAAATTTTTGCATTTTTCACCAAGAAATTATGCAAGTATAGACGAAAATTTACCACTAACATAAAGTAGAATATGTCACGAAAAAACTATTTTGGAATCAGAATGAAAAGTAAAAGCATCCCAGAGTTATTAATGCTTAAAGTGACATTGGTCAGATGTGCAAAAAACGCTCTGGTCCTTAAGGTGAAAATGGGCTTGGTCCTTAAGGGGTTAAAAGGGGTTTTCCTTGGACTTTTTGATTGAGGACTTATTTTTAGGACAGGCCATCAATATGTTATTGGAGGGTGTCTGATACTCTGAGCCCACCCCCACCCCCTGGAGATTAGCTGTTTTCCAGAGCTGAGGAGTCTACGTACATAGTAAAAAGAGAGAGAAGCACTTTGATGGGAGCTATGCTGCAGTAAACCAAACACTACATAGTGTACAGAGCTGTTTGCTTAGGCCATCAAGTCCATGAGATTATTGCATTTTTTGAAAACTGTTTGGGATCACATATTTATACTGTTGTGCTTAGGGCTGTATTAGCTGGCCCAAGACGCCCTGTAAATCTCTTAGGTCGGCACTAGTTTACAAAGCCTATTACCTGACTCTAGCGTAGTGCATGGGATCGCTGGATCGTGTGTGTGTGTGTGTGAACTTTCCTTGTAATCAGCCGCTGGCCATATATCTCCTATTTTTACATGTGAAGATGTGCGGCCAATGGGTGATTTTTATTTATTTATAAATTTTTTTACTTTTTTTTTTTTAAGCTGGTCGAAATCAGCTGTCAAACATTCATCAGCTGATCTTAAGCCTTATTACACAGGGTAATGTTGGCCTGTACAGCCGATAATTGACCCTTTCAACAGAGGCCTCACACAAGGGGAGTTAAAGGGGTACTCCGCTGCCCTGCTTCCAGAGCTCCGCTCCCCAGCATCCGGAAGTTTATTGTTCCAAACATTGTGTGCAGGCTTCCGTGTTCAGGGCCGACCCTCGTGACGTCACGCCCACCCCCTCGTGAGGCAATCACGCCCCCTTCCCATAGACTTTCGTTGAGGGGGTGGGCATGACGTCACGAGGGGGCAGGCGTGAGGTCACGAGGGGCGGCCCTGAACATGGAAGCCCGCACACAGCGTTTGGAAGAATAAACTTCCGGACGCTAGGGAGCGGAGCTCCGGAAGCAGGGCAGCGGAGTACCCATTTAAAGGGGTAATTCAGGATTTAAAAAAAATATATTTTTATATGCTGCAGGGGCTGTAAAGTTAGTGTAGTTCATAATATAGTGTCTGTACCTGTGTGTGACGGTGGTTTTGCAAATGTGATTTTCGCCCAATATTTATTTTTAACAGCATACAAAATTACTCATGTCTCGGGATTTCCCAGGTTGCAATGCATCGAGACCTGACATCACTAGTCAGTTGTGCAAAGGCAGTCTGTCTGCTTCAATGGGCGAGTGACCGCTTGGTGGGAGAGATTATTTTGCAGCAGCTGTAGGCACCCTGATTAGAAGACTTTTTGAATGGATGCAGCTCATTTGTGCAGCAATGGGTGGGGTGGCTGATGTGTGGGAGGTAGGAATGTAACTTCACACTTACAAGCATGGAACTATGGGATGTGTAGCTTAAGAGACCAATCCCCAGCTACCCAGTTAACAAAAGGATAGCCTTTAGTATGTACTAAAATCACCTTATGATGGATTACCCGTTTAAAGGGGTACTCCAGTGGAAAACTTTTTTTTTTTTTTTAAATCAACTGGTGCCAGAAAGTTAAACAGATTTATAAATTACTTCTATTAAAAAATAAATAATCCTTCCAGTACTTATTAGCTGCTGAATGCTACAGAGGAAATGCTTTTCTTTTTGGAACACAGTGCTCTCTGCTGACATCATGAGCACAGTGCTCTCTGCTGATATCTCTGTCCATTTTAGGGACTGTCCAGAGCAGCATATGTTTGCTATGGGGATTTTCTCCTACTCTGGACAGTTCTTTAAAATGTACAGAGATGTGAGCAGAGAGCACTGTGCTCGTGATGTCAGCAGAGAGCTCTGTGTTTCAAAAAGAAAAGAATTTCCTCTGTAGTATTCAGCAGCTAATAAGTACTGGAAGGATTACGATTTTTTAATAGAAATAGTTTATAAAGAAGGTCTGAAGAAGCGCATGCGCGCGATACGGCCAGTTACCTGAAGTGCTCTCTGTCTCCCCGCTCCCCTGCCTGTCAAGTTTTCCGCTACTTTCTTTCTACTATTGCATTAATTTATAAATCTGTTTAATATTCTGGCACCAGTTGATTTAAAAAAAAAAAAAAAAAAAAAGTTTTCCACCAGAGTACCCCTTTAACCCCTTAAGCACGCAGCCCTTTTTCACCTTAAGGACTGAGCCCTTTTTCGCAATTCTGACCACCGTCGCTTTACGAATGAATAACTCGAAAACACTTTTACCGAATATTCTGATTCTGAGATAATTTTTTCGTGACATATTCTACTTTATTTTGGTGGTAAATTTTCGGCGTTACTTGCATCCTTTTTTGGTGAAAAATCTCCAAATTCCATGAAAATGTTGAAAATTTTGCATTTTTCTAACTTTGAAGCTCTCTACTTGTAAGGAAAATGGATATTCCCAATAGCTGACATCTGCCGGTAAGGACTGACATTGGAGATCGCGCCGATGTCCGTCATTTAACTGTTTAAATACCGTGCGCTCAGCCTATCACCGGCCTATCAGGAAGCAGAGCGGCGCCCGTGGGCGTAAGGTCCCCATGACGGGGAAGGGGTTACATGTCAGCTGCAGCGCTGATACAGGGTATTCAGTACATCGTGAGCCGGGCGCAGGGTAGGCTGACAGCGAGAGGAGACATCCATCCTCCCGCAACAATTCAATGACTAATCATTACAGGAGTGTGGAAAAGGAGCGAAACCATTGCAGGAGAAAAGAAAATAGCAACGCCTGAAGCACTGACTTCTTGTTCACAACAGTGAACAAACATGGCCGCAGGTGTTGACGACAATCAAAAGCAACCAGAAAAACTACTGAACTTCCGTCACAGAAAAGAGGTCAGTAAAAATCAGAAATGCTGTGGACAGATGTATAACATGTGAATTACAAAAAGTGCTAATCTCACTACAAGCACGCTAGATAACCATAAAACTGTGGTACCGGAGTAAGATCAAAATGAGCCTGGTCCTTAACCCCTTCATGACCCAGCCCATTTTCACCTTCATGACCTGGGCATTTTTTGAAAATCTGACCACTGTCACTTTAAACATTAATAACTTTGGAATGCTTTTACTTATCATTCTGATTCCGAGATTGTTTTTTCGTGACATATTCTACTTTATGTTATTGGTAAAATTTCACTGATATTTGCATCCTTTCTTGGTAAAAAATAAAAAAATTTCATGAAAATTTTGCATTTTTCTAACTTTGAAAGTCTCTGCTTGAAAGGAAAATGGATATTCCAAATAAATTACATATTGATTCACATATGTCTACTTTGTGTTTGCATAAAAAAATTGACAAGTTTTTACTTTTGGAAGACATCAGAGGGCTTCAAAGTTCCGCAGCAATTTTCCAATTTTTCTCAAGATTTTCAAAATCGTAATTTTTCAGGGCCCAGTTCAGGTTGGAAGTGGATTTTAAGGGTCTTCATATTAGAAATACCCCATAAATGACCCCATTATAAAAACTGCACCCCCCAAAGTATTCAAAATGACATTCAGTAAGTGTTTTAACCCTTTAGGTGTTTCACAGGAATAGCAGCAAAGTGAAGGAGAAAATTCTAAATCTTCATTTTTTACACTCGCATTTTCTTGCAGACCCAATTTTTGGATTTTTACAAGGGGTAAAAGGAGAGAAATCACCCTAAAATTTGTAACCCAATTTCTCTCGAGTAAGGAAATACCTCATATGCGTATGTAAAGTGTTCGGCGGGCGCAGTAGAGGGCTCAGAAGGGAAGGAGCGACAATGGGATTTTGGAGAGTGAGTTTTTCTGAAAGGGTTTTTGGGGGGCATGTCCCATTTAGGAAGCCCCTATGGTGCCAGAACAGTGGACCCCCCCACATGTGACCCCATTTTGGAAACTATACCCCTCATGGAATTTAATAAGGGGTGCAGTGAGTATTTACACCTCACTGGCGTTTGACAGATATTTGAATTTTATTTTTCATTTTCACAGACCACTGTTCCAAAAATCTGTCATACGCCAGTGGGGTGTAAATGCTCACTGCACCCCTTATTACATTCCGTGAGGGGTGTAGTTTCCAAAATGGGGTCACATATGGATATTTATTGTTTTGCGTTTGTCAGAACTGCTGTAACAATCAGCCACCCCTGTGCAAATCGCCTCAAATGTACATGGCGCACTCTCCCTTCTGGGCCTTGTTGTGCGCCCCCAGAGCACTTTGCGCCCACATATGGGGCATCTCCGTAGTCGGGAGAAATTGCATTACAAATTTTGGGGGTCTTTTTTCCCTTTTACCTCTTGTGAAAATGAAAAGTATAGGGCAACACCAGCATGTCAGTGTAAAAAATTTATTTTTTTACACTAACATGCTGGTGTAGACCCCAACTTCACCTTTTCATAAGGGGTTAAAGAAGAAAAAGCCCCCCAAAATTTGTAAGGCAATTTCGCCCGAGTACGGCGATACCCCATATGTGTCCCAAAACTGTTGCCCTGAAATACGACAGGGCTCCAAAGTGAGAGAGCGCCATGCGCATTTGAGGCCTGAATTAGGGATTTGCATAGGGGTGGACATAGGGGTATTCTATGCCAATGATTCCCAAACAGGGTGCCTCCAGCTGTTGCAAAACTCCCAGCATGCCTGGACAGTCAATGGCTGTCCGGCAATACTGGGAGTTATTATTTTGCAACAGCTGGAGGCTCCGTTTTGGAAACAGTAGCGTACCAGACGTTTTTCATTTTTGGGGGGGAGGGGGGCTGTGTAGGGGTATGTGTATATGTAGTGTTTTTTTACTTTTTATTTTAGGTTAGTGTTAGTGTAGTGTAGTGTTTTTAGGGTACAGTCACATGGGCAGAGGTTCACAGCAAGTTTACCGCTGGAAGTTTGAGCTGCAGCGCAAAATTTGCGCCATCTCAAACTTGCAGCACTCACTGTAAACCTCCGCCCATGTGAGTGTACCCTGTACATTCACATTGGGGGGAGCGGGCAAACATCCAGCTGTTGCAAACTCCGAGCATGCCCTTTTAGCTGTCCGTGCATGCTGGGAGTTGTAGTTTTGCAACAGCTGGAGGAACACTGGTTTGGAAACACTAAGTTAAGTAATAAACTTTCAAGTGTTTTGCAACCAAACTTAGTGTTTCCAAACCAGTGTGCCTCCAGCTGTTGCAAAACTACAACTCCCAGCATGCATGGTCTGTCAGTGCATGCTGGGAGTTATAGTTTTGCAACAATTGCAACAGCTGGAGGCACTGAGGTAGGAAACGGACAATGTTTCCCAACTAGTGTGCCTCCAGTTGTTGCAAAACTACAACTCCCAGCATGCCCAGACTGCCCAGGCATGCTGGAAGTTGTAGTTCGGCAATATCTGAAGGATCAGATGTTGCCGAACTACAACTTCCAGCATGCTTGGGCAGTCTGGGCATGCTGGGAGTTGTAGTTTTGCAACATCTGGTGGTCCACAGTTTGGAGACCACTGTATAATGGTCTCCAATCTGTGCTCTTCCAGATGTTAGAGAACTACAACTCCCAGCATGCCTGGACAGACTGAGCATGCTGGGAGTTGTAGTTTTGCAACATCTGGAAGAGCACAGATTGGAGACCATTATACAGTGGTCTCCAAACTGTGGGTCTCCAGATGTTGCAAAACTACAACTCCCAGCATGCCCAGAAAGCCAAAGGCTGTCTGGGAATGCTGGGAGTTGCAGTTTTGAAACTCTCAGAGGCAGCAGTGAGATCGCTTTGCGGCGATCTCACTGCTGCCAATGAAGATGCCGCACTGCTGCCGGAAACTCACCTCCGGGACGCAGTGCCGCCGGGACCGCATGGAGGACGCCGGGACCGCCCGGGACACCGCTCCGACGGGTAAGTGACGCCGGGGGACAGGTCAGGGACACTTAGCAGAGCGGTGTGTGTCCCGATCCCCGTGATCCGGACTCACACACCGCGCTGCTAAGTATTCTGATAGCGAAACGCTGCTATCAGCTAGTCAGATTTGACCAGCTGATAGCAGCGATCGCTGGGGGGGGGGGGGGGGGGGGGGGGGGAATGAAACCCCCCGTGGTCGCACGGTAAGATGGCTGGCTATCAGTGATAGCCACCATCTTTCCGGGCGCTGCGGGGTGCCGCGAGTAGCGGCAGTAATGTTCATGACGTACCTGTATGTCATGGGTCGGGAACACCTTGCCACCCATGACGTACAGGTATGTCATAGGTCGGGAAGGGGTTAAAGGGGTACTCCGGTGAAAACCTTTTTTCTTTTAAATCAACTGGTGGCAGAAAGTTAAACATATTTGTAAATTACTTCTATTAAAAAATCTTAATCCTTCCTGTACTTATTAGCTGCTGAATACTACAGAGGAAATTCTTTTCTTTTTGGAATGCTCTCTAATGACATCACGAGCACAGTTCTCTCTGCTGACGTTATTATTATAATAATAATAACGCTTTATTTATTGTTGTCCTTAGTGGGATTTGAACCCTGCAAGGCAGCAGTGCTAACCACTGAGCCACCATGCTGCCCTTAGCATACATCTGCTATGTATAATTGCTAAAATGGACAGAGATGTCGGCAGAGAGCACTGTGTTCGTGATGTCATCAGTGTTCCAAAAAGAAAGGAATTTCCTCTGTAGCATTCAGCAGCTTATAAGTACTGGAAGGATTAAGATTTTTTAATAGAAGTAATTTACAAATATGTTTAACTTTCTGCCACCAGTTGATTTAAAAGAAAAAAAGGTTTTCACCGGAGTACCCCTTTAAGGGTTTAATGCCTACTTAGTTAGTGGTGGATTTACAAATATTTCCAATAAGAGAAGGAACAGAAATAAAGTGCATACGTGACTGAGTATTTCGGGAGCTAAAAGTATATGCATAAATAAATATATAAGATCAACTGCATAAACACTATTAGCAGAGAGAGGAGTATACTTGGTATAGAGAGTGCATGATGAAACGTGATAGGAGCAGGACGGGGATAAAGTGCTTAAATTGCTGAAAATGCTTTAGATACCATAATCTGAGTTAAAAAGAACACAGATATGAATAAAAAATGTGCTAATAAAATGGGATTGTTTTATTTTACTACCGTATATACTCTAGTATAAGCCGACCCGAGTATAAGCCGAGGCCCCTAATTTCAACCCAAAATCCCAGGAAAAGTTATTGACTCGAGTATAAGCCTAGGGTGGGAAATACATCAGACCCCCGTCATTAACATCCTCATCATCATCACCCTGTCATCATCCAGACCCTCATCATCATCACCTGTCATCATCCCCTTGTCATCATCCCACACACCCCCTTCATCATCCCCTTGTCATCATCCCCACCCCCCTTCATCATCCCCTTGTCATCATCCCACACCCCCCTTCATCATCCCCTTGTCATCATCCCCACCCCCCTTCATCATCCCCTTGTCATCATCCCACACCCCCCCTTCATCATCCCCTTGTCATCATCCCCACCCCCCTTCATCATCCCCTTGTCATCATCCCACACCCCCCCTTCATCATCCTCTTGTCATCATCCGCCCTCAGTGGTCTTCAACCTGCGGACCTCCAGAGGTTTCAAAACTACAACTCCCAGCAAGCCCGAGCAGCCATCGGCTGTCCGGGCTTGCTGGGAGTTGTAGTTTTGAAACCTCTGGAGGTCCGCAGGTTGAAGACCACTGCGGCCTTCGACATCATCCAGCCCCCTCTCACCCCCTTTAGTTCTGTACAGTACTCGCCTCCGCTCGGCGCTGGTCCGGTGCTGCAGGACTGTCCGGTGCTGCAGGACTGTCCGGTGCTGCAGGACTGTCCGGAGAGGAAGTCGTCCGGTGGGATAGTGGTTCCGGGCTGCTATCTTCACCGGGGGCGCCTCTTCTCCGCGCTTCGGGCCCAGAATAGAGGCGTTGCCTTGACGATGATGCAGAAGTACGTTGGTAATGAACGTACCTCTGCGTCGTCGTCCAGGCAACGTGACTATTCTGGGGCCGGGCCCGAAGCGCTCAGAAGAGGCCTCCCCGGTGAAGATAGCAGCCCGTAACCACTATCCCACCGGACGACCTCCTCTCCGGACAGTCCTGCAGCACCGGACCAGCGCCGAGCGGAGGCGAGTACTGTACAGAACTAAAGGGGGTGAGAGGGGGCTGGATGATGTCGAAGGTCGCAGTGGTCTTCAACCTGCGGACCTCCAGAGGTTTCAAAACTACAACTCCCAGCAAGCCCGGACAGCCGATGGCTGCCCGGGCTTGCTGGGAGTTGTAGTTTTGAAACCTCTGGAGGTCCGCAGGCTGAAGACCACTGCGGGTGGAGAGTTCACTCGAGTATAAGCCGAGGAAGGTGTTTTCAGCACGAAAAATCGTGCTGAAAAACTCGGCTTATACTCGAGTATATACGGTATTATAACTACATGCACCACAGAATTGTCCACTTCTGACCCCTATAACTTTTTATTTTTCCATATATATGGATGTATGAGGGCTAATTTTTTGCGCTGTGATCTGAAGTTTTTATCTGGAGCATTTTTATTTTGATGGAACCTTTTGACTGTGTTTTATTATTTTAATTTTTTTCTAGTATATGAAGTGACCAAAAATACGCATTTCTGGACTTTGGAATTTTTTTACACTTGTGACTTTGACCATGCAGTTTAATTAACATTATATTTTAATAGTTCAGACATTTACGCACAGGGCAATACCACACATGTTTAGGTTTTACGTTTTTTACATTTTTCTATTTGAAAAATGGGAAAAGGGGGGTGATTTAAACTTTTATTAGGGAATGGGTTAATGCATATTTATTTTTTTACACTTTATCTTAGTCCCCATAGGGGACTATAACATGCCATATTTAGATTGCATACACTGATCAATGCTTCTCCATAGTAGAGCATTGATCAGTGTTATCGGTGCTCCATTGCTTCAGCCTTGCAAAGCTGAACGAAAGGTTGGAGCACAGCTCAAACAGCTGGGAGGAAGGTAAGACTCCTCCACCCATCCTCTCAGCTGATCTGGATGCCGAGGTTTCGTTGCGGCAGTCCCGGTCAGCCCACTGAGTTAGCTGGGAACGGAATTAACCGCTATTAGATGCCGCAATCAAAGCTTTTAGACACTGCGTCTAAATGGTTAATGCCGGACAACAGCCCAATCGGCCATGTCCGGCATTAGCCGTGGGTCCCGGTTGCTGAAAGCAACCGGGATCCATAGTGTATGATACGCACTCACCGTCAGGGCGTGCATCATACAGTGGGAGCCCGCAGTGGATGTACATATATGTCCATTTGCGCGAAAGGGTTAAATTTTGCGATCATAGCATTTAAATGGCTAAATCACAGGAGTCACACCTATTTGGTATCTGATCTCCACACCTGATCTGCACAAGTACTACAACTTTACATATACACGCATCCTTACACAGTAAACCCCCCCCCCCCGTAAAATTTAAGAACGTCTTGTACGGCACTGTTTCCTAAATGGTGCCTCCAACTGTTGCAGAACAACTACTCCCAGCATTGCCAGATACGCATTCACTGTCCATGTTCGGGAGTTTTGCAACAGCTGGAGGCACCCTGTTTTGGAAATACTGCCGTAGGGTATTTTTGATGGAGGGGCAAACGCCATGCTTGCATCCTGGTCCACCCCTATGCAAATCCCTAATTTACGCCTTTGATGTGCATAACGCCCTCTCACTTCGGAGCTCTGGCGTATTTCAAGGCAAAAGTTTAGTGCCACATATGGGGTATTCCCTTACTTGGGAGAATTTGTGTTAAACATTTTGGAGGGCTTTTACCGCTTATGAAAAGAAAAAGTTGGGGACTACACCAGCATGTTCCAAGATCCAGAGATATGCACCTACAACCCAGCCTCTCAGACACACCTGTGCAGCTGACCCGCCAGCACTGCCCCGGCTTCCATTGAGTGCATTCAACCAAAAGAAACCAATGTCCAGCACTAGGTGATCCAATAAAATCTTGTCTTTATTGGAGATTCACAAATTCATGGGATAAGACGCAGGTACATGAAAACTTCTGACGCGTTTCACAAAGTATTGCGCTTAGTCATTCTATGAATTCTATGAACCCCTCAAGGAATGTAACAAGGGGTGCAGTGAGCCTTTTCAAACCACAGGTTTCTGACAGATTTTTGGAACAGTGGTCTGAGAAAATGAAAAAAAATTTCACATGCACAGCCCACTGTTCTAAAACTCTGTCAAACACTAATGGGGTGTAAACGCTCACTGCACCCCTTGTTATGTTCGTTGAGGGGTGTAGTTTCCCAAATAGTGTGCCATGTGTTTTTTTTTTTTTTTTTTTTTTTTTTTTTTTTTTTTTTTGCTGTTCTGGCACCATAGGGGCTTTCTAAATACGACATGCCCCCTAAAAAACATTTCAGCAAAATTCTTTCTCCAAAAGCCAAATTTTGCTCTTTCTCTTCTGAGCCCTGTAGTGCGCACGCAGAGCACTTTATGTCCACATATGGGGTATTTTCTCCTATTAACCCAGAGAGTTTCAAAGTTGGAAAAATGCAACATTTTGAAATTTTTTATGAAATATTGGAATTTTTATAAAGTATCGACAAAAAATTACCACTATCTTAAAGTAGAATATGTGCCGGAAAAAAATCTCGGTATTAGAATGATAGTTAAAAGCAACCCAGAGTTATTAATGTATAAAGTGACACAAATCAGATTGGCAAAAAATGCCCTGGTCCTTAAATGGGCTCTCTAATTAAAACTACATTTTGCTATTGCACTCCTTATGGTAAATACAATATCTTTCCAATGTACTTTGTTAAAAAAAAAAAAAGTTTTCTATGTTTTATTTGTGTTTTAAGAAGCTGCCACTAGGTGTCTCTCTACAGAGCACATTTTGCCCCATCTCTTGCACAGACTTTAGACTCCTGCTGGCCTGGCAGAAGTCCAAAATCAGGAAATGCAGTCTGGAGTGCTGAGGGGTGTGTTTGCGTCCTTAGTCAATCATAGCTTATTTCACACACTGAACTGCTCTGGGCTGTGTGTAGCAGAGTGAGGGAGGAAGTTCTCCCCTGTATGGCTTCAGATGATGAAACTGAGCAAAAAAATACCGAGCAAAATCAAGATAGAAAACAAAAAAAAAAAAAATAAAGGCAGGGGGTGGTTTATCATGATGGGGAAGTGAACTGGGAGGATTATAAAATGTCACAAGATCATGAGAGGTGCTCTTTATATGGGCACTGTCATATATATGTTCTACATCTTGGCAAAGCAATAGTTTTTCTAATATACTACTTTTAAAAAAAATCACATTTTATTAAAGAAAACTGCCTCCGAAAATCGCACCACTGGGGGTCCCCATACCTCCTGGGACACTGATAAGTCCCACAGCAGCATGAGAGTTTCCAAGGGTCATGGACACGAGATGGCTGATTGACAAGGCTGCAGGAGGAACACAGCCTGCAACTACACTGCTGTAACACAGAGTTTTACCAATCATGTGCCCCCAGCTGTTGCAAAACTACAACTCCAAGCATGCCTGGACAGTCAAAGGATGTCTGGGCATGCTGGGAGTTGTAGTTTTGCAAAAGCTGTAGGCACACAGCTGAGGGCAACACTGCTGTAAAAAAGTGTTATCCAAACACTGTACCTCCAACTATTCCAAAACTACAAGTCCCAGCATTACAGGACTGCTTAAGGATGAGACACATGCAATTACTTATGCAATTGCTGTAGCCTTTTTATGGAAGCATGGCAGCCTCTTCAGCTTTTCTATAAGCTTCAAGTCTTTTTCTATTTGTAAATTCTGTACTATTTGTTACAATAGTACAAGGTACTGTAGCATTGTGCTATACACTTAAAGGAGAACTCCAGAATAGAAAAATTGTCCTCCATACTGCCGGCAGTAAAAAAAAAAAAAATAGATACATACCTTCCTTCGCTCCCCCAATGCCTCCGGTAACCCCCTTCCTGTCTCCGCCGCTATCCTCTTCCTGGTCGCCGGTGGTCGGCGAGTCATACTGCACTCAGCCAATCACCGTCCGCAGCGAAGTCCCGACTCGGACAGCGATAGGCTGAGTGGCAGTGTGACAGCAGGTGCCGTCACACTGTCACACTGTCGGGACTTCGCTGTGGCCGGTGATTGGCTTAGTGCAATATGACTCGCCGACCACCGGCATCCAGGAAGAGGATGGTGGCGGAGACCGGAGTGGGTTACCAGAGGCACAGGGGGAGAGAAGGAAGGTATGTATCTATTTTTTTTTTTTACTGACGGCAGTATGGAGGACAGTTTTTCTATTCTGGAGTTCTCCTTTAAATGGGACAATGCTGCAGTACCGTGCACTTTTCTACAAATAGTAGGAAGTCTTCAAGTACTGTATGTACCTGCCTGCAGACAATGGGGGGCATTCATCATTGTAGGTGTAAATAAAGCTTTTTCCTACACCACTTTTTTTGTGTGCTATAATGTGTAGGAGCACCAAATTTATTAAATGGTCACAGAGCATTTGATAAATTTTGTGCAGGTCACATTTTCTGAAATTTCACTCTTCACATACACCAAAAAGCTAAGTCTGGGCTGGTGTAGTTTTAGAGACTTTTCAATGGTTTTGCACCTTTTTTGCACCTTTTCACAAAAAGGCGCAGTTCATAAAACCCTTCCATATCATGCGTATTTCCAAAATCAGTGGATTACAACTCAAAATCAGCAGAAATGTGTAAATCAAAAGGTGCAAAAAAGTTACAAAAAAAAGGAACACTGGCGTCAAAATAGTACCAAATGTAGATGGAAAAAAAGGGTAAACACAAAGATAAATGCCGACCAATGTACAGCATGGAAAAGGTTTTGGGACTGACAGAAATTCTTGCCTAACCAGTGCTTGGAGTTTATAAATACTTGTGTGTTTTTGTTTGTCCAACCACTTTTTGAGGATTGACCACAGGTTCTCAATGGGATCTGGGGCCACTTAGTTATCACTTTTTACTTGTGACCTTCTCCATCATGCTGGAAAAATCATTGTTCATCACCACATTTCTCCTAGATTATTGCTCTTGGAGGACGATTAGATGCCAATATTTACTTAGGATAGTGTTCTTAGGCAAAATTGTGAGTGTTCCCAATCCCCTGTATGAAAAGCAGCTCACACATGAATGCGCTAAGAATGTTTTACTGCTGGAATAACACAGAACTCATGGTTGCACTAATCTTTTCTTTGTTGGACAACCATGCTTCCAGATCTTCCAAACAGTCTGCAGTATATAGCTCAGACAATTGGCATATTTTGGTGCTTTTCCCAATGAATGCAAGCTCTCATATACAAATGCAAACTTTATTTTTGAGATACAATAATGCAACACCTTTTTTATTTTTTCTTGAAAGATTTTAAAATAAACATACAGTAGGCAAAAAAAGAAGAAACATAACAAATAACATAAGTAAATAAAAATACCATGTCATCAATGAAAACATGCAAAATTAGATATCACTATACATAACACAATATTCTAAGGATGGATAAAGCGGCAATTAATAGGTATGATTTACATGAGTTAATGGGGAGGGCAATCCACTTTAGAGGTAGTCGAAGGGCTTACCTCTTGTTCCTGGTGTCCATGGCTCTCTCATTGATAGGCTTTATCAATGGAGCGCAGAGCACATGGATTAATAAGTTCAATAGAACTGCATTGATCTGTATCTAATGATTCCTTCTAAAAGTCCCCTAAGGGACTAATAGAGTGTTAAAAAGAAAAAAGTTTTTAATAAAAGTTTAAAAGAGACACATTAACCCCTTCCATATTAAGAGTTTAAATCACACCCTTTTCCTATATAAAAAACATAAACATAATAAAATTATGTTTAAAAAAAATATTTGGTATCTCCTCGTGCGCAATTGTCTGTACTATTAAAATATAACATTATATATCCTGTACAGTACATGACGTAAATGTAAAGAAAAAAAATACCGAACCCCAGAATTGCATTTTTTATAACATCATATCCCATAAAAATAAAGTAAAAAGCGATTAAAAAGTAATCACAATACCAAAATTGTACCGATACAAGCAACAGATTATGGCACAAATAAGTCCTCATAAAGTCTGGTATATAAAAAAAAATACCTACAGGGTCAGAAAATGTCAATTAAAAAAAAAATTCGAAAAAGTTTTAGAATTTTTACAAAATTTGTAAAACATGACAGAAACTATACAAAGTTGGTATTGCTGTAATCAGGCCAACCTAAAGTATCAAAATAACAGGTCATGTGATGCTCCTTTGAACTCACCTGGGGCAAGTAACAGGTCTGTGCAATATAAAAATCACAATAAAAAAGAGAGAAGTTCTCTTAGTCTTTGCATTTGCAAGTATGGACAACAGAAAAAGAAGAAGAGAACTGTCTGAGGGCTTGAGAACCAAAATTTTGGAAAAATATCAACAATCTCAAGGTTACAAATCCATCTCCAGAGATCTAGATTTGCCTTTGTCCACAGTGCGCAACATTATCAAGAAGTTTGCAACCCATGGCACTGTAGCTAATTTCCCTGGGCATGGATGGAAGAGAAAAATTGATGAAAGGTGTCAATGCAGGATAGTCCGCATGGGGGATAAGCAGCCCCAAACAAGTTCCAAAGATATTCAAGATGTTCTGCAGACTCAGGGAGCATCAGTGTCAACGCAAACTATCTGTCGACATTTAAAAGAAATGAAATGCTATGGCAGGAGACTCAGTAGGACCCCACTGCTGACCCAGAGACATAAAGAAGCAAGACTGCATTTTGCCAAAATGAACTTGAGTAAGCCAAAATCCTTCTGGGAAAACGTCTTGTGGACAGATGAGACCAAGGTAGAGCTTTTTGGTAAAGCACATCATTCTACTGTTTACCGAAAACGGAATGAGGCCTACAAAGAAAAGAACACAGTACCTACAGTGAAATATGGTGGAGGTTCAATTATGTTTTGGGGTTGTATTGCTGCCTCTGGCACTGGGTGCCTTGAATGTGTGCAAGGCTCCATGAAATCTAAGGATTTTGGGTCTTCCAGCAGGACAATGACCCCAAACATAAGTCAAAAAGTACCCAGAAAAGGATGGCAACAAAGTGCTGGAGAGTTCTGAAGTGGCCAGCAATGAGTCCAGATCTAAATTACATTGAACACCTGTGGAGAGATCTTAAAATTGCTGTTGAGAAAAGGCGCCCTTCCAATAAGAGAGAGCTGGAGCAGTTTGCAAAGGAAGAGTGGTCCAACATTCCGGCTGAGAGGTGTAAGAAGGTTATTGATGGTTATAGGATGCAACTGATTTCAGTTATTTTTTCCAAAGGGTATGCAACCAGATATTAAGTTAAGGGTGCCAATAATTTTGTCCAGCCCATTTTTGGAGTTTGGTGTGACATTATGTCCAATTAGCTTTTTTCCTCCCTTTTTTGGTTTAGTTCCAATACCCACAGAGGAAATAAACATGTGTATAGCAAAAAATGTGTTACTGCAATCCTTTTCTGTGAGAAATACTTAATTTTCTATAAACATTTTAGGGGTGCCAACATTTACGGCCATGACTTTGTGTGTATGTATATATATATATATATATATATATATATATATATATACATATATATACATATATATATATATATATACACTGCTCAAAAAAATAAAGGGAACACTTAAACAACACAATGTAACTCCAATTCAATCACACTTCTGTGAAATTACAATGTCCACTCAGGAAGCAACACTAATTGACAATCAATTTCACATGCTTGGATATATCACATTACCACACCAAAATGATCCTAGCTGCAGCTATACTAAAAGCACACGTCAATAATTAAATCAATAACATAATAGTATGCACTGCTAGTCATATGTAATGAGGTGATGTATAGGTAGTGCGTACCTGATCCTGTAGTAGGGAAGAGTTTGTCAAGGAGGAGCTTGTCAATGATGCAGGTGAAAGGAGTATATATACTTAAAGGTATTGCTTGAAATAGAGACACGTAGGTACTGGGGTTATACCTGACGCAATTATTCACCGGGCTGGTGCAAAGAAGTTGGCCGGGCGAGTGGATGCTATGGGAGATGACTGTTCTAAATATGCACTGGTGCGCGCTCTAAAAAATAATATAACACAAAAAGTCCAATAAATGTCCTGAGATTACTGTATTACTGACTATCCAGGCATGCTGGTAGTTTAGCAACAGCTGGATGCACCCTGTTAAGGGTAGTCTACGCCAGTGATTCCCAATGTCTACCCCTAATTTAGTCTTCCAATGCGCATGGTGCTCTCTCACTTTGGAGCCCTGTCATATTTCAAGGAAACAGTTTGGGACCACATATATGGTGTTTCCGTACTCGGGAGCAATTGCGTTACAAATTTTGGGGGGCTTTTACCCCTTATAAAAAGGAACAGTTGGGGTCTACACCAGCCTGTTAGTGTAAAAAAATAAAAATGTTTACACTAACATGCTGATGTTGCCCCATACTTTTTATTTTCACAAGAGGTAAAAGGAAAAAAAAGACCCCCAAAATTTGTAACACAATTTCTCCTTAGTACGGAAATACCCCATATGTGGGCGTAACATGCTCTGCGGGCGCACAACAATGCTCAGGAGTGAGAGTGGACTATGTATATTTGAGGCCTAAATTGGTGATTTGCACAGGGGTGGCAGATTTTATAGTGGTTCTGACATAAATGCTAAAAAATAAATACCCACTTGTGACCCCATTTTGGAAACTACACCCCTCACGGAACGTAACAAGAGCCTCAACACCCCACGGGTGTTTGACGAATTTTCGTTAAAGTTGGATGGGAAAAAAAATAAATAATTTTTAACTAAAATGCTGATGTTACTCAAAATTTTTCAAAATAGGAAAAAGCCCCCCAAAATTCGTAACCCCATTTCTTCTGAGTAAGAACATACCCCATATGTGGATGTAAAGTGCTCTGCGGGCGAACTACAATGCTCAGAAGAGAACGAGCGCCATTGGTCTTTTGGAGAGAAAAGTTGTCTGGATTTGAAGGCTACGTGTTTACAAAGCCCCCATGGTGCCAGAACAATGCACTCCCCATGTGACCCCCATTTTGGAAACTACACCTCTCATGGAATGTAATACGGGGTACAGTGAGCATTTACGCCCCGCAGGTGTCTGACAGATTTTTGGAACAGTGGTCCGTGAAAATAAAACATTACATTTTTCATTTGCACAGCCCACTGTTCCAAAGATCTGTCAAACGCCAGTGGGTTGTAAATGCTCACTGCACCCCTTATTAAATTCTGTGATGGGTGTAGTTTCTAAAATGGGGTCACATTTGGGGGGGTCCACTGTTCTGTCATCACAGGGGACTTTGTAAACGCACATGGCCCCCGACTTCCATTCCAAACAAATTCTCTCTCCAAAAGCTCAATGGCGCTCCTTCTCTTCTGAGCATTGTAGTGCGCCAGCAGAGCACTTGACGTCCACACGTGGGGTATTTCCATGCTCAGAAGAAATGGGGTTAAAAATTTTGGGGGGCATTCTCTCATATTACCCCTTAAAAAATGTAAAATTTGGGGAGAAAACTGCATTTTAGTGAAAAAAAATAAATGACACATCCGAATTTAACGAAAAGTCGTCAAACATCTGTGGGAGTTAAGGCTCCCTGGACCACTTGTTACATGCCTTGAGGGGTGCAGTTTCTAAAATAGTATGCCATGTGTTTTTTGTTTTTTTTTATGTGCTGTTATGGCACCATAGCGGCTTCCTAAATGCGACATGCCCCCCAAAAACCATTTCAGCAAAATTCACTATCCAAAATCCCATTGTCGCTCCTTCCCTTCTGAGCCTTCTAGTGCACCCACAGAACACTTGACATCCACATGAGGTATTTCCTTACTTAAGAGAAATTGGGTTACAAATTTTGGGGGGCTTTTTCTCCTATTACCCCTTGTAAAAATTCCAAAACTGGGTCTACAACAACATGCGAGTGTAAAAGATTTTGAATTTTCTCCTTCACTTTGCTGCTATTCCTGTGAAACCCCTAAAGGGTTAACAAACTTTCTAAACATAATTTTGAATACTTTTAGGGGTGCAGTTTTTATAATGGGGTCACTTTTGGGGTATTTCTAATATGAAGGCCCTTCAAATACACTTCAAAACTGGACTGGTCCCTGAAAAATTCCGATTTTGAAAATTTTGTGAAAAATGTTAAAATTGCTGCTGAACATTGAAGCCCTCTGATGTCTTCCAAAAGTAAAAACATGTCAACTTTATGATGCCAACAAAGTAGACATATTGTATATATGAATCAATATATAATTTATTTGAAATGTCTATTTTCCTTACAAGCAGAGAGCTTCAAAGTTAGAAAAATGCTACATTTTCAAATTTTTCATGAAATTTTGGAATTTTTCACCAAGAAATGATGCAAGTATTGATGAAAATTTACCACTATATTGAAGTAGAATATGTCACGCAAAAACAGTCTCTGAATCACAATAATAAGTAAAAGCATGCCAGAGTTATTAATACTTAAAGTGACAGTGGTCTGATGTGTAAAAGATGCTCTGGTCCTTAACCCCTTAACGACGCAGGATGTAAATGTACATCCTGGTGAGGTGGTACTTAACACACCAGGACGTACATTTACGTCCTATACGTAACCGCGAGCATCGAAGCGATGCTCGGGTCATGCGTGGCAGGTCGCGGCTGCTGATAGCAGCCAGGGACCCGCCGGTAATGGCCGACATCTGCAACTCCTTAGATGCCGTGATCAATACAGATCACGGCATCTGCGGTCAATAAAATGGATGATCGGATCGCCCGCAGCCCTGCCGCAGCGATCCGATCATCCAGAATAGCAGACGGAGGTCCCCTCACCTGCCTCCGCTGCCTTCCACGGGTCTTCTGCTCTGGTCTGAGATTGAGCAGACCAGAGCAGAAGATGACCGATAACACTGATCGGTGCTATGCCCTATGCATAGCACTGAACAGTATTAGCAATCGAATGATTGCTAATCGAATAGTCCTATGGGGACTATTAAAGTGTAAAAATAAAAGTAAAAAAAGTTAAAAATAAAAGTAAAATAATTTGAAAAACCCCTCACCCAATAAAAATGTGAAATTGTCAGTTTTTCCCCATTTTACCCCCAAAAAGTGTAAAAAAATAAAAAAATAAAAAAAGCTTTTTAATAAACATATTTGGTATCACCGCATGCGTAAATATCCAAACTATTAAAGGGGTACTCCGCCCCTGGCATCTTATCCCCTATCCAAAGGATAGGGGATAAGATGTTAGATTGCCACGGTCCCACTGCTGGGGACCCCGGGGATCGCCGCTGCGGCACCCCGCTATCATTACTGCCCAGAGCGAGTTCGCTCTGAGCGTAATGACGGGCGATACAGGGGCCGGAGCAACGTGACGTCATGCCCTCATGACATCACGGCCCGTCACCTTAATGCAAGTCTATGGCAGGGGGTGTGACGTATGCCACGCCCCCTCCCATAGACTTGTATTGACGGGGGCGGGCCGTGACATCACGAGGGGCGGAGCCGTGACGTAACGATGCTCCGGCCCATGTATTGCCTGTCATTACGTGCAGAGCGATCTCGCTCTGTGCAGTAATGATAGCGGGGTGCTGCAGCAGCGATCCCCGGGGTCCCCAGCAGTGGGACCGTGGCAATCTAACATCTTATCCCCTATCCTTTGGATAGGGAATAAGATGTCTAGGGGTGGAGTAGCCCTTTAAAATATAATGTTAATTATCCTGTTAACATGTTAAAAGTCCAAAATTTGACAACATTTTATTCCAAATAAATTGATTAAAAAATGCATTAAAAGTTTTATATATGCAAATTTCGTATACATTTTTTTTTACAGATCACTTAGCAAAAAGTGAGCCCTCATACCACCGCTTATACGGAAAAAATGAAAAAGTTATAGGTCAGCAAAATAGAGGGATTTTAAACGCACTAATTTGGTTAAAAAGTTTGCCTTTTTTTTTTTTGCGGTATAATAATAGAAAAGTATGTAATCATGGGTATCATTTTAATTATATTGACCTACAGAAGAAAGAAAACAGGTCAATTTTACCGTAAAGTGTACAGCATGAAAACGAAACCTTCCAAAATTTGCAAAATTGCTGTTTTCTTTCCCACACAAATAGTATTTTGTCATTACAAAGGACAACTGGTTGCACAAAAAACAAGCCCTCATACTAGTCTGTGGATGAAAATATAAAAGAGTTATGATTTTTAGAAGGCGAGGAGGAAAAAACGAAAACATAAAACTAAAATTGTCTGAGTCCTTAAGGTCCAAATGGGCTGAGTCCTTATTGGTTAAAGGGGTACTCCTGTGGAAAACTTTTTCTTAAATCAACTGAGGAAATGATTTTTTTTGGAACACAGAGCTCTCTGCTGACATCATGACCACAGTGCTCTCCGCTGACATCTCTGTCCATTGTAGGAACTGTGCAGAGCAGCATATGTTTGCTATGGGGATTTTCTCCTACTCTGGACAGTTCTTAAAATGGACAGAGATGTCAGCGGAGAGCACTGTGGTCTTGATGTCAGCAGAGAGCTCTGTGTTCCAAAAAGAAAACCATTTCCTCTGTAGTATTCAGCAGCTAATAAATACTGGAATGATTAAGATTTTTTAATAGAAGTAATTTACAAATCTGTTTAACTTTCTGGCACCAGTTGATTTAAAAAAAAAAAAAAAAAAAAAAAAAAGGTTTTCCACGGGAGTACCCCTTTAAGGTGAAAATGGGCTTGGTCCTTAAGGGGTTAAGTAAAAATTAGGTACACTTTTGTACTTTTCTGTATTTATTATAGGCTCAGAATCTTCTTGTTGACATGCGGTTATTTTGTTTTTTCATGATATAGTACAGTATATTTTAAGACTGGTCACAAGGAGAATGTGCATGCTCTGATATTTATTTTAAGGAGATAAGACACCTCTTACTAGACAAGATATCGGTATGCCGGCTGCTACAGATTGAGCTGTTACATGACATTCTTGTTGATGCACATTTTTTTTCTGAAATAATCTAAGTGGAAACATTCTAGTTTGGACATATTCATGATAAGGCACCACTCAGAAGGTGCCAGTGTCTATATCTCCTGTCTTTGTGCTATGCATACATAACATATTCCACCACTGGTGGTTTCATTTGAGCTGCGATCCAAGTTCTTGTGTTTAATTATGTGTCAAATGATCATTGCACATGAAAGTTTGTCACTTGTTCTATGCATATGAAAACACTGGCACAGTCAAATAGATTTTAGTCTATAGCATACCTTTTTATGTAAGCTGGTCTTTTCTTCATTTTTCCTTAAAAAAACAATACAAAAAACACCCTTTTAGGAGTGGCCCAGAATGTCAAACAGGTTTTGCAAGGGTCCACTGGGCTTTATCCCCTTTCCCTCTATGACATTACACCTGCCTTTCTTTCTTTGACAAACATGGTTCCTCTGCCGGTGGTGAGCTGTGTTGAAATTTGATGTATGTGCCGTGATTGTGGATTGCGATACATGCATATGAGCTTAATACCTAACCTGTCAGACTTACTGCGCGTATCCCAAAAGCTAGAGGCAGAGAGCTTGCTTCTTGCCTTTATTGACAACCTTGCGCATGCTATTGGAAGCTGGAGCGGGTGTTGTGTTACAGAGTTGGGGCATTGCAGCCCAGGGGCAGAGTTGACCAATCACGCCTCTTTGACACTCTTGGCCCCCATAAAAGTGTGTGTTTTTAGTGTGTGTTTGTTCTTTACATAAGAACAGCTTATGTAAAGATATGCAAAGTATCCATACACTGACATCTATTTGACTGTGCCAGTCCTTTCATATGCATAGAATGCGTTAGAGATGCACTTTAAGTGCAATCTGACTCTGATCCATAGCCAGGCCAGTTTTATGCAAGGATATAACACTTAATAGACCTGACCTCATCTCCTCACAGCTATAGTCTGTGATTTCCTATGTTTCTTTAAACCTAAACAGCTTAAGTTGGAATGTAGTTACAAGGAATCAAAACTGTTTGAAAATGAATTATGTTAATATGTATTTTACTAAACAAAATAATATGACATATTTTCATGCTTCTGGGGATAACTTTAAAGACAGTAACAGAGGGGTTACATGGTGATTTTATGTGTTTTTAGCCACTAGTAATACATTTTTTTTTCTTAAGGTGCATTGGAAGAGAATGAGTTAATTGTCAGTCTTCAGTAGTGCTTTGTGATCTGAATAGGCTGGTTACCATGGAGGGAGAGAAAGCAGCTTAGGAAAAGGGGCAGCCAGTCCCTTTGTTCAAAACCATTCTACTCCCCTTCTGTGTATACTCTTCCCCCTCCACACATAGTCATTCTGTTCTCACTTCAAAATCCATGTAGTCATCTTTCCTCCTCAGAATCTCAGTAATGTTGACTCTTCGGGTTAATGTCGTCCATCATTACTTGAAATTTAAATGATGATCTTCTGCTTAGCTTTCTTCATGAGTTTTCTAGTTGAACTGGATTGGCTTGGAAACTATCTTTAAATGTGGAGAAATGTAGAGATTCTATGGTAGATTTTATGCTATCCCAGACTCCCAGCGTCCGAGATCATAGCTGGATTGTGGAGTAGAGCAAAATATCTAACAAGAAAATAAATAGCACTGCCTAGAGGTACTGAACTAAGCCCTATTCACATCTGTGTTGTAGACTTAAAATTATAGAAGCCATGATAGAACCCCAGTGTAAGTTAGCGGTGTCTGTCGGACAGCAGAAGCTACAATGTTTTTGTGAATAAAGCTTAATGTGTAATTTGTAAGTCCACAAATTGGACACTTTCTATAAAAGTTTAAAATGCAGTCCAATCTGTGGACATCATATTATAGAGCATCAGGAGCTGTGCAGATTGATGCATAGGTGTGTTGACAAAGATTCATTGTACAAGCATTTTTTTCATGTAAAGTGCAGTTTGCATATAGAGATAACATATCAATCAGAGTAGGACCGCCCACTGGACTCCTAATCCCAGAATGAGCAGGCATACAAGAAAAATTCTGCTAAACGTTATCCCACAAAAACATAGATCAACCTACCCAGTTTATTCTGTTGTAAAACATGGTAAGTGCAGATTCGACTGCATTTTCAATATGACTGGTTAATTTTACGATTCATGTTTAATAGGCTTGGTTTGTCACATTTGTAACTCTTTAATGTTTTCTACATTACGAATATCTTTTTTTTTCTCTTAAATGTCTAGGTAAGCATTTCGAGGATGACTCTTCTGAACAGCCCTTTATGTAAAGTAGATGATAGTTGCTCGAGATTTCTTTCTGTGATCACATAAAAATTGAACAGTGGCATTCTCTGTACCTGATTTGAATGTATGTTTATTGTATGACCAGCCATGTGGCTAGTTATTCATAGTACTGTATATGGCTAGGAGGAGCTTTCCCATGCAATATCTGTTGGTCACCAAGAGTTTATGAAGCTGAATCCATGTTGACCAGTTGTTTCTGATATAAAATTTAGCTATTCTTTTGAGTCTACCCTTTTTAAGAGAAATGTCATAAAGTTGACGTATACTGGCAGCACAGATAATGGGATATCGACATATACTGGCAGTACGGTGGTGCTCAATGGTTCGCACTGTTGTCATGCAGTGCTGGGGTCCTAGGTTCAAGTTCCTGCATGGAGTTTGTATATTCTCCCCTTGTTTATGTGGGTTTCCTCCGTGTACTTCTGTTACCCCTCACACTCTAAAACATTCATTTCAACGGCCTGAATGGAGTCACCTAGTGACTCTGTTGGGAGCGTATGTGCTATTCTAAGGACATTCAAATGGAGAATGCAGTCTGCTTAAAATAGTACAAATGAAATGAATGGCACCTGCTACTCTCCATTACAGTATACATCAAAATCCTGTTTTCATCAGGATGCCAACTGATAAATCTAACGAGAATCGAAATGCAGTATGAATGGAGCCTTAGTAGGTTTTCTTTGACATGGGCCCTGTTGTATATGTGGCAAATTAGATTGTGACAGGTAACAAGGTATGGTGATGTCCTCTGTACAGTGCTGCACAGTATGGGCTTGTTGCGTTATTACTACATGAATAGATAATATCTAATAGAGAACGGTATATAATGTAAGCACTTGAATCATTTTAAAGAGCTGAAACATTTTATAATACATACAAATTGTGTCATAAGAGCTGAAAAACAAGGTGTGATGTGTCTGACTCATGTGTCTTTCACGTCTTCAAAAGTCGAAATGTCCATATTTCTGAGACTCCACCTTTTCCCATCTACTCTGTTTCCTCCTCTCAGATCTCAATTCTCTTTCAAAAACCACCTGCAGATTCACTTGCTAAATGAGCTGCCATCCACTGTGTGATGTCCTTTGTGTACATAGTACATGCAAGCCAGCTTTTATGTACTGACACCTAACAATTACATGATTAACTTTGACTTGTTACTGCTTTGTCCCTCCTTTTATACATTGAAGTACGTTTTGATCTGTGATTGTGTGTAACACATATTTCTTTGAACTCGACAATGATTAAAATGATAATGAAATTAACACTTAAAGTGCATCTCTCTATTTCTCTACGCAGACTATTAGTCAGCAGGTATTGAAGCATGGAATGGTGTGTGGCAAGTCACTACAGTAGCCTGACGGGATATCATCCAGGCACAGCAATTCCTGCCTACAACCCTCGATAAGCTGCACATGTTTTTAGGAGGAGGGAGCTGCCTCTCTTACCTTGCCCCAGCTGTAGACTTCTCACGGCGGATGCAGGCTTACAATGTGAATCAGACAGACTCGCCACAGCAGCCTGGGGAGACAAGAAACTTTGGTCTGTCTTTTGTGCTGTGAAATCTGGGAATTAAAGGGAAAGTGAGGAAGGCAGACTGGACAAAAATGCCATCCAAAGGAAAGTATCTAATCAAGGACAATGAGGACTGGATGATAACACATTCACTTTACGAAAAGTACCAGTGCATAAGCCAGCACTATCCGCTGCTGCTTATTTTACTGTTTGTGGTGGGGACAGCCTGCGTGACTCTGATTGTCATCTTCTTCACAACCAACGCTGTGAGTAAACTTTCCTTCACTTCTCTGACTTCTTTAACCTCATGGCAGCAAATCTGAGACTTAAAGGAGCATTAGACTTGAAGCACAAAGCATTTTAAAGTCTAGTTTATATAAAAAAAAAAAAAAGCTGCTAATATAATTTACGTGTTTGCATGCGAAGAGTTATTCTAGTGCAATATCATGATAGGGAAACACTAAGCACCCACCGATAATAGTTACCGGGATGGCTGAATGGTGTATGCAAACCTAGTTTTAATGTGCGCAGAAGTTTTTTTTTTAAATATTTTGCTTCTCCTTGAGCAGATCAGGTCTGTAGATAGGAATAGTTTTGTCCTTTGTGCAAAGCAATATGGCTTGAGAGATAGGCTGTTGCTGCAGGTCAATAGAAAACTCTAGTTTAGCTGGCTGCATCACTCCTAAAAGCATAATGTTACTCAAAAGACTGCTGTGTGTAGACTCGAAGGCCAGGGCTACACCACAACTTTGTTGCACTGTGACATTGCATCTAATGATTCCCAGTGGGGATGTGTTGTGACATATTGCTACTGTGAGATAACAGTCACACGACATTGCCAGAATTTGCGTCAGTGTAAATCGCATGCAATTGCAACCTGGATATTTGTATTTATTTTTTAACAACTAAATCTGGATTTCTATGACCCATGTTGCGATATATAACCCTAGCCATATAAACTACTTTATTTTTTTATTGACCAGTGATGTCACACCATCTGCCATGATGCCATAATAAAGTATTCTTCACTACATACAATTTTTTTTGTATATATTTTTACAGTGGTCAATCAAGTTTAATTTGTTCCAGGATGGCCATTGTATGTTGAGACCGTAACTCTCTGTGGATTAAAGAAAAATAAGTAGATAACTAATACAGATAAACAAGTCCTTACATATAACAGTAAGAAAGAGCTGCTGGGAGCTGTAAATCACTGTCTATGTAGAGGACAGGAGCTTCTTCAGGGTCCTATACAGTGGGGTAATTTACAAATAGTGGTGTGATTTCTTAACCGAAGTAGAGTACAATAGTCGCGGTAATAGTTGTGGACGTGCGCCGAATTTATCAAACGGCACATGGACTTTGATAAATTTCGCTGATGCAACTTTTTAAAAAGTCACAGATTATGTACGAACGTGCGACTTTTGTGTAAATAGTCGCATACACCCTTACTCAAAAGATGCACAGAAAATATAGGGCAAGGCTGACTTCACTTGAGAAACCATTTCTGGGATTTTGAAATATTCTGCAAACAATCGCCCTTAGTTAATCCGTGACCACTGCACAAAGTGCTCTAAATGGGTAAAAATCATGGTAACTTTTCGGAACTTTCTAAAGCAATAGTTGCACAAAAAGTCGCACAGGCCCAGTGTCCCAAAAAAGTAATGAGCCACCCTTACCTAGTGTCCAAAGGAGCAGCAAACCATGGCACAGGTAAAGAGGAGTACAGAACATGTAGTACCTCCCTGGACTGTAGGGAGGCGCTTCCAGACACCAAGCCAGTAGATGCACTTTAGTAATACTGATGTTTTACCAGTGAATGCCCATTCTGATTGGTCAGTTCTTTCATCCATTGAGACATTTCGCAGATCTGGACTGTCTGTAGCATTATATTTTGAGTATGGTTTCAAGTTACAATGGTCTAAAATTACCATTGTATGTTGAAAATATTGTAACCTAAAGCCATTATAAGTTGAGGGACTACTGTATAGGAACAGTTAAAACTACACTGGGCCAACCTTTCCAACTTAGGTCTCTTGTTATGTTATTGAGCCCTAGTAGCTGGAAGGTTTGCAGGAGATAGATCCAGTATGTCTCCATTTTTCATAGGTAACTCAATCCTGTTGGAGATATTTGGAGGTACCTGATCTACTGGAGGTCTCTTGCATGATTTTCACACTGATGTTTTGAGACCCCTTGTAATTTAAATCCCCTACAGATGTTGGAGCAATGTTTGTTCACTCGCAAATGCAGTGTGGTCCAACATACTACTGATGACAGTTATACTCTATTACATATATGATATAGTGACAGAGACAATTGGAAAAATTGGAAAGAACTACACAATTTCCTCCTTTTCTCTAATGAACCTCTTCACATGTACAATAGTTGTAAAGGGCCTTATTCCATCTAATACTTGTTACTATTTCATGGGGTTGTTGTATGAGACTAGAAAAATGGATATGGTTTCTCTAAAAAAAAAAACAAAAAAAAAAACCGCTCTGCTTTTTGGCTGTATCTGTAACTGCAGCCTGGTCACTGGAATTCTCTGGGCTGTTTAACTCCTTCAGGACATCAGGTTTTTTCATTTTTGCACTTTTGTTTTTTCCACCTCACCTTCTAAAAATCATAATGCTGTTAATTTTCCACCTACAGACCAATATGAAAATTTTTGGTAAAAATTACACCTTATTTTTATTCTGTAGGTTCATACGATTAAAATGATACTTTATTTTGTTTAACTTCTTTTAAAAAATTAAAACTTTTTGTACAAAAATTATCCTGTTTAAAAATGTCCTCTTCCGACCCCTATAACTTTTTTATTCCTCTGTATACAGGGCTAGACGAGGGCTAATTTTCTGCACCGTGATCTCTAGTTGTTATCGGTACAATTTGTTTTGATGGGACTTTTTGATCGCTTTTTATAAATTTTTTGAGGGTAAACAAAGTAACCAAAAAATGTGATTTTGGACTTTGGTATTTTTTTTTTTTTTTTTTTACATCTATGCCATTGACCTTGCGGTTTAATTAACATTATATTTTTATACTTCGGACATTTATGCATGGGGCGATTCCACTTATGTTTATGTTTATTTTTCTTTACATACTTTTTTTTTTTTTTAAATAGGAAAAGGGACGTGATTATAACTTTTTTTTTATTACTTTTTTTTACACTATTTTACAGTCCCCTTAGGGGACTATTACATATAATCCTTGGATTGTCTACACTGTTCAATGCTATGCCATAGTGTTATCAGTGCTCGATTGCTCCAGGTTGCTGAGGCTTCCTGGAGCATTGAGTCACTGATCGGAAGGCAAGGAGGCAGGTAAGGGCCCTCCTGCCATCCCCTCAGCTGACTGGGACACTGCATTTTCACTGCGGTGGTCCCGATCAGCATCTTTGATTGCGGCATCTAAGGGCTTAATGCCAGATATCACCACGATCGGTGATGTCTGGCATTAGCCTCAGCTCTTGAGCCCACGTTATAGAAGGGGACTGGGATAAGGGCGTACAGGTACGCCCTTCGTCTTTAAGGGGTTAAAGAAGATGTCCAGCAAAACAAAACGTATTCTGATTGGTCAGTTCTTCCAGGCATTGACACATTTCGCAGATCTGGATTATCTGTAGCATTGTATGTGTCTGATCGTGGAGGTTCGACCTCTGGGACCGCTTGGCCCCAACTCTTTTTCGGGAAATTATGTTTCGCACCCAGCACAACAACTGGTCGAGACACGCCCCCTCAATTCATCTCTATGGGAGAGGTGGAGACACAGCGTTCATTGGCCTCCGCCACTCCCTTAGAGATAAATGGAGGGGACATATTTCAACCAGCTGATTTACAGGGTACGAAACTAGGGATCGACCGATTATCGGTATGGCCGATATTATCGGCCGATAATCACGATTTTGGGCATTATCGGTATCGGCAATTATCTTGCCGATAAGCCGATAATGCCCCGCCCCCCGCACCGCCCCCACGCACCGCGACCGCCACCCCCTCGACCCGCCGCACCGCACCGCCGACCCACCGCACCCCCCCACCGTGATGCTAGGCGGTATACCGGTATGGATTTTTTCCCATACCGCTTTACCGGTCGAGCCCCTCCCCCACCTTCCCAGTCAATAAAAAAATTAAACTTACCCGTAATGGGGGTGGTCCGGGCCATCCATCCATCGTTCCTGTAGCGTCCGGGGGCGTTCCGGGTGGAGGGTGGTCCAGTCCGGGCTGTCCTTCTTCTCCCACGGTCTTCTTCTCCACTCCGGGCAGGCTCCGGCCTAGTACGCTGCATAGACGCCGCTACGCCGTGACGTCAGGTGCGTCGCTGCGCATGGGCGTCACTGCGCAGCGGCGTCTATGCAGCGTACTAGGCCGGAGCCTTCCCGGAGTGGAGAAGATGACCGCCGGAGAAGGACAGCCCGGACCAGACCACCCTCCACCCGGAACGCCCCCGGACGCTACAGGAACGATGGATGGATGGCCCGGACCACCCTGACAGGTAGGGGAGAGAAGCGGGTGGTGGCGGCGGCGGCCTATGGCCCCGCAAAAGCCACTGCAGATCAATGATTTAAAGCGCCCGCTTTAAATCAATGATCTGCACCGGTGTCGCAGGGGGTTAAATAGCCGATAACTTATACCGGAATATCGGTATAAGTTATCGGCTATCGGCCCTAACCTGCACCGATTATCGGTATCGGCCCTAAAAAAACGATATCGGTCGATCCCTATACGAAACTTTAGCAGAGTAGAGCTGTGGTCCCGTGCGGGAGGTCCCAGCGGTTGAAACCCATCTGGGATCAGACACTTATCTCCATCCGCAGGATAATTATTATTTTTTTTTCACAGGGCATCTTCTTTTACTCTGTCTTTAGAATGTGCAAAAATTGTCAAAAAAATTGTGCAAAGGTGGTGAAGTTGACAGAGTCAGTAGAGCATAACTATTGTAAGTTTTCTGGAAGTTCAGGAAGAAGAAGGCATGGGCTTATACATCGTATCATTACAATAGGGGAACAGCAAACTTTGCTACATTAGAGCTACAGTGAAGAGCAATGCCATTAGACCGCAGGTTTGCTGATTAATTTTTTGCCAACTGACTGTCATTTATTGCCCCCATAGGAAGCTGTAGTAGAGCTGCACGAATTCCCATTTGTTGCCTTGCAGGCACAGCCACATGTAAAATGAGCAGTTCAGATGCAGGGCAGTTTCCCTGCAGATAACAGCTGACTGTGTTGGCATTTTTGGAGTGACTTAGCATAATTACTGTTGTAAAAGAGTTTATAAATCCAGCTTCTTTATTTTTGTTCCGAGGTAACAATCCTAGAAGTGTAAAAATGAACACACACATTCTGCAACTGTTCTCAAACTAATATGGTAATTGAGATTTTCTCTTCTGTCCTCACTTTATTACAGCATGCATCTCATTTAAAGAAGCACTCTAGGTTTTGTGTTTGTTTTCCCCATAAATTGAACATTCACTATCGCTAGTCCTACAGCGCCATCTGTTTCCATTTATATTTGCTGGGATCAGGATATATAGCCATTATACACCTCCTTAGTGCTGTGCTTACATTTTGCATCTCTCTTCTTTTCAGGATCCAAGTGTCTGTAGGCTTTATCTTTCTTCTTCTCCTGCTTTCTAAAACCCTTTACTGTTTACCTATTGCCCAACAAATTCAGTTTAAACTAACCATGACATACAAAGCTATCCAAAATCTGTCCCCGCCCCCCCCCCATTACATCTTTGACCTTACCTGATCCATCAATTTAGCCCCTCACCTAATCTTCATTCTTCTTAAGAACTCCGGCTGCACTCTTCCCTCATCTGCACTTCCAAGACTTCCCTTGCACTTCCCCCATACACCCACCATCAAGACCTTCAAAAACAACCTAAAAACCCATATTTTCAAGACAGCCTACGACCGACAATAACCAACTGTTCCCTGATGACCAGCTATCTCGCCCACTTACTGTTTCTATCCCCTTACCCATGTAGATTGTAAGCCCCCATGGGCAGGGTCCTCTCTCCCTTATCAGTCTGTCATTTACTGTTCCACCATCCTGTATTCTACCCCTTATAATATGTACAGCCCTCTGAAACCAAGGGTGCTCTAAAAATAAATAATAATAACCTCTACATTATTATCTGATAATTGCCGATTCTGCACTATAGAATTATAAAAAATTAAAGCTTTACTGTCCTTAAAAAACATGTTAATCAGACATGTTAAAGGGGTACTCGGGGGGAAAACATATTTTTTAAATCAACTGGTGCCAGAAGGTTAAACAGATTTGTAAATTACTTCTATTTAAGAAGCTTAATCCTTCCAGTACTTATCAGCTGCTGTATGCTCCAGAGGAAGTTGTATTTCTTTCTGTAGATCTTTACAGTCTGACCACAGTGCTCTCCTCTGACACCTCTGTCCATGTCCGGTACTGTCCAGAGCAGGAGAGGTTTGCTATAGGGATTTGCTTGTACTCTGGACAGTTCCTAACATGGACAGAGGTGTCAGCAGAGAGCACTGTGGTCAGGCTGATAAGAATAATTCAACTTCCTCTGTAGTATACGGCAGCTGATAAGTACTGGAAGAATTAAGTCATTTACAAATCTGTTTAACTTTCTGGCATCAGTTGAAAAAAACCAAACTTGTTTTCCACTGGAATACACCTTTAAAAGGTATTGATCGCACTGAGTCTCAATCTGATAAGTTTTGTGCAAAGTTCTAAATCTCCACACAGTTCTATTTGTACACCTGAGCAGCACCTCACATGAAAAGTGCGCACAGGGATTTTGTTCAATTCCTTTGAGGCTTGGATTCCATTGAGGTTTTTTGTCCACCAGCAAAAACGCCAGAAAAACTGTCACAGCTTTTTCCTGCGTTTTGTCTGTTTTTCTTGCTTTTTTGCTGGTGTGGTGGAAACAGGCATTTTTGTACCGTGTGGAATTTTTTTTACTGCCTTCAGTTATCACTCCATGGGTCGGATGCAGAGCGTCCAGCCCACGGAGTTTAAGGAGGTAAGGTAAGGAGTGAGATATAGCATATACATATAGAGGGTGCAGAGCATCACTAGTTACCTCCGCCGACTATTTTGTATACAGGGGTGCATAGTGTACCCATGTATATTATACAGGAGCCCAGCAAGGAAAGTGTGAACCCACGCTGCTGCTGAGCAGTTCTGGGTTAAGTCTTTGTGTGCTATCCTGTATATACAGCTGTCTATAGATGACTGTATATACAGGATACAGTAGGCACACGTCAGCAATTGGAGGCTTCCTGTTTAAGAACACGCTGCAGTATGGGTGCACTCCCCAGGGGAGAGCGCTAAAAATGTACTAACCTTTTTTTTTTTTTTTTTTTTCTCTTCTCATTTCAGATACGTGAATGCAAAAGACTACACCAGAATTGGTGGATTGCGACGATGACCAGTGTTTTTTTTTTTTAATGTCAATAAAAGGGTTAACGAGGGCTGTGGGGGAGTGTTTTTTATAATTGAATTTTCAGGCTTTGTGGTTTAAAGCCGTATTCTAAACTGAATCAATTACTAAGCTGAGGCTTAGCGTTAGCCCCAAAAACAGCTAGCGCATACCCCCAACTATTATCCCGGTACCCACCGCCACAGGGGTGCTGGGAAGAGATAGTACCAACAGGCCCAGAGCATCAAAAATAGCACTCCTGTGCCTATGCAGTAACACGTTGGCGTTATTTAGGCTGGGGAGGGCCAGTAACAATGGTCCTTGCCCACCCTTTAATGTCAGGCTGTTGCTGCTTGGTTGGTATCTGGCTGATACTGAAAATAGGGGGAACCACGCAAATTTTTTATTTATTTATGAAAAAAAAAAAAACGTATAGGAATTCCCTCTATTTTCAGTATCAGCCAGATACCAACCAAGCAGCAACAGCCTGATGTTACCAGGGTGGGCAAGGACCATTGTTAAAGGCCCTCCCCAGCCTAAATAATGCCAGCCTGTTACCGCCTAGGCCCAGGAGTGCCATATTTGAGGCTCCGGGCCGGTTGGTACCGGCTCTTCCCGACACCCATGTGGCGGTGGGTACCGGGGTAATAATTGGGGGTTAGCGCTAGCGGTTTTGGGGCTAACACTAAACCCCGGATTAGTAATGGATTCCATCTATAAGATGGCTTCCACTGCTAAGCCTGTAAATTCAATTATAAAAAACACAACACATTTTATTTAAAAAAAAAACCTCCCTCACAGCCCTCGTGAACCATTTTATTGAAATCTAAAAAACACTGGTCATCGTCGCAGTCCATTGACTCTGACATGGTCCTCTGCATTCACGTATCTGAAATGAGAAGAAAAGAAAAACACAAAAAATGGCTTAGTAAATTTTTTGCTCTCTCCCCTGTGGAGAGCGCACATAATGCAGCATGTTCCTAAACAGGGAGCCTCCAATTGTTGCTAAACCACAACTCCCATCATGGGGGGGCTGTAGTTAAACAACAACTGGAGTCTCCCTGTTTTAAAACACACTTCCAGAAAGGCTCTGTTTCCATTATGCAAAACAAATAATGAGAACAGAGTCAGGCCTGGAAGGTGTAGCTCCACCCCTAATTAAATCATCACTACGGGGCAGAGCAGTAAAGGTATCTGTCTCTCTGTGCCTGGACTACTACTACCATCATGGGACAGAGTTTGTCCCATGATGGGAGTAGTTGTAGTACCACAGCACTGAGGGATGGCACTTGCACATCCCCCGGGTGCTGGACTCTTTTGGGACTTTTAGGACTACTACTCCCATCATAAACAGACTCCATCCATGATGGGAGTTGTAGTCCAGGGGCTGAGGGGCAGGTCGCACCAGGTCATTCTTCAGAGACCTGCTACGATCCGCATATATTAAGTTAACATGCCGGTGACACATGGGGCTCCATACGCTGTCACAATTAATAATCCCTGCCGCTGGGAGATGGGAGCTCTGATTGGTGAAAAGAGGTTGGGATATGGGGGAAACAGGGATGTGGAAATCCTATCGCCCGACGCCCGGGACAAGTAGTTTTGGGTGCCGGGCAGGTGAATTTTTTTTTTATAGATTTAGCCCTGTATCGGGCAAGCAGGGACAGACTTCCCCCTTATTTTTCTTTAATGCTGGTGTGAGGCGCAGGAGCCAATGCAAGTCTGCACCTCACACCGGCGTTCAGGGTGTGTGGAGGGGGCGGCGGCCCCCAGCTGATTTCAGTAGCCGGGGGCCGCTGCTCGGAGAACCCACCCCGTGCCCCAGTCTGTCCTCCTTCACACACAGAAATCCTCCCCGTGCAGTGCAGTCTGTCCTCCTCACACATAGCAGTCCCTCCCCCCCTGCTCTGTGTTTTCCCCGTGCAGTGCGTCCTCTCTCCCCTCCCCCTGCTCTGTGTTTTCCCCATGCAAACTTGGAGCCTCCCCGTGGTAGATGAGGTCCTGGGGAGACAGAGCAGGGGGAGGGGGAGGAGCTGTGTGCGGGTAGGGGATTGAGCTGTGAACCGAGCTGTGAACCGAGCTGTGTACCAAGCTGTGTGCGGGGGATGGAGCTGTGTTCCCAGCTGTGTTCGTCCTCACTCTCCCCCTGCTTCTTGTGTAATGTAGAGCGGGGGGTGTGAAGCTCAGGTGAGGAGGCCGAGCATGCAGGCAGCGGGAAGGCTGGTTGTATATGTATGTAATGTATAATTAGGGGGGTGTATCAGCGGCGGGTGTATGTATGATGTGTGCATATGTATGGTGTGAGTGTATGTGTGTATGATGTCTGCGTGTGATGTGTGTATGATGTCTGTGTATATATGATGTGTGCATATGTATGGTGTATATGTGAGTGTATGTGTATGATGTCTGTGTGTATGATGTCTGTATATATGATGTCTGTGTATATAGGATGTGTGTATGATGTCTGTGTATATATGTTGTGTGTATAATGTCTGTGTATGATGTATGTGTGTATGTAATGTATGATGGGGGGCAGCTGCGGGTGTATGTATGATATATTCATATGTATGGTGTATATGTATGGTTTGAGTGTATGTGTGATGTGTGTATGATGTATGTGTATGGTGTCTGTGTATGTAATGTATGATGGGGGGCAGCGGCGGGTGTATGTATGATGATGTGTCTGTATGTATGATGTATATATGTAATGTATGATATAGGGGGCAGTGGCCGGTGTATGTATATGTGTATGTATGATGTGTCTGTATGTTTGATGTATGTATGTAATGTATGGTGGGGGGCAGCGGCGGGTGGACGTATGATATAGGGGGCAGTGGCTTGGTGTGTGTAAATGTGTATGTATGATATGTGTATGTATGTATGTTTTGTACAGGGGCGGACTGACAAGTGCTGCCACCAGTTGTGCTATCTAATTTTTGTATTTATTTTCAGTGGCTTCTGGCCACCCGCACTGAATTGCACCACTAGAATCCCACCCCCTTCGTACTCACCCGCCAACTGAGAGCCCCACGGATGCACACAAACACGCCCGAACCAAAACTACAACTCCCAGCATGTTGCACCATAACCTGAACTGTAGAACTATAAAGTGTAACATGCTGGGAGTTGTAGTTTTGGTTCGGGTCAGCTGCAGGGCCATAGGCTGCATCAGGGCATGCTGGGTGTTGTAGTTACTAACTGCAATTCCCAGTATTCCTTGACACAGCCATTGGCTCTGCAGCTGACACAAACCAAAACTACAACTCTCAGCATGTTACACAATAACCTTAACTGTACTACTATACAGTGCAACATGCTACAACACCCACACAAACATAGGCTGTATCAGGGCATGCTGGGAGTTGTAGTCTTGGTTCGGGTCAGCTGCAGAGCCATAGGCTGTATCAGGGCATGCTGGGTGTTGTAGTTACTAACTGCAATTCCCAGTATTCCTTGACACAGCCTATGGCTCTGCAGCTGACACGAACCAAAACTACAACTCCCAGCATGTTACACAATAACCTTAACTGTACTACTATACAGTGCAACATGCTGCAACACCCACACAACCATAGGCTGTATCAGGGCAGGGCATGCTGGGTGTTGTAGTTATCTAGTAACTAAATGCAACTTCCAGCATTTTCTGACACAAAATGCACCACATAAACTGGAGAAGCAGAACCCCCCCCCCCCCCCCCAAGTAACACAGCGGCGTTCAGTGTTTTACAATCAAAAGACTCCATATATAAGTCCCTATGAAGACTGAAAAATAGTGATTAAAATATTTTAAGAAGTGCGTATATATGTGAATAAGCTCCTTTCCTAATAAAAGTTCTGATAATAAATGGTTCCGATAAAAACTACTGATCACGGCACATAAGATTACCCTCATACATCCCTGTTTATGGAAAAATTGGAGTTATAGGGGTCAGATGGGGGGGGGGGGGGCTTGCCTCGGGTGTAAAAGGAGCTATCTACAGCTCTCCCGCCGCTAATAGCCTGGCATGCTGCGATCACCGCGGCCGCTATTAAACCATTAGATCACCGCTGTCTAAGTTGACAGCAGTGTCTAAAGGGATCTTATATCCATCCCTGGTGGTCTAGTGGGGGGATCGTGCTATTTTGGTTGAAATTATTTTTATCTACCAGGACAAGTGGATTTTCTTGAGGGACAAGTAGATTGTGTTCCACGTTAGTCCCTTGGACAAGTAGTTATTTTTTTTAATTTCCACACCCATGGGGACAGTATATGAGGACAAAAATAAGGACAGGATATGAGGTTGGAATATGAGGAGGAGATATGGGGTCAGGATTTAAAGGGGTACTCCGCCCCTAGACATCTTATCCCCTATTCAAAGGATAGGGGATAAGATGTCAGATCGCCGTGGTCCCGCTGCTGGGGTGCCCCGGGATCCCCGCTGCGGCACTGCGCTATCATTACTGCACAGAGCGAGTTCGCTCTGCACGTAATGACGGGCAATACAGGGCGGCTCCGCCCCTCGTGACGTCACGGCCCGCCCCTTTCAATACAAGTCTATGGGAGGGGGCGTGGCGGTCGTCACGCCCCCTGCCATAGACTTGTATTAAGGGGACGGGCCGTGATGTCACAAGGGGCGGAGCCATGACGTCACGCTGCTCCGTCCCCTGTATCGCCCGTCATTACGAACTCGCTCTGTGCAGCGGCGGGACCGCGGCGATCTGAGATCTTATCCCCTATCCAAAGGATAGGGGATAAGATGTCTAGGGGCGGAGTACCCCTTTAAGGACAGGATATGAGGACAAAAGCTTCCTCCTTTGTTGCTTTTCCTTCCCCACAAAGATAAGGTAGGAAAAATGGTCAGCGCTGGGTACTCAGCTAGTTCCTTATAAAACATTTTCTGAGCATCTTGTATGCATAAGGTGACAACTACAGGGTGTTACCATTTTCCTTCTCAAAATGTCCTTACTCTTTTTAACAGTCAGCTCTAATTGGACAGTGTTAAGAATGTGCCTATTTATTTATACCCAATGGCATGCCCAATAGGAATAGAGGCAGAATTAGAAGTAATGAAGACTGATGTCTTATAGGAAGCAGAAGTGGCAGGAGAGTTGACAGATCCACCTCACTTATTTGTAAACCACTTCTAATGCCAAGGGAAATAGTAAACATTACAACTGTGGGGAGATTTCAGAGAGACATCACATGGTCTTACAATCTACCTTCTTATACCAAGCATTAGTCAGTCCGTTTACATAAGTTTATATTGTGTGTGAAGATTTAATAGCAGTTTTGTAGCAACTGTAATTGTGTTTTGGCAACCATGCTCCAATGAAGGGCAGGGCTTTTACCTGGCCTAGATCTTCTTCTTTTTACAGGAGCTGTTACTCGTACTGAGCTGCTGACTATATTACCTGCCTCATGACACTGCTTTAATATTTGGCAAGTCATAGCATAAATAGTAAGCTTCTTGTGTGTGGTAGATTTCGCTACATAAATGTATCTGGTTATCTCAAATCAAAGCTATGTTCTGTAATAACCAATAACCAGGTGAGGGAAAAGGATTCTATTTTTTATTGAGCTTGTAGTAAGTTGTATAAGTCCCTGTTGCCTGACAGACCCCAAATAGCTCTCTGCCACATACAAAGACAAAAACTTTTTAAATGGCAGAATATAGGTACAGATTTTTCACTTGTGTCCAGGGGCTTCAAGTTATGTCTCTTTGTTTTTGTTTTTTTTCTGTATAAACCAAAATACAGAATATAAAATACAGAAACCTCTCCTTCATACTCTTTAGTCAGTAATGACATCACACTCCCGATCTGTGTCTTGTATCCATGCCTGAATATATAGATCACTGGTACACAGTTATCTAATGGGATATTACCAGTAGACTACTGTTATCAGTAATTGGTATATGGGGCAGCAGAAAACACATAGAAAATGTGTACCCTGCTAATGTGCCCCCCAATGGTGCACATCTCAGGTGGCGACATCCCGGGACCCAAGCTTGCTTTTTGGGAACACCTAAACAACACAATGTAACTCCAAGTCAATGACACTTCTGTGAAATCACACTGTCCACTCAGGAAGCAACACTGATTGACAATCAATTTCACATGCTGTTGTGCAAATGGAACACACAACAGGTGGAAATGATAGGCAATTAGCAAGACACCCATAATAAAGGAGTGGTTCTGCAGGTGGTGACCACAGACCACTTCTCAGTTCCTATGCTTCCTGGCTGATGTTTTGGTCACTTTTGAATGCTGGCGGTGCTTTGACTCTAGTGGTAGCATGAGACTGAGTCTACACACACAAGTGGCTCAGGTAGTGCAGCTCATCCAGGATGGCACATCAATACGAACTGTGGCAAGAAGGTTTGCTGTGACTGTCAGCATAGTGTCCAGAGCATGGAGATGCTACCAGGAGACATGGAGGAGGCCGTAGGAGAGCAACAACCAGGAGCAGGACTGCAAGGAGGAGCACTGCCAGAGCCCTACTAAATTACCTCCAGCAGGCCACAAATGTGGATGTGTCCACTCAAACGGTCAGAAACTCTTTGTACTGTTCAGGATGTTTGCCATTTGCCAGAGAACACCACGATTGGCAAATTCGCCACTGGCGCCCTGTGCTCTTCACAGATGAAAGCAGGTTCACACTGAGCACATGTGACAGACATGACAGAGTCTGGAGACGCCGTGGAGAACGTTCTGCTGCCTGTAACATCCCCCAGCATGACCCGTTTGGTGGTGGGTCAGTAATGGTGTGGGATGGCATTTCTTTGGGGGCCGCACAGCCCTCCATGTGCTTGCCAGAGGTAGCCTGACTGCTATTAGGTACCGATATGAGATCCTCAGACCCCTTGTGAGACCATATGCTGGTGCAGTTGGCCCTGGGTTCCTCCTAATGCTGGACAATGCTAGACCTCATGTGGCTGGAGTGTGTCAGCAATTCCTGCAAGAGGAAGGCATTGATGCTATGGACTGGCCCACCTGTTCCTCAGACCTGAATCCGATTGAGCACATCTGGGACATCATGTCTCGCTCCATCCATCAACGCCCCATTGCACCACAGACTGTCCAGGAGTTGGCGGATGCTTTAGTGCATGTCTGGGAGGACATCCCTCAGGAGACCATCCACCACCTCATTGGGAGCATGCCCAGGCGTTGTAGGGAGGTCATACGGGCACGTGGAGGCCACACACACACTACTGAGATTCATTTTGACTTGTTTTAAGGACATTACATCAAAGTTGGATCAGCCTGTAGTGTGGTTTTCCACTTTGATTTTGAGTGTGACTCCATATCCAGACCTCCATGGGTTGATACATTTTATTTCCATTGATCATTTTTGTGTGATTTTGTTGTCACCACATTCAACTATGTAAAGACGAAAGTATTTCATACGATTAGTTCATTCAGATCTAGGATGTGTTATCTTAGTATTCCCTTAATTTTTTTGAGCAGTGTATAATATGCATTATTGAATGCAGTCACTGTTCAACTGCACTTAGTATTTTAACTGCATTTTGTAGCTCTTTAACACCTTAACGCCAATGGACGTAAATGTACGTTATGGTGCCGTGGTACTCAACGCACCGTGTGGATGGAAAAATAAAAGAGTTATGATATTTAGAAGGTGAGGAGGAACAAAAAACGAAAATGCAAAAATAAAATTGGCCTGGTCCTTAACCCCTTAAGGACGCAGGACGTAAATGTACGTCCTGGTGAGGTGGTACTTAACGCACCAGGACGTACATTTACGTCCTAAGCATAACCGCGGGCATCGGAGCGATGCCCGTGTCATGCGCGGCTGATCCTGGCTGCTGATCGCAGCCAGGGACCCGCCGGCAATGGCCAACGCCCGCGATCTCGCGGGCGTCCGCCATTAACCCCTCAGGTGCCGGGATCAATACAGATCCCGGCATCTGCTGCAGTTCGCGATTTAAATGAACGATCGGATCGCCCGCAGCGCTGCTGCGGGGATCCGATCATTCATAACGCCGCACGGAGGTCCCCTCTCCTTCCTCCGTGCGGCTCCCGGCGTCTCCTGCTCTGGTCTGTGATCGAGCAGACCAGAGCAGGAGATGACCGATAATACTGATCTGTTCTATGTCCTATACATAGAACAGATCAGTATTAGCAATCATGGTATTGCTATGAATAGTCCCCTATGGGGACTATTCAAGTGTAAAAAAAAATGTAAAAAAATGTAAAAGTAAAAGTAAAAAAAAAGTGAAAAATCCCCTCCCCCAATAAAAAAGTAAAACGTCCGTTTTTTCCTATTTTACCCCCAAAAAGCGTAAAAAACATTTTTTATAGACATATTTGGTATCGCCGCATGCGTAAATGTCCGAACTATTAAAATAAAATGTTAATGATCCCGTACGGTGAACGGCGTGAACGAAAAAAAAATAAAAAAAGTCCAAAATTCCTACTTTTTTAATACATTTTATTTAAAAAAAAATTATAAAAAATGTATTAAGTTTTTTATATGCAAATGTGGTATCAAAAAAAAGTACAGATCATGGCGCAAAAAATGAGCCCCCATACCGCCACTTATACGGAAAAATAAAAAAGTTAGAGGTCATCAAAATAAAGGGATTATAAACGTACTAATTTGCTTAAAAAGTTTGTGATTTTTTTTTAAGCGCAACAATAATATAAAAGTAAATAATAATGGGTATCATTTTAATCGTATTGACCCTCAGAATAAAGAACACACGTCATTTTTACCATAAATTGTACGGCGTGAAAACAAAACCTTCCAAAATTAGCAAAATTGCGTTTTTCGTTTTAATTTCCCCACAAAAATAGTGTTTTTTGGTTGCGCCATACATTTTATGATATAATGAGTGATGTCATTACAAAGGACAACTGGTCGCGCAAAAAACAAGCCCTCATACTAGTCTGTGGATGAAAATATAAAAGAGTTATGATTTTTAGAAGGCGAGGAGGAAAAAATGAAAACGTAAAAATTTAATTGTCTGAGTCCTTAAGGCCAAAATGGGCTGAGTCCTTAAGGGGTTAAGGCCAAAAGGGGCCTGGTTCTTAAGGGGTTAAATTTGCGGTTTGATGTATCGCATTAATTGCAATTAAGTTATCAGTAAGTCTTTTGTTTTTACTGCTACCAAACTATTGCCTCTATTTGCTATCTATTCATGCACTGTGCACTGGTGTGTGGGTTCTGATTTTGTCACCTATGCTGATTTCTCCTTTTTAATGTTTTTTTTTATTATTATTGTATGAATTTTTCTATTTACAGATTGAACATATATATTTTTATACCCAAACATCAGTGTTGTTTTTGGTTCCTTTTATCCTAAATTGACAGGATTGTAACTACATTTTGGAAGATATATATTTTTCCCATGCTTTACATGTGTTACTTTGGTTATACCCCATGGTAAAGGAAAAAAAAAACATGCACTAATTTCAGATGTTCTGCATGACACAAATGCACTTTTGAATGGTGTAAGGTGCACGTGCAATAATAAGTTTCTGTTGTGCAGAATGCACATTACGCCACATGTAATTACCTTCCAGCCACTGATGTTAGTTTAAACTTCCCTGGCACTATCTGCTTTTGCTTAAAATAAATAAATAAATTGTGCCTGGATGGTTATCCACACTGTGTCCTGGAAAGGCAATACATTTAAAGCTAAAATAGAGCCCTTGTGAATGGCACTATAGTGAAGTCATACATTTTACAATGTATGTAAAAATAAAGTCTTAAAACACAGCATAAAAAATATCTGACAACGCCCCCCCAAAAAAGAAATAAATAAATAAATAAATTGATATCTGCTCCAATTTTAAATAATTAGAAAGCCTAAAATGTCCCACAAAAAGGAAACAAAAAAAGTTGTGGTAAAATAACAAGGGAAAAAACCCACCTTAAACAGGTACTCCGGCTATGTAAAACTTCGGGGATAAGTGTCTGATCACAGGTGGTCCAACTCCTCAGAGCTGCAGCCCTCCTACTTTTCGAGATTCTCTCACAGTGATTGGCTGAGCGGGCCGTCACTGCTGTTCAGCAGGAGTAATTTTTGGAAAGGGAAGGCCGAAGCGCTCAGGGGAGAAACAGCGGGCTCTTGAATATAGCTATGAGAGTCGGGTCCCGTTTAGCTGATTGTAGGGAATCCAAGTTGCTGAGCCCCCCTTGATTGAGCACCTAGCACTGGCTGGTCCTGTGCCCCTTTGCAGGACCTTTGAAGATCTCCAATCTCCAGAGAAAATGCATTGTCTGCAAGCAGATTGGTGGGAAATGCCATTATGATAGGGGTCAAATTTTCATCATTAGTGTAGGGCCCTTTTCCCTCTCTGCTAATGTGCTAATATGCTAATGTTATAATAAGCTTGCAGGGCTGTACAGAGATGAACTTCCATGTTATTATTTTGTGAATCTACTATTTGGTTATAGTTTTTTTTTTTTTTTGGGGCCATTACATTTCTTGCAATATTGTGAGAAGATGTGTGAATTCAAAGCAGTTTTCAATTTTATTATAATAATATGCCTGCTTTCAGAGGGCCTAATGTATTTATATCTAATATCTACCCTTGCCAAAGCTGACACTTCATAGCTTCATGCTGACACTGTCCTCTTTTATTATTCTTTCACAGGATCCCTCTAGGCATCTTGCCTTCATAATTGCAGTATTTGTGGCCCTGGTTACATTCTGCACTCTCTACATTCTGGTATACACAGAATCATTTGTGAGAAAGTGGCTGCAAGTCTTCTCCTTGGTGATCTACACTTGCCTTCTAACTATCGGATATGTATTAATTTATGATCCAAGCAATGTCAGAACATGGGACCAGGTAATGCAAATCTATATACTTTGGAGTCGTTGTACATGATATGAAAATAGAAGTTAGATTTCCTAAGATATAGGAGCTAATGACTGTGTTCTCAATGTATTGTGTTGCACTTTCTCTTGCTTTTTTTTTTTCTTTCTCTTGCTTTAAAACAAACTTGTGTCGAGCTCAGACCTCATGTGTCAAGGGTGCATTCCCAAGCCACAGCATGCATGCCTTCTCCCTCCCACACCCCTACCTACCATGTATGAGTGATGTATAGGGCTGGGTGCAGGGACATGCACAGACATTTTGGGGGGCAGGGGCTCAAGTAGATAAAAGGGCACTTCTAATTAAAAAAGGTTTTTAAAAACCTTACATATGTTAACACGGTTCCTGAGGTAAGGGACCTCCGGCAGTCAGATCAGCTCAATGGGACTCTCATAACCCCATGGAGGTCCCAATCAGTAAGGGCATTATAGGGCAGGTGCATTGAAAGGGCAGGGGATCAAGCCCCCTTTTGAGTCTATGTGTGCATGACTCAAAATTTTGTTTGATCTGACGGGTACACTTTAAAGTGCACCTGTCATTTAAAAAAAAATGTAAAACTTTTTTTTTGAGCGGGGAAGAAACGCAATTTCCTACCTGCAGCCATATTATAAGTCTATGGGGCCATCCAGAGAAGCTGGATACAGAGTGCTGGGAGCCAAGGAGTAAAGCATGCTACCACTCCTTGGTTGTTTTGCTGATTTGTGGGAGTCTCAGAAAAAAGACTCCGACCAATCAAAACTTTTGACATGTACAGGTACACTTTAGGTATTGTGTGCTGCCCATTGAAATTAACGGGCAGCATAATACACAGACATACCTATTACTCCAGAGGTGTCTTTATAGCTTTTAATTGCTCACGTGTCCCAAATGAGCATCAACCTTCTATTGCCTCTTTTAGAATGCCCTAATAAAAGATTTGAAATGTTTTCTAAACCAGGCAACCCATTTGTCTTCATTATGAGGGACATTTATCAATGTTTGCTTATGTATTCTTTTTTTTAAGTAATTTTTTCCTTACTTTTTTTTGCTTATGTGTGACTTATTTATCAACTGGTTTCAGCCTGTTGATAATTTTCTTTTATGTAAGCAATTTTTCCTTTTTTACTTTGGTAGTAGCTTTTTCTGCTTCATGTTTGAGCTGGAGTAAATTTAGTAACTTTTTAACCTTGTTGTGACTTTTTTTTGCGCAGTTGCAACTGTCGCAGTTGATAAATACCCGACTAAAGCAAATCCATTTTTAAAAATTTACCACGTAAGCAAGTTAGAATTTTCTTGCTTTTCTTGCTCTTCATGCAAATTGTCGCACGAAAACACACGTAGTCACAGTTGCGACAATTATGCGACAATTATAGTAAAGAAAACCTGACTAAACCCGTTGATACTTGCATTTAAAATTTTTAGTAAATATTTTGTAACTTAAAGGAAAACTGTCACATGTTTGCTCCTGCACTAACCACATGTACTGATGGATAGTGCGGGAGACGCTGATTCCTATGATCCCTACCTTGGCCGGATCCGCCCAGCCGTTCGCCCGTAATCTTAGTTTTATTATATGTGGAAATCTGGCTGTAACTCGCACGGGCGGGGCTTCTGTAGCTTATCTTGCACTGACGTCAGCGCTGCCCGTCCACAGCACCGCCTGCTTATGAATATTCATCCCCCCCTCCCTCCAGCTCTCCCTCTCTTCTAAAGCGGGCTGCGCTGCGGACGGGCAGCGCTGATGTCAGTGCAAGTTAAGCTACAGAAACCCCGCCCGTGCCAGTTACAGTAAGATTTTCAGGTATAATAAAACTAAGATTACGAACGGACGGGCGGATCCGGCCAAGGTGGATTGTAGGAATCAGCATCTCCCGCACTATCCATCAGTAGCTGTGGATAGTGCGGGAGAAAACGTGTGATAGTTTTCTTTCAATGCCAATATGTTCCTGAGCGTTGTTAGCATTTATATCTGCTTTAAGGAACAGTTGTACAAGGCTATTTTTATTAAGGACCTGTGCAGCTATTCTTACCCACTGTGCACAAGAAAAACCAACTACCAAGGAGATGATATGATACATAAGAGTATGCTGATATTATTATATTATTATTATATTATGATAAGTGGATAGTAAGAAGAAATAATATAATGATAATAGAAAATCCTGTATGCATATGATGCATCCTTTTTGAATGTGTTTTTTAAACCATTAAATAGAATTTCATCAAAATAACATGCCTATATGATGTAATTATGATGTAGTTTATTGGAAATTTTAGAATTGTGTGAGGAAAATCAGGAATCCAATGTACTGTATCCGGTGTACTGTAACGCTCTGCGTAAAAACAAAGAGGTGTTGTCAGCAAGGAGGGAGATGAATAGCTCAGGTGTCCTGTCTGAGCACAAGGATGGTGCAGCTGCATCTACATATACAAGGACCTAGTGTGTGCGAAGCAACTTTACAGAAATTTCTGCACTGAAGATTTTCTACCAAGTATTAAAAAGAGAACTGTAAAAGTTTATATATTAATGAAATACTTTATGTTGCTGCAGTGCATCTTAAACAAAAATGACCATAATCACCATAAAACGTATGCGTTTTACTCCTATTATGCAAATTGCAGTAAAAAGTGTAATTTTTACCGCAATTTCAGTCATGTGTGATAAAAATCTGCATAAAGGCATGTAGTAATTAGTTGTGGTAGTGCTAATTAGCCACAAAGTTCTCAGTCCCTTTCAACATAATTTATGTTGAGGCTCTGTGCTAAAATAAAATAAAAATAATTTTTTAATCCATCACTCTTAACGTAAAACCCCATAAGGAGAATGTGAAAAAATTATTTTAGAATTTTTGGCTAAGGAAATATTAATATTTTGCATGGACAATAGTGTTCAGAGCCTTTGCTATGGCAATTGAAATTGTCCTCTAGGTTCTTTCGATCATCTCTGAGATGTTTCTACACCTTGATTGGAGTCACCTGGGGTAAATTCAGTGCATTGCTCATTATTTGGAACCCCCCCCCCCCCCCCATCTATATAAGGTCTCACAGCTGACAAAAACAAACATTGAGGTGGAAAGAACTTCCTGTAGAGCTCAGAGACAGGATTGTGAGGAGGCACAGATCTAGAAAAATGCACAGAATTTTTTTTGCTGAACTCACATCTACCTGTTTTTTAGGTCTTGGTCCAACAGTGAGTTTAATCTGTTTACTATAATGTCCCACAGTACACATTCTGATCAAGCTGTGTGAGAGTAATCTGTTCAGGAGAAAGGGCATACAGGTACGCCTTTGCATCCTGGTACTTAAAAACGAAGGGTGTACCTGTATGCTCTCCGGTTTTCCGGTCACCACCGCGCTCTGGGCGGCATCCCGGCACATTGCCCAGGTTGGTCCCGAGATCCTCCCCTTGCCACTGATCACCATGATTGGCCAGTCAATTCAACCAGTGAATCACAGCTTTTCAGGGCCAATTGGGTCTTTGGTGACCCAAAAAGTAAGGGTGATTGGGGCTGTCATCCTTTACCAGCCAGAGTGAGGTGACACTGGTGCCACCTCACGATCGCCCTGATTGGTCGGCCGGGAGCCGCTGACCAATCAGGGCTCCTGCTGGGCAATGACACTGACTGCACCCACACTGTCCCTAGTCCGGAGGGAGAGAGAGGGGACAACTCCCAGCATGCACAGCCAAAGAGCATGCCCTGACAGCCGAAGGGCTTGCTGGGAGTTGTAGTTATGCAACAGCTGGAGGTGCATAACTACAACTCCCAGCATGCCCATTGGCTTTCCGTGCATGCTGGGAGTTGTAGTTATGCAACAGCTGAAGGCACAGAGCTACAACTCCCTGCATGCGCTTTGGCTGTTCGTTCTTGCTGGGAGTTGTAGTTATGCAACAGCTAGTGGCACTTTTTTTTTTCAAAAACTGTGCCTCTAGCTATTGCATTACTACAATTCCCAGCATGCACAGAAAGTCAAAGGGCATACTGGGACAACTCCCAGCATGCCCTTTGGCTTTCTGTGCATACTGGGAATTGTAGTTATGCAATAGCTAGAGGCACAGTTTAAAAAAAAAAAAATACCTCCAACTCCAACTTATGTACTTCCAGCTGTTGCATAACTACAACTCCCAGCATGCCCTTCAGCTGTCAGAGCATGATCTTTGGCTGTGCATGCTGGGAGTTGTAGTTATGCAACACATAGAGCATACAGGCGGCTTTACAGTAAGTTTTCCACTCCGAGTATTGCTGTAAATTGGTGTATGAGGATATGCTTCTGACCAACGTGTCTTTCAGCGGTACTGTTCTTATACCTGAATGATGTGCACTGCTTTGAACTTTTTTTTTATTTGTTCATTTTACAATAAAAATAGTAAAAAATAAAAATAAAAAGTAATACATTTTTTACACTAAAATGCAGGTGTTGCCCCATACGTTTAATTTTTACAGGGGGTAAAAAGAGAAAAAGACCCCCAAAACTTGTAAGGCAATTTATCCAGAGTACGGAAATACCTCATATGTGGACGCAAAGTGATCTGCGGGTGTACAGAAATGAGAGATCACCATGTATATTTGAGGCCTAAATTGGTGATTTGCACAGGGGTGGCTGATAGTTGCAGCGGTTCTGACATAAACGTTAAAAAAAAAAATCTAAAAAGACACCACATGTGACACCATTTTGGAATCTACACCCCTCAAGGAATGTAATAAGGGGTATAGTGAGCATTTAGACTTCACAGGTGTCTGAAAGGTTTTTGGAACAGTGGTCTGTGAAAATGGAAATTTTTATTTTTCATATGCACAGCCCACTGTTCCAAAAACGCAACATGGCCCCCAACATCCATTACAGCCAAAGGCTTCACTTCTGAGTCCTGCCGTATGCCCACATAGCACTTTATGTCCACTTATGGGGTATTTCTGTGCTCTGTTCCGTGTTTTGGGCAACACCAGCATGTTAGTGTAAAAAATGAAATTTTTCATTTTTACGGCCCACTGTTTAAAAAATTAGTTGGACACCTGTGGTGTCCAAATGCTAACTTCACCCCTTATTAAATTCCTTGAGGGATCTAGTTTCCAAAATGGTGTCACATGTAGGTGGTTTCCACTGTCTGGGCACCATTGGGGGCTTTATAATTGTGACATGGCCCCCAAAAACTAAGCCAAATTCTCTCTCCAAAAGCCAAATATTGCTCCTGCTCTTCTGAGCCCTGTTGTGCTCTGTGCACAGCACTTGGGGGGAGATTTATCAAAACCTGTGCAGAGGTAAAGTTGCCCAGTTGCCCATAGAAACCAATCAGCTCACTTCTTTCATTTTTAACAAGGCCTCTGCAAAATGAAAGAAGCAATCTGATTGGTTGCTATGGGCAACTGGGCAACTTTTCCTTTGCACAGGTTTTGATAAATCTCCCCCTTTATGTCCACATATGGGGAATTTCAGTATTCGGGAGAAGTAGGGTACGAATTGGAAAATCTCTCCACTTTTTATCTCAAAAAGTTTGATAAATCTGGGCCATTATGGATGTAAATCCATATTCAATTTATTTGGTATGACCATTTTCATTACAAGCAGAGACTTTTAACCCCTTAAGGACCAAGGGCGTACAGGTACGCCCTTGGTCCTGCTCTCCTAATATAACGCGGGGTTACACAGTAACCCCGCGTCATATCACGGCGGGCCCGGCGTCATAGTGAAGCCGGGACCCGCCTCTAATAGCGCGCAGCGCCGATCGCGGCTAAAAGTGAAAGTGAAAGTTCCCGACTAGCTCAGTCGAGCTGTTCGGGATAGCCGCGGCTAATCGCGGCATCCCGAACAGCTGACAGGACAGCGGGAGGGCCCCTTCCTGCCTCCTCGCTGTCCGATCGCCGAATGACTGCTCAGTGCCTGAGATCCAGGCCTGAGCAGTCATGCGGCAGAATCGTTGATCACTGGTTTCTTATGAGAAACCAGTGATCAACATAGAAGATCAGTGTGTGCACTGCAAAAAAAAAGTTGAAAAAAAAAGTGAATAAAGATCATTTAACTCCTCCCCTATTAAAAGTTTGAATCACCCCCCTTTTCCAATAAAAAAAAAAACACAGTGTAAATAAAAATAAAAATAAACATATGTGGTATCACCGCGTGCGGAAATGTCCGAATTATAAAAATATATCATTAATTAAACCGCTCGGTCAATGGCGTGCGCACAAAAAAATTCCAAAGTCCAAAATAGTGCATTTTTGGTCACTTTTTATATCATTTAAAAATGAATAAAAAGTGATCAATAAGTCCTATCAATGCAAAAATGGTACCGTTAAAAACTTCAGATTACGGCGCAAAAAATTAGCCCTCATACCGCCCCATACACGGAAAAATAAAAAAGTTATAGGGGTCAGAAGATGACAATTTTAAACGTATTAATTTTCCTGCATGTAGTTATGATTTTTTCCAGAAGTCCGACAAAATCAAACCTATATAAGTAGGGTATCATTTTAATCGTATGGACCTACAGAATACATATCAGGTGTCATTTTTACCGAAAAATGTACTACGTAGAAACGGAAGCCCCCAAAAGTTACAAAACAGCGTTTTTTTTTTCAATTTTGTCGCACAATGATTTTTTTTCCCGCTTCACCATAGATTTTTGGGCAAAATGAATGACGTCATTACAAAGTAGAATTGGTGGCGCAAAAAATAAGCCATCATATGGATTTTTAGGTGTAAATTTGAAAGAGTTATGATTTTTTAAAGGCAAGGAGCAAAAAACGAAAATGCAAAAACGGAAAACCCCCCGGTCCTTAAGGGGTTAAATACAGAAAAATGAAATGTTTCCATTTTTTTTTCATGAAATTTTTTATTTTTTTACAAAGAAACGATGCAAGTATCAACGAAAATGTACCGCTATGTTAAAGAAGAATATGTCACAGAAAAACTATATCATAATAAGTAAAGGCATCTCAGTTATTAAAATATGCACAAAAATTCAGCATGTACTACTTTTATCCATTTTGCAACTAGAAAACGTATTTGCAGCCTATAGAGGGATTAAAGTAAGGATGCATTTGTATGGGTTTCATATTTGGTCCATATTTTATCAGTCATTCATCTCACTTACTGCCAATCAATTTCCTGCCTAAAAGACCACCTATGAGTATTTACTGTACAGAAATGCGGATTCAATACTGATGAAATACTAATGCAATTTGGTCTGTCTGTATTTTAGATCAGTATTATGGATATACACTTGTGTGAACACTTGAGAGCTGCTGTCCAAAGGAACACAGAGTTTCAAGGGTGGTTTCACACAATCGTATGGAATTACGTCCGTAATATGGATGTAATTCAGACAAAATACTATTAGTATTTCATCAGTATTCAGTCTGTATTTTGTACAGCAAATACTGATGGGATGTCTAAATGAAAATATTAATAAAATACATAGACTTCTGTTTTTTATCCGTAAAATCAAAGTAGTACATGCTGCATTTTTTAAATATGTGCCAATTGTATACTGCCATATATTACGGACCACAACAAAACAGGCATAATACAGACTTAAAATACACTCATGTGAAATCAGCCTAAGACACTAGAATGTGCCAGGTTTATCACAGTGGCCCAGGCTGTTTGATACATTTTACTCAAACTTAGCTTGTTTTAGACTGTCTAGTTTAGGCTAGGGCTGCAAGATATCTCAAAAGCAATCGAATGGCAATTTTTGCTTTTTGCGATATAGCGATACAGCCCCGCGGGAAAACATGCGATTATCTGCTTGGGCCGGCTCCCGTGTGCAGCTGAAGGTGGGGGCCGGCAAGAGCAGGTAAAAACAAATTTAAATACTAAACTAAGGGTGGGTTCACACTACGTTTTCTCCCATACGGGAGCGCATACGGCAGGGGGGAGCTAAAACCTTGCGCTCCCGTATGCCTTCGTATGCGCTCCCGTATGTAATTCATTTCAATGAGCCGGCCGGAGTGAAACGTTCGGTCCGGTCGGCTCATTTTTGCGCCGTATGCGCTTTTATGACCGGACCTCAAACCGTGGTTGACCACAGTTTTAGGTCCGGTTGTAAAAGCGCATACGGTGCAAATATGAGCCGACCGGACCGAACGTTTCACTCCGGCCGGCTCATTGAAATGAATTACATACGGGAGCGCATACGAAGGCATACGGGAGCGTGAGGTTTTAGCTCCCCCCTGCCGTATGCGCTCCCGTATGGGAGAAAACGTAGTGTGAACCCAGCCTTAGTTTAGGCATCCCTGTCCCTGCAGATGCCCAGATGTCGTTCCCCTCCGTGTGGTCCGGTGTCTCCTCTCTTCACCATTCAACTAGTAGCGAAGAGAGGAGTCGCCGCAGCGGTGTTACGTGTCAAGCCAGTGATTGCTGCCAAAAAAGACCTCTCCCCATCAGCCAAACACACTAAGTTTCCCAGATCCGGTGGAAGATTTGAAAACAGTCCGGGAAACCCAGTGTAATGCTGCAGTACAAAATGTGACGGGGGGGGGAAATGTGACAAGGGGGGGGGGAAGATTGTGACAGGGGGTAGAATTTGAACCGGGGGGAGGGGGGAGAATGTGACTGGGGAATGTGACATGGGGGGTGAGATGTGGTATGGAGGGGGAATGTGACAAGGGGGGAGAATGTGACCGGGGGGGGGGGGGAATGTGATATTGGGGGAGAATGTGGTAGGGGGAAGGCGTAACGTGGCAGGGGGAGTTGGGAATGTGACAAGGGGGGGATGTGATGGAGGGAATGTGATATGGGGGGGAGAATGTGGCAGGGGGAGGGTGAATGTGATATGGGGGGAGAATGTGGCAGGGGGAAGACGAATTTGATATGGGGGAGAATGTGGCTGGGGAGGGGGAATGTGACATGGGGAGAATGTGGCAGGGGGCAGGGAGAATGTGACGGAAGGGGGGGGGGTGGCAGGGGGGGGATGTGGCATAGGGGGAAAATGTGGAAGGGGCGGGGAGAATGTGACGGAAGGGGGGGAGGGAATGTGGCATAGGGGGGAAATGTGATGGCAGAAGATGTGACCATGAGGGGAGAATGTGACAGGGGGAGATATGAAATGGCGGGATTTCACCATTTATTTATTATATCACATTGCATATCGAAATCGCAATATCTAGGCCCGTAATCGCAATCACACATTTTCCCCATATCGTGCAGCCCTAGTTTAGACCAACTATTTGTTGACTTACTTTATGTCAAAAATGTGCACCAATGTTTTGGTTCACATTTGGTAAATTTTAAGCCATACCTTTTCTAGCAAATATATTACCTGATAAGTCACACATTTTGTAAAATGAGGTGCATTTTTCTATTCCTTTTGGAGCACTTTGTATAATGAATGTGTCCCAATTGCCATGTGCCACTATTCTGGTGCCAAAGTTCTGGCACAGCAGTAAATGTTGGTCAGCTATGGACTGCAACTATCACCTAATGGGAAAATCTTGCTATGTATCTCCCAAATTTGGGGGAGATTTATCAAAACCTGTGCAGAGGGAAAGTTGACCAGTTGCCCATAGCAACCAATCAGCTCGCTTCTTTCATTTTAAACAAGGCCTCTGCAAAATGAAAGAAGCAATCTGATTGGTTGCTATGGGCAACTGGGCAACTTTTCCTTTGCACACGTTTTGATAAATCTCCCCCTTTGTGTCTAACCTTAGGCTCACTAAAGTTGTACATACACATTAGATTGGGTTGACACAGTGTATTTTTCCATAGAAAAATACACTGCAAAATATGTGGCAGAAATTCTTATTTTAGCCTCAGATTTCTTCTGCATATTTTCACTCTTTTTGACCACAATCTTTGTCATGGTTTTACAATGAAGCTAATCCAAGTACTGAATTTCCAGCAAATTTTCCATGTCACTTATTTCTGTGTAATTGAAATTGATAAAGTGTACATTTCCATTGAAAACAATAGGACATGCATTGAATGCTTTTTGGGCATTACATAGCAAAATGTGCTCCAAAGAGCGCTGTGGGAACGAGGACTTAGATTAGCTGAATGCTTATTCGTCCACTATTGATTTCTTCTGACTTTCCCGTAGAGCTATATGCTCTGATCAGCACCATATCACCTCAGAACAAAGGATTGGACATGTTTAAAAGTAACATGGCTGTTCTATGTTTTGCCTGACGAGGGGTCAAGTCCTGGGAAAAAAAAAAGTGTGGGAACTCACGCTAGATTTCCAGACATCTTATACCCCCTCCCATAGACTTGCATTGAGGGGGCATTACTGTGATGTCACGAGCCTCTGCCCTGCATCACCAGTCATCCGGCACGGAGCGAAGTTCGCTCTGTGTACCGGATGTCTGGGGTACCGCAGCCGAGACCCCCGCGATCAGGCATCTTATCCCCTATACTATGGATAGGGGATAATATGTCGAGGGGTGGAGTAACCCTTTAAGGGCTAGTCCTGCAGGACTCATGGGGAAAAAGTGCAGGAACTCCGTTCCCATGAGTTCCTGCAGGACTTGAGCCCTGGTATAGACCCTTTACTGTCTCCCAACAGGACATGTTCACATAATGTACTTTTCATGCATGTTGCATTAGAATACGCATAAACACTGTTTTTTTTGTATTCAGTAGGTACTGTTGAATGCAATGTATATGCAAGTTTTTGGTACATTGACTGGGATTTATCCACGTTTAGAACTTCTGCAAAATCTGTGGCAATATAGAGGAATATAGTTGCAAAAATCCCAGAGTATGCCTTGGATTTCCCCCAAGTATAGCGTTGTGGCTTTTCAGACAAAATCTGCCTTGTGAACATACCCTAAGGTTGATACTGAATTCCACTGAGGCAGATGTACTGTAGAACAGCCTTTTGGCTACCTAGGATGGGATACATCTGAATTCATTTTTTTGAAAATTAAATCACTAAGGCTCTGTTCACATGTGCTTTTCATTTATTACAAGAACCATAAACTAGTCTGAGATCAGTCATACTATGGATAACGCCAGTGCTCAGCAGGTTGTCTTTAATTTTGTTTTAACTTTGTTTATTTATTATTTATTTTTAGTCCAACAATAGAAAGTTGATTGTCTGTTCTCAAATCTTTTTGCAAAATAGGGAACAAGCATAAAAATGCTCAAACTTCTGCCTGCACATGTGACTAAACTTATCAGTGCTGGACAAATTCCAGTAGTCAGTCTAGAAAAACCACTAAACTATATTTTCTATTGATCTCATGTTTGTATGGATGTTTCTCTAGTGACTAATGCATAGTGTAATTGCTTCTCTTGGGGGAAAAAAATAAGGTGCGTTTTTTTTACTAGAGGTTTTTGACTAGAAAGTTTCTTTCTAAATACATTTTTAGCTGTCCGGCTCAGGCCATTGTTTAACTTCAGACAGACTGCACACTGGACTGTATCGGTTGCCAAAATATCTTGGTTCGCTAGACTCAATAAAACTCAGGAAATAATCAGAGGGCACTTATACATGTTGTGGATTTATAATACATTTTAACAACATGATTCTGCGCTTCTTTTAAAGAGTGTATAAGGCTTATTTTAGTCTTTTAGAATACAGAATATTTTTTGCATTTAATCTTGTTATTAAAGGAGCAGTGAGGTGAAATATAACTTATCCCCTATCCAAAGGATAGTCTTAATTTTTTTTTTCTTATTTTGAGTTTACCTTTTTGGATCAGAATCAATTAGCAGTTTTCCATGGAGTTCTGGTCTCAAGATTACAATATTTTTTTCAATTTACAATGGTCAACCTAGAGCCAATTAATATTTTTACTTGATAGACCACTGTATTGGAGACTACAGGAATGAAGAGAAAGGATAATGAAGAAAATGGAAAAGAAGAAAGAAGAAAAGAAAAGGGGTCAAGCACCCTTCAGTGATGCAACATATATATCCATTTGCTTGATTGCATTCAGAGGGCTATAAATTGTTCTTTAATTCATTTTGAATATTAAATGGACAAAATTAATTTACTTTTTACTTTATTGTTTGGTACTTAGGTTTTATAAATTTTAATTAACAGCCGTTCCAGAAAAAAAATCCCATTAAAGCTGTATGGCAGCTATGCTAACTATGCGCAGGTCAGTAACCTACTGTTACTGACTAAAAATGCTCTTTTTCCCCCACCGAACCCGGGACTTCGGTGGCACATATATTGCAGTTTCTTAGCTGCAACTTAGGTCCATGTAAATGCCGAAACAGACTGCCGGATCGGTCTCCTTGACAACACTGGAAGTTTACTAGTTGATACAGCAACCTATTTGGCACGTATCAACCTTCCACCACTTTACCTGCTGGCCACCTACATATCCACCCCCCTTCTGCCCAAGCCAAGGGGACTGGGCACTTGAACCCATTAAACAGTGGATCCTTGACTGAGCATCTGTATTCGTATGATTTTTCCCCATCCTGTGCTCCACTACAAACTTAAAATCCTGTAATGCAAGGAACCACCTTGTCACCCTTGCATTATTATTTTTATTCCTGTACAGCCACTATAGGGGGGCATGGACGGACACCAATCTGAACTTTCTACCAACCAGGTGATAAGGATTCCAGAGCCCATTTTATGGCCAGACATTCCCTTTCTACAATAGAATAATTCATTTTGTAGGACGTGAGCTTCCTGCTTAAATATGTAATGGGGTGCTCTTCCCTATTCACTTCCTGTGACATTACTGCCCCTAAACCAACCTCTGAGGCATCAGTCTGTACAATGAATGATATTGAAAAGTCGGGCGCCACTAACACTGACTGACTACATAGGGCTTTTTTTTAGGGCCTGAAATGATTTTTCTGCCTCCTCGGACCGCTAAACCATCACCACTTTTCCCCCTTTTGTTAGGTCAGTAAATTGCGCAGCTATGGAGGCAAAGTTTGGCACGAACCTGCGGTAATAGCCCACAATTCCCAGGAAGGATCTTACTTGCTTTTTTGTAAGATTTGTTGTGGTTGTGGCAACCTCTGAATTCTCTCCACCTTTGTTTATCTGAGGTCTTATTGTGCCTTTACCCACAATGTACACCAAAATTTCGATCTTCCTCCAACCCAATGGCACATTTCTCAGGGTTAGCAGTAAACCCAGCTTCCCTGAGTAAATCAAGAACCGCTTGTACCTTACTCAGATGGGACTCCCAGTCTGTACTAAATACCACAATATCATCTAATTAGGCAGCTGCATACCTGGTATGTGGCTTTAAAACTATATCCATGACCCAAAAGGCATCCTGGTGTAATGAAAAAGCCCATCTGGGGTGGACAAGGCCAGTAACCTTTGGTAAGGTCCGGGGTAGTAATGTACCTGGCAGGCCCTAACCTTTCATTTAGTTCATCTGCCCTGGGCATTCGGTAGGAATCCCACTTAGACACTTAATTCAGTCGGCGGAAATCGTTACAGAACCTCCAGTACCCATTTGGCTTAGGGACCAATACAATGGGGCTAGGCCAAGCGCTCTTAGATTCTTCAATAACCCTTAGGGCTAACATGCATCTGACCTCCTAGGAGACCGCCGGTCTCCGAGCCTCCGGAATTCTATATGGCCCCACATGGATTTTCACCCCATGTTCAGTAACTATCTCATGTTGAACAACATCTGTAGTGCCAGGGATGTCAGTGAAGATATCTGTATTCCTTTCTAAAAATTCCCAGGTTGCCTATTTTTGGGGTTTGGACAGTGTGTCACCTAGTGTAACCTTCTCAATTTCTGAGAGGGCTTCCATTTGGGTGGTCAGGGTTACTACTAGGGACTCCCTATCCTGCCATGGCTTAATTAAGTTTACATGGTAGAGTTGGAAGGGTTTTCTTTTCCCAGGCTGATGGATCTTATAATTAACCTTTCCAACTCTCTCTACCACTTCATAAGGACCTTGCCACTTAGCCAGGAATTTACTCACTACTGTGGTTACAAGTACCAGTACATGGTCACCAGGGTTAAACTGCCTCACTCTAGCCGCCCTATTGTTTACTTAACTCTGGGACTCTTGGGCTCTCTGCATATGTTCCCTCACAATGGGCATAATGCTACTGATACGATCTTGCATTTGGACCACATGCTCTATTACACTCTTGTAAAGGGTGGCCTCACTCTCCCATGTTTCCTTGACGATATCCAGTAAACCCCTGGGGTGTCTCCCATATAACAACTCGAATGGGGAGAAGCCTGTAGAAGACTGAGAGAACTCTCGGAGGGAGAACAGGAGCTATGGCAGCAGACAATCCCAGTCCCTCACATCCTTTTCTACCACCTTCTTCAACATTTCCTTCAGGGTTCTATTGAACCTCTCCACCAAGCCTTCTGTTTGGGGATGATTCACAAAAGTTCTGAGCTGTTTGATTTTCAGCAGCTTACACAAATCCCGCATTACTTTGGACATAAAAGGTGTACCCTGGTCAGTGAGTATTTCCTTTGATAGACCTGTTCTTTAAAAAAAATGTGAAATAACACCCAGGCAATACACCGTTGATGAGGTATTACACAGGGGAACAGCTTCAGGGTACCTGGTGGCATAGTCAAGTACTACCAGAATATATTCATGGCCTCGGGAAGACTTTACCAACGGGCCTACCAGATCCATAGCTATCCTTTCGAATGGCAACTCAATTACTGGTATGGAAACTACGGGGCTCCTAAAATTAGACATAGGGGCGGTTAACTGACAAGTTGGACAGAACTTCAAGATCTCCTGATAACTGCCTGGCCAATAAAACCTTTGCAAGACTCGCTCTTTGGTTTTTTCTGCCCCCAAGTGACCCCCTAGCACATAGCTGTAGGCCATATCAAGCACCACTTTCCTATATGGTACTGGCACCAGCAGCTGTTCCACAATTTCATCCCTCTCCTTATTAACGCAGTACAATAAATTATTATATACAGCAAAGTGAGGATACCTTTTCTCAGCACCTGGCTCCTGCAGAACCTCATTTAGCACTGTTACAATTTCCCATGCATGTTTCAGGGTGATGTCTCGCAACTGAGCATTTCCCAAATCCTCCCATGACACCTCTAGGTAAGGAACATTTTGCTCAGGAGTGGGAGGCTCATCCTCCTCTCCTGCCAACACTGTTAGGGGAAAATTATCAGGTACAACAGTGGTCACCCCTACTGCATCATCTTGGACATCCTCAGCTAGGGGAAGTGGGCTGAGGGACCGGGGATACAAGTTATTCTTAGAGTCATATTGAGGGGCGACCAAAGTTCCTAAAATAACGGAAAACTTGTCCCATAACAAAAGGATGTATTAAAGGGGTACTCAGGTGGTTAAGGTTTTTGGCTATATTGCATCTTCTTTTAATATTCATGTTTTTTGCAATTGACATGTATTATATGTTTGTGTAGCATGTGTCTTTTTTTCTTACCTGTTTATGGGCCAGGAAGTTCTGTAGTTCTGTGTTGTCCACAACGTCGGCCATGTTAGGATTAGGCTGTGGACAACACATCAGGGCTTTTTTTTCTCTGTTCTTTCAGAATTGCATGAGAAAGAAGCCACGCCCCCTCATCTCCGCCTCCTGGAGGACACAGGTGTGCATGAGAGAAAGAAGCCAGAGCAGGGGGAGAGAGAGGACATACTTCTGAGGATGCAGGTCTGCACTGAAAGAAGACAGAGATAAGATAAGAGTGTTATCTGAAGGGCAGGATAACAAAGTGCACGGGCTGGGGATGTATAGACTGCAGCGGAATAAATCTCGGACTGGGGATGATTTCTGTGTGTGAAGGGGGGGGGGGGGACTCCTGAATGACACATGCTGGGAGTTGTAGTCCCTGTTATGTGTGTGTATGCTAGTGTTTACAGACCAGTGTGCCTATAGCTGTTGGAAAACTACAACTCCCAGCATGCCCTGACAGCCTTTGGGCATGCTGGGAGTGGTAGTTTTGCAACAGCTGGAGGCACACTGATTGGGAAACACTGGCCTAGCCTATTCAATATAGTACAAACAAAGTGCTTTGTTTCCCAACCAGGGTGTCTTCAGCTGTATCAAAATTACAACTCCCAGCATGCCCACACAGCTTTTGGCTGTCCGGGCATGCTGGTAGTAGTAGTTTTGCAACACCTGGAGGCACCCTTGTTGGGAAACACTGGTGTATGCCCGATAAAGGTGTGGTGAACTACAACCCCCAGGAGACTACAGAGGCAGCATGCTGGTGTCATTCCACAGACTGAAGACTCCTGAATGACACATGCTGGGACTTGTAGTCCCTTTTGTGTGTGTATGCCAGTGTATCCCAACCAGGGCTGATTATATTAGTGTGCTGTGTATAAGGGGGCTGACCTGGGAAAATAGTAGGGTGGGTAAAGGGCGGAACAAACAAAAAAAAAGGAGCCGCCCCAAACCAGCAAGGCATGTGGCATGCTGGGATTTGTAGTTTTCAGCACAGCAAGAAACAGGAAATAGAAGCAAATATAGGAAAACAAAGTGGGGGATAAAAAGACAACAAAGAACGGAAATAGAGTTACCTAAACAACAAGAATAGAAATGACTACCAGAGTACCCCTTTAAGTCTCTCACTAACCCCACCTCATGATTCAGAGTCCCGCAGGCAGTTTTTACTTTTGCAAGTGGGTAGTGTTTAGTGTCCCCATGTATGCACACAACCCCCACCTGCTTTTCTGGGATAACCAGGACATGGGGAATGGCAGCAGTCCAACAGTGCCACTACACTGACACAATTTACCTGGAATGGGCTCTCTTGTGGGCCTTGTTACCGCAAGGAAGTAGCACTGCAGACAGGGCGGGCAAGCATAGAGAGGTGTCGGGTGACCCCACACTCCATGGGTTCCTCGTGCTGAGGACAGTGTGCTGCAATATGTCCCCCTTTCTGACATCTCCAGCAATGCACCTCGGGTCTGCTGCCCAATGGGTCTTTATAGGATGAGAGTACCTCTCTCCTCTGGGTGGATCACCCCGACTGGGTCTGAGACGGCTCTGCAGTTCAGCTGCAGAGTGGGCCTTGGTGCTGGATGTGATCCCTGTAGTGCCCCAAGAACTGCTGTGGTCTGCTTCCAGGACCCAGATAAGCCTCGGTAGTAATAAACCGCTCCACTAGTGCCACCAGCTGGTCCAGCGTTTTGGGGTAATCCTGGGCAACCAAGCTTTTAATATCCCGAGGAAGACCAGTCACATAGCGGTCCATGACGATACGGTCAACGATGGCAGACGAACTCAGAGTCTCTGTAGCCACTTGCGCACAAGATGTAGCAGGTGAAACAGCTGGCTTCTGCTTTTCAAAACGCCAGTCAGCCGCACCGCTAAGGTGACTCCCAGCTGGGCCATAATCTCAGCCTTTAAGAGGTCAGAGCCCTTGACTTGCTCTGCGGTCAGATCAAAGTAGGGTTTTTGTGGTTCACCAATCAAGATGCCAGAACCTCAGTCCATAGAGCTCCAGGAAGTTTCTTCCTTTCAGCGAGTCTCTCAAAAACAGCAAGACATGCCTCTACGTCATCATCCGGGCTCCTCTTTTGCAAGGCACCTTGCACCGCCTTTTTCACATTTATAACCCCTGATAAGTCCTCCATCCTCTGAGCAGTGAGCAGAAAGACTGGGGGACATGTATCATTATCTGTGTATGGTAGAAGCAGTTTAACCCTTTTCCCGAATTCTAAATTTTGCGCAGAAGCGCTAAATTTATCAATCAAGCGCAATGAGCTTCATAAATTGCGGGTAAATATAGTTATCTCCTAAATCCACTCTTTGGAAAATAGAATCGATTATTTAGAGCATCTTGCTACGTTAAGTCCAAGATGGCTTATATTTGCGCAAAAAAAACAGCTCTTGCGGCAAAATTTTTGGTGTAAAGGAAAAGTACGCAGTTAATAAATCCATGCGTACTATAGATGTCACTCCAAAGTACCCTGATTCGGCCACATCTGGAGGACATGCTCTACCAAAACGTGCGCAAAAAAATGGCCAAAAAAAGGGCTTGCGCAAAATTTGGCACAAAACAAATACACACAAAACGGGTAAAATCTTTGATACATGTCCCCCATTGTCTTTGAGGGCAGCAATCTGTTCCAGCAGCAAACAGTTGTCTCTTGCTGGGCTGCATTGGCCTGCACCAGGTGCTTGCATAGTTCCTTCATAGCAGTGGACTGGCTTGGCAAGGATGTAGCAGCCTTTACCAAGGACATATGCAGGTTAAACAGTCTAAAAAAACTAAAATGTATGCAGCTGTAACCCTTAGCAACCAACTGCCCTCAATCTCCACCATATGTGGGAATTAGCTGCACAAATGGTAGGCAAAGAAGCAGGATTTTGGTGCAAAAACAAAAAGGTTTATTAAAAACAAACCAGCATGAACATAAAAGTTCAGCAGAAAGCTTAATATCAGCCGTTAAACTCAGAACAAACAAAAAAATTACTACAGCTTAACCCCTTAAGGACCTGCAGCACGTATCACCCTTTAGCAGCAGGAGTGTGATACTAAAGCACGTATCAGGACTCCTGCTGTGGGGGTGTCCCTAACAGCACCCGTACCGCCCCTATTCTGGAGGATGAGAGCAGGTGCCGGGAGTAGTCACCTGGATCTGGGGCCCCCCCCGATCCCCGGCATCGCCGGCGGGATCGGGGCCCCAGGAGAGGAGACTGCAGCATCAGGCAGGATCCGGTAGAGCAGCAGCAGCAGGAGGTAAGGCCATGCCTCCTGCTGTTGCCTAGCAATAACTCCCAGCATGCACAAAAGGGCATGCTGGGAGTTGTTATGTAACAGCAGAAGGCACATTTTTTCTATGAAAAAGTGTGCCTCCAGCTGTTGCATAACTACAACCCCCAGCATGCACTAACAGCCAAAGGGCATGCTGGGAGTTGCAGCAGTGTGCCTCCAGGCATAACTACAAGTCCCAGCATGCCTTTCGGCTGTAAGTGCATGCAGGGAGTTGTAGTTTTGCAACAGCTGAAGGCACACTGGTTGCGAAACACAGAATTTGTTACCTAACTCAGTGTTTCGCAACCAGTGTGCCTCCAGTTGTTGCAAACTACAACTCCCAGCATGCACTGAAAAACCGTACATGCTGGGAGTTGTATTTTTGCAACAGCTGGAGGCACATTGGTTGTGAAACACTGAGTTAGGTAACACATTTTGTGTTTCGCAACCAGTGTGCCTCCAGCTGTTGCAAAACTACAACCCTCAGCATGCACGGAGCCAAAGGGTATGCTGGAAGTTGTAGTAGCATGCATCCAGCTGTTGCATAACTACAAGTACCAGCATGCACTTCATCTGTCACTGCATAGAAACATAGAATGTGTCGGCAGATAAGAACCATTTGGCCCATCTAGTCTGCCCAATAATCTGAATACTATGAATAGTCCCTGGCCCTATCTTATATGAAGGATAACCTTATGCTTATCCCATGCATGTTTAAACTCCTTCACTTTATTTGCAGCGACCACTTCTGCAGGAAGGCTATTCCATGCATCCACTACTCTCTCAGTAAAGTAATACTTCCTGATATTACTTTTAAACCTTTGCCCCTCTAATTTAAAACTATGTCCTCTTGTGGTAGTTTTTCTTCTTTTAAATATGCTCTCCTCCTTTACTGTGTTGATTCCCTTTATGTATTTAAAAGTCTCTATCATATCCCCTCTGTCTCTTCTTTCTTCCAAGCTATACATATTAAGATCCTTTAACCTTTCCTGGTAAGTTTTATCCTGCAATCCATGTACTAGTTTAGTAGCTCTTCTTTGAACTCTCTCTAGAGTATCTATATCGTTCTGGAGATACGGCCTCCAGTACTGCGCACAATACTCCAAATGAGGTCTCCCCAGTGTTCTGTACAGCGGCATGAGCACTTCTCTCTTTCTACTGCTTATACCTCTCTCTATACATCCAAGCATTCTGCTAGCATTTCCTGCTGCTCTATTACATTGTCTTCCTACCTTTAAGTCTTCTGAAATAATTACTACTAAATCCCTCTCCTCAGATACTGAGGTCAGGGCTGTGTCAAATATTCTATATTCTGCCCGAGGGTTTTTACGCCCCAGGTGCATTATCTTGCACTTATCCACATTAAATTTCAGTTGCCACAGTTCTGACCATTCTTCTAGTTTGCCCAAATCCTTTTCCATTTGGCAGATCCCTTTAGGAACATCAACCCTGTTACATATCTTTGTGTCATCAGCAAAAAGACATACCTTACCATTGAGACCTTCTGTAATATCACTAATGAAGATATTAAACAACATTGGTCCCAGTACAGATCCCTGAGGTATCCCACTGGTAACAAGACCTTGCTCTGAATATTCTCCATTGACTACAACTCTCTGTTGTCTGTTACTCAGCCACTGCCTAATCCACTCAACAATATGGGAGTCCAAGCTCAATGACTGTAGTTTATTGATAAGTCTTCTATGTGGGACAGTGTCAAAAGCCTTACTAAAATCTAGATATGCGATGTGTACTGCCCCTCCGCCATCTATTATTTTAGTCACCCAGTCAAAAAAATCAATAAGATTTGTTTGACATGATCTCCCTAAAGTAAACCCATGTTGTTTTTCATCTTGCAATCCATGGGATTTTAGATGTTCCACAATCTTATCCTTTAGTAGGGTTTCCATTAATTTCCCCACTATTGATGTCAGACTTACTGGCCTATAGTTGCTTGATTCCTCCCTACTACCTTTCTTGTGAATGGGCACAACATTTGCTAATTTCCAATCTTCCGGGATGGCTCCTGTTACCATTGATTAGTTAAATAAATCTGTTAACGGTTTTGCTAGCTCACCACTAAACTCTTTTAATAATTTTGGGTGTATCCCATCAGGCCCCTGTGATTTATTTGTCTTCACTTTAGAAAGCAAACGTAGAACCTCTTCCTCTGTATGCTGATAGTTGTAGTTTTTGCAACAGCTGAAGGCACACTGGTTGTGAAACACAGAGTTTGTTACTTAACTCAGTGTTTCGTAAAAAGTGTGCCTCCAGCTGTTGCAAACTACAACTCCCAGCATGCAGTGAAGTTGTAGTTTTGCAACAGCTGGAGGAACACTGGTTGCAAAACACGGAGTTAAGTAACAAACTCTCAGTGTTTTGTAACCAGTGTGCCTCCAGCTGTTGCATAACTACAACTCCCAGCATACACGGACAGCCAAAAGGAATGCTGGGAGTTGTAGTTACAGGGTACATTCACATGGGCGGGGGTTTACAGCGAGTTTCTTGCTGCAAGTTTGAGATGCAGTAAATTTTCCGCTGCAGCTCAAACTCCCAGCGAAATATTTGCTGTGAACCCCAGCCCATGTGAATGTATCCTAAAAACACTACACTACACTACACTAACACAAAATAAAAAGTAAAACACTACATATACATATTCCACTACACAGTCCCCCCAAATAAAAATGAAAAACGTCTCATACGGCAGTGTTTCCAAAACGGAGCCTCCAGCTGTTGCAAAACAACAACTCCCAGTGTTGCCGGACAGCCATTGACTGTCCAGGCATGCTGGGAGTTTTGCAACAGCTGGAGGCACCCTGTTTGGGAAACACTGCCGTACAGTAATTTTAGTATTGGAGGCAAGTGTCATTCTTGCACCCGGCTCCGTCCCTATGCAAATCCCTAATTTAGGCCTCAAATGCGCATGGCTCTCTTACTTCGGAGCCCTTTCGTAATTCAAGGCAACGGTTTAGGGCCACATATGGGGTATTTCCGTACTCGGGGGAAATTGCCTAACAAATTTTACCCCTTATGAAAACGTAAAGTTGGGGTCTACTCCAGCATGTTATTGTAAAAAAAAAATTTTTTTACACTAACATGCTGGTGTTTCCTCAAGAGGTAAAAGGAAAAAAAGACCCCCAAAATTTGTAACACAATTTCTTCTTAGTACGGAAATACTCCATATGTGGACATAAAATGCTCTGCGGGCGCACAACAAGGCTCAGGAGTGAGAGCGCACCATGTATATTTGAAGTGATTTGCACAGGGTTGGCTGATCATTGCAGTGGTTCTGACATAGACGGGGGAAAAAAACACCCACATTTGACCCCTCACGGAATGTAACAAGGGGTACAGTGAGCCTTTCGTTAAAGTTGGATGTGAAATTTTTTTTTTTTTTTACTAAAATGCTGGTGTTATCCCAAATTTTTCATTTTCACAAGGGGAAACTTGTAACCCCATTTGTAAATACCCCATGTGTGGACGTAAAGTGCTCTGCTGTCACACTTACAGGACTCAGAAGAGAATGAGCGCCATTGGGCTTTTAGATAGAGAATTTGGCTAGAATTGAAGGCCATGTGCGTTTACAAAGCCCCCATGGTGCCAGAACAGTGTAGCCCCCCCCACATGTGACCCCATTTTGGAAACTACACCCCTCAAGGAATGTAATAAGGGGTGCAGTGAGCATTTACGCCCCCCCAAAAAAAAGATTTAATTTACACATCCGTCTTTAACGAAAAGTCGTCAGACACCTGTGGGATGTTAAGTCTCACTGTACCCCTTGTTACGTGTTATGAGGGATGTAGTTTCCAAAATAGTATGCCATGTATTTATTTTTTTTTTTTGCTGTTCTGTCACCATGGGAGCTTCTTAAATGCGACATGCCCCCCAAAAACCATTTTAGCAAAATTTGTTTTCAAAAAGCCAAATGTGGCTCCTTCTTTTCTGAGCATTGTGGTGCGCCAGCAGAGCACTTTACGTCCACACATGGGGTATTTCCATACTCAGAAGAAATGGGTTTACAACTTTCGGGGGGAATTTTCTCTTATTACCTCATGTAAAAATGGTACATTTTGGGGAAAAAACTGCATTTTAGTGAAAAAATTTTTTTTTTTCATTTACACATCTGACTTTAATGAAAAGTCATCAAACACCTGTGGGTTGTTAAGGCTCACTGTACCCCTTGTTACGTGCAATGAGGGGTGTAGTTTCCAAAATAATATGTTTTATTTTTTTTTGTTGCTGTTCTGGCACCATAGGGGCTTCCTAAATGAGACATGCCTTCCAAAAACCATTTCAGCAATATCCCATTGTCGCTCCTTCACTTCTAAACCCTCTAGTGCACCCACAGAGCACTTTATGTTCACATATGAAATATTTCCTTACTCGAGAGAAATTGGGTTACACATTTTTATGGGTTACGCTTTTTCTCCTTTTACCCCTTGTAAAAATTCAAAAACTGGGTCTACAAGAAGATGTTAGTGTAAAAAATTGAGATTTTGAATTTTCTCCTTCAATTTGCTGCTATTCCTGTGAAACACAAAAGGGTTAACAAACTTTATGAATGTCCTTTTGTATACTTTGAGGGGTCAGTTTTTATAATGGGGTAATTTATGGGGTATTTCTAATATGAAGGCCCTTCAAATCCACTTTAAAACTGAACTGGTCCCTGAAAAATTCAGGTTTTAAACATTTTGTGAAAAATTGGAAAATTGCTGGTGAACTTTGAAGCCCTCTGATGTCTTCCTAAAGTAAAAACATGTCAACTTTATGTTGCAAACATAAAGTAGACATATTGTATATGTGAATAAATATATCATTTATTTGGGATTTCCATTTTCCTTATAAGCAGAGAGTTTCAATGAAAAAAAAAATCTACATTTTCAAATTTTTCGTCAAATTCTGGAATTTTGTAAAAAAAAGAAATTATGTAAAAAAAAAAAAAAGTACTGCCAAAAATTTACCACTAACATATGGTAGAATATGTCACAATAAAATAATCTCGGAATCAAAATGAAAAGTAAAAGCATCCCAGAGTTATTAATGCTTCAAGTGACAGTGATCAGTGATGCAAAAAAAGCTCGGGTCCTTAAGGTGAAAATGGGCTGAGTCCTTAAGGGGTTAAAGTCCATACATGACCATGTAGTGGTGGTTGTTCCTGGTGCAGAGACGCCAGTCTATTTCTGTCTTGATTCCTAGGGCAGCTTTGTGTGCTCCAGCTTGTAGCACAATGTGGGGGAAAAAATGGCAAACAACTCTTCAGGTTCGCACTCTCCTCACCTGAGGTCTAGGAGCAGCAGATATTAAAGGCCTCAAGAGGTCCAGTAAAGTCTGGGCCTGACTGTTGGAACTGCCTCCCACCCACACTACAGCCGTTCCAGAAAAAGAGCCCATTAAAGGGGTTCTCCGGTGCTTACACATCTTATCCCCTATCCAAAGGATAAGGGATAAGATGCCTGATCGCGGGAGTCCCGCCGCTGGGGACCCCCGGGATCATGCACGCGGCACCCCGTTTGTAATCAGTCCTTGGAGCGTGTTTGCTCCGGGTCTGATTACAGGCGACCACCGGGCCGGCGGCGTGTGACGTCATGCCTCCGCCCCCATGTGACGTCACGCTCCGCACCTCAATGCAAGCCTACGGGGTGCCGCGTGCATGATCCCGGGGATCCCCAGCGGCGGGACTCCCGCGATCAGGCATCTTATCCCCTATCCTTTGGATAGGGGATAAGATGTGTAAGCACCGGAGTACCCCTTTAAAGCTGCATGGCAGCTATGCTACCTATGCGCAGACCAGTAACCTACTGTTACTGACTAAAAATGCTCTTTTTCCCCACCGAACCCAGGACTTCGGTTGCACATATATTGCAGATTCTTTGCTGCAACTTAGCTCCATGGAAATGCCGAAACAGACTACCGGATCGGTCTCATTGACAACCCTGGAAGTTTACTAGTTGATACAGCAGCCTATTTATCACGTATCAACCTTCCACCACTTTACCTGTTGGCCGCCTACAATATATATATATATATATATATATATATATATATATATATATATATATTGTACTGTTTAGCAGTATAGCAGATTTACCATTCATAATGAAGCCATAAGCCATAGGCTGTGGTTTAAGTTTTTTAATGGCAATTAGTGAAAATAACGAATATAACTTTCCATTTACGATCTATTTCTGGCTTGGTATTTAATAATTGCATTTAAAAATCTGAACACAAACTAACAAATCCTGATTGATCCCACTGATTTATAGTTGGGTACCTTTGGTTTTTCGAATGTTCAGGTGTTTTTGATGGTTAAAAAAGTAGGAACCACTGATAAGGTGGGGGAAGATGCTATAGACTTCTGTTGGTTGTTTTCCAATTGTTTTCAGTTGCTTTTCCACTGCCAGAATAATGTAGCATGTAATAGTGCATGCAGCATATGTTTGAAAATCCATTGCAATATGTATGCATTTAAAATGTCACACAGTATTTCAATCTTTTTTGACAACTGTTTAAAAACCTGTTTCAACATTAATGTTTTCAATATATATATGTATTTCATAACATTCTATCTTTGTCTTTTTTTAGGTGCCTTTCTTCCTGTTTATAACATTTTCTGTGTACACCATGCTGCCTTTGGGGATGCGAGCCTGCCTGATTATCAGTATCATCTCCGGAATGTCCCACATCGTTGTCATTAGTATCACAGTTGTGATGTACTCAAACACCCATGACACCATAGCATTTGAGGTAATTTCACTGACCATGACCAGAAAGACAGGTGATAAATTCAAGGTCTCTATGGCTTCAGAGCTCCAAACTTTAAAGTGTTTGTTTAAAACACTGATACTATTTTACTTTTTTGCTGTTAAAGTATAGATTCACTGATGACCTCCCACCCCATCTGACACTTAGTATGGAGAGACCAAACTGCACATTAGGGCGTATAGTCCCAAGGCAAGTGTATGATATGATGCCCAGCAAGTTTGTGCATAACTGCCAGGTGTTTTTTTCTTGGCAAGTGTACTGCTCATCATGCTGTTACATTTTCCCATTGGAGGTACACTTTGCATGATCTTCTGGTATTAGAATACATACCTGTGCTTAGTAATGTCCTGCCCTCTCTATCACCTTTTCTATATGTTCTATTAACATATGCACAGCCAGTAGAGGGACAAGGGGTGTCTCTAAATGGGAAGTGTCCTTTGTTAGCCAATTCAAGCGCCATGTCAAGTGACAATGGAAACCTACGCAAGACTATCAGTATTGTGAATATAAACCTTTAATATAATGCTTATTTGTACAATGAAACTTGAGGAAGACTCAAGTCATCAGTGCAGCCCAGTCTTACAGGAGAAAAAGGAGCACGCCAGGAAAATGCAGTGGCTTAAAGGGGTACTCCCGTGGAACACTTTTTTTTAAATCAACTGGTGCCAGAAAGTTAAATTACTTCTATTAAAAAATCTTAATCTTTCCAGTACTTTTTAGGGTCTGTATGCTACAGAGGAAATGGTTTTCATTTTGGAACACAGATCTCTCTGCTGACATCATGACCACAGTGCTCTCTGCTGACATCTCTATCCATTTTAGGAACTGTCCAGAGCAGCATATGTTTTCTATGGGGATTTACTCCTACTCTGGACAGTTCTTAAAACGGACAGAGATGTCACCAGAGAGCACTGTGGTCATGATGTCAGCAGAGATCTCTGTGTTCCAAAAAGAAAGCCATTTCCTCTAGTAATCAGCAGCTAATAAGTACTGGAAGGATTAAGATTTTTTAATAGAAGTGATTTACAAATCTGTTTAACTTTCTGGCACCAGTTGATTAAAAAAAAAAAAAAGTTTTCCATGGGGTACCCCTTTAATGGGCTGGGTATAACTTCTATCCATAGTGTTCTTTGAATGTCAGTCTATACACCAGGCCTAACATGGTGGCCCAGATTTATCAGTCTGTCTGGGACAGAAACTGGTGTGATTTTCCTAAGGCTAAGTTTCTACTTGTTTTTTTGTGCTGCGGGTAGAAAAAAAAACGCATGAAAAAACACCAGTGCAATTTCCTGCGCCTGGCGTTTTTTCAGGCGTTTTTTCATTTGTGTGGAAATTGCACCTTGGCAGTTTTTTTTTGGTACCCAAAAAAAAAAAAAAAGGATGCAGCAGTGATGGAAACATTTTTATTAAACGAAATGTATATATTTTATAACAACATTTTTATAATTTTTTAATAAAGTGTGTGTGTTTCACTTTTTTTCTCTATTTTTTACATTTTTTAGGTAGCACTACTACTCCCAGCATTAAACAGACTGTTTCATGATGGGAGTAGTAGTACCTGTACTATAGACATATTGCCCCACGAGTCAGTCCTGACACCCGATGTGATCATCCATAATATAGCAGAGATGCGGCTCAATACAGCACTCACATCTCTGCTCTGTATTCCGGCCAGTGATGTGAATAGAACATCACGCATTCATATTTTCTGCCCAGAGCTGTGATTGGCCGGATGGTTGCAGCCAATCACCACTCTGAGGGAAATATGAATGAGTGAGTGGCCGGAGTACAGAGCAGAGATGCGAGCGCTGTATACAGCTGCTCCATCTCTGCTATAGACAGGACGATCACAGCAGATGTCAGTAGTGATACCCGCTTTGATCTTTCCTTAACTGCAAGTACTACTACTCCCAACATGGAGAACACTCTGCTCCATGCTGGGAAATGTAGTACCTGCATTAATAGACAGATCGCAGCAAGTGTAACTTCTGACACCCGCTGCGATCTGTCTATTAATGCAGGTACTACAGCTCCCAGCATGAAGCAGAGTTTGCTCCATTTTGGGAGTAGTAGTACCTGCAGTTAAGGAAAGATCACAGCGGGTATCACTACTGATACCCGCTGTGATTCTCCTGTATAATGTATATATGCGGGAGGCCGCTCTACTCTGGTCCCCTTCACTGACGTGTATATATACACATATTCCTATTTCTCACAGAGAGCTGTGATTGGCCAGATGGTTCCAGCCAATCACAGCTCTCTGTGAGAAATAGGAATATGTGTATATATACGTCAGTGCAGGGGACCATAGAAGAGCGGCCACCACATCTATACATTATACAGGAGGATCGCAATGGGCGATCTGTCAGTTAGTACATGTACTACTACTCCCATCATGGAACAGTGTGTTCCATGCTGGGAGTAGTAGTACTACCTAAAAAAAAATGTAAAAAATAAAGAAAAAAAAGTGAAAAACATACACACAATACATTTTTATTATTGTCGGCTACATTTTTAGGTCCCCGCCCGCCCACATAAATTGATCCCTGTTTAAAAAGTAATAAAAATGTTGTTATAAAAAAGATACATTTCGTTAAATACAATTTTTTTCTTCACTACTGTATCTTTTTTTTCTTTCTCTTTTAAATGTACCCTGCGAAATTTTATTAAAAAAGATATCTCCATCACTTTTTTGGATCGCTAAAGTCCAAAAAAGAATAAAAACCGCCTGCAAAAACGACAAAGTTCAAACCCACATATAGTTTTTCTTAGCGTTTTTACACTACCATAGACTTCCATGGGAGAAAAAAACGCCACGATTTTGACTAAAAAATCGCCAGTGGCTCAACATGGTATTAACAGCTCTGTTTCTATCTTTGCAGATGGTATTAACAGCTCTGTTTCTATCTTTGCAGATGACACTAAGCTTTGTAGCACGGTACAGTCTATAGAGGATGTGCATAAGTTACAAGATGACTTGGATAGACTAAGTGTCTGGGCATCCACTTGGCAAATGAGGTTCAATGTGGATAAATGTAAAGTTATGCATCTGGGTACTAATAACATGCATGCATCGTATGTCTTAGGGGGGATTAAACTGTCAGAGTCACTGGTAGAGAAGGATCTGGGTGTACTTGTAGACCACAGACTACAGAATAGCATGCAATGTCAGGCTGCTGCTTCCAAAGCCGGCAGGAAATTGTCATGTATCAAAAGAGGCATGGACTCAAGGGACAGGGACATAATACTCCCCCTTTATAAAGCATTGGTACGGCCTCACCTGGAATATGCTGTTCAGTTTTGGGCACCTGTCCATAAAAGGGACACTGCGGAGTTGGAAAGGGTGCAGAGACGCGCGACTAAACTAATATGTGGCATGGAATATCTTAGCTATGAGGAGCGATTAAAGGAGTTACAATTGTTTAGTCTTGAGAAGAGACGTTTAAGGGGGGATATGATAAACGTATATAAGTATATTAATGGCCCATACAAAAAATATGGAGAAAAACTGTTCCAGGTTAAACCCCCCCAAAGGACGAGGGGGCACTCCCTCCGTCTGGAGAAGAAAAAGTTTAGTCTCAAGGGGCGACACGCCTTCTTTACCGTGACTGTGAATTTATGGAACGGTCTACCTCAGGAACTGGTCACAGCAGGAACAATTAACAGCTTTAAAACAGGATTAGATACATTCATGGAACAAAATAACATTAATGCTTATGAAGAAATATAAAATCCCATCCCTTCCCCAATATCGCGCCACACCCCTACCCCTTAATTCCCTGGTTGAACTTGATGGACATATGTCTTTTTTCGACCGTACTAACTATGTAACATGCTGCGATTACCAACAATCTAAAAAACGCCAAAAAAGAGTGAAAAAATGCCAAAAGGATTAAAAAAAAGGCCAAAGTGAAAAACGCACAGTGGAATAAGAATTTTGCGATTTCTCATTGATTTACAGCTAACATCTGGCCACAGCGTTTTTTTGGCCGAAAGAATGCCATGCGGTAGAATTTACCTGAGCGTGGGAGAGAAAAACGGAGAGACCGACACAGGCGCCTTGTGCGGTACCACTAGACAGGAATAACAGATAAAAACAAACACAGTGAACGGGCAGGAATTGCCCCTTAGGTAATGGCCGCTCACCTTGAGCGAATAAGGTATTCGCATATAACCCACACCGTGGGTGACAGAAGGATCGGAACTGCTGCTGAGCCTGGGTCCCAGGAAAGGAAAAGATCCGATCCTGATGGAAGTGGAGGCGGAGAAGGAAAATATGACCCTTACAGAGGCGCTGCTAGTTCCAGAGTAATGTAGAAGCCAACCAGAGGTATTGGTAAAACACCGGAGTGGTTTATTAGAGCATAAGAAGACAATGACGTACACAGATGACGCGTTTCGGGGGAGCAACCCCCTTCCTCAGATCAGTGTACATGATACAGGTACAGATAGAGTTTAAATACACTAACAAATGGCGGCAAAAAGGAGGCGGGGCCAAACAATGACATCACATCAGATACATAGAAACGATGTATAAAATAATAAAAGTATAATAATAAACATATTCATATAGGGTACATGGTATATGTGAGCTCAGAGCTACTGCAAATTGTGAAAGGTGAAGTTAATGTATTAAAGAAAAAAACGGCGATGGTACTGTTGACATCCGGTCTCCAGATGTCAACATCCTGCCGCTGCACAGCGGAGAATACTGACAACAAAGGAGCCGGCGTGAAGGACGCGTTGCCAAGGGGCGGAGGCATATGGTAGTGGCTAACCAATAGGACCCCGAGGATGGTAGCACTGACGTGCCGAGCGCTGAATGTACACAGGGTAAGTGAGCGATCGTGCCCCGGTACTATCAGTGTAAGTGTGGAGAAGGATGCCGGCATCTATGTCAGGTCAGCGCTAAGTGCACATAGTGTGAACCTGCATCCCTGCGCAAATAGGGTCGGTGCAGTGGGAAAATAATGATAGTGTGGACAGCCCTGACAACAGGTATCAGTATAGAGTAGGGAGAAGCATTATTACTGTAGTGATATGGTGGGGATGTAATATAATAATATTATAATAATACAATATAGTGAAATCCAGGAAAAAAAAGAGAGAATAAGATGGAACAAAAATAAAATAAAAATTGAAATAAAAATTGAAATAAAAATTGAAATAAAATAAAATTAAAATAAAATTAAATTAAAAATAGATTAAAAATAGGGGCCAGTGGGGAAATTAACCCAATAAATCACTGGACCCCTAGATGTAAAGGGCAGAGTATGAATGTATATAACAAGTGTGCTGGATGTAGGAACCATGAAAATATATTGGAATGAATAGAAATATAAAAATATATAAATATAATTGAAAAAAATATATAAAAATTATTCATCAAAAGGGGGATATAAACTGGGGATATACATATATATACACATCCCCAGTTGCATGTGGTGAAATGCTAATAGATATACATGTATAACCATGAGAGGCACATGGGAAATATGGCCATCCATCAGTAGCATATGGGGGGGGGGGAAGGGGGGGGCAAGGTGGATGCATGGCCATATGTAGTAAAAATAGAACATAAATAGAACAATATATATATACATACATACTAACCTATACATGCACATATATATATATCACATACATGTACATATACATGGATAAAGTAACTACTAAATTGTGTGCAAAACACTGATATGGGATTAAAAATTACATTCTATTATCTCATTGAGACCATGCGGGACGAGAGTGTTAAGGGTATGTATCCAAAAGTTCTCTCGCCTTCTAAGTGTCTCAAATCGTTGTGAGATATCCTTGGCTATCTGCTCGATAAGGGTGGCCTGTAGGTGGCCTGTATTTTTACTACATATGGCCATGCATCCACCTTGCCCTCCCCCTTCCCCCCCCCCCCCATATGCTACTGATGGATGGCCATATTTCCCATGTGCCTCTCATGGTTATACATGTATATCTATTAGCATTTCACCACATGCAACTGGGGATGTGTATATATATGTATATCCCCAGTTTATATCCCCCTTTTGATGAATAATTTTGATTTTTTTTTTTCAATTATATTTATATATTTTTATATTTCTATTCATTCCAATATATTTTCATGGTTCCTACATCCAGCACACTTGTTATATACATTCATACTCTGCCCTTTACATCTAGGGGTCCAGTGATTTATTGGGTTAATTTCCCCACTGGCCCCTATTTTTAATCTATTTTTAATTTAATTTAATTTAATTTTAATTTAATTTTATTTCAATTTTTATTTCAATTTTTATTTTATTTTTATTCCATCTTATTCTCTCTTTTTTTCCCTGGATTTCACTATATTGTATTATTATAATATTATTATATTACATCCCCACCATATCACTACAGTAATAATGCTTCTCCCTACTCTATACTGATACCTGTTGTCAGGGTTGTCCACACTATCATTATTTTCCCACTGCACCGACCCTATTTGCGCAGGGATGCAGGTTCACACTATGTGCACTTAGCGCTGACCTGACATAGATGCCGGCATCCTTCTCCACACTTACACTGATAGTACCGGGGCACGATCGCTCACTTACCCTGTGTACATTCAGCGCTCGGCACGTCAGTGCTACCATCCTCGGGGTCTTATTGGTTAGCCACTACCATATGCCTCCGCCCCTTGGCAACGCGTCCTTCACGCCGGCTCCTTTGTTGTCAGTATTCTCCGCTGTGCAGCGGCAGGATGTTGACATCTGGAGACCGGATGTCAACAGTACCATCGCCGTTTTTTTCTTTAATACATTAACTTCACCTTTCACAATTTGCAGTAGCTCTGAGCTCACATATACCATGTACCCTATATGAATATGTTTATTATTATACTTTTATTATTTTATACATCGTTTCTATGTATCTGATGTGATGTCGTTGTTTGGCCCCGCCTCCTTTTTGCCGCCATTTGTTAGTGTATTTAAACTCTATCTGTACCTGTATCATGTACACTGATCTGAGGAAGGGGGTTGCTCCCCCGAAACGCGTCATCTGTGTACGTCATTGTCTTCTTATGCTCTAATAAACCACTCCGGTGTTTTACCAATACCTCTGGTTGGCTTCTACATTACTCTGGAACTAGCAGCGCCTATGTAACGGTCATATTTTCCTTCTCCGCCTCCATGCGGTAGAATTGGCGTTTTTCCCCCCAAAAAAATAGTGGAATTCCAGCCTAAAGCAACCAATCATAGCTCAGCTTTCTTATCTTAGATATGGTAAACTGAAGGTTGACAGATAAATCTGGGCTTGTATAGCAGTTTTTTCCTGGAGTGTTCCTTTACATTTGCATATAATAATTTGGAAGTATGATTTTTTGCACAGCTTGCAATTTTCTTGTACAGTCTTTAGCGAGAGAAGAATAAAGAGGAAGTTATGACATAAATGCAGCATGTCTGATCTTGTAAGAAAACTTGTCCTCTTGTTACACTAAATATTATGGTATTTAAACTTGAACTTTAGTTGTAATACTATGCTCAGTCTTTTATCATTCCTGCTTGTAAACTTACAGATTTTTTTTTTTTTTTGGAGGTGGGGGGAGGCAGAAAATAATGAGCAAAAGGATACAGATAATTCCACCATTTAGCAAGTGGTGTGTTCTACAAAACGTTTGTTTTCTCAGCTATGCAGGGCATGCACATGTCTCATGTTGTACGAATATGTGGGAAAATGTTTCATGCACGTGCTTAGATCGCAGATAATGGTTCTGTCAAAAATTGTGTGTACAACATAAAAATTATACAAACTACTCTTGGTTGAAGTGGACCAAGGCTGGACAAAAAATTGGTCCTGGTGACTTTCACTGAGTGCTTGGCAAACATCCCTTCCTGCTCTGCATGATTTATGTACAAAGCTCAGTTCTGGAAGACAAGTAGGGAGGCGCACATGCTGCAGCCTGGCCTGGCCTCTACAACTCTTGAGTGTATAAGCAAAATTAATTATTTTATCATTTTAAAAACTTTAATGCTTGAAATGGAATATATGTGTGAACAACTATGCTGTACATCATTGCATCTAGTCCTTTGCATGTTTGTGTGTGTGTGTGAGTAAAGAGATTAGATTGTGAGCCCAATAGGAAGTTAATATGAGACATTAGGTACTGTGTGAGGCATTATAGGATGTTTAGGCACTACACTAGAAAGATCCAGTAGAGAAGTATAAAAATATATATTGAAGCTGTGATTGAAAAGCATTCAGTCACACACAGTTTCTGGGATTTAATGCTTCTGCCCTTTTCTGATTGCCCAAAAGTTGGGGTTAACTACAACTTTTGTGCTATGCAGTAGTTGTCCTCCCATTAAGGGCAATGATGCATTAACCTTTTAACGACCAATGATGTGTATACACGCCATTGTGCTGTTAACGGTGTATGCTGCGGGCTGCGCAGCTGCCAGTGGCTTCTAAAGGGACCTTTAAATGGACCCTGGGCGTCTAGTGGGTTGGATCGACTGCTGATGTAGCCGGAGAGCTTACCTATCCTCCTGTGCTGGGTGCAGCTCTGTGATTGACAGAGCCTGGCTGGACCAGGCTTTAGCAATCGAGCGCAGAGCACACCGATCAATGTATTTCTATGGAACTGCATTGATCTGTATGAGGAATCTAATTATTTCTCCTAAAAGTCCCCTAAAGGGACTAAAAAGTTAAATAAAAGTTTTAAAAAGACCCATTAACCTCTTCCATATTAAAAGTTTAAATAAAAAATAATAAAAATAAACATATATGATATTGCTGCATTCGTAATTGTCCGAACTATTAAAGTTAAACATTATTTATCCTGTACGGTCAACCGGATAAACGTTAAAAAATTCAAACCTCAGAATTGTGTTTTGTTTTCATATCATACCCCAGAAAAAATGAAGTAAAAAGCGATCAAAAAGTCCGATCAATACCAAAATTGAGCTGGTTCAAACAACGGATTACAACGCAAAGAATGAGCCCTCAGAAAGCCTGGTATACAGAAAAAGAAAAAACATGATGCAAACTGTACAAATTGGGTATTGTTTTAATCGCTTAACTCCAGAGTAGTAAAGGTTTGCTAAGGGATTTTAATCCCTACTGTCCAGAGTAGTAGAGGTTTGCTATGTGGATTTTCTTGTACTCTGGACAGTTCCTGACATGGATAGAGGTGTCAGCAGAGAGCACTGTGGTCAGATAGAAAAGAAATATACAGCTTCCTCTGGAGCATACAGCAGCCAATAAGTACTGAAAGATTAAGATTTTTAAATAGAAGTAATTTAACTTTTTGGGACCTGTGGATTTGAAAAAAAAAAAATCCCAACCGAGTACCCCTCTAACCCCTTAACGACAATGGACGTAAATGTACGTCATGGTGCCGTGGTACTTAATGCACCATGACGTATATTTACGTGCCGCCATGACCGCGAGCACCGGTCATGCGCGGCAGGTCCCGGCTGCTATCAGCAGCCAGGGACTCGCCGGTAATGGCGGATATTGCGATCGCGTGGATGTCCGTCATTAACCCCTCAGATGCCGTGATCAATACAGATCAAGGCATCTGAAGCAGTGCGGTACTTTGAATGGATGATCGGATCAGCGCTGCAGCGGGGATCCGATCATTCAGCATGGCAGCCAGAGGTCCCCTCACCTGGCTCCGGCTGTCTTCCGGGGTCTTCTGCTCTGGTCTGAGATCGAGCAGACCAGAGCAGAAGATCACCGATAACACTCATCAGTGCTATGCTCTATGCAAAGCACTGAACAGTATTAGCAATCAAATGATTGCTATAAATATTCCCCTATGGGGACTATTACAGTGTAAAAAAAATTTAAAATAAAAAAGTTAAAAAATTTGAAAAATCCGCTCCCCCAATAAAAAAGTTAAACGTCAGTTTTTCCCATTTTACCCCCCAAAAAGCATTAAAAAAATTATTAATACACATATTTGGTATCGCCGCTTGCGTAAAAGTCTGAACTATTAAAATATATTGTTAATTATCCCATACGGTGAACGGCGTAAACGTAAAAAAAATGATAAAAGTCCAAAATTGCTGCTTTTTTTTCACATTTTATTCCCAAAATTTTTTATAAAAAATTTTATAAAATTTTAAACCTAAGCAAAAGTGGAAACAATAAAAACTACAGATCATGGCACAAAAAATGAGCCCTCATACTGCCCCATATACGGAAAAATTATAAAGTTATAGGTGGTCAAAATAGGGCAATTTCAAACATACTAATTTTGTTTTGTTAAAATTGAGATTTTTTTTCACGCGGTTCAATTATAGAAAAGCATATAACATGGGTATAATTTTAATCGTATTGACCCACAGAATAAAGAAAACATGTCATTTTACCGGAAAGTGTACAGCGTGAAAACAAAACCTTCCAAAATTTGCTAAATTGCGGTTTTCTTTTCAATTTTCCCACATAAATAATATTTGTTTGGTTGCGCCGTACATTTTATGGTAAAATAAGTGATGTAATTATAAAGTACAATTGGCGACGCAAAAAACAAGCCCTCATATGGGTCTGTGCATGGAAGTATAAAAGAGTTATGATTTTTAGAAGGCGAGGAGGAAAAAACTGAAATGCAATAATAATAATAATAATTGGTCTTTTCCTTAAGGCCAAAATGGGCCTGGTCCTTAAAGCGTACCTATGATAGTTCCAAAAAAAAAAAAAAAAGCTATATGTTACCCGGTCCCTGATCGTGTACATATATGTTTTATGTCTCTAGGATCTTTATTTCCAGAGATATAAGCATTTATCTGTTGCTCAGTAACTTTTTCATTGTGCTGGCTGGAGGTGGCGTGTCTGTCTGTCGGGAGGGGAACAGGATCCGGCGCACGGGGGTTGGGGGGGGGGGGGTTTAAGCAGAAGGGTGACGGTGTGACATGGTCGGGTGCAGCAGAAAACTGGGGGGGGGTAATGGGACACCGGATCGGGCGCAGCTGAGAACTGGGGGGGTGTTATGGGACACAGGGTCTGATCGGGCGCAGCTGAGAACGGGGGGGGGGGGGGGGGGTTATGGGACACAGGATCGGGCGCAGCTGAGGGGGGGGAGGGAGGGGGGGTACTTGCCTGTATCCCGTACTGCCTGTGTGTATGCGCGCTCCCTGCGCTCGTTCACAGGCAGTGCGTGACCATACAGCTGTATGCATACAGCTGAAATCTCCTATACTGGATACCGGCGCGCTTTACGGATGGTATATGGTTTGCTGCAAAATAAACACTAGTCTGTCTGGCGAAAGACAGATGACCCCTAGTGGTGGCTATTTTTAGATTTAAATACATTTATATTGCAAAAAGCCATCATATGATTAGTTCTGTAACATATAAAAAGTTTTCAACAATGACAGTGCCTCTTTAAGGGGTTAAGGACCTCTTACATTTTTTGTTTTTGCACTTTCCTTTTTTCCTCCTCCCCTTCTAAAAATCATAATGCTTTAAATTTTGCACCTACAGACCCATATAAGGGCTTGTTCTTTTGCATCACCGAATGTACTGTTTCTACACAGTGCACTTTTCGAAAAAATGACACCTTATCTTTATTCTGTAGGTCCATACGATTACAAGGATACCTAATTTATGTAGGTTTTATTTTATTTTACTAGTTTAAAAAAATGATAACTACAGGCACCAAAATTAGTATGTTTAAAATTGTCATCTTCTGACACCTATAACTTTTAATTTTATCCACATACGGGGCTATATGAGGACTACATTTTTTGCGCCGTGATCTGTAGTTTTTATTGATACCTTTTTTGTTTTATTGGGACTTTTTGATCGCTTTTTATTAATTATTTTATGGTATATGAAGTGACCAAAAATGCACAATTTTGAACTTTGGTATTTTTTAATAGTTCAGACATTTACGCACAAGGCAATACCACAGAAGTTTATGTTTATTTTTGATTACGTTATTTTATTTAAAAAATGGGAAGGGGGGGTTGATTCAAACTTTTATTAGGGGAGGGGCTTGTTCACATTTATAATCTTACGATTGCATACACTGTTCAATGCCGAGCTTTGGTTCAGCATTGATCAGTGTTATCGGTGCTCTGCTGCTCCAGCCTGTAGAGCCTGGCTGGGGATATCAGGGCACCGATCGGATGGTGAGAAGGCAGGTAAGGCCCCTCCCGCCGTCCTCCCGTCGTCCTGGGGGTTTGTGAACTTGTGCATCCGTGGCTGCATGGCAGACTTTAGGCCACTTTAGGACACCAGGCACTCTCTCCAGACTTGACATCACTGTAGCTCAGCAAAGACTCAAAGAGAAAGAGGAAGCTCCACCCAGGGTTTATATGGGGGAGACTCTGGAGGGGTCCCATAGGTCACATGGTCACTGATACCTTCCTTGGTTACAACACATGACAACAGTACTTATAGGCATAGAACAATTATGTACATTGCATTGGATAACACATACATTAGGAGGCCCAGGGGTCACGCAATGGAGTCTGCCTGACAGGGCAGCAATGGTACAGGGATGCAACTCCTGTACTGGACCACTACATATGCATGTGTGGCTACTCAGGCTCACTATAACTAGTAGTATTCTTGGGTAAAAAAAAAGTATCTATTTATTATTCATTGTGTTAGCTGGGACAAGACATACAGTGTCCTGAGACAGTGAAACAGTACTGGCACTTCAAGACTGTGCTACTAAATATAGTGCTTGGAAGGCATGTCATGGGCAATCTTAGTGGCGTTTACTGGTACCTGGAAAGCCTCTCTGCATAGTTCAGGAACAAAGTTAAAAGCATCCTCCAGAATTAGAAAATGGATAGCCTATGCTAACCATAGACCATCAATATCAAGCCTTGAAGGTACAATTCTAGGTACCTCTGTTGATCACCTGATTGAAGGGGCTGCAACCCAGCTACATATGTTAAGTAATTACTGTGGTTGGCATTGTAGTTTAATTCTTACTATGGTGCTGTGCCCAGTAATCAGTGGAGGGACCTTCAAGAATCAGATATTATACAAATAATTGGTGCTAGTACGCTGTGTGGGACTTGGTATAAATAAGGTAAGTAACTAATGGCAATCGTCAATCAGTATATGAACCTACCTTTTTGATGTCTAGCTGGATTCTTGATGTATGTGGAAATACTCAGGGTAAAGCTGGTAATGCAAAAGTGAACTATGGAGAGAGAGAATATATACTATTTTGAATATGGGTGTTACTGACTGAGCATGCCAATTAAAAGTTTTGCATGAATACCTATATGTGTAATAAATACATATAAAATACCTGACAGACAACTCTGGTGAAGAAAAAATACACTACTAATGTAGCGCGCTGTATTTATAGTTATAATTCGGGGGCGTGGTTTGGCCGCTGCTGAGTATGGCCGCATGTTAGAGCTGCTCCGCTAACAGCACACACTAAGCGGATTACTAGACCTGCTAGCGACTCTTAGGCCGACTGAAAAGTCGCCCTAGCACCCATGGCGACCTTGCGCAGGAAGCGGAATGGAAAAGTGGGAGACCGCGGAGCTTTGCAGGACTTTTTCGCTCCGGGACGACAGGGAGGCCGTTTACACCAAGATGGCGCCGGGACGCGCGAACGGCAGAGCGAGGGACGCTTCTCCCAACGATCGCAGATTCCCCTACCTCAGAGAACAGGAAGGCCGGTCAGAGATGATGATGCCGCAGCACGTCCTGCCACACGGGCCTCGGCGGTGTGCGAACTTCCCAGACACTGGATCGTACAGCAGCCCGCACTGACTCAGCACCATGAGGACCCGCAGATCGGCGATGATACCCTCCCCCTCTCCCCTGGTGGATCGAGAGACCTGCAATACATTGCCAGCAGCTCCCCTGCGATGACTTCATCTTCCCCGCGGGTAAGCCCTGTTAAGCAAAAACCGAGGTTGGAGTCGGAGGGTCTGGGGGATTGGGGTGATGGGTCCCTTATTTCTCCGAACCCACCCCAGAGTGAGCCGGACTTATTTGCTTCGTATCAAGCCTCTGATAAGCCGGTCTCAGAGACAGCTCTTAAAGATATGCTCCTGCTATTGCGGTCCTCGGTTACTAAGGACTTCTCTGAGATGCTTAACCCCATAAAAACCTCAGTTCAGGAAATAGATAAAAGAGTATCCCATACTGAGGCAAAAATGGCGACCTTTGCTTCTGCCCACAATGGCCTTGTAGATGCCCATAATGCTTTAGACGACAAGGTGACTGCCATCCACAATAAATCTATTGATGCGGAAGACCGCAACCGACGAAACAATGTCAAATTCCGCGGCATACCCGAGACTATCCCCAACTCACAACTGGCCACGTATGTGAAAGAATTGACTAAACATCTCTTACCTGATCTTGAAGTGTTCGAATATAGCATCGACAGAGCCCACCGAGTAGCTAGGCCCAAATCTGTTCCTGAGGACGCTCCGAGGGATGTATTGGCTCGCTATACTTTCTTTAAAACGAAAGACCTATTGCTGCAGTTCTCCAGGAAACATAGGTCTCTCCCGGATCCATATGCGGGACTACAACTGTTTGTAGACCTTTCTGCTGCTATCTTGCAGGCGAGGAGGGACTTTCACCCACTGACCGTGGAACTCAGACGTCTGGGAATATCCTACAGATGGGGATTCCCCACCAAAATCCTTGTGACCCGCCATAATAAGATGCATACCTTTACCTCAGTAGATGATGGCTTTGCCGCTTTAGATGCTTGGGGATCTCGGAGCCCGGAACCAGGCGGCTCTCCCCCTCAAGATTCGGCTTCACCTTCCCTGGAAAATAAGCCCTGATTCTGATGATTCTGAACTGCCTGCCATCTACCCACTGTAGCATACACTCTGTGTGCTGTTGAGTGTGAAATTGTTCTTATTTCCTAGTTCTCCTATACACGTGCCCACAAACTGGTAAAGTGCGATATAGGTTCCACTGTATACCGGTATTGTTGTGTTTACTGTTTTCTTGTTTTAGGTGACGTTCGCATGCAGTGCTTTGAGATCGCATATCTACTCTGACCCAGCGTCTTATAGACGACCTGTGTTACTTATTCTTTTCACTGTTGTGGACTACACTGAGTATTTGATTGACATCGCGTGCATCTCTGATTGTCAAGCGGTACTACCTCCTGTTCGCCATATTTAACACCTGTGCGGTATAGTACCCCTATCCCTACCCTTCTCCCCTCTGTCCATTTTTCCTCTCTTCCCTCACCTTTGCTCCTTCCTGGCCCCCTTCCCTCTACCCTTCTTCCCTACCTTCCTTCCTTCTTCCCCCTGTTCTCTCGACTGAGTTATTAAGTGCCTTTCTATTAGATATGGGATTTACACTTATGTCCTATAATGTGAATGGACTCAATAGTCCATATAAGAGGAACTTTCTGTGGCGTGAGGTGGAACGTAACCCAGTAGACATTGTCTGTGTGCAAGAGACACATGTTTCTTCCAAAAATCCCCCCCCCCTTGCAACACAGAAGATTCCCACTTATTGTGCATTCAGTTTATGATAAGAAGAAGAGAGGAGTGATGATTGCTATTAGAGACACACTAGCGGTACGCATAACTACCCAAGTGGTGGACCCCCAGAGTCGCTTTATCATCCTAGTGTGCTCTATTGATGATGTGGACTATACCCTTGTAAACCTGTATGCTCCCAATAGACGCCAAAATCGCTTTCTGAGGTCTGTTATGCTAAAAGTTAACTCTGTACGCAAAGGAGCCCTGATTATGTGTGGCGACTATAATTCAGTAGTTTCTGCTCCTCTAGACCAATCAGCTCCTTTGACTCGTCGCCCTTTCTATCTTCATAATTTCCTGGTAGCCAATGATCTTTTTGACATCTGGCGTTTACAGCATGCCACAGAACGCGATTTTTCCTACTACTCACCTAAGAGCTGCACCTTCTCCAGGATTGATAACATATTTGTTGATAGGGGGTTAATTGACCGTATTGCTAAATCAGTCATTGGGAACCGGACGTGGTCGGACCATGCTCCTGTTAGCATTGAAATCTCTGGTAATACTGTTCAGTATAGTGATTTTGTCTGGCGGGCCAACTCACACCTCATAGCGCACTCCGAACATTCAGCTACAATTGAAGGGACTCTTCTGGAATACTTTTCCCTTAATAGTACCCCGGATGTCTCCGAGCTGTCTGTTTGGCTTGCGCATAAGGCGGTGATTAGAGGCTCATTTATTCAGTTGGGGTCCTTCCTTAAAAAGCAAAGATTGACTTCGGTCAATGAATCACTTAACAAGATTTCGGTGTTAGAATCACTTTTACAATTACACTACTCCGCGGATAATGCCTCCCTGTTAACTCAGGAACGTCTTCGCCTCCGAAGATTACTACTGTCAGACTTTGAGCGTGCCCTACATAGATCTCAAATGAAGTATTATACGCAGGATAATAAGACGGGATCTTTATTAGCCAGAAAGCTTAAACCAGCCCGCTTCAAACAAAGCATACCTTCCATTAAACACCCTACTAAACACACTGTCCACCAGGCTCCCAGAGAGATTGCTACGGCTTTCAGGGACTACTATGAGAGCCTTTACAATATCCGAGCAGACCCCTCCTTTATCCAGCCTGATCAGGTTAAAATAGATTCCTTTCTCTCTACTCTCAATCTCCCTAAACTTTCCCCCTCTTCCTTAGCCTTGCTTAATACACCTATCTCTCCTCAGGAGATCTCCGATGCTGTCAAATCCCTCCCTTCCAAAAAGACCCCGGGACCAGACGGACTACCGAACGAATACTATAAACGTTATCTCCCAATTTTACTACCACATCTTCTTCCCGTCTTTAACAATGCTATGACGACCGGTTCTCTGCCACCTGACATGCTTGACGCTTTAATTACGACGATCCCCAAACCCGGCAAACCCATGGACTTAACTAGCAACTTTAGACCAATATCGCTACTGAATAGTGACGCCAAACTTTATGCTAAGATATTGGCAAATCGCCTCCGCCCTCTAATGCCTAGCTTACTGAGTAGAGATCAGGTTGGTCTTACGGTAGGGAGACAAGCTCCCGATAACACTAGGCGGATCATTACGTTGTTGCAGCATTGTGAGAAATCTTTCACCCCTGCCGTATTCCTCACTTTAGATGCCGAAAAAGCGTTCGACAGAGTGAACTGGTGCTTTGTTTTCTCTGCTCTACGAGCCTTCGGCTTTGAGGGAGAGATCCTCACGGCAATTCAAGCCTTATACTCAAACCCAGTGGCAAGAGTCTTCACTAATGGAGCTCTTTCGCACCGGTTCACTCTGTCGAATGGCACGCGGCAGGGATGCCCCCTCTCGCCCCTCATATTCCTGATAGTTATTGAACCTCTGGCACAATCTATCAGGCAGAACCGACTGATTAGGGGCATACCGGTGGGAGGAGTTGAACACAAGCTTGCCCTTTTTGCGGACGATGTGATCTTGACGTTGACTGACCCAATGACCTCCATGCCGGCACTCTGACATCATCCGTCTTTTTGGAGATCTTTCCTATTATAAATTGAACGTCAGCAAATCACAAATTTTACCAGTTAACATACCAGACGCTGACCTGGACCCTCTCAGACATTCCTTCCCCCTTGATTGGCAGCGTCGGTGCATCTCCTACTTGGGGATTCTACTTACCTCTCCTTCCTCCCAACTATTCTCTACTAATTTTCTACCGCTGCTTTCTTCTATTTCTCAATCTTGCAGAGAATACGGGAAACATATGGTCTCCTGGATGGGTCGAATCTCGGCATTTAAAATGCCCCTTCTGCCAAAATTATTGTACTTGTTTCGTACACTCCCGATCGCCATTCCGAGCTCGTTCTTCCAATCTATGAATAGAGTCATGGACTCCTTTTTGTGGCAATCTATTCGCCCTAGGGTCCCCAGATCAGTTCTTAATTGCACAAAAGGAAATGGCGGACTGGGTAGGCCTCATATTGAGGACTACTACAGAGCGTGCATTCTGGATCAGGCGAGGTTTTGGTGGTCGGGAGATGCGAATAAAAAATGGGTAGCTTTAGAACAACATTTTAGCCCTCAGTGCTGCCTTAAATCTAGACTACTAGCCCCAGACCCAAAGAGACTAGTTCCCAAAACTGGGATTTCTGCTATTGATATTACAGACAAGATTTGGAGACTGAATGTGCGTCAGGCCCCTAATGGTCAACCCTGCCCACTATCTACTATACCCCTGGATGTCCTACATTTATGCATCCCAGACCTCAATCTGACTGGTTGGCCGGACTTGGGCGTTATGTCGGTCAGGGATCTATTGGATGAACATGGACTTCTCCACTTCCCCTCCCTCAGACATAGGTTCCCCATCCCGCAAAAGGACTTCTATAAGAGTCTACAAATTAGGAGCTATCTAGCGACTGGCCAACTGCAAAAAGTCACCCTACCTCCGAGATTAATGGGATATCTGGGAGTGTCTGGCTCATGTGCCGGAGGAATCACCTTTTTTTATGGTTTTCTGGGGCAGAGATCGGAGTTACTCCACCATACATACATGAGCAGGTGGGAGAGGGACTTGGGAATTGAGATCGCCCCAGAGCAGTGGCAGACCGCCTTTCGTGACATCAACTCCTACTTTAAATGTACTAATCACCAGGAAACCTTGTACAAAACAATCTACAGGTGGTATTTCACCCCCACCAGATTGCACAAGATTGACCCTTCCCTTCCATCTGTATGCTGGAGAGGGTGCGGAGAGGCGGGCTCCCTGCTACATATTCTTTGGGAATGTCCGAAGATACAACCATTGTGGAGGGGGGCTGCTTTGACTGTAGATCGGCTCCTGGGCCTACAGGTTCAATTGGAACCATCTACAGCCTTGCTGCTACTAGATTTAGATAAGTACCCTTCTAATTCTAGACACGTAGTAGCACATGTGCTGATGTCCACCAAATTGCTCATTGCTAGGAAATGGAGATCCCCTGATCTTCCATGCTTATCGGAAATCTTGGCTTATGTTAATTTCTCTTGTGCATGTGAACGTGCCTATGCTTTAGCTAACTACAACGATCATAGATTCCTTAGAAGATGGGACTTGTGGATACATAGCCCCCACTACTGTTAATTATAGGGGTTGCTATCAGTACTTCTCGTTTTCCTTGTCCCCCTTTCCCTCTCACTCCTTTCCCCTTACCCGGCTTTCTTTCCGCTTCTCTCTTTGTACCGCACACGCACAATCTTTCTATACTGTTAAAGGCTGCAGCCTTAGGGCCTAGATACCAGCTAGTTCTTCTCCTGATGATATTCATGTTTTCGGTTTGTACCCTATGCAACCAATAGTGTTTTGTTCTGATGGTTTATTGTACGGAGTACTCTGTCGCCCTATAGACACGCCTGATGTAGCGAATGTCGATTAGTTCCTATGTTGCTGTGTATTTTGTACTATTCCAAATTGTCAGGAATAGAAATGTTCTCCTTGTGTTATATATTGAAATTTAATAAAAATATAAAATTAATTATAGTTATAATTCATTGACTTGCTTCGTAGGTTCCTGTGGAGCGCTTAAAGGGTCACTCTCATTAAAACAAATTTTTGCTATTGCACTCCTTATGGTAAATGAAAAATATTTTAAGTTTTCTATGTCTTATTTGTGCTTAAAAAAGCTCAAGAGCACATTTTCCCCCAACTCATACACAGACTTTGGACCAAAATCCGAACACAGGAAGTGCCGCCTGGAGTAGTGAGGGGGGGTGTCCAGCCTCATCCAATCATAGCTCCTCTCACACATAATTGCCATAACCCCCCCCCTCAGCACTCCAGGCGGCACTTCCTGTGTTCGGACTTTGGTCCAAAGTCTGTGTATGAGTTGGGGGAAAATGTGCTCTTGAGCATTTTTTAAGCACAAATAAAACATAGAAAACTTCATTTTTTTTTTTAACAAAGTATATTAGAAATATTTTTCATTTACCATAAGGAGTGCAATAGCAAAAAATTTTTTAATGAGAGTGCCCATTTAAGCGCTGCAAGTAGTGATACAGTTAAAACTATAAGTAGGACTGGCACATGCACGGGGAATGGAGAGATTTTGCCCATTTATCCTACTATTATTTGGGTACCTGTGAGTCCTTCGCTGGCTGTCTCCTCCTGCTTCTGCAGTGTTTTCATACTTTCCCCCATATCCTTGTAGGGGGTAGAGAAGTGGGAGAACGCCCCGGCTGGTGGCGTCTCAACCAAGCTGCATCAACGCTGTAAGCCCCTGGATGTTGTGAGCGGTGAGTAGTGACGTCACTACGGTGGCTCCTCAGTCCCAAAAAGCTTATTGACGCGTTTCAGAAGCTCACAATTATCCAGGTTAGAAACCAAATGGATCTTGATATTGAAGTACTATCCTAATTGAGTGCCTGGGCCCAGGAAACCCCTTTTAAGTTAATGATATCTGCATATTGATTTATGTTTTAGTTTATTTTGTGAATCGCTCCATAGTTGGTTACCTCTAGTAATGGCTGCAAAAATATCGCAAATTCGAATATGGCCCCTGCCGCTCATCACTACTGAGAACACCATGTATAATGGATATCAATATTAACCCTCCCTCACTCTTGATGCCCAGAGATGCATGTAAAAGTGTACAATGTAGTCTGAAGTTGACAAAGCTCCAGACAGGCTCTATAAATGACAGAGCCATGTACCCCAGGGAAGCAGAGGTAAGCCCTCCATCTACCTCTGCTGCTGGAGGGCGATCCACCCCACTAGACCACCAGGGAGCATTTACGTGTCCCTTTAGACACCTCTGTCAGCTTTGACAGCGGCAATTTAAAAGGTTAATAGACGGCCTCAGCGGCTCTCATGTACAGGAATCAGCTGGGGGCCGCCGGATGTGGAGCCGCACAATCAGGAGCCCGCTCCCTACACCCTGAGCGACTCCACTCCGTACTAGTCGGGGGTTTTTATGTCTGGCTCTACTTGCCCGATGCTGGGCTAAAGGCCTTAAAAAATGTATCTGTCTGCCGCCTGGAACTGCATGTCCAGGGCATTGGGCAACAGAATTTCCACATGCCTGAATTGATAGCAGAACGACGGGATAGACATGACAGTGTCATTTCTGTCATCTAGTATAGAAGGTCAACATAGTTCCTAAAGATAAAAGTTCATAGGCAGCATAATAAAAATGTACTGTAATTACTATATGGGGTAATTGTGAGCAACACTGTAATATGCCAAAAATAAATGCATGTCCCTTATGGAAATAAACAGCAGTAGTGCCATCAGTTGATTAAATTAATTTCTCAGAAGTGAGTATATACATATATTTCTCATGAACAAGCTAACCCATCTCAAGAACTACAGTACAGAGATGACCATTGTTTTTTTTTTGTTAACTTTGTATACACCTCATTGACTGCCATGCTTCTCTGCAGTGTATTGTTTCATCATAGATTACACTGCAGTCTGGCAGCTAGGGTGTTAAGCCGATCAGTTAGAATTATGAGTCAGGCTGCAGAATGAGTCTACAAGGCAATGCTCCATGATCTCATATCCTCTGCAGACAAGCTTCTGGTGTGGCAGTGAGGTCAGCGTCCTAATCACCAGACAATTACACCTATTGTATTGTCAGGCCCACCTTGTGCTACCAGAGAGAATGTGCAGTTAGGATTTTATACTGAGAATTTAAAACTTGTCATCTTTTGAATTCATTCTTTATATTTTATAGTGAAATCCTAGATTCTGAAGTAAGACTGCATAGCAATAGCACAGCTATTGTAGTATGGTGACATTCAGTAAAGGCAGTGTATCAGTATAAAAAAAAGAACATTTTAAAGGAGTAGTCCAGTGGTGACCCAGTGGTGAACAACTTATCCCCTATCCTAAGGATAGGGGATAAGTTGCAGATCGCGGGGGGTCCAACCGCTGGGGCCCCCTGCAATCTCCTGTACGGAGCCCCGGCAGCCCGCGGGAAGGGGGCGTGTCGACCTCCGCACGAAGTGGTGGCCGACACGCCCCCTCAATACAACTCTATGGCAGAGCCGAAGCGCTGCCTTCGGCAATCTCCGGCTCTGGGTCGACACCCGCTATCTGGCCGGAGAGCCTGGCCCCCGTACAGAGAGATCGCAGGGGGCCCCAGCGGTCGGACCCCCCGCGATCTCAAACTTATCCCCTATCCTTAGGATAGGGGATAAGTTTTTCACCACTGGACTACCCCTTTAAGTTTTTTTTTTTTTTTTTTTTAACTTTAAAGGAAAACTCTGCGAATTGAGTATAGGTCATTTCCGGCATTGAATAAAAATTACATGAAAATCTGAGATTACTTTCATAGGCTCCTTTGTAAAACACAAGACTTGCACAACATTTAATTAAGCTGTATCAGGCTTTACCATAATATCCTTTAATAGTTGAATAGTTCGTAATTTTTGGTTCCCACTGTCATTTGCAAAAACTTTACATAGATCAATAGTACAAGTGAATATAAGAAATTTGAATATATTTTATTAAACAACAGTGCTTCTTTCTCCTGCTATCAAACTCCTTTCCTCAACCTTCCTATCTCCTGCTTTTAAAATCATCTACAAGAATTAGCTCAACTTTATCCTGTGTCTGCAAGACAAAGCAATACAAATCTATGTTGGGGGAGGAAGGAACTCCGTCCATCAGCTCTGGGAGAACTTTCAAATTAGAGCTGAAGCATGCAGAGCAGACATCTGCTAATAATATCATATACAAGTTATATTATGGCCAGAGATCTGTTTTTTTTATTCCTGGATACGGCGAGCTAATGACACCAGATCGGCATGTATTTACAAAGAATTTACTCACGACCACCTCGTTCAGGTCTTCTTGCATATATCTTTTTTTATTTGCATGACTTCATATTCTTAGGGTACAATACTCCTGTTATTGGGGTACAATGGTACACATCCCAGATAGGTAAGTTGACAAATACCTCAGCTCCAGCCTGCCGCGCTACGTTGTGGGGAACCACCCCTTCAAGCGCATGAGGCTGGAGCTGAGGTATTTGTCAATTTACCTATCTGGGATGTGTACCATCGTACCCCAACAACAGAAGTATTTTACCTTAAGAATATGAAGTCATGCAAATAAAGATATATGCAAGAAGACCTGAACGTGGTGGTCGTGAGTAAATTATTTGGGAATACATGCTGATCTGATGTCATTAGCTAGCCGTAAAAAACTTTGCCCAGGTATATATATAGCGGGTGATTGTGGCTTTTAGTGCTCTGCTCACCCTATCTGGCTGGCTACTATTAGCTTTTCAGTTGTTGTACACACCAGTGCTGCAGCACACAGTCGCTGTGTACTACACCCAAAATTGCACTTTCTCTCTCAATCTCTCTCCCTTCCCTATCAGTGCTTCTAGGCTGGATTTGGGCTTGAGCTGAATCACTGCTGTAAAAATGCTTTTCTGTGCAACACACACACTGCTCTCTCTGTCCATCTCTCTCTGCAATAGAATACTGATGTGAGTAGCCGCAAGATGGCTGCTGATTATATAGGGCTGTGACATCACAGGGGTGGCTGGCTGCTGCTGATCATCCCGCCTACCCTTTTTTCAGACTTCCTAGCATTCGTTGCCCAAAGTCCTGACATGTGGAGCCACCATCTTAGGTGCCCTGGAGCCTGGGCCGCACTAAATGGAGTTTAATGAAGGGATTTGTGCGAACAAATCGCTGCGATATTCGCATTCATTTTGAAGTAAATTTTTCCTGAAATCGGTAACTAATTCCGATTTGTCAGATTGGATTCGCTTATCCCTAACCAGGATCATTTATTAAATATTAATTAATTGACACTAAAGCTGTGTGATGTGACCTAAAGTTTTTACCATGTTAATCAAAGGTTTTTTGTGAAAGAATACATGTGTTGTACATAAGGGATTTTTTTTTTTTAACATATCAATTTCTTGATATTCTGATTATTAGAGTTTTCCCTTAAGTGCTTTTGTGGGGTGGGGATGCTTGGCTTGACTGGGACTAACACACTTTTATAGACGGCTTGACATGGACTGGCACACTATTAATACTAAGGCTGGCACACTTTTATAGAGGGGCTTGACATGGACTGGCACCTGGTTATGAGGGAGTTTGACTGTGGCTAGCACCCAGTAAATCTAAATAGCAGAATATGATGCACTCAAGCACTGTTAGTGTGGCATTGCAATGCCAAGCAAAAACAAGATTCTGTGTACTGACAGGGCAAGTAACAAATGCTTATATCCTCTCAGCTTTAATGATCCACTGCCTCGTAATATAAAAAAATGTCAATGCTCACTTGCTATGTCTTACCCTAAGTCCTTCTCCTTTCACTCATTCCATACTTTCAAAGCAATCCTAGTTAAAAAATCAAGACAATCTTGTTAACATTATGAATCTCCATAACAATTATGCCAATAACTACCCAGAGAAGTGGGTACTAGATTCAGTATACTTATGGTGCCAATTAACCTTTTGTTGTTATACATTTTAGATTTCATGTTATATTATTATGCTTTGTACTGGATATAGCTTTAGCTTAGTAACAGATATTTTATTCTATTTTTCAGCTTATTGCAAATGCCATTATATTTCTCTGTGGGAATCTTATGGGAGCATTTCACAAATACCATATGCAGGATGCCTCTAGGGACCTGTACAGCTACACAGTAAAATGCATTCGGGTAAAAATGAAACTGGAAATGCAAAAGAGGCAACAGGTGAGAAATGAATTAAATGTAATTTGAGATATAGAAATGAAAGTGCTTTAAAAGACCACATCTTTAAGAAAACCACACCATTACTTGGACCAGATTTCCTATGACCTATTTTCAATTCCACCGTACATAATTGCATTGCACTTTGATCTTCTTGTAGATCATGGGCAATATACATATTGGCCCTCATTTACTAAAGTCCAACCGACTCTTTTTCTCGGTTATTAATTTTAGTCGCAACGTCTGTGCGACTATTTATGCAACCAAATATTAGCCGCACAACCAACACTTTAGAAAACACTCGGAGTGTTTTTTTTTCACTCTGAAATGGGCGTGTTTTATGCAAAAATGGGCCTTTTACCGACAAAAAACAAAAAATACTCGGAGTACTTCCAAAATCACTCGAGAAAAAGTGTGAGTTTGCCTCACACAATAACCGACAGTCAAGAGGCCAAGTGAAATTCCAAAAATGGAGTGATTTCTAACAAGGGACCAGATACCATTGTGTTTTTTGTGAAAGTAACTTGTTTTATAACCTGAAAACATTTTGTACAGTTCAACACTTTTATGAATAAAATATTGAATGCTTTTGTGATAGTGAATGTTTATATATTTTTTTTATTTTTAACACATTTGCAATATTAGGTTTAAATGAATTTAAGACCCAAGCTGAAAAACAAGGATAATTGTTGTAATGTCAGAAAAATTATAACACATGAATACTTTTGATTCATGGAAACATTTTTAAACAAACAAGTCTAAACCATTTTGACTCACACAACTAATTTTTTTTAGGTCAGAGTTTATGCGACACAATCGACTAGTGCGACACAAAAAAAACGTGCAATAGAAAAATAACTGACATGTGCAACAGAATAGTAAATAAGCCTGGAAAAAAAGACGAGTGATATTGAAATCACTCCAGAATAAACACTCCACTCTTAGTAAATCAGGGCCATTGTGTGATCATCTCAAAGAGGTTTCACCCAGTGCAATATGACAGCTTAATGGCCTACACCGTTTTTTATAATAAATAGCATTCAAAGGCACATTCGTTTTTGAATCCCCCTTGTTATAATATCAAGATAAGAATAGGTTAAATCCCAAGAGACATAAATCAGGAAGACCTGTGCACTGCTTTTTCTTACAGTCCATACTTTACTTTAAGATTGTTTTGGGTACTATAACTAGTTATCCTTCACACCTCCAATCGTTTTCGTGACACCTTTTCGCTCAAAAGCAGTCTCTTGCTATGTGAAACTGCGATAGGATGTCAGGAGGTTTTTATTGGCTTCCCAGTTTTTTTCTTCTCAGTTGCAATACCACCTGGATTAACTGATGAGAAACCAAGTGTAGCCTCAGGAAAAAACACGCTTATTAAAAAGCAATACAGAATTTTTTTTGTGCCTATATAGTGCAGCATAGGCTGTTATTCGAAAAATTATGTACAGGTTTTTGTGCATGCCTTGCGCTTACTTGTGTTAGCTGTTGTGGCAGGCATGGAGTTGGGATGATTGGACATGTTGTATTTTCGTATGACTATTCCTTTGTTCCCATGCTACATAATACACTGCCAGGCATGTCTCTGCTTATTCCACTCTCCCTGTTAGGCTGAGCATACATGTATATGGGGGAGTCAGGAGAAAAATGTCTGCCAAACAATTATTTAAAGGAAAGAGGTCACCTGTTCACCATCAATAAACCTTATAACCGGGTTATAGTGAGGGTGAACAGGAGACTGATGCGGGCTCTCTAACTCATATACAAACCTGCAGTCCAGTGTCCGGTCCCTCTGAAGATCCTCTTGTTTCTGTGCTGAATTGCACGCTGGAGATGGGCCCGCGGGCTGGATTTGAATATTCATGGGCTTTGATCACATGAGCACTCAGTAGGCACAGTAGACACAAGTGCTCACCGGCGAACATGAATATTGAAATACAGCCAGCGGCCCACCTCCAGCGAGCAATTCAGCACAGAAATAAGAGGATCCTCAGAGGGAATGGTTGCCGGACTGCAGGTATGTATATGAGTCAGAGAACCCGCATTGGTCTCCTGTTCACCCGCACTATAACCCGGTGTATTGGGTTCAGTGTGGGTGAACGGGTAACTGTTTTCCTTTGATGTGTATGGGCAGCCTAACTCCCTCTCTGCTCCTAGGCTTTAACTGACACCATTGTTTCATGTCTGCAGCTGCTGGATTAGTCGGCTAGTAGGGCTACTGCTCAACATGCACATAATATAGTTGTCAGCTGACAGCAAACTCCCTTGACCTCCCCATAAATATACAGTCATTGCCGTAAATGTTGGCACCCCTGGAATTTTTCAAGAAAATTAAGTATTTCTCATAGAAAAGGATTGCAGCAACACATGTTTTGCTATACACATGTTTATTCCCTTTGTGTGTATTGGAACTAAACCAAAAAAGGGAGGGAAAAAAAAGCTAATTGGACATAATGTCACACCAAACTCCAAAAATGGGCTGGACAAAAGTATTGGCACCCTTAACTTAATGTTTGGTTGCACACCCTTTGGAAAATATTACTGAAATCAGTTGCTTCCTTCAACCATCAATAAGCTTCTTACACCTTGGACCACTCTTCCTTTGCAAACTGCTCCAGGTCTCTCTTATTGGAAGGGAGCCTTTTCCCAACAGCAATTTTAAGATCTCTCCACAGGTGTTCAATGGGATTTAGATCCGGACTCTCCAGCGCTTTGTTGCCATCCATTTCTGGTTGGTTTTTGACATATGTTTGGGGTCATTGTCCTGTTGGAAGACCCAAGATCTCGGACGCAAACCCAGCTTTCTGACACTCGGCTGTACAGTGCGAACCAAAATCCAGTGGTAATACTCAGATTTCATGAGGCCTTGCACACATTCAAGGCACCCAGTGCCAGAGGCAGCAAAGCAACCCCAAAACATCATTGAACCTCCACCATATTTCACTGTAGGAACTGTGTTCTTTTCTTTGTAGGCCTCATTTTCGTTTTCGGTAAACAGTAGAATGATGTGCTTTACCAAAAAGCTCTATCTTGGTCTCATCGGCCCACAAGACTTCTTCCCAGAAGGATTTTTGGCTTACTAAAGTTAATTTTGATAAAATGTAGTCTTGCTTTTTTATGTCTCTGTGTCCGCAATGGGGTCCTCCTGGGTCTCCTGCCATAGCATTTCATTTCATTTAAATGTCGATGGATAGTTCGTGCTGACACTGATGCTCCCTGAGCCTGCGGGGCAGCTTGAATATCTTTGGAACTGGTTTGGGGCTGCTTATCCACCATCCAGACTATCCTGCATTGACACCTTTCATCAAATTTTCTCTTTCGTCCAGGCCCAGGGAGAGTAGCTACAGTGCCATGGGTTGCAAGCTTCTTGATAATGTTGCGCACTGTGGACAAAGGCAAATCTAGATCTCTGGAAATGGAATTATAAGGGTGCATTCACACTATGTTTTTACAATACAGTTCCTGTATCAGGTTTTTGATGAAAAACGGATTCCTCAAAACCTGACTAAACTGTATCAAAACGTCTGTACAAATTTTAACCTCTATAAGGTTAAAAACCGTATATGGTTTAAAAAATGATGTCCGGTTGCATCCGGACATATACGTTTTTAACTTTTCACTCCATTATGAAATTCCAAGAAAAAAAACTTTTCAAAGTCAAAAACCGTATGGTGAAAACCGGATGGAACCATACGCACATACGGTTCTTTACTGTTCCCATTGACTCCCATGTTAAAAAAAAAACGTATACAGTTTTTCAACTGGACCAAAAACCACGTTAGGCAATGGTTTTGGGTACGGAAAATTAACAAAACTGTACAGGATGCAAAACGGACACAACCTGATGCATCTTTTGGCATACAGTTTTCAATGGAGAGTCAAGGCATACGGTTTTCAATACGGTTCCATACGGTTTTCACATTGAAAAAGTATATGGGAACTGTATTGCAAAAACGTGGTTTGAATGCACCCTAAGCTTGAGATTGTTGATATTTTTCCACAATTTTGGTTCTCTTCTCCTCTTTCTGTTGACCATGCGAAGTGTGGCACACACAGGCACACAATGCAAAGACTAAGTGAACTTCTCTCCTTTTTATCTGATTTCAGGTGTGATTTTTATATTGCCAGCACCTGTTACTTGCACAGGTGAGTTTAAAGGAGCATCACATGCTTGAAAGAATCTTATTTTTCCACAATTTGTAAAGGGTAACAATAATTTTGTCCAGCCCATTTTTGGAGTTTGGTGTGACATTATGTCCAATTTGCTTTTTTCCTCCCTTATTTGGTTTAGTTCCAATACACACAAAGGGAATAAACATGTGTATAGCAAAACATGTGTTGCTGCAATCCTTTTCTATGAGAAATGCTTCATTTTCTTGAAAAATTCCAGGGGTGCCAACATTTACGACCATGACTGTATATGGTTGCCATAAACAGGAGAAAGAGAGACAAGCCAGAGATGTCTAACAATCACTTAGTTCCAAGAAGAATAGGATCTAACATACATCCTCCCCCCATTATCTGCCATATAGGGACAATCTGGATGCCCCCAAACAGACTTACAGATCCTGTTAAAAATATATAGAGTTAATTACTTGTTTATGAAATTATACTCTATCCTTTCTTTCTCTAATTCTTTCTAATTCTTTTATCTTCTCCACTCCCTCTTCCTCTTTACTTCCTTTATCATTCTCTCTCAGTAATTTCATATGAATTGAGCATTACTCAATATAACTCCCATACCTGGCACCCTTACTAGGAGAGCCTTCTGTTGTCCGTACTGCCTGTCTATATTTCAATGGAGATGAAGTTGGCTATTCAGGACAGACTAAAGGAAACAAATGACAATCGCCAACCAGACAAGAACTTCCATAGCTTATATGTAAAGCGGCACCAAAATGTCAGGTGCGTGGAACTTCAGTGTATTTTCTTAATCCATGTACCCCTTGTGTTATAAAACAACAATGATCTGATCTGTATGATCTATTGACTAACTTAGTTTTCCTTCACTCCCTGCAGTATTCTGTACGCAGATATTGTAGGCTTTACTCGACTTGCCAGTGACTGTTCACCGAAGGAACTAGTCGTCATGCTGAATGAGCTGTTTGGAAAGTTTGACCAGATAGCTAAGGTAAGGATCGAGAATATGGCTGGCTTATAAGTGCAATATCATTCATATTTTTTTATACGTTTAAAAATAAGTGTGTCTTCATGATTTAATTTAATGATCACCCACTTCAGAATGACGGAAGAGATTTGATAAATGTCGTCTATTGTGCCGTATGGTTAATAGCAGCTAAGATAGACTAAAACGAGTCTGCTGCATCCATGAGCTTAGTTGGCTGCTCACTGTTTTCAGGTAGATATAGGGTGAACATCAGTCGGTGTTGATGGAGTTGAATCATGTCCAGTTTATCTGTCCCAATAATATGTTGCTTCTTAGTAGTGTGGCATATTTTAGTGAACACTCCAGTGATGAAAATCAGTGTCAGCAAGCTTTAGTTGATAACAAGTTGTCAATCACCAAGACTGGACTATGGGCATACTCTAAAGTAGTGTTTCATTACCTTTTCCACTGTGGGACAGGACACCATCAGAAAAATGTTTCAGGTTTCTCGAGTAGGTAGTTTTCCCTAAGTAAGCTGGCACTGCAATTAGTTTCCCCCAGTATGCTAGTATCACCAGTTGGTAGTTTCTCCAGTATGCAGTTTCCACCAGTAGGTGGTTTTCTAACTCTAGGTAGGACTCCCCCTCCCTCCTCCTGCAGGTAGTTTGCCCTCCCAGTAGGAAGGACCACATTGTAGGTAGAACCCCCTGCAAGTAGGACCCCCTCCCCCCTGAAAGTATTTTGCCTCCTGTAGATGGCTCCCCCCTGAAGGTAGTTTTTCCCCTGTAGATAGGACTTCCCCCAAGATGTAGGTTGCCCCCTCTAGGTAGGACCCCCTGAAGAGTAAAAAAAAGAAGGAAAAAAAAAAAAGTCACCTTCTCCTGGCTTCTCTGCAGTTACCGCCGCCTTCTTCTTGCCTGCTTTTAGGCCACAGGTAGCCATTGGAGGCTGGGAGAGTCTTTACCTTTCTACCAATTGTTCGCATCCTAGAAGAAGAGATGCTCCCGGCCTCTAGTGACAGCTAATAAAGCTGCCTGTGACCTATAGGAGGTCAAAACTTGCTAGCCTACCTGTGATGGTGTTAAGCCAAATACGTCCTAATGGACCGAGTTATCATTTTGCCCAACAGACTGCCACAGCACAACTGGTGGATTCTTGTTGCTCCCCAGTTGGGAGCCACTTCTCTAAAGACATAGAAGGAGATTTATCAAGCTCCGTAGTAGATTTTTTTTTTGCGTAAAAAAGTTGCACGTACTTGCGCACGTGCGAGTTTTCTATACATATTGCGACTTGATTTTTGCTTATTCCAAAGCACATTTCTGAAATCTGCTCACGTAGTAATTTTTTTTTTTTTTTACTTTGCAGTGGTCATATATTTATCAAATGCGATAGTCGCTATTTATGAAGAAAAAAAGTTGCATCTCCATTTAAAAGTCGCATATGTATTCCAGGTCCAACCTGGCTTACAGAAAGTGCATATGTCTGCAGAAAAGGAAATTAACACCCACTTTAACAACTGTTCTTGTTCTGCATCATGAAACAAAGCTACTACATTAATGTTAATTATAGAAAAAATTTAATTATATAACTAATAACTCTATTAATTTTAAGGCTGAAAATACACACTGCACACCTTGTTAATTTTAGGACACGTACATGCTGGCATACCCACTACATTTTAAAATTAATGTTGTGTTAAAATAGAATAAGGCACAAAATAATTGTGTAAGAATTTTTACAGACTATGTAAATAACCCATATGTGGCACTAACATTTTTCTTTAAAAAAAAAAAAAAAAAGAAAGAAACATCCATAGTAATACAGCTTCATGCACATTTTGGGGTGGGTAACGTAATGAGCCGTTTTTTTTTTTTTTTTTGTGGCTTCACTATTGTTTATGTGCCTATTTGTGCTGCGCTGTCTTCTTTCCTGACGTAAACTCCGGCCTCAGCACAGCGACACAAGACTCCGCCCACCAATGTCACAAAATGTGGGCTCAAAATTAAACAAAATGTACGGATATTCATGGTGCGGCATAGTAGGGTAGGAGGGTGGATGGGTTGTTGCGGGATGGTTGGAGTTCAGCTATTTAGTGCCAGGCAGGCCAGTCAGGGTGTCACCAGATGCGGTACGCCACTCCCCCCCCCCCCCCCCCCCCGTCACTCTCTAGTAAAGCTACTGGTAATAAAGGGTAGATAAAGAACTTCGGCTATTAACATAAGGGAAAACTTTTCTGCTTTAAAAAATGCTTTTGTAAGCGGGTTTCCCGGGTTTTGCTTATGTGTGATTTATTTATCAAGGTCGTGCGACTGTTTCATAAATAGGTCACATGTAAGCAAAAGTAAGAAAAAAAAATTATCATATAAAAGCTATACGTTTGAAAAGAATGATAAATCTCCTTCATAGTGGTTTTCCTGCTGTTAGTCACGTTTTTCCTGGTTTGTTGCTGGGAATTTTTTTTTTAAATTTAAGCTGACCATTGATACTAGATATTTATTAGGCTGTTGACAATTTAATGTCTGCAATGCTTGAAAGATCCACTGCTGGGATACGATGTTTGGTGGAGAAACAGACTGGGCAGGTTTACAATGCATCTGTTTACATTTGTGTGCAATTTGTGACACATCTAAATGTATTTATAGATGGATGGATGTGATGAGTCTTGGCTCAAGTAGAGTAAATGATATTACTGCTTTACAAGCCTGGAGCACTGTGGATAATAATGTCACAAATGGACAGGCTACCCCATTATGTCACAATACCCAATCAGTGATTTCCTGTTTCTTTGATGTTTTACTACCCAGTAAAGTGTCCTCCTATTGTCTCTGATGGCTGGTATTATAAAGATCCTCTGGCACTGTGTTTGAAGACACATTGTTTACCTCTAGAATACTACTTGTCATTGGTTTACACAGACCAGTTTTACCTTCAATCAGAATTGCTTTCCCATCATAGCAAATAAAAACCCCTATTCTTCATCATGGCATTCTCATGTTTTCAGCATTCTGATATATCAGTCCTTATTTATTTATTTTATTTATATAGCGCCTACAGATTCCGCAGCGCTTACAATTATGGGGTACAAAGACAAGTATCAGAGATAAAATTACACAATAACTATTCAAACAAGAGGTGTGGGGATATGTTGGGGATATGTTGGGGATATGTTGGGGATATGTTGGGGATATGTCGGGGATATGTCGGGGATATGTCGGGGATATGTCGGGGATATGTCGGGGATATGTCGGGGATATGTCGGGGATATGTCGGGGTTATGTCGGGGTTATGTCGGGGTTATGTCGGGGATATGTCGGGGATATGTTGGGGATATGTTGAGGATATGTTGAGGCCAATTAGAGACTTTTATAGGCCTGTCTGAAGAGATGTGTTTTTAGGCCACGTTTGAAACTATGGATGTTGTTGTTGTGTCTGAGGGATTGAGGGATAGTATTCCAGAGAACCGATGCAGCACGAGTGAAGTCTTGGAGACGGGAGTGAGAAGTTGGGATTATAGAAGATGTTAGTGTGAGATCATTAGCAGATGGTAGACAGAGATGAGAGAGGAGATGTAGGGAGGTGCAGCATTGTGGAGAGCTTTGTGTGTGAGACTTATTGAATCAGGAAAACTTTCATAGGGGTTAGATAATAATTGTATATGATGAACCTGATTATTTTGACAATTTTGGTTTTTTTGTACAGCATATATATATATAAATATATCTATCCAAATTTGCATGAACAGAAATATTCATACCTTTGCTATGACACTTGAAATTGAGCTCTAAGGGCCTCTTATTTATGTTGAGGATGTTTTTAAACATTGATTGGAGTCACCTGTGGTAAATTCAGCTGATTGGACATGATTTGGAAAGACACAGCCCTGTCTTTATAATACCTAAAGGCTGACAATGCATATCAGAGCAAAAATCAGCCCATGAAGTGGAAAGAGCTGCGTTATTTTTTATTTTTTTTGCTGCACTTAAAGTTCCCAAGAGCACAATGGCCTCCATAATTCCTAAATGAAAGAAGGTTAGAACAACCCGGGACTATTCCTTGAGCTGGCTGCCCCAGGGTGGAAAGGACATTGGTAAGAAAGGTGACCAAGAACTAATGGTTCCTCTGGCTGAGCTCCAGATACCTTGTGTACAGATAGAAACATTTAGAAAGTCAACCAGACTTGTTTGGGTTCAGGGAAAGCTGAATGGAGCAAAGTACAGAAATATTCTTAATGAAAACCTGATCCAGAGCACTCTGGACCTCAGACTGGGCGGAATATTCACCTTTCAACAAGACAATGACCCTGAGCACCAAGCTAAGACAACACAGGAGATGCTTAGGGACAACTCCTTGAGTGGAGTCCTGATTTGAACCCAATTGAATATCTCTGGAGAGACCTCAAAAGGGCTTCCACCGATGTGCAAACTGACCAAACTTAAGAGGATCTACAGAGAAGAATGGTAAAAGATCCCCAAATCTGGGTGTGTAAACATTGTAGCATCATTCCCAAGAATACTGGAGGCTGTAATTGATGGTGAAGGTGCTTCAACTAAGTAATGAGTAAAGGGTCTGAATACTTATGACAATGCAATATTTTAGTTGTTCCTTTTCAATAAATTTGCAGACATCTTAACTTCTTTGTTCACTTTGTCATAATAAAGTATTGAGTGCACAATAATGGGGGAAACATTCATTTTTTTTTTTTTTACCTTTAGCATAAGACTGCAACATAACAAAAATTGAAAAAAAAGTTAAAGGATCAGAAAACTTTCTGAATGCATTGTATATATTGGGGAGTCCCCTGACACATATCTCCACTGGACATTACAAAAATGCAACATGAAAAGAGACAAAATGCAGAAATGATCTAAATGCTGAAATTATTGGGGGGGAATCATAGAAAATTCACTACCTTAAACCCCAGTTATTTTCTTTTGCATTTTATCTTGTCATACAGAAGTTTGTATGCTGAACTTTTACACATTAACACTTTCAACATACACCATTACGAGTCATACTCTCCATGCATCTGCCCCCTCAACATATTAATAGTATGGCCTTGTGCCTCATCACTTTTCTGGTATGTGTGAACAAATCCTATACAGTATGAGAGACTAATATTTCTGCATTATAAATTCTGTGCTACTTGCTGACCTCTGGTGGTGGTAACCAAGTATTACACTGCTGTCTTTAAACGAGTACTCTAGCACCGATTTCTCCTCTGTTGTGCCCGGACTGAAAAAAAAAATGAAAACAAACTTTCACTAATCTTCCTGTGTTCCCCTGGAGTGCTGCTACAGCTGTTCGGTCCTCCAGTCCCATATTCTGCCTTATTCCTGTGCACGGATCGTCACACGGCGTTCAGCCTATGACCGACCGAGGCAGGACATCGCTGCGGCTGAGCATTGTGTGACGATCCGTGCACAGGAAGAAGGCAGAAGACGGGACTGGAGGGCCAAACAGCTGTAGCAGCGCTCCGGGGGAACGGAGGAGAAATAGTCGGCGCTAGAGTACTCCTTTAAGTGTTGTATCTCATTTATTAGGTGATAAGATTGGAAAGAAAGGAGAAAATGGGCAAAAAAATCTTAAAACTTAACCTATGTTTAAAAATATAGTTAGGATACTATACGTGCTAAAATAGATAAGAATGTGTTTACTACTATAATGGGAATTACAATACTAAAAGTCATCAGGGACTGAAATATATAGTAAATTAATTATTAGTTGGCTATCGGGAGCAGGAAAACCATCCTCAGTTTAAAAGAATTTAGCTCTAAAAAGATTTTTCCTATTGACACAGGTGAGTCACTCTGATTGGCTCTGAGGCCGGGTTCACACTACAGAAATTCCAAAGCGGAATTCCGTTTTTAAATTCCACTTGGAAAGAGCAGAGTCTCTTTGCTGGCAATGGGATTCCGCTGCTCTGTGCACACTGCAGAGTTTTCAAGGTGGACTCTTTGCCCGGGAAATCATCTCGAAAAATTCCGCCAGAACATTTCAGCTCTTCAAACATGTCTCTTCAAACATGCTGTCTATGGGTACTGAAACAGTATGCACTGGCTGCATTCGGAATCTTAGAAATTCCAAAGTGTAAACTTAGCCTTAAAGGGGTACTCAGCCCCTAGACATCTTATCCTTTATCCAAAGAATAGGGGATAAGATGTCTGATCGCGGGGCTTCGGCCCCTGTATTGCCCGTCATTACGCACAGAGCAAGTTTGCTCTGTGGAGTGATGACGGCGGGGTGCTGCAGCCGAGATCACGAGGGTCCCTAGTGGCGGGACCCCCGCGATCAGACATCTTATCTCCTATCCTTTGGATAAGATGTCTAGGGGCGGAGTACCCCTTTAAAGGTAAAACCTTACCCTTAACTATTAAAGCACTGGATCTTCAGGGAAGAGTTTGCATCCAGGTGTTTGAGGGAATTACACAGTACTTAAAGGGGTATTCCGTGCAAAAACATCTTATTCCCTATCGAAAGGATAGGGGATAAGATGTCTGATCATGGGGTCCCGTCGCTGGGACCTCCGCGATCTCCCTGCAGCAGCCCGCATTCTATGCATAGATGCATCTGCAGTTTCAGAAACCGCCGGGCTTCCGAGACGGGAATGTGACGTCACGCCACACCCCCTCCATTCATTTCTATGGGAGGGGCGTAACGGGCGCAACACCCCCTCCCATAGACATGAATGGAGGGGGCGTGGCATGACATCACGTCCCCGTCTCGGAAACCTCGCGGTTTCTAAAACTGCAGATGCAGCTACGCATAGAATGCGGGCTGCTGCATGGAGATCGCGGGGGGTCCCAATGGCGGGCCCCCCGCTATCAGACATCTTATCCCCTATCCTTACGATAGGGGATAAGATGTTTTTGCCCGGAATACCCCTTTAACCTCTTAAGGACTCAGGGCGTACTTGTACGCACTGAGCCCGATCCCGGTGTGAAAAACGGGGTCACGCCGTGACCCCGCATCACACCGGGTCGGTCCCGGCTGCTAACGATAGCCGAGACCCTGGGCTAGCAGTGTGCGGCACCGATCATTGTGCCGCGCGCTGTTAACCCTTAAGACGTGGCGATCAAAGTTGACCGCCGCGTCTGAAAATGAAAGTAAACGCTTCCCAGCAGCTCAGTTGGGCTGATCGGGACATCGCGATAAAATCGCGATGTTCCGATCAGCTGGGACGCAGGGGGAGGTCTCCTTACCTCTCTCCGCAGCGTCCGATCAGGGTTTCATTGCTCCAAGCCTGAGCTACAGGCTTGAGCAATCAAACCCCTATCTCGCTGATCTATGCAAAGCTATGGCTTTGCAGGAATCAGCATAAGAGATCAGTGTGTGCAGTGTTATAGGTCCCTATGGGAGCTATAGCACTGCAAAAAAAAGTGGAAAAAAAAAGTTAACAAAGGTCATTTAACCCCTTCCCTAATAAAAGTTTGAATCACCCCCTTTTCCCATAAAAAAAAACCAGTGTAAATAAAAATAAAAATTAACATATGTGGTATCGCCGCATGCGTAAATGTCCGAACTATAACATTATATCATTAATTAAACCGCACGGTCAATGGCGTATGCGCAAAAAAATTCCAAAGTCCAAAATAGCGTATTTTTGGTCACTTTTTATATCATCAAAAAATGAATAAAAAGCGATCAAAATGTCTGATCAACACAAAAATGGTACCGATAAAAACTTCAGAACACGGCGCAAAAAATGAGCCCTCATACAGGCCCATACGCGGAAAAATAAAAAAGTTACAGGGGTCAGAAATACAGGGGACAAAATCAAACCTATATAAGTAGGGTATCATTTTAACTGTATGGACCTACAACATAAAGATAAGGTGTCATTTTGACCAAACAATGCACTGCGTAGAAACGGAAGCCCCCAAAAGTTACAAAATGAAATTTTTTCTTCAATTTTGTCGCACAATGATTTTTTTTTCCGTTTCGCCGTGGATTTTTTGGTAAAATGACTAATGTCACTGCAAAGTAGAATTGGTGGCGCAAAAAATAAACCATCATATGGATTTTTAGGTGCAAAATTGAAAGTGTTATGATTTTTAGAAGGTGATGAGGAAAAAAATGAAAATGGAAAAACGCTGAGTCCTTAAGGGGTTAAGGAATATGAACAACATTAGTACAAAATACATGCATTTCAGTAAAAATGCTTCTAAACATAATCTTTGTTATGGGTTTTACTCATATTTTTTTACTATTTACGTTCTGCAGCTTCTGTGTATTAATATCAAGCAAAATCCTGTTCATGATTAGCCTTGATGCTATCATAAGTGAGTCACTAGAGACTGAGCCATCAGATTTTACTGTAAATGGCAGAGAGCTGCTGGCTATAATAATAAAAACAATAATAATAATTATTATTATTTAATTAATATAGAGCCAACAGATTTTGACATACACACAAGACAAACAGATGAACGTTTTTAATAAAAACCCAGTTGCAAAAAAGGATTTTTACCCCCAAATGCATGCATTTCAGTAAAAAAAAAAATACGGTAAGTCATAACAGTGCCCAGAGAATTTCAATCAGGTTTTAATGTGTAAACATTATTATATCTACATAAAACATTTTTTTTTTTTTTCTTACTAGCTTCTAGCTTTCCACTACTAGACATAAGCTCAAAGTGAACCATACAGGTTTGGCAACCAGGGAATGTCATACTTGTGCCAAGTGGTCCTGACCTTGATCAAGGTTTTTGTTTCCAAAGACTATATACAAATATGGTTATGTAGCTATTGGCTATTATTATTCCAATCCATGTTCTTATATTTATTTAGCTTTTTGGTAGACATACTTTAACATCTTAAAACAAGGGCTAATTAAATGGCATGAAATAACAAAATATTCATTACTCACCTGAATAATTCCCCTGCTGCACCAGCGCTGCTGGTCTTTGTTTACTTGGCTGTAACAATGATGTGCCCATATACTCCATGGGACCTGCGCAGCCAGTTGCTGGCTTTAGCAATGTGCGGCACAGGGCAGCTGAGGATTGGCTGCAGTTATGTGGGTATTCCACATGCTGTCCAAGTAAACAAAGACCAGCACAGAGAGTCTTTGTTTTCTCTTAAGACAATTTTTTAGAAATAGAAAACCTTTCTAATTGTATATTTTAATTTACAACATGTGTTTGTTGCTTATCCAGGAAAACGAATGCATGAGGATTAAGATTTTAGGAGATTGTTATTACTGCGTCTCTGGACTACCAGTGTCTTTACCCAACAATGCAAAGAACTGTGTTAAAATGGGGCTGGATATGTGTGAAGCAATAAAGTAAGTATGTGTGAATGGAATTAAAATGGTGGTCTGGTTTAGAAGTCCCACTTTCAAATATTTTACTAGGAATTTCTGAGTTAATGTGTGGCTATGTAAATGACCGCAGCTAAGAGCATTTACTTAGAACATTTCTCTCTTGGCATGAGCCATCCCATGGCCTAATCTCCCATTAATCTCAGTGGGTACTGTATATTGCATCGGGTCTCCTTTTGGCAGTGTTGACAGGGAATTAAAGAGATTTCCTACATGGAACTTTGTGGCATAAACACTGGAAAGATGTGGGCTCCACCTCTAAGACTTGCCATTATGGGGAGAACAGGGGTCCCCTGATCTTCCTGGTGGGAGGGATGGCTATTGGATCCATACACTTGGTAGTTACTTCTGTAACTCATAGGGGGAGAGTTATCAAAACCTGTCCAGAGGAAAAGTCGCTGATTTTCCCATAACAACCAATCAGATGTCTTCTTTCATTTGTGAAAAGGCCTCTGAAAAATGAAAGAAGCGATCTGATTGGTTGCTATGGGAAACTCGGCAACTTTTCCTCTGGACAGGTTTTGATAAATCTCCCCCATAGATGTTCTAGCTTAACAGTAGGAGTTTCAACAGTCATATTCCCTTTGATCATTGAAGAACTCCTAACAAAAAAGTAGCCAACACTTTGACAAGTTCTAATTGTTCTGTATAGTAGAACTTTATTTATTGTTTATTTCTAAAATAATTCCAATGTACATATATGGTTGAGTCAGTTTATTAGAAAAATCAGAATGCTGTGAGAAAATCTTGTCACTAGAGGAACATAATTCATATCATGTTAGGATATATCATTTTTCGGACATTTTATTCCTAAAGACAGGTGAGAGAAGCCACGGGAGCAGACATCAACATGCGGGTGGGAGTACATTCTGGCAATGTTCTCTGTGGGGTGATTGGACTGCGAAAGTGGCAGTTTGATGTTTGGTCACATGATGTCTCATTAGCTAATCGCATGGAATCTGCAGGAGTACCAGGGTAAGATGTGTTTGATGCTTTTTCTCCAATCTCTCAACATTATTAACATTTTTGAATGAGAATTTAATTTGTGTGCAAGAATACTATAGTAGGAGAAAAATAATTTCACATGATTTTGCATTCAGTGAGGATATCAATCCAAATACACTAGTTAAAGGGGTACTCCGACCCCTAGACATCTTATCCCATATCCAAAGGATAGGGGATAAGATGTCAGATCGCCGCAGTCCCGCTGCTGGGGACCCCCGGGATCCCCGCTGCGGCACCGCGCTATCATTACAGCACAGAGCAGTTCGCTCTGTGCGTAATGACGGGCGATACGGGGGACGGAGCAGCGTGACGTCATGGCCCGTCCCCTTAATGCAAGTCTATGGGAGGGGGCGTGATGACCGCCACACCCCCTCCCATAGACTTGTATTGAAAGGGGCGGGCCGTGACGTCACGAGGGGCGGAGCCGTGGCGTAACGATGCTCTGGCCCCTGTACTGCCCATCATTACGTGTAGAGCGAACTCGCTCTGCGCAGTAATGATAGTGCGGTGCTGCAGCGGGGATCCCCAGCAGCGGGACCGTGGCAATCTGACATCTTATCCCCTATCCTTTGGATAAGGAGGATAAGATGTCTAGGGGCGGAATACCCCTTTAAGATTGGATAAGAATTTTAGACATGCTTGGCAGCAAATTAAAGCATTTACATTTCTTACAACACTTTGGGGTAGATTCATCAAAACATTTGCAGAGGAAAAGTCGACCAGTTGCTAGGCCTCTGAAAAATAAAAGTAGCAATCTGATTGGTTGCTATGGGCAACTGGTCAACTTTTCCTCAACACAGTTCTTAATGAATCTCCCCCTTTATGTGTAGTGTATGAAGAAATTGAGGCAATGACTGCAGAGCAGGGCTGTCCTGCAGGAATGTGTGGGAACTGAGTTCCTGCACTTTTATCACAGCAGGAACACCGTTCCCATTAGCAGGAGTGCTGAAGGACTAGCCCTTATGTGGAAGAGTTCCCACACTTTTTTTTTCCAGGACTTGACCCCTGCTGCAGAGTATAATAGTATTTGTTTATGCAGTGTCCCACTGCAGGCATTGTGATTGGCTGTCGTATGTCATGCGTGCCTTCAGTATTTTATGCAACTGAAACTGTGAGCCTTTGTAAAAGGCTAGGCTGAGAGCTGTATGGGGTTAACCCACATGCACACTCAGAGGGCCGGGACCTTCCAGAAGACGTCCAGCCTCTCTAAACAGCAAAAGTCAGTTCAGTCTTAGAACAGTTGAGTCAAGGACAATATGGGTTGAGGAGCTTCTGTTAAGAGTTTAGTCTAGTCGTGACACTGTTTGCATGCCTGTAGTCCTAAGCTGAATAAGGATCCCATAGCTTCAAATTAGGATCTAAGTAGGCTTTTGTCCAGGCCTAGTGCAGCAGGGCTATCACTTAACAAACTTTACACCCCACTGTTGGCAATTGGAGTTCCAGTAAGATAAGTAATGGGTGTCCCTGCCTCTGAACCTCACCGGCACACAAGCAGATGAGTTTCTCTGCTTTAGAGCTGCAAACTGTCTAGGCCCTACTGCCTCTGAGCTCTTCCATAAGAAAAAGTAAGTATCAAGTCACTGTTGGCCCACCTTTTTGATCTGGAAAAAGGATCAAAGTTTCTTTTTCATTTTTCCCCTGCACTTTATCACTCGTGGCCACCTGCTGTGTAGAGATTTGCAACACCCTCCCATTTGAGTTATCAGAGCTGGGTTATGTTCCATGCTTAGAAAGGTATAAACACTGTGAAAGACAGCGGTCTTCAAACTGTGGCCCTCCAGATGTTGCAAAACTACAACTCCCAGCATGCCCGGACAGCCAACGGCTGTCCGGGCATTCTGGGAATTGTAGTTTTGCAACATCTGGAGGGCCACAGTTTGAAGACCACTGGTGAAAGAGCTTAGCTAGTTCTATAAAGGTTGGGGCAATTGGATCTTAAATGATTAGTAATTGATAGGCCCTTTAGGGTCTATTCACACGTACAGTATTCTGCGCAGATTTGATGCGCAGGTTTGGAGCTGTGTTCAGTCATTTAGTTTACATTGACATTTGCAGCTGAAAATCTTGTGCATCAAATCTGCACAGAATACTGTACGCGTGAATAGACCATTAAAGTACAAATACTTTCCTTTTTGTCTATATGAAATTATAATTTTTTGTTGTTTAATTTTAAGTCGAGTTCACATCACGGAAGCAACATTGAAGCACTTGAATGGGGCCTACAGTGTGGAAGATGGGCATGGAGAACTCAGAGACCCATACCTGAAAGAAATGAACATTAAAACCTATCTTATTGTTGATCCAAGAGTGAGTGTGATATTAATGTATAAAGTAAACGGGTGTTTTTGTTTTCTTTTAATGTCTTAGATGGCATGTGCAGTATATGGCCTAAAATATTTGGACACCCGCCCTAATTCATTAAAGGTGTTTCAGTCACGCCAATTCTCAATAGACAAACATTGGTGGTAGTATTGGTCATACTAAAGAGCACAGCGACACCTAGTTAGTTTGGGATATTTCTCATCTGCTGGATTTGGAAATGTAAGTGTTAATATTGTAAAATGTTAGTGTCAGAGTAACAGCAGCACAGCTATGAAGTAGTAAACCACTCATGTTTGACAACTGGGTCTGCCAAGTGTTGAAGTGGTTGGCATGTCATTACTCAGTACCAAAATAAAACTCTGGAAGGGGGATCAGCACAAGAACTATAGGTTAGAAGCGTGACGAAATTCTTATATATCTCTACCTAACAGAGGGCCTAGCAGAATAATGGTTTGGAACTGTTTTCAAGGGTTCAGGATAGATACCCTATTTAAAGTGTAATGTTAAAGGGGTATTCCAGGAAAAAACTTTTTGATATATATCAACTGGCTCCAGAAAGTTAAACAGATTTGTAAATTACTTCTATTAAAAAATCTTAATCCTTTCAGTACTTATGAGCTTCTGGAGTTAAGGTTGTTCTTTTCAGTCTAAGTGCTCTCTGATGACACGTGTCTCGGGAAACGCCCAGTTTAGAAGAGGTTTGCTATGGGAATTTGCTTCTAAACTGGGCGTTTCCCGAGACAGGTGTCATCAGAGAGGATTTAGACAGAAAAGAACAACCTTAACTTCAGAAGCTCATAAGTACTGAAAGGATTAAAAAATTTTAATAGAAGTAATTTACAAATCTGTTTAACTTTCTGGAACCAGTTGATATATAAAAAAAAGTTTTTTCCTGGAATACCCCTTTAATGCTAAAGCATACAAGGACATTTTAGACAATTGATGCTTCCAACATTATGGCACCATTTTTGCTTAGACCCATAAAAGCATGGTATGATGAGTTTGATGTTAAGGAACTGGAGTATCTCTACAGAGCTGTCACCCAACCTAATTAAACACCTTTGAAGATCAACTGAAATGCTGATTTTGTGACAGACCTTCTAATAGGACATATGGACAGGAGTTGTCTCCATGAGAAAACATTTTAAAGGGGTATTCCAGGCAAAAACTTTTTTTTATATATCAACTGGCTCCGTAAAGTTAAAAAGATTTGTATATTACTTCTATTAAAAAATCTTAATCCTTCCAATAGTTATTAGCTTCTGAAGTTTTCTGTCTAACTGCTCAATGATGATGTCACGTCCCAGGAGCTGTGCTTGATGGGAGAATATCCCTTGCATGATGCGAGAATATCCCCATAGGACCTGGACACCTCCCAGGACGTGAGTCATCAGAAAATAGTTAGACAGTAAACAGCAACTCAACTTCAGAAGCTAATAACTATTGGAAGGATTAAGATTTTTTAATAGAAGTAATTTACAAATCTGTTTAACTTTCCGGAGCCAGTTGATGTATAAAAAAAGTTTTTGCCTGGAATACCCTTTTAATCCTTGTGGATTTGGAAGAAAATGTCCAGCAGGCTCATACAGGTGTGATGGTCAAGTGGCCACATTCTTTTGACCATAAAGTGTGGCTGCTCACTGAACAAAGCATGGTATGAGCAGAATAGCTGTATAGTCTTATGTGCAGTATTATTGTTTGTACCCTTTGTTCCACTGTTAGCGCTCAGAAAATTATCTTCTATTGTTATCACATTAAACAAGTTTTACATTTAAAAGGGTTGCCCTATTAATCCATATAAAGGCCATGTAAAAGCTACTGTATGTTGGGGTGAAGAGGAAACCACTCTATACACTAGAAACATTAGGCTGTGTAAGAGTGGGTTCCTCTCTGCTGGACCCATTCTATTTATACATTACATGCTTGACTGTCATTTCAGTGGCTGTCATGTAATTACATTTCCCTTTGCAGTGTCCACTACAGGGAAAGTGTATTGCAAGATGTGGCTTATAGACCCTGGATCTGTAATGATCAGCTTATCGCTGTTGCAGCTGCCATTTAGAACCGGGTTGCCACGTTTTTTTTAAATTACTTTACAAAAGGTCAACTTCATGAAATCTCACAAACTTACCATATAGGCATCTAATGACTAAAAGTATATATGGTATAATCATTACACAAACTTAACTGCAACTGTATGAATATAGCACATCGCCAACAATCTAGAGTAATGTGCCTTGAGCTTAATATAACAAAAAATATACTGCTATTCTGTGTACATCTGTGTCTATGCAGGTGTCTGCAGCTTTTAATATCTGGAAAAAAAATCAATGCTCCTACTGTTTTAAAGATATATAATTTTTTTTCTTTATCAGAATAGAATTTTAGACTTAAAAACAATTAAAATATGGTACTTGAAGGGGTACTCTACCCCTAGACATGTTATCCCCTATCCAAAGGATAGGGGATAACATGTCTGATCGCAGGGGTCCGGCAGCTGGGACCCCCAGCAATCTCCTGGCCGGCGCTGCGGCGTTCATGAACACGGAAGCCAGGGGACTTCACATGATGCTCCTTCCATTCATGTCTATGGGACGGGGCATAATGGCTAGTACAGAGCTGTCATGCCCTCTCCCATAGACATGAATGAAGGGGCCTGACGGCGGTGGTCGCCCGTCATCTGGCACAAAGCGGAGTTTGCTCCGTGTATTAGATTATGGAGTGGCGCTCCAGAGATCACGGGGGGCCCTAGCAGCTGGACCTCCCGCTATCAGACATGTTATCCTTATCCTTTGGATAGGGGGTAACATGACTAGGGGCAGAGTACCCCTTTAAGGTCAGTTTATTGAAATATGTTTTTTTTATTATTTCTAATCAAAGGAACGCCCAATCAAGAACCATCACCTTTCTAGGGCCAGAGTAAATGATGGCCTAAAAGTTCGACCGTCAGTCAGAATGACAAGATATCTGGAATCATGGGGAGCAGCCAGACCCTTCTCTCATCTTGACACAAGTGAGCCCTCAATTATGGCGACAGCAGTTACAAATGGAAAACCAAAACGGGTTAGTGGCTTTCTGCAATATTGCTCAGTTTAGATTTGTTTAATTAATATCTGCTTTTTAGTAAATCATACATTTTGGTACATTGTAAAAGAAAACAACAACAAAAAAACTGTAGTATGAATGGCATGCTTGTTTTTGGCAACAATAACTTAAAACTCACAATTAACTTAAATGGGCACTGTCAGATTCAAAAACTTTTTATATGTTGTAGATCTTTGCAAAACCTTTCTAATATACTTCATGAGAAAATGTTATTTCTTTTATATAGAAATCATGGCTTATAGAATCATGGCTTTGTCCAAGCTGAAGCACAGGTCTAGTAAGGGAGGTGAGGGTTTTGCCAACATATAAACATATAAAGTTTTTGAATCTGACAGTGCCCATTTAAAAGTTTTCCTGTCATTTTAACTAACTTTGCATAGATCAATAGTATAAGAAACTTTGTAATATATCAGATTAGACAAAAGTGCTTATTTCTCCTGTTGTTAGCTTTCTTCCCTCTCTACTGCATACCTCTGGAAGAATTCCCTAGAACACAGAAGCAGAGACAGAGAAAGATTTATACACAGTTTAGACTGCTCACTGCTGTTTTTCATGCCTTCCATGCTGTATAGTCTGTATATATAGAGACATAGATGTTTAGGCTCCTCGATGTGTGCGGTGTATGGAGGGTAGGCACCACCCACCAGCTTTGAGAGAACTGCAAATAAGAGATAAAACATGCAGAGCATAAATCTGCTGAAAAATACAATATTCATATATATATATATATATATATATATATATATATATATATATATGTATAAAATGGCCTTAAATAGTGCTGCTCCTCTTATACACAGAAAGGGCATCTTATCCTGAAGTCACCTGTAACATCAGGTATGCTTTAAATATATTTTTTCCAAAAGATGTGCAAACGATGTAGGTATTACAAATGATTTCTGTAGAGAAGCACAGGATGCAGTTGGCATTCTAATGAGTTTTTGTTAACAGTAAATAGATGTTTCAATGAGTATGATGATACGATTGTCAGATCACATGTTTAGTTTCAGGGACAGATCTTTTAAAGTGATGGCATGTAAGAAATAATTGGGTTATTGGCAAGCTGTAATGAGAAGCTCAGTGCACCTCCCCCTTCCAAGGGCACACATGTAAAGAAAATATTTAGAAACTTTTTTGCTTTATTTACTTCATTTAAATGGGGCAGTCTGCATTCATCTGCCACTTTAATTTGCCTGCTGCATTGCCAGACCCGCTGAACCAGGGAATGCGTCTAGCAGCGTTCCCCCATTCGGCATGCAGAAATAATGGGTGCCGGATCCTAGTCATCTGATGCACTTTGCCATCAATTGTGGCATCAGTTGCGGCCAGTGTTGGGTTTGGTTCACTGAACTGAATCGTTGGATATATGTGAACCCACTTCACCAAACCCTTTTGAATGGGGGCACATTGCACTGTGGAAACCATCTGGGTTGCTAAATGTTAAAGGGGTTATGCAAAATTAGAAAAACAGAGCTGATTTCTTCCATAACCAGTACCAAACCTGTCCTTAGGTTGTGTTTGGTATTGAAGCTCTGTTCCATTGAAGTGATTGGAGCCAAGGTGTAATTCTGCACACAACCTGAGAACAGGTGTGTGCCCTATTCATGTAGCCAGATGGACCTTCATTGAATAAAAAAAAAAAAAAAATAGCAAATAAGTATAATGGAGCTTCTGAATTAATTTTGGAGTTCTGAGCTGTCATTTTGTCACCATCAATAACAAAGTGACCATTGGTTGTCGAGATCTCCTTTCAGTACTGACAACCAATGAATCAGCACTTATTTTTTCCACATATCCACAAATAAGGCAAGAATAAATGTTAGGTGGTGGGCCTGGCAATCTATCACTGACTGAGGGATCTCTGATTTCTTGTTACCACAGAACCACAGTGAACGTAAAGTATATATAAATGTATGTATACACACATATGTAGCTTTTTAATTGGTTCTATTTACCCAATAATTAGGTTAAAAAAACTAATTTATTTAATATTTTTCTAATATTTGTTTTTGTAGGAAATAGCTCTGCAAAATATGGGGCGCCAGGCTAATACAGAAAGGTATGAATAACCATTCTTTTTATTTATTTATTTTTTTGAGACTGAAAACAAAACTTCTGTCAAGGAAATGATTTTCTAACATCTAACCTTGTGGATCCAGAGTAAGGAAATGTTAGAAATAAATGTCATATGTGATTTCACTTCAATACACTGTATAATTGGGAAAGGATGAAGTAATATTTGAATATGTGGCATGCTTCTGTGCCCACCAATCCAGTCCATGTCAGCATTGAGAAGTGACCAGCAGACTGGTACAATCAGTTTCTTGCACAGGCTGGCACCATTGTATTTTTATCCTGGTAACCAGGCTGCTGGTGGGTTTTATCCTCAAACCCATCATAAGGATAGAAAAGAATTACATAGATATACACAGTAGCTGCACTAGACACATTACACATATAGATATTGTGGCAGTGAACTAAGCTTTTTTTCATGAGGTGATATGTACAAACACATTTATGTTTTTTTATTCAGGACTGTATCACAAAAACGGAACCAGGAAGAAGAACTTCATGACAGAATGCTGAACACAATTGATGGGCTCAGCTCTGTTAAGTACGTTTCTCCACCTGTATAAAAAACTGGCACAGACTTATAAAACCTGTCTTAGTTGCCTTTAACAAACAAGGACAGTTTCTATGGGACAGTTTTTACTTGTAGACAGTTTTATAGATGTCCCCCCAATAACCGGTGATATGTTGTACATTTTTGGTTGGTTAGAACTGGCAGATGGGATCCCAGACAGTTAAGGGTTCCTCTATCTGGTGTAAATCTGTGCACAGTTTCTCTCCATTATCTGTAAAGCTATTTCTTCCAGGAGCCTTACCAGTTTTCTACATACACTTTAATGACAATGCCACCTGTAATAAGCACCGCTATAATAATTGTGAGACCCTCAGCTTGTGACAATAGTTTATCATCTAATAAAGTAATGGCAAATTGCTAAAATGTCAGCATTTTCTGAATGTCTGAGATCTGTTGGTACCCCAACCGATCCTGAGAAGGAGTCCCTTCCAAAGTTTTTCCTGTATAGTGATGCTGCCAGCCACCTGCAGTGCAGTTGGAACTGCAGAACCTCTCAATTCCAGTGAATAAGGCCGGGCTACATTATCCTGTGCAATGGGCACTGCTCTAGGGGGAAATCTTAGTAGGATATGCAGTGCGGAGGCCCCTACATTCCTAATGATCAAAAAGTGATAGCATACTTAACAATATATCATCACTTTATGAGCTGGTAAAAACCCCTCTAATGGTATATACACATTCAGCAGGTTTATTGCAGAAATTTGTGAAGCTTACGTTCCATTTGTGTGAATGTGTTTTTTTCTGTAACAAACACATGGATAAATGCAAGCCCCATTCAGGTAAAATGTCTTCAACAAATGTTGTGTGTTTCAAAATACAGTGCAGTAAGAAAGCCTTCAGACCTTTTCACTATTTTCATATTTATTATGTTTTGGCCAGTTTTCCCCTTTGTTCTGCACTCAGTACCGCATAATTGCAAATTGAAAACAGAATAATAGAAATATTTTTTAAATGTATTGAACATGAAAAACTAAATTATTGCATTGTCATAAATATTCAGACCCTTTACTCAGTACTTAGTTGAAGCACCTTTGGCAGCGATTACAGCCTCCAGTCTTCTTAGGGATGATGTCATAAGATTTACATACCTGGATTTGAGGACTTTCTGCAACTTTTCTCTGCAGGTCCTCTCAAGCTCTGAGGTTAGGTGGGGTAATCGGTGGACAGCCATTTTCAGGTCTCACCAGATATATTTCATTAGGTTCAAGTCAGGGTTCCGTCTCAAGGACATTCACAGATTTGATTCTAAGCCAGTTCTGTGTTGTCTTGGCTGTGTGCTTAGGGTTGTCTTGTTGACATCATGAGCGGGGCTGGCCGTGACGTCACGAGCCTCCGTCACTGCACCCGATGCTTTAAACAAATGCCGAGTTCAGCAGGGAGATTACGAGGGTCCCCAGCGGCGGGACACCCACAATCTGACATCTTATCCCCCATCGTTTACATTGGGGGTAAGATGTCTAAGGCTGGAGTACCCCCTCAAGTGAGCTTACATGTGTCTTTTAATCAGAAGAGGCTTCTTTGTGGCCACTTTACCATAAAGCCCAGATAAGTGGAGTGCTGCAGTGATGTTTGACCTTCTGGAAGTCCCCCCACCGCTATTACCTAGTTTTGTTAGGTGGACAGCTCAAGGAAGAGTCCTGGTTGTTCCAAACTTCTTCCATGTAAAAATTATGGAGGCCACTGTGATCCTGAAAGTTTTTAGTATTTAAAGGGGTACCCAGGGGAAGTTAAGAAAAATAAAAATGCCCCAAAGCCACCAAAATACCTGTTCTGTGTCCCCTGTAGTTATTCATGTGGTTTTGGCAGCTCCTGTGGCTCCTGTTGTTTCCTAAATGCTTTTTTTCCTTGTTTGCAGCACAGACTACCACTCCCAGAAGTCAGTGCAGCTCTGTGTAATGGCTGCCAGCCAATTGCTTTCACTATCGGTGTGCATGTTCACACTGCAGCTCACACACTGTACAGGTCTTTTCATCCTTCCTCCAGCAATAAATCATGTTTTGCTTTGAATGGCAGCAGTAAGTGATAACACCTACAGCAATCTTCACTCAGCTTCTCTCACAGCTCACAGAGAGGAGAGGGGAGGGGGAAGAGAGCTGTGGCTTTGAAGCCAGGAAGCATGTGGTGCATGTCTCTGTGTAAACCCCTCACTGAACTAGCCCCCACCCTCCTGTCAAGACACAGGGGGAGATTTATCAAAACCTGTCCAGAGGAAAAGTTGCCCAGTTGCCCATAGCAACCAATCAGATTGCTTCTTTCATTTTTAACAAGGCCCCTGCAAAATGAAAGAAGCAATCTGATTGGTTTCTATGGGCAACTGGGCAACTTTTCCTCTGCACTGGTTTTGATAAATCTCCCCCACAGTAGTTGGCTGGATGAATTTTTCCTCACACTTCCTGCATGTAAGTGACAGCTGAAAGAGGAAAACTGCTGTATATAGCTAATGAATGATATTTAGACAACTACATAGGTTGGTGAGAGGGAAAGGATGGGCTATGGGTTTAGTTCCCTGGAGTACCCCTCTAAGACATTTTTAGAACCCTTCTCTATGGGCAGTTTTCTTCACTTCATGGCTTGGTCTTTCCTATGATATTCATTGTCAGCTGTGAGACCTTATATAGATCAGGGGTGTGTATTTCCAAATCAAGTCTAATAAACTGAATTTACCACTTGAGGACTCCAATCAAGGTGCAGAAAGTTGAGCAAGAGAAATGGGAGGTCCACAAAGCTCATTTTCAATTCTCACAGCAAAGGGGTTGGATACTTATGTCTTTGTGAAATTTTGTAAAGATTTCTAACATTCTGTTTTTACATTTTCAGTATGAGTGCAGAAAAAACGTGATTTTTTTTTATTCCAACACAAATCTGCAACATAACAAAATTAATAAAAGGAAAATCCTTATACATCAAGGTTTTCTATAGGAAGTTCAGAAACCAGGTATTTTATTATGTTTCATGTTTGAACGTGTCAATTTTTGGCTGTCCTTTTTTTCAGACCCTGGTTTGGGAAATCGGATGACTTTTATGCATTCCTACTTTTTTTCACTGCTGATGGTCTGGAAAAAGAGGTAGGGAACCATTTTAAACTCTATCCTCTACATGGCAAAAACAAATAATTTTAATGAATAATCATATTTATTATGTTTATTTCTACAATACAGTTTTCTGCTGTGCCATAACAGCACTAGTTACACCCAAAGGGAAGTCCACTGTTTTGATTTTGGTTGCCATTCGTCATCTTAGCTGACCTCTTTGGGAATATTAAAGGAAGTAGCATAACTGTTTTGTATTGTATACAACACATTCATTATTGTGTGTTTAGTTATTTGGAAATAGAAGCCATTGTGGTGGCCCAGTACGGGAGTTGTTACCGGGTACCCTTGCTGCCCTGTCAGGCAGCCTCCCTGCAGTGTCCCCTGCCCCCCCCCCTGCATCTGTTCTACTGTAATTGTATATTATCCCCTATGTTATGTATATAAGAATGTTGTATCTTTAAGAAAGTTTAACTAACATGTGATCACCAGTTGTCATGTGAGTTGTCATGTGATTGTTAACCAGGAGGTATCAGTGCCCAGTTGACTTAAGAGTGACCAATGGGACCCCACCAGAGTCTCCCCCATAAAAGCCCTGGGAGGAGTCTCTTCTCTCTCTTAGTTCCTGAGTCTTTGCTGAGGTGCAGTCGAGCCTAAGAGTGTGTCTGGAGTCATAGGAGGCCTTAAGTGTAGTCTGTAGCCTCGAGCTACAAGTCTACAAGTAAGCTAAAGTCACAGCTTAGTCTGTCTCCAGTCAAATCAATCACTGTCATCTATTGTCAAGTCAACGTGGCCTGCACTAAATTGCCACCAAAACCACTGCAAGTCCCCGCAAGCCCTTAAGGTCTCTGAAGTCACTGGTCACCTCCGTGGGCCTGGCTACACTGTGTAGACTATACCATCTGTCACTCAGTAAAGGTAATGTTGTCTATAACTTGGCGTCTGAGTCATTATTGCCCCTGTGCCTAGTACAGGATCCAGCAGTATACCTTCGGGTGGTATTGAGGATAAACCACGCCCTGGCGTCATGAATACAAGAGGTTAATGCCATCTGCCCTGCATCTCACACCCCATACCACACCATTATAATTAATTTCCCTTCTTTCTGAGCACTTTGGTTAGAGCTGAAGCCAACCAGTGTCTCTTCTGTCATGTCAGGCAGGGAAGAATGCAACTATAAGCTCGCCTACAGCCACTGTCCCTGCCTACAGGCGACATTACCTACACTGAGTGAGTGCTGGGCATAGATATGGTCTCGCCTGGTTTTCCTCCTATCTCTCTGGCCGCTCCTTTAGCGTCTCGTTTTCTGGCTCTACTTCTTCTCTTCTTCACCTTGCTGTCGGGGTTCCCCAGGGATCGGTCCTGGGTCCCCTACTCTTTTCACTCTGCACATCCCCCATTGGAAAAACAATCAATAGATTTGGTTTCCAGTACCACCTCTACGCTGATGACACCCAACTCTATACCTCCTCCGCCAACATCACCCCTGCAATCCTACAGAATACCAGTGACTGTCTCTCTGCCGTCTCAGACATCATGTCCTCTTTATATCTGAAACTAAATCTTTCTAAAACAGAACTTCTTGTCTTTTCTCTATCAACTGATACTGTACCTAACCCTGACATTTCCATCTCGGTATGTGGTACTACCATAACTCCCGGGCAGCAGGCTCGCTGTCTTGGAGTTATACTTGACTCTGATCTGTCTTTCACTCCCCATATTCAGTCTCATTCACGTTCTTGTCACCTGCATTTCAAAAACATTTAAAGAATTCGCCCGTTTCTCACTACTGAAACTGCTAAAACTCTCATTATTGCTTTGATTCACTCCCGCCTCGACTACTGTAACTCTTTACTAATAGGCCTTCCTTTCTCCAAACTCTCTCCTCTCCAGTCCATCCTTAATGCCGCAGCCAGACTCATCTTCCTCTCCAGCCGCTACACCGACGCCTCCTCCCTGTGCCAGTCACTACACTGGTTACCAATTCAGTCCAGAATACAGTACAAAATCCTCAGTCTCACACACAAAGCTCCTCACAATGCTGCACCTCCCTACATCTCCTCTCTCATCTCCGTCTACCATCCTACACGTTCTCTCCGATCTGCTAATGATCTCACACTAACATCTTCTATAATCCGAACTTCTCACTCCCATCTCCAAGACTTCACTCGTGCTGCACCGGTTCTCTGGAATGCTATCCCTCAATCCCTCAGACTCAACAACAACATCCATAGTTTCAAACGTGGCCTGAAAACACATCTCTTCAGACAGGCCTATAACAGTCTCTAATTGGCCTCAACATATCCCCAACATATCCCCAACATAGCCCCAACATATCCTCAATATATCCCCACACCTCTTGTTTGAATAGTTATTGTGTAATTTTATGTCTGATACTTGTCTTTGTTTGTACCCCATAATTGTAAGCGCTGCGGAATCTGTAGGCACTATATAAATAAATAAATAAACAGGAACAGCAACAGCCAGATGCATCAGGGAAAACGTTATGATATAAAGGGTTAGTCAGGGAACAGGCCAGGGTAAAAAACAAGAAAGGCAACAAGGTATACAACCTGATCCACAAATGAGGTAATGCAGGTTAAAGTCAGAACCAGGTAGACTTCTATGTACAGGACAGCAGGTAAAAAAACAGTTAGGTTAGGCAGAGGTCAGAATAACAGAAGCATAACAGGGAAGTAAATGCTGATAATGAAGCTAGTGTAGAATCACAATCACAAGCACTGGCTGGAGTTAATGCAGGGGTTTAAATATACCGCCTCTGGGAAGTGTGAGCGCCAGGCCAATGTTGATTTGGCCCTGCACGCCCCACCCATCCCAGCTAATAGACTGTTAGAAGCGACATCAGCTGACAAACAGCCCTGCATCCCTACTGTTACCACAGCTTCCTGAGATGCCACAGAGTGCTGGAGGAGATGACGAAAACATTGCTGGAGCCCAGATGAGGGAGTTACGCTATCACTGCACATTTCTCATACAGCCTTCAGAACTGCCTAAAGACTGCACTAAAAAGTTATACATTGACCATGTAAAGGACATGTGTCATCAGTTAAAGGGGTACTCTGGTAGAAAAAAAAAAATCAACTGGTGCCAGAAAGTTAAAGATTTGTAAATTACTTCTATTAAAAACATCTTAATCCTTCCAGCACTTTTTAGGGGCTGTGTACTACAGGGGAAATGCTTTTCTTTTTGGATTTCTCTGATGTCACGGCCACACTGCTCTCTGCTGTCCATTTTAGGAACTGTGCACTGCAAACTTTCTATGGTGATTTTCTCCTGCTCTGGACAGTTCCTAAAATGGACAGCAGAGGTCAGCAGAGAGCACTGTGGTCGTGACAGAAGAGAAATCCAAAAAGAAAAGCATTTCTTCTGTAGTATACAGCCCCTAAAAATTACTGTAAGGATTAAGATTTTCTTAATAGAAGTAATTTACAAATCTGTTTTACTTTCTGGTACCAGTTGATTAAAAAAAAAAATGTTTTCCACCGGAGTACCCCTTTAAGGCACAGCAGGGTGGTTTGCATTGCTGTGTAGTACTGTATGTTAATTAAGAAGTCCAAGGGTCAATTAGATGTAATACTAGGGTTCTGTTAATACATTTGGTGGGTGCACACGTGTTTACAGATGCCCATGGTGTTTGATTAGATAGTTGATCTGAACAAGTTTTATGTGCTCAATTTTACTATTCAGGACAGTATATTTTCTATTCAGTTTGAACATTTGATTGTTTCAATACCATTATTTTATTTTTTAGTATCGCACACTTCGAATTCCAAAGATCAGAAATTACTTCATGTGTGCCGCTGTTGTGTTCTTCTGCATATTCTTGGTTCAAGTTTTGGTTATGCCGAGGTCAGTGCACTCCCATGTTATTTATGATTAAAGGGACTGAAACCGCACACACCACAAAGGTAGAAAATGGTATAGTAGAGGAGGTATGATAACAACGGGAAATACAATAAGATGACTCTTAGGTGAGGAGTACATCTAGAGTCAGAAATATCACAAACTGACTTATGGCAAAGTTTTCATTCTACTGTATGAGAGTGCCACAATTAAAGTCACCAAGCTCTTTAGTAGGACCTATATTTGACTTTGCATTGCTGTGTGCATGATTTTATGCATCTGTTTGCAATGGGTGTGGCTAAAGCACCTGCACACAATAATTAGGGATATTAGCATACTCTTTCATTAAAGGAATGATCCAGGATTACAAAAATATAGCTGTTTTATTTTTTCCAAAAAACAGCGCCACAGATTGTGTGTGGTATTACAACTTGGCGCCATTCACTTCAGTGCAACAAAGCTGCAATAGCACATACAATCTGAGGTTGTGCTGTTTCTGGAAGAAAGTAGCAATGCTTTCTATATCTTGGATAACCTCCTTGTTTTAGGATAGAAGTACCAGTATACATTTACTTCATTCATGTTTTTTTTTTCTTTCTACAGGAGTGTAAATCTGGGTGTTTCCTTTTCTGTGGTGTTTTTATTAATCCTGTGCATACTACTCATCTGTTATGCTGATAAGGGTGTGGTAAGTTTATATATGCAATAATTTAATTTTCATAAGTGATGATCTGCCTAATTATAAATTTTTTGATTAGAGAAAAAAAAAATTGTGGTATGACGGTATGATCAGTACCAATGGCGTAGATTCGATTTTTTATTGTCTTTTGTTTTTAATTTTTTCTGGGATATGATTTGACAAAAAGGCAAAAACAGCAATATATGTTTGTTCTTTTTTAATTTTGAAAATAGTAAAGGAGGGGGATGATTTTTTTTTTAGTCCCCCTAGGGGAGTTATATGAGCAATCATTGCTTATAAAGCTCAATGCAATAAATATGTACTGCATTGATTCATGAAATCTGCATTGATAGAGCCTGCTATAGGATAGCAGAGTCCTGGTAGTTACAAAGGCATAGCAAATGCCTCAGGCATTGCAGTGAGCAGATCCAAACCACTGCACCACCAATGATAGATAGAATGGCTGTTTATATGCCACTGTCAGTTTTGACAGTGGAATCTAAATGGTTAACCTTTAACACAGTTACAGTGTGGGTGGTCAGGCTGACTAATCAACTATTAATCAATTATTGTATGTAACGAGAAAAAGAAAAAAGTAGGAGCACACACCTGAGTCCTGCTGCTGTGTCTTTTATTGTGTCAAACTTCACATAAAAGGAACATCACTCCGTAGCTGATATGCAGAGCGGATAGGCAGGAGCACACACCTGGGTTACAATGCTGTTTCACGCCTCCTTGCGCTTTGTCAAACCCCCCTGGTGACACCGGCATTTATTATTGCTGGAGGTGCCCGGTCCGTTTGCTTTTCTTGTTTGTAGAGTATTAATCAATTATTATCGACTGTGTAGATGAGTTGTTTCAGCCCTAATTAGGAAGCATAAAAACTGACTTATGGCTCCATTATGGTAATGACACTTTATCTATTTGCCAGCGTTTTTGTGCAGAGAGCTCCCCTATGTCACATGTCCTGTGTTCAATAGCTGAAACTGTGGAAACTAAACCACTAGTGCGAGTTCTTTTAGCTGCACTGACCATTGGAGCACTGCTGGTCATTGCCATCCTCAATCTGGTAAGATATTTAAAGGAATCTGTAATTCTGCATTAGACCTTCAATGCATCTATAGAGTTGACGTGTTTTGTGTTTCCAGCCCCTAGATGAGTCTTTAAAGAAATGCAATGGATCGACCCCAGAAACAGAAGCTTGCCACAGTATCCCTGTGAGTTCAGTTATTTAGTAAAGTTTGCATACTTACTTGTCCTTGTGGTAAAATGTAATCAGTCTCAAACTGTGGCCCTCTAGATGTTGCAAAACTTCAACTCCCAGCATGCTCAGACAGCGACAGCCAACAGCTGTCCGGGCATGCTGGGAGTTGAATTTTTGCAACATCTGGAGGGCCACAGTTTGAGACCACTGTGTTAAATGAATATGTATGTACCAAATTTTTACTTTGTCTCATTATGTGTAAATTATATGCATAAGTCACTAAGCAGAGATGATCTTGTATTGAGTTTTGATTCTTTATTTTCCAGTATTATATATACTGCTGCATATTGGGGTTCATCGCATGTTCTGTATTTCTGCGGATGTGCTTTGAGCTAAAGATGCTTCTGTTATCCGTCGCCTTCATCGTGTACAATGTGATCATCTTCCATACACACAAAGAGTTGTTCAAGGGCGCATTCCCAACTAACAGGTATGATGGCTTCTGGGTGGACTACCAAGTCCTGCTAAGACATGTATACTGGTGGAAATTCTGCCAAAATGTACTGCACATTATGTTTAATGGGATTCCGCTGTCCCATTAACACAGCAATCTAAAAGGAAAACAGAAGGTGCTCCATGTGCGGGATCAGCAGGTCAGGCCCATAGGGAGGGGGAACAGATCTATCCCACGCCGCTTACCAGAGTTGGTTGTGTGCACGCACACAACAATGGGAAGCGCCTGAAAGTGTATATGTCCTCATCCGCAGCCCTCCTTGAAAACGATAGATAGGCAGATGGACCGTAGGAGATATCGGCGCTGGATGAAGGAGCCAGGAGAAGTAGCGGCATAAAATCAAGTCAGGTTTATTGGATGCAACGCATTTCGCTGCGCATGCGCATCTTCATCAGGCATGACAGGAATGGGCTCGCATGGGGTATAAATACCTACATGTGTTAACCCTTTATATTACATAAAGAAGTTGTATATACCGAAAGTATGAATAAGACATGAACATTACATAAAATACATGTCGCTCTCCATCTCATATAACATACAGCAATTAAAACATCAGTAACATGTATCAATTAAATCAAAAACACAAAAAAGTATATTATATATAAAGAAGTAATCTGTTAGGGGTTAATATCCTCCAAGAGCACAGACAGCATACATCGCTTCTCCAATTCAGAGTCCCGGATCTCGAGGCGAAGTTGCAGAGTGTGAATGGGTAACATAAAAAGAAGCAACCATACAAATGGTAGACACCAAAAAATTCACAATCTATTAACACCAACTAAAGTTCACATGTTGTCAGGTCAGATCCACAGAGCGCCACTCGCAACAGAGCTCCCAAGCCCCCGTCAAAAAAGACGCATGGATCTCGGGACATCACAGGGCAAGGATGTGTGAATACCGGTCAACAAACTACAAATAATGGAAGGTAAATTGATTATCCTGAGACGTCCGCAGACACGTCGGGGCCACGAAGCCACACGCCGAGAGAATCGCGGCAGAGTGGATGACAATGCCGCAATCAAAGGGCGCAAGTGGTGGGACAGCAGCGTGTGTGTACAGACCCATACGACAACCAAATATATGTATAAAGAAATTGTAAAAATATATACATGATGATTGTTTTGCAGATGACATGGTGAATTACAACTATTATAAGGCAAATACAAGAACAGGTGTATATAGTGTGAATGAACACAGATGGAACAAATTTTCTCCTATTTAGCTATCTCTATGCATTCATTAAATCCATATGGGATTAAAGTTTGGAGCTTGTGGATCCAAAAGGATTCCCTATTAATTAATTTTTGGTATCTATTGGGTGTATTTAATGGAATGGATTCTAAAATAATTAGTTTTAATGATTCTGTATTTTTATTGTGAACAGTGAGAAAATGACGTGACAAGCTATGAAATAAAAATCCATGGGTTATGTTCCATCGGTGTTTGTTCATTCTGGCCCGAACAGTTTGAATAGTGCGGCCAATGTATTGCATATTGCAACCACAAGAAATTAAATAGATTGCATAGTCCGTATCACAACTGAGGCAGCCCTTTATTTTGAAGATATAATGTGTTTGATATGATGAGAAAACATCAGTTTTATTAATCCAATGACAACATAGGCATCGGTTCTTGTTGCATGGGAAACATTCAGATTTACATGTTATGTTTTTAATGGTGCTCACTTCTGTGAATCTACTAGGAGCCAGAAGATTGCTTACATTTTTAGAACGTCTATATGTTACATTGGGGGTTTTGGGAACCAACTGTTTCAAAATGGGATCACTTTTTATTATTGACCAATTTTTTTGAAGTATTTTTTTATGTTTGGAGCTTCTATATTGTAATTTGTAATGAAATTAAATTTGAAGTGGTTTTTTGTTTGATCATGGTGTGTTTCAAGAACTGGTTTGATTTTGGGAACGACTAAGTCTATTTGTTTTTAGTTTTTTACCCTAGAGTACGCTTTAGAGAGTAAGGAATTAGGATATCCTTTTTGTTTGAATCAGGTTTTTAAGATTTTTGCTTGGATTTCAAAATCCTCATTAGTAGTGCAATTTCTGAGTATCCGCAGATATTGCCCATAGGGCACTCCTCTTTACCAGCTAGGGTAATGGGCACTATCAAATTGTAGAAAACTATTCACATCTACAGATTTGAAAAAAGTTTTAGTTGTTATTGAGCCACTAGGTGTTTTAGAAATATCTAAGTCTAAAAATTGGGTAGAAACATTGGAAAAATGCATAGTGAATTGGAGACCCAAAGTGTTGGAATTCAATTCTTCTACAAATAATGAAGCTTCTTGTTGGGACCCTGACCACAAAATAAACTAACTAAACATAACTAGGGACTCGAAACGCCCCATAAATACATTTTCATAACTGGGGGTGAATCGTCCCCATGGCACAGCCCCTGTTCTGACGATAAATAACTTTGTTAAAATCAAATACATTATTGACAAGTATAAATTCCATAGATTCCAGTAAAAAGTCTATGTCAGGATCCAGGCTGGTAGCGGAGGCTGGTGTTGGATCCGCTGTGCCAGAGAGGTGATGACGTGGGCCGTACCAGGGGAACGGAGTCTAAGGAGTTACTGGTTTTCACCAGAGCCTGCCTCAAAGTGGGATGGACTTGCTGTGGCAAGTAACCCCCAGGTCGTTCCACCCAGTAGCGACTCAACCTCTCTGGCTGCTGAGATAAGGCAAAGTACAAGAGGATCAGGCAAAGGCATAGTCAGACGTAGCAAATGGTCAGGGCAGGCAGCAACGGTTCACAGGCGGTAGTCAATAGCAATGGGTACGGCAACAGGCAGGGTAACACAGGAACAAGGAATGCTTTCTCTCAGGCACAAAGGCAACAAAGATCCGGCAGGAGGCTGTGGGAGGAGACGTGTGGGAGAGCAGTGGAGATATTAGAATAGAGGGTGTATACGTCCAATGTCAAGAAGCTAAAAGTGGGGGGTAGGGATAAATTGTGAAATTCCTGAATTAATTGGGCTGAATCCCTCAAGTAAGAAGGCAAATTTAATACGTATGGTTGTAAAAATAAATCTATAAAGTGGGACAAATCAGCAGTAATTGAACCAATACCGGAAATAATGGGTCTACCGGGGGGGTTGAAATAAATCTTTGTGAAGTGTGGGTAAATAATAAAATTTGGGTAGTAGGGGTGTGAATCGCCAAGAATTTGGCGATACGATTCGATTCGCGATACCAGTGTGGCGATTCGATATATCCCGATATATCGCGATATCGTCTAGGTGACGATACATCACGATATATCCCGATACATCGCCCACCTGGGAGCATTCATAGATCCCAATAGACGCCGCTGTCAGCTTTGACAGCGGCGATCTAGTAGTCCGGTGCTCACTTTTCTCATTTTATCCCATCCGGGCTGCAAAATAAAAGAAAATGCACTTTCTCTTACCTGCCAACGAGCCCTCGGAGCTCCGGTACAGGTGTTCGGTCCCCGGGCTGTATTCTTCTTACTTCCTGTTAGCCCGGCACGTCACACGGAGCTTCAGCCTATCACCAGCTGAGGCGGGACATCACTGCGGCCGGTGATAGGTTGAAGCTCCGTGTGACGTGCCGGGCTAACAGGAAGTAAGAAGAATACAGCCCGGGGATCGAACACCTGTACCGGAGCTCCGAGGGCTCGTTGGCAGGTAAGAGAAAGTGCATTTTCTTTTATTTTGCAGCCCGGACGGGATAAAACGAGAAAAGTGTGCGCCGGACTACTCCTTTAATAGCCAGCCGCGGCGATCGCCGCATGCTGGCTATTAGCGGCGGCCCCCGGCTACTGAGAACAGCCGGGGGCTGCAGAGTATGGGGCGGGCACAAGTCTGGAGCCCGCTCCATACACAATGCAGAGCACCGCATGCTGGATACTAGCGGCAGTGATGCATCAGCGGCCCCTGGCTACTGAAATCAGCCGGGGGTCGCAGAGTACGGAGCGGGCACGAGTCGGAGCCCGCTCCATACACCCAGAGCGCCACCGTGTCAGATCCGGCCTGCCCGGCTCCACAAATGTGGAACTTGTATCTCCTGATGCCCGAGACATGCTGTTCCGGGCGTCAGGAGATAAAAATTCCACATCCTTAAAAGAATCGATTCAAAAATACTTTGAATCGATTCAGTATCGGCAAATGAAAAAATCGTGATAATCGCGCGAATTGATTTTTTCTTACATCCCTAGTGGGTAGGGTGTAGTTCTTGACATTAAGGAACGCATGCTCCCTCTTGTCCAATAAATGTATCTCCACTGCTTTATTAATCAGGCTGCAATAATCTCTAAAAATCTCTGGAGATGGATCCTCCGATAAAACTGTATAATATGTATTATCCGCTAGGATGCGTAATGCTTCTTTTTTATATTCACAACGATCTAAAATAGCTACCCCTCCCCCCTTATCAGCAGGAGGGCGTACAATAATGGTATAAATAGCGGTCTGTGCTCTTGGAGGATATTAACCCCTAACAGATTACTTCTTTATATATAATATACTTTTTTGTGTTTTTGATTTAATTGATACATGTTACTGATGTTTTAATTGCTGTATGTTATATGAGATGGAGAGCGACATGTATTTTATTTTATGTAATGTTCATGTCTTATTCATACTTTCGGTATATACAACTTTTTAATGTAATATAAAGGGTTAACACATGTAGGTATTTATACCCCATGCAAGCCCATTCCTGTCATGCCTGATGAAGCAGCGCATGCGCAGCGAAACACGTTGCATCCAATAAACCTGCCTTGATTTTATGCAGCTACTTCTCCTGGCTCCTTCATCCAGCACCGATATCTCCTACTCCTACGGTCCATCTGCCTATCTACCATTAACACAGCGGAATTCCATTGAAGTTAGTGAGCCTTTGGCTTTCTGTGGAATTCTGTATTTTAAGCGCACAGAAATTCAGCAGAACTGCGAAAAATTTTCAGTCTGCTTTTCTGTGTGGAATACCATAAATTCTGCCGTGTGAACATAGCCTTACAGTCTAAGTTTCCTTACATAAAAGCTAGGTGTATATCTTATCTAGGGATGAAAGCTCTATTTCTATCATAGTATCAGATTCTGTGTTCCACCTGCACCGCCTGCTTTATTGTATTAGAAATATTGTAGCATCTCCTAAAGGAAGCATACTTGGCTGCCATTCAACGTAAAGTATGCTTCTATTACTATTTCCAGAGGTCTGAAGCTCATTATATTTAATTTCCTGTATCATATTTTTCTCCACCGAATGTAACATATTCTTCTTTTACATTGCATCTTCAGTACATCAGGGATTCTGAAAGACTTACAGAGGATGTCCTGCTTTTACCTTGCTTTATTCTACTTTACACTAGTCTTGCTGTCAAGGCAGGTAAGAAAATTAAAATGTTATTAAAATTCTGTGAGGTCACATACTGTGATGGTCTAAATCTGTTGTCTCACCCATTAAAAAGATTGGGAGAGGTGTATCAAAGTCAGTGTAGGTGCACTCATTTTTAGATAAACTGAAGAAAAGGACAGGCGTCCTGCACTCACCGCATAAGACCTGGTCATTCGGCTCCCATCTCGGGCTGCTCCTCCGGTAGGGACTTCAAGACAGCGTGGGGAACTCAGAGGCGACTGCCGGCGGCAGTGGCCTCTGAGCGACCCATGCTGTCTGCCGGCGGCAGTCGCCTCTGAGTGCCCCACGCTGTCAGGAAAAAACTTTTTTTGATGTATCAACTGGCTCCAGAAAGTTAAACAGATTTGTAAATTACTTCTATTAAAAAATCTTAATCCTTTCAGTACTTATGAGCTTCTGAAGTTAAGGTTGTTCTTTTCTGTCTAAGCGCTCTCTGATGACACGTGTCTCGGGAACCGCCCAGTTTAGAAGAGGTTTGCTATGGGGATTTGCTTCTAAACTGGGCGGTTCCCAAGACACGTGTCATCAGAGAGCACTTAGACAGAAAAGAACAACCTTAACTTCAGAAGCTCATAAGTAATGAAAGGATTAAGATTTTTTAATAGAAGTCATTTACAAATCTGTTTAACTTTCTGGAGCCAGTTGATATATAAAAAAAAGTTTTTTTCCTGGATAACTCCTTTAAGGCTTTGCTTCACCTCTTTCTCTGTTGAGCCGATGTGAATATAATTTATTTTTGCATTTTTACTACATGGACAAGCAAAATGAAGGTTCCATCTTTATAGGCTCTCATAATGTGATTCCTTTTACCCACTTTCAGCAGGTGACAAAAACTATGAAAATGTGTTTTGTTTCTAATTTCCCTTTTGGAATTTGAGCACAGAACTTTTTTAATAACTTAAAAAATTTTTTTTTACGTCTACAAAACAAAAAAAATCCTGTGATCCTTTAAAAGGTATTCCTGTCCAGAACACTTCTTCTGTGTATTGTGGATCAGAGTCTGATTGCAGGAGGTCTTACCACTGGATAGGAAATAAGTGTTATAGGCTGGAATACCCCTTTGACCCCAAAAATACTGTAGACTCATGAAAGGGGTGAACTGGTATTACTCTAGGAAAATAACATATATGCATACTTCTACAGTCAAGTCTTTACTAGTGAGATTTCTTGCCTCTATTTGTAGGTTGAATATTACTCCAGGCTAGATTGCTTGTGGAAGAAGAAATTCAGGAAGGAGGATGAGGAGATTGAAACGATGGAGAATCTGAATCGGCTTCTTCTAGAAAATGTACTCCCAGCACATGTTGCTGCATATTTTATTGTTGACAACAAAATGAATGAGGTAAAGACTTCAGAGGAAAGATGTTAGAGACAACAAGTAACATTTTTGAAAATCAGTTTTCATTTTGTTGCATATTAGTTATATTAATGTTTTACCATAACTGGTTACCAGTAAATGTGCCCCCTGGGTGTAAGGTACACTATTATTCAGCTTTACTTCTAGTTCTATACTTTAAGGGATTACTTTTTTTTTGGTGCACATTTGTCACAAATGTTTGCTCAAATGGTGATTTACGCAAAAATGTTGTGACTTTCGCTTTCACCCTGCTTGAGTTATTTTATCAAAACTCCCTAGCCAGAAGTCAAATGTGTTTTCACTTTTGCAGTGGTAGCTGATGTATCAAATGCGACAAGCTAAAAATTTCCTCACTCCAGACCACAGACCACACTTTGAAACTTATTTAGATCTAAGCTATTTTATTTAAACTGTAATTTTTATTAAAAGGGTTCTCCGCCCCTAGACATTTTATCCCCTATCCAAAAGATAGGGGATATGATGTCTGATCGCGGGGGGTCCCACCGCTGCAATCTCTACTGCAGCACCCACTTGTCACCAGCTGCAGGAGCGAAGATTGCTCCGTGCCTGATGACTCACAATACAGGGGACAGAGTATCGTGACGCCTCGCCCCCTCAATGCAAGTCTATGGAATGGGGTGTGACGGCCACCACGCCCCCTCCCATAGACTTGCATTGAGGGGGTGGGGTGTGATGTCACAAGGGGGTGGGTCTGTGACGTCACGATACTCCGTCCCCTGTATTGTGAGTCATCAGACACGGAGCGATCTTCGCTCCTTGCAGCTGGTGACAAGTGGGTGCTGCAGTAGAGATTGCAGCGGCGGGACCCCCTGCGATCAGACATCTTATCTCCTATCCTTTGGATAGAGGATAAGATGTCTTGGGGCGGAGTACCCCTTTAAAGTATTTCTCATTACAATAATAGGAACAATCCTGTGCCATTTTAGGTACAGGTACACATGACGTACAACCAACAAAACAGGGAGAAATTTATCATTGTGTATTTGAAGTGATTTTTCACACTAAGGGTTTTGTCTTGCCTCAAAAGGAAAAATACTTTATAAAGTATAGATGTGAAATAAACGGTTGTCTTTAACCATAACTCTGCTCACGTTTGCATCCTTTCCCACCAGGACCTGTACCACCAGTCATATGACTGCGTCTGTGTGATGTTCGCCTCAGTGCCAGAGTTTAAGGTCTTCTATACAGAGTGTGATGTCAATAAGGAAGGACTGGAGTGTCTGCGTCTTTTAAATGAGATTATAGCTGATTTTGATGAGGTATTTTATGTTTAGTTTTTTCCACAAATGTACATCAATTAATTTAAATAATTTATAATTGGTTTCATGTTTTTCTCCCAGCTTTTAATGAAACCAAAATTCAGTGGTGTGGAGAAAATTAAGACAATTGGAAGTACTTACATGGCAGCAACAGGTCTAACTGTAACCCCTGGCCAAGAAAATAATCAGGTATGTTACAGCTTTACTAAAACAGGGTTTTATGTTTTCACATATTGTGCTGTTGCATTTGTGGATGTTGTGCTGTGGATATCATCGACCTCGATCTCAGTCAGGTTGGATGGGGACTATCAGTGGACAGCCATTTTGAGATTACACTAGAGATGGATTTGGTGCCAAATGCAGCAAGAAATTAAGAAATGTTAATTTAAATAAAAAAACTTCTTATCTGTAGCCACCACTAGAGGAAGCTCAAGTACTTACAGCATACTTTTGTACATTAAATAAATAGAAAAACCGAGCTAGTTTATTCTAAAAAACAAAACAATACAGATGAACTCCTGTTGTTTGTGGTATTGCAGCTTAGTTCCATAAAAATTAATGGAGCCAAAGTGTAATACCACACACAATCTAAGGACAGGTGTAGTGCTGTTTCTTTTTATGGATAACACATTTAAAATGTTTCCTCAAGTGGCTGTTGCAGGCAGCTCGGATGTTATGTTTAAAATGTATGTCTAAACATTTGTATAGTTTTAAATGATGGATATTATTCCTTTTTAGGGGGGGGGGGAGGGGATTCCGCAGTCCTTTCTTCATTCGCTAGTGACTCTTATCCATAAACCTGGTAAAGTCCCCCATGATTGTGCCAGCTACAGACCCATTGCCCTTCTAAACTCCGACCTGAAGTTGTTTATTAAAGTTCTGGCGGCTCGCCTTTGTGGGATAACACTAGATGGGTGGTGGATCTGACGGGTGGTGGGACTTAATTAATCGGCGCTCAGAGCAGGTGCTGATCCATAGCCTTAATGCCGAAAAGGCCTCTAACAGGCTGAGTTGGCTGTTTCTTTTTGCTACCCTCCAGAAATTTGGGATCTCGGGGCCTTTTCTAACAGCCTTGCAGGGCCTCTATTCTTCTCCCACTGCCTCTATTTAACTTCCTCATGTTACTTCTCCGAGTTTTCCCGTTTAATGGAACTAGGCAGGGGTGTCCGCTGTCACCCCTGATCTTTGCGCACTGTATTGAGCCACTGGCTGCCTTGATCCAGGGTGTTCCCGACATCTCGGGGGTCAGTCTACATGATATGGTCTATAAGATTTGTCTGTTTGTGGATGACGTTCTTCTGACTCTTACTCGTCCTCTCCTTTCTCTCCCTGCCCTCTATCGGATCCTGCATTCCTATGGGACTGTCTCGGGTTATAAAGTAAACTTCTCCAAGATTGAGGCTATGCCTCTGAATCTCCTGCCTCCTCTGTCCTCCCTTCTCCAGGCTAATTTTTCATTTAGGTGGTCTCCCTAAAGCTCAAATATCTTGGGGTTTTCCTGAATTCTTCCTATGCTTCCCTCTACACTGCCAACTTCCCTTCTCTGCTTCAGGAACTTCGGGGTCTTTTGGAGAAATGGTGGCCCCAATATATTTCGTTATTTGGGCGTAAAGCTGCTGTTAAGATGACAATCCTCCCTAAACTGCTGTATTTTTCGAGACTCATCCTGTTCAGGTCCTCCTTGCTGCTCTTCGCTCCTTTCAGCCCGCTATCTTTCGTTTTATTTGGGATGCCAAGAGACATCGCCTCCCGATGTCAGTAATGATGGCTAAACGCTCCATAGGAGGTCTGGCCATCCCGGACATAACCAAGTATTATTGGGCCGCCCATTTGCGCCATCTGGCGGCATGGTCCTCATATCACGCCTACAGCAGATGGATGGAGCTGGAGAAGTTTTGGCTAGCCTCTATTCATCCTAACTCTCTCCTTTGGACCCTCCCTCTTTCATCTCCCTCTCTAGGCCCTCTTCTTGGTCCGATAGCTTTCTCTAGGTACGTTTGGAATTACTGTTCGGGTAAGTTTAAATTGGTCTCCTTGGCTTCCCCTATGAGGTCATTTCTTTACCATCCTAGTTTCTCGACGGGCTTAACCTCTGGCATGGTGCGGGAATGGGGTTCTAGAGGGCTTTTTTGTTGGGCTGATGTTGTGCACTTCCGTTCACGCCCCCTCCTACCGTTTGACCAGCTGACGTTTCGTAATGGTCTTCCCTCCTCTGAGCGGTTTCATTGCCTCCAACTTAGTCATTATATGTAATCTTCCTTGAGCTCCCCGGTGGTCTCTTTGCCCATGAGCTTTGAACAGTTGTGCCGTCTGGGACCACAAATGAAAGGCCTTCTTTCGGCTATCTACTCTATTCTCAACTCTCCCTTGGGAGGGGCTGCACCCAACCATTGCTATATGAGCCACTGGAAGGAGGTTTTGAATATCTGTATTACTGTTCCTCAATGGAGGGTAATTTTGGAAAGGGCCTCTAAGGCCTCGATCTGTACAGCTTATAAGAAAACCCAGTTCAAAGATGGTTATGGGTTGGTATCACACTTTTGAACTCCTCAACAGATTAAACTCTTCCATCCCTCAACAATGCTGGCGTTGTGGGGTGGGAATTGGGTCAACATTTCATATCTTCTAGTCCTGCCCGCTCAGAGGGGAATTTTGGGGGGGTGGTGGCCTGGTTATTCAGCTCAGTTCTGGAGGTTTCTGTTCCCCTGGATCCTCTAGTGTATCTCCTGCATCTTTCTCACAATGCCTTGTCCAAGAAGCCGTTGAAATAGTATCTGCATATTGTTTTGGCTGCCAAAACGTTGATTGCTAAATACTGGAAGCGAACGCCTTTCCCATCGGAGAGTGATTTAATAGCCCGTGTACGAAAGATTCGATCCCTGGAGTTGTTGACTGCCTCGCTTAATAATACTGTACTGTTATTTCTATCTGTTTGGGATCCATGGGATCGCTTTACTGACCGTCAACCTCCTTGAGAAGCCCCCCTTGTTTTAGTACTGTCCTTCCCTCCCCTTCATCTCTTTGTTTTCCAGTGTGGGTCTGTTTTATGTTAGGGCTGCAACGATTAATCGATGTAATCGATTAAAATCGATAACAGGATTTGTTGTCGATGAATCCGTAATCGAATAATCGCCCGCTTTGTTGTCTGCCGTCAGTGAATGAATTAATGAAGCTGACATGTCTCCGCCGTTGCCCTGCTCCTAGTGCAATCAGCGCACCGCCAGTGTGAGGTGAGATTTCCGAACGCGCTAGGAGCAAGACAGCAGTAGTGACATGTCGGGCGGCGGCGGCAGCAGGGCCCCCCTTTAGACCGCAGCCCCCACCCTTGTAGACAGCTCACCTACAGCTGGTGCTGCCGCTCCGCTGCCCCGTTCTCCCGTCCGCATCACGTTGTGTTATGGAGGACCATGTGACATACACGTCACTCCACCTCCTCCCCTGCACCCGGCGTAACGTTACGGAGGAAGCAGAGTGACGTGTGTGTCATATGGTCCTCCATAGCACAACGTGATGCGGACGGGAGAACTGTGCAGCGGAGCGGCAGCCCCCGACAGAGGACAGCTGCAGGTGAGCTGTCTACAAGGGTGGGGGCTGCAGTCTAAAGGTGGGCCCTGCTGTCTACAAGGGTGGGGGCTGTGGTCTAAAGGAGGGCCCTGCGGTCTAAAGGAGGCCCTGCTGTCTAAAGGAGGGCCCTGCTGTCTACAAGGGTGGGGGCTGCGGTCTAAAGGAGGGCCCTGCTGTCTAAAGGAGGGCCCTGCTGTCTACAAGGGTGGGGGCTGCGGTCTAAAGGGGGGCCCTGCGGTCTAAAGGAGGGCCCTGCGGTCTGAAGGAGGGCCCTGCGGTCTAAAGGAGGGCCCTGCTGTCTACAAGGGTGGGGGCTGCGGTCTACAAGGGTGGGGGCTGCGGTCTAAAGGGGGGCCCTGCGGTCTAAAGGGGGGGCCCTGCTGTCTACAAGGGTGGGGGCTGCGGTCTAAAGGAGGGCCCTGCTGTCTACAAGGGTGGTGGCTGCGGTCTAAAGGAGGGCCCTGCTGTCTAAAGGAGGGCCCTGCTGTCTACAAGGGTGGGGCCTGCGGTCTAAAGGGGGGCCCTGCTGTCTACAAGGGTGGGGGCTGCGGTCTAAAGGAGGGCCCTGCTGTCTACAAGGGTGGTGGCTGCGGTCTAAAGGAGGGCCCTGCTGTCTAAAGGAGCGCCCTGCTGTCTACAAGGGTGGGGGGCTGCAGTCTAAAGGGGGGCCCTGCGGTCTAAAGGAGGGCCCTGCGGTCTAAATGAGGCCCTGCTGTCTAAAAGAGGGCCCTGCTGTCTACAAGGGTGGGGGCTGCGGTCTAAAGGAGGGCCTTTACAGGATCATTAATAATGACAGCAACCGGTGTAAACGTTAAAAAACAAAAATTATAAAATTGCTGCTGTTTGGTCACATCACATGCTAGAAACTTTTAATATGGCCAGTGTACATAATTTTTCAAGTAGAATCAGCTGAACCCCTTTTTTTTTTCATTTTTACTTTTTTCCGATTAATCGATAAAATAATCGACAACTAATCGATTATTAAAATAATCGTTAGCTGCAGCCCTATTTTATGTTGTGTTGTTCTTTTCTTTTGTCATGAGTTTCTTGTGTATGCCTATGTACACTTTCTTAGCCATTGTTATGCCTTTTTCTTTTCCCTTGGTCTGATATTGGATATTATATCTCAATTGTTTATACTCGGATTCTCGAATCCTGTGTTATCTTGCATTTTGTAGTCATTTGCATTTCCGTTATTGTATAAACATTTAAACTCCTTAATAAAAATTACAGTAAAAAAAAAAAAGATGGATATTCAGTTCAAGTTAGTTTTAAGTTATATTAATATTATGTATAGTTATCCTATAATCTGTTGACTGATGTTTCTTGTAGGATCGGGAGAAACAGAATGCTCAAATAGGAATTACTGTTGAATATGCCATGGCGCTTATGCAAAAGCTGGATGGAATCAATAGACATTCCTTCAACAACTTTAGCCTGCGTGTAGGTGAGTTGTTGAATGCTTAGTCTATAAAGAAACCGTAAACAAGAATCTGTATTGATGGGAGTAACAAGACTGAAGATGCAGAATAGTAATAAACTTTAAGGGGTACTTTGGGAAACTAAAACTTATACCCTATTCACAGTCACCTGCTGAGACAGGACCTTCATCTTAGCTGGAGATTGGCTTAGCAGGCTGTCACTTACGCTTGTCTCGAAAGGTGGGGACTATAGCATGCTGAGAGTAGAAGGGCCCCGTACAGGTGATTGTGAGTGGTTGAACCCCTGCAAACAGACACTTATCCCGTCCCCTGTGGCTAGGGGATACGTTTTAGTTCCCTGAAGTACCCCTTTAAAGGATATACTCATCTTGGACATTTTTTTAAATCAACTGGTGCCAGAAAGTTAAACAGATTTGTAAATCACTTCTATACAAAAATCAGGGAGCCCTTGATCTGAAGACATTGGCGGGTCCCAGAGGGGGACCTGCATCTAGGGGACATTTAAGGCATATCTGGATATTTGTCATATTCTGTGGATATGCCATAAATGTCCCAGATGGGTTTATTCCTTCAAAGAGGATCTGTTGGCACCCCTGGCCAGTCTGTTTAAAAAAAATAAAAAAAAATATTATAATAATAATAATATAAATATATATATATATATATATATATATATATATATATATATATATTTACACACATATATACACACACACACGCATTCTCCATCAAATTACAGTTTTGGGAAATTTTCTTCATTTGTGTGTTGTGCCATTCAGCTGTTAGTTTTACTAGAAATGTATGACTACATTAGCAGATTGTTTGAGGACACACCCAGTTGACAATTTTACATAAGAGGAATTTCTCCATTATTATTTCATGGGGAAGTATTTACCAAAACACAGAGGTCAGTAGAGACCACAAGTCCTCCTTATGCCATGTTTTCACTCTACATTCCATAAATTGTTACTTTTACTGTTATTGTAGCCCTGTCCTGTCTAGGCCAGTGACTGGCTGAGCAGGCAGGTCCTGCTCCAACTCCCTGACTCTGAAGCAGTCAGAAACGATGAGCAGCAGGGGACCAGAAATGTGTGGAATGGAATCTATGGGGGACTGGGGTAGTTAAGTATGACTTGTTTGTAATTTTTTCTTCATGCCCAGCAATATATACATTTGTCCCCCCCCCCATGGTTGGGTCATGTAGTTTTGCTTTAGTATTCACTTTGAAATTAGCAGCATCAATGTTTCCATTGTTTGCCATGCAGCGACACCTATAATAATAATGGATTATATACTCTTTTAGGGATAAACCATGGACCTGTCATTGCTGGAGTAATTGGAGCTAGAAAACCACAATATGACATTTGGGGGAATACTGTCAATGTGGCAAGCAGGATGGAGACCACAGGTGAACTTGGAAAAATCCAGGTAATTTATTTTTATCTTGTTTAAAAAAAACTAAAATGAAATCCTATTGGTATAACAAATGTTTACACCATCAGTATCTGAAAGTCTAGAACCCCTTTTCAGAGGACCTTTTATTCCTGAAGTTACCTCAAAAAGGAATGGGACACCACAATATAAAATGATGGAAAAGCAGCCGGACGCCTGATATATACGTAATGGAGGCCTTTTGAGGCAAAGTGGGCAGCTGCACATTATCTGCTCACAAGTAGATGGGCTACATAACCCAAAAATTTTCTGGAGCTGGGAACACATGTAATATTTTGGTTAGTACTTTTACCCAAAACTGGGAGTGGGACAGACTTGCAACTTTTTCTTTGTTTTGGCCAAAAATACTGACTGAAATACTATGCGTGAAAATAAGTGTAAAGATCTAAGCAGAAAAGCTCTCAACATTACAAATAAACAGTTCAGAATCCTGTGATTTGATTTCTATCCCTCCTTTTGTGAAGTCACAGGGATTTTATGAAAAAAAAGGGGGGGGGGGGGAAATAATAGGAACTTATTGAAACATACAGTGGCCTACATTTATCTATCTGTCTGAAACTAAAACTATCAGGTTTTGCCCATAGCAACCAAAGCTCAGCTTTCATATCTTAACCAATCACAGCTCAGATTTTAGAGCTAGTTGGTATGGGCATAATTGGGGAAATCCTGCAATGCTTTAGTACATTTTAAGAAACACAGCCTAATTCTCTTTATTATATTTCCTTCAACTGATTAGGGCCCTACGTTGGTCGATTATTGGCCAAAGAGGCCAACATCACCCTCTGTAATAGGGCCAAAGATCAGCTGAAAAACAAGCATGTGCTCGTCTGTTGTCTGGGTGGTCATTTACAAAATCGTTGGCCATCTCCTAGTGTAATATGGGATGTGCAGCCGATGGCTAGATGCCGAACATGGCGACAGGAACAATCCAGTTATTGTTTGTTTGTGCAGTCCTTCCCATCTGGCACTTGAGCTGTCTCAAGGCTTTGTGAATGAGCACCGATCTATGACAATATGGCTTTTAATTTGGAAGGGGGTATACACCGGGTTATAGTGCAGGTGAACAGGAGACTGATGCGGAGTCTCTGACTCATATACATACCTGCAGTCCGGCGCCCCGTCCCTCTGAAGATCAGCTTCTATCTGCACTGAGTTGCGCACGCTGTAGGAAGGCCCACTGGCTGGATTTGAATATTCATGGTCACTGGTCACATGAGTGCTCAGTAGGCACAAGCACTCAAATCCAGCCAGCGGCCCGCCTCCAGTGCGCAATTCAGAGCAGATAAAAGGATCTTCAGAGGGACCAGGTGCTGAACTGCAGATATGTATATTAGTCCTTATTAGTCATTATACCCTGCATCGGTCTCCTGTTCACCCGCACTATAACCCGGTGTATTGGGTTTAGTGTGGGTGAATGGGATGACCGTTTTCCTTTAAGGGGGATGACAAGTTGCAGATTTTTGTACAACTGAGCTTTGTGTAAAATTTTTTGATTTTATGCCAAAAACTGTCATGAAAGCAATTATAAATGCCAATTTTCTTTATATGTCCCATTAGATACCTCATTGGACCTTTTCTGATAATTTTTTTCCCACACCTTCACCAGTGGTTGCTGTCAGCTCAGAGACAGGAGAGAGAACAATGTAAAATACCTGAAAATTTGTTTATACGTTGCTGTAGTTAAAGCATACCTGTCATTTCAGGTGTCTATTTTTTTTTTTTTTTTAAGTATAAGCCCATTTTAAAACTTGCATATGGTATTATTTAGTAGATTACTGCTCTGCAGGTTTCATCTCTAATTTGTATTTCTCCCAATGCTGGTCAGCAGAGCTCCCTTCTTTCCCCCTCCATAAACTTGCTGTATTTCTTAACTTGCAGATAAAAGGACAAAGCTAAGCTGATTTTTGAAAAAGATATGAGAGAAGAAGGGGGGGGGGGGGGGTGGAGTTGAGAGGAAACATTTGAAAACAGGAGAAAGAAGCATTTTTTTTAATAAGATATAGTACAAAGTTCTATACATATTTATTTGCTTGTACTATAAATCTATGCAAAGTTTGTTTAAATGGCAGTGGCTTTTTAAAGTGTACCTGTCAGTGCAAAAAAAATAAAGGGTTACTCAGTACTTAATCCTGATCATGTAAATGTTATGTATCTAGGACCTATATATCCCTTACAAATAGCCTATATATGTAGCTCACTTGCTTTTTGTTCTTTCCTTCTGAGGGGGCTTGTCCATCTCTCTCCCTCACTGTGATGACTCATCTGCTCTGAGTCTGGGAGCAGCCTGACAGTCTGCAAATCACTGCACAGTAGTTTTTTATGAATACATTTTCTATCTGTCCCTAGTAAAGCTGGATGCTAATCAACATAACTGTCACTATGTGTGTCACTCAGCTTTCACAGACTCCTGAATGTCTGATCAGCTTCTTTGTCATTCAGAAAGCTTTGGCTTTTCAAGCATGCTGGAAGTTGTAGTTTTGCAACAGCTGGAGCTGAAGTGTTTATAAAGCATTGTGTTAGAGCAGTGTTGCCTTTAGCTGTTGCAAAACTGCAACTCCCAGCATGTCCACACATCCTTTGTAGTTTTGCAAGAGCTGGAGGCACACAGCTGGAGAATACACAGCTCTAAAACAGAGTTTTACAAATATTTTACTCCCAGTTGTTGCAAAACTACAACTCCCATCATGGGAGTTGTAGTTTAGGATCAGCTGTAATGGTGCAATGGTGATCTCCTATACTGGATACCAACATACTTTACGGCCGGTATCCAGTATGCTGCAAAATAGTAGTAGTCTGTCTGCATAAAGACAGACGACCCCCCTAGTGGCAGCTATTTTCATTTTTTTGTCAAATTGAATTTATTTTTTATTTTATTTTTAATAAGATTACTTTTTTAAAATATACATTTATCAGTAGTACTAGAAAATATAAAAAGTTTTCACAATGACAGTGCCTCTAAGTGTTTGGTACCACTGGTATATTCATATAAATTCTCCTCAGGTGACAGAAGAAACATGCCGTATTTTGGAAGGACTGGGATATTCTTGTGAGTGTCGAGGACTGATCAACGTTAAGGGGAAGGGAGAACTCCGCACGTACTTTGTTTGTACAGACATGGCCAAATCCCAAAGCATTGGCATAAACTGACTTCAAGCCTGATTATTTCCTTACAGATTTAAAAAGGATGGAGAAACATTTTACATGCTGCCTAGTTTTCTATGAAGACTTTGCTAAGTAAAGAGTTGCTCTTTACTGAACTGTTAACAGTTCTGAGATCCTGCTTCAGGAAAGATCAGGAAAATTCTACATGACAATTCAGTATTTCCTACCCATATGTGGATGTTGGGTATGCCAGGTGAAATGGTAGTTCAGACCTCAAGTATGTTACTTTGTGGAACCTTGTATTTTACAAATTCTTTCCTATGTTATTCTTACAGACTGTAATTCTTATTTTTGGAAATAGGAAGCACAAAAAGTAATGACATAAGGGTTTAAACAGCTGCATTACATATCAGTGTGCCTAGCTTGCCAAATGTGAACCTTCTTTACCGAGACAGCAACAAGAAAACAAAGTAGTAACCCTACATCATTTTCAGGCACTCTAGAAGCAGATGACTAGATTTCGTTGTCAGGTAATGAAAACATGGCGTCAGGGGGTTGTAAGCAGAGGTCGACATGCCCCCCTCCAGGAGAGCCAGGGCGCAGGCCAGGAGATCGCAGGGGGTCCCATCAGACGGCTCCACCCATTCAATCCCCCACACTTAATTTCTCGCACTGCAGTGTATCTTCAAAGCTCTACAGGAGTAGAAGTCCATTGTTTTTTAACCTATTAAGTTGTAATATGCTAATTCCCAGGTTTAGGATTGGCTGTAGGGCAAAGGAACAAAGCTGAGAGGAAGTTTGCACGAGGAATTTTTTTTTTTTTTTAATATAATATAAACTTCACTGATTTTAGCATCTGCTATAGGCACTAGATTCTATTGACTTCAGTTCCAGTTTTATACAGTTAGGCCTTATGCACACTGCCCTACTATAGACCTATAATACAGTGTCCATCACTTGCTATGGGTCTGTACGGTACCTCTGTGCGCTCTGACGTTATACAAAGACGACCAAGAAAAGTGAAAAACAAAATTAAATTTTCACCAAATTAAAAGGCACCAGAGACCATTGCAGCCAGATGGAACAAGGCAGTAATGTTCACCATCAGCCCTAGCTACAAAAATATATATATGTTGACAATTTATTAAGTTGTTTTAAAAGCTTTAGTTGTATTTTACATCTTATTTGACAATGTTTTTTGTGTAAGAAAATAGTATTAAACATGCAGGCTCAGAGCATATGAAAATAGCTATAAAAGGGACATAGAAATAGAGATGAGCAAAGTTACAGTGAGTTGATTCGTCACAAACTTCTCGGTTCAGCAGTTGTTGACTTTATCCTGCATAAATGAGTTCAGCCTTCAGGTGCTCCGGTGGGCTGGAGACTCTTTCCTAGGACTGTATCCACCTTTTCCAGCCCACCGGAGCACCTGAAATCTGATCTAATTTATGCAGGATAAAGTCAGCAACTGCCAAACTGAGAAGTTCGTGACGAATCGAATCTCTGTAACTTCACTCATCTCTAATAATAAATATAGAAAGTCATTGCATCCCCTTCACTGCCACTGAGCAAGGAATATTAACTGTGTGCATGCGCTAACTGCATAGAATACTTTTGGTAGTAGACAGAAGAAATGTTTCACAGTCTGTGGTTATATTAATCAGAAGAACTGTGTTAATATAAGTTTAGATGTATATACGGTCATGCACTGCTGCAGCGTCTTTTGTGGATTATGTGCAGCAATGCACCATGTGTACTTCAAAAAGCAACACGTTTTCCCAATAATCTTGGATCAAATAAATGTAAATCAAATGAGAACAGTGGACGGAGCCTACAAAGCAACAGGACTCTTGTGTTCTCATCTTCACTTAAATGTTTTAGACTGAGGATTGGAGAGGCACCTGGTAGATTGAGCGCTAGTGTTGCCAAGTCAACCTTATGACACAAACCCTCCTATGTGAGGGTAATATGGGTAAGTCTGCAACAGGACAGATTCCTCTGGGAGGAGAAAGAATAATATGTTCCCTAGCCCCAAGTGACCCACTTCTATCCCCATCTCTCAGATAACTCCAGTATTGCTAGTACTCTAACCTACAAGCTTGAAGGAGTTAACATTTAAAAAGGGTTTCTGGACTTTGTTTTTGGCAATGAATATCTGGTTTGGGGGCAGATATCCTGCACCCCCGCCAGTCAGTTAGCTGTATGTGAACAGTCAGAGCTGGAGCACATGGTTCCAGTCATTGTGTAGCGGCTGTGCCAGGTTACTGCAGCTCAGCAACCATTCACTGCAAAGGGATTGGATGTGCAATAACCCAGCCTGGCTACATTTCAGCTCCATTTCTGTACATCACCAAGCGTGTCTGCACCACACTGATCAGATACTAAGGGCCTATCATGATGATAGTCTATAAAAGTCCCTTGGAGAATTTTGCAAGACAAAACTTGCTATTTTTATTTTATCTTAAATAATTTTGAGTGCAGAGGCCAATGGACACCCATATCTCCTGCCAGATCATGTGTCATAAAATAGTGCAGTACATTTTCAACTTTCAAGAGAACTTGTGCAACTAGCCTTTATTAATGAGACAACCATGAACTATCCCAATTGTGCCCTATACTTTTGTATCTCATGACTGGTGAAAAAGAGAATGCAGAGTTACAGATACAAAGGAACCTTAACCATGCAGCTTCCATCTGTCAGTGGCCATAGCACCACAAGTTGTGATACCCAGAGCTTGGACCATTGCCATAGTGTTTTTACTGTAATAATAGTAAGAGTGTTTGTATATAGTGTTGTAACCAGTTTGGTTGAATTATAGTATTCATCAGCTTAAATCAGCACAATTTGTCATTTGAAGACAACTGGTCAGAAAAAGGACACTTTGGCGTGGCGCCACTCTGTTTTGTATTTTGCATCAGTATTAACGTCACTTTTAGAAGTAACAATGGAAATTGTTACAAATTCTGATGCACATACTACCATGTGAAAGTAGCCAACTTTTTGTTTGGCAATAAGGGTCATTTCACATATCATGTGCCCAGTATTCAGAAAATGATCAGTATGCACTTATCACCATTCTGGCCACTAGAGATGAGCGAAGTTACAGTGATTCAATTCATCACAAACTTCTCAGCTCGGCAGTTGCTGACTTTAGCCTGCATAAATGAGTTCAGCTTTCAGGTGCTCCGGTGGGCTGGAGACTCTCTCCTAGGACTGTATCCACCTTTTCCAGCCCACCGGAGCACCTGAAAGCTGAACTCATTTATGCAGGCTAAAGTCAGCAACTGCCGAGCCGAGAAGTTTGTGACGAATCGAATTACTGTAACTTCACTCATCTCTACTGGCCACTGTTCATTTAGAAATAAGACCTTCTTTATTTTTGGAAAAAGACATTTTTTTCCTCTAAAAATATAATCTAAAAGGTTTATATGTTCATCTGCACTATTGATCTATAAGACGTCTGTTCATAAGTGAATGACCAGGAAAATGTACCGTAGCTGGGATTTCAACAAACATTTTAAAAGATTCCACAATTTTGACAAATGTTTCTTTATCCCTAAAGCCATAGATTTGGCTACGTTACTTTTCCAGCTATCCACCCCAAGTTCAGTACCACCTCTTTTTGCACCTATTTTCCAGCATTATAAAAAGTAAAAAACCTGTATAACACAGACACTGACAAACCACACATACGTGAGTGTAGATGACTGTAACTAACTAGACAAGCAATTATTTGACTGCAGTAAAACAGGAGATGACTTCCTTGCAGCAGCTGCATACATCTAGTAGCTTAGAGCTGAGGCACTGGTTGTATGAGCAGACAGGAGCAGCCTGTGGTAAGCATTGCCCCACCTCCACTCCCTACAGTCCATCTTGTCTCCGTTACTATTGATGTACTGAACCTAACAGGCAGTGGACAGCAAATTCAGTGGGAGGGAGACCCCTACTGCCTTAAACTTTAAAGTTTTTACTTTCTACTTGCTTTTCTTTTGTGTCTAAAGGCAATAACATAAGAGACTTGTGTGTTAGCACTCCTGCTATCCGATGAACACAGAAGTTGTGAGCACATCCTTTAAAATACTCTCCTCCAACAAATGACCTCTAAGTGCCCAGACAAAAAGATTAAGAACATATTGTGCCAGTATAGCATTTCTACAAAATGAGAAAATAATTTGTAAACTGCTTTTCACATTTGATAAATGTTTATTTATGTGGTAAATGCTACAATGCCGTGTTTTATCCTCTGTGGAATGTTGTGTCAGATGTAGGATAATGTATTTGAATCATTTGTAAACCCTGCAAGGGAATTGTTTTTCTATTTATTGCCATGTCTGATGCAGATGCCTTATGTATGATGTATGACTAATTACTATGTAATTTAATTGCCTTAATGTCATTGTTTTGATTGTGGCAACCATAACTCAATTTTATCCAGCCGTGGATTAAAACATCGCCTTTAGGTCAACTTTTTGTTGGTATTACAAGACAATGGCCTAGTTGTGTATATAAACTGCACCAAAAGTTACAATTAGAAAATTGAGGTGTTTTTTCAAGTTGCAGTCAAATTTATCGGGAAAGACTTAAAATGACTTCTATTTAATTTTCTTACCTCCATGTATGTTACTGGAGGTTACCTGGGGGCAAACTGTGCCTAATATAATATGCTTTGTTGGAAAGTCTGAGTATATGCTTCCTGTATAAGGACGAGAATTGAATACAAGTTCTCACGACAACATAATTAGTTATGTGGATAACATCCAGTATGGCAATAGCTGTACTAGACGTTATTGATGTAACTATTTTTACTTGAAGTAAAATATTTTCCTTTTATAAAGAATCCTCTCACAGGACCAAGATTTACATTCACAGTGTAGCTGCACAATACTATTGATTTGCAAAAAAAACTAAAAACTTAAGGTTTTTCCCTTTGCAAATGCCCCATTTTTTTACCCACATAAACTTAAGACAGATGTTATCAAAACCATGGTCCTGTTTTTATTTGTAGTAAAAGATTAAAGGTATGTATTCATTTACAAGTTCTACTTCTTTCCAACTTTACGTCCCTATCGGTGGGCACTCGTTTCCATTTCTACATAACACTGTGCCATCTTGAGCTCCTGTTGGGAAATGGAAAAATATTGTAAATACAATTACTGCAATGGACAGAGTAACAGGATTTTCCTTCAGATATTCATTGTACCTGCAGTCAGATCCACCACCATCTCTTCTGTGCTCACATAAGGAGAGACAATTCCCATAGCCTTCCGGATGCCAAGAACACTAACAATGTCCCCTGGAGGCACCTGATGGGCTAATTCCTTTAGGTTTTCATTAACTTTTCCAGCTGTAAGCAAAAACAAAGCGTGAAGACATTTTCAATGATTATTTCTTTTAGAGAATAGGTCTATAGTCCAGGTGTTTTGAATGCATTAGCCTTTTTATCTTATCTATCTATCTTATAGATAATACTGTTAGTTGAAAAAAAAATGAAAGTGCGATTCCAGTGTTTAAGTGAATCACTACTGAAATACCAGTGTCATTCATTTCTTAACCTAGGCTTCCAAAGTGCTCTGTACACTATAAAAGCTATTGTAAAAAAAAAAAGGTCTGACATGTCAAGTTTTGGTTGGGATGGAGTTTCAGTGCTGACAACCCTTAAGCTCTTGATTGTAGCCTGAAAAGTGTGTAGCAGCTTACACTTACTGACTGACACACACACACACACACACACACACAATTTCTGCATGCATAGATAGGCCCACACACAGGTGTATTATAGCTGCATTCCTGCAATTTTATCAGTTTAGGTGATCACATCTATGGTCAGGCTGGGACTTGCTGTGGTAATATGGACACAAATGTGGCCATATTAAGTCCGCGTGAAATGCCTAATATTGAGTGCATGCCAAGTTAAGGCAGAGCAAGATGTCTGTGAGGTGCAAAGAGTGAAGTCAGAAAACGGGATGTTAACTTCTCCTATATGGCCCAATAGCAATCTGCAGTACTGTTAGGCTAGGTTCACACTACGGAATTTCCCCCTGCAATTCTGCTTTGAAATTGCAGGCAGAAATTCCGCTTGCTAAAATGTACTGTATAGTGAATGGGTTTCCATTCACAAATTTACACTTCGGAATTTGTGAACGGAAAATGCGATTGGAAGTTTCCGCCTGAAGAATGGCGTTGCTCATTCTTCAGGAGGAAATACTCTTTAGACTCTACGATCAAAGTTGATTGTGGCATCTAAAATGGGAGAAATCCATACCAGCTAGCTCAGGGGAGCTGTTCGGGACCGCCGTGGTGGCACTGCGGCGTCCAGAACAGCAGGAGGTGTCTTACCTTCTTCCCGGCTGTCCGATCGGCGTTTGATTGCTCCAAGCCTGAAATCCAGTCTTGAGCGCAGAAAACACTGATCAATGCATTCCTATGGCAATGCATTGAACAGTGCCTGCAATCAGTATATGCAATGTTACAGCCCCTAGAGGGGGCTAGAACACTGCATAAAAAATAAATAAAAAAAAGTAAAAAGTTAATAAATGTGATTTAACCCCTTCCCTCATAAAAATCAGAATCACCCCCTTTTCCCCACTTCAAAAAAAAGTGTGTAAAAATGAATACAAACCATAGGTGGTATCGCCGCGTGCGTTAATGTCCGAACCATAAAAATTATATTGTTAAATAAACTGCACGGTTAATGGCGTATGCGCCCAAAAAATTCAAAAAGTCCAAAATAACGTATTTTTGGTCACTTTTTATACCATTAAAAAAAAATGAAACAGCGATTAAAAAGTCTGATCAAAAATGGTACCGATAAAAACTTCCGATCACGGTGCAAAAAATTAGCCCTCATAATTTGTGGAGAAATAAAAAAAAGTTAGTGGTCAGAAGATGACAACTTTTAACAAATACATTTTTGTGCATGTAGTTATGATTTTTTCCAGAAGTACAACAAAATCAAACCTATATAAAACATACTGCATAGAAACGGAAGTCCCCAAAAGTTACAAAATGGCATTTTTTCTTCAATTTTGTCACACAATTTTTTCGGTAAAATGACTGATGTCAACAAAGTAGAATTGGTGGCACAAAAAAAAAAACACATCATATGGATTTTTAGGGTGCAAAATTGAAAGGGTTATGATTTTTAAAATGTAAGGAGGAAAAAACTAAAGTGCAAAAATGCTACAATGCACATTGTGAAAACTATAAGCATAGAACTGAAGAGAAGACTGAACTATTTTCCCCCTTCCATGCTATTAGTCAGAGCGCCAGTTTTCTAATACAAATCTGCAAATGCCTCTAAAGCTGCTAAAGATGCCTCTAAAGGTATCAAAAAGGTTTAGGGATGTCCCGATAACATTTTTTTTTTAAGACCGAGTATGAGTACCGATACTTTAATTCTAGTACTCGCCGATACCAAGTACGAGTACTTTTATTCTAAAGGGAATCCGACACCAGGGTGACCCGGTTTCTGGCGCTGTTTACCGTATATGTGGGTTCTTGTTGTGTACAATGGAGGCGGCTGCTGTAATATGAGCCAAGATTTCTCTCTTCTCCATTGGGCACAACAGGGAATTTGTATTGCCAGCTAAACCGATGATCACATGGTGAGCAGCGGTAGAAAGCGGGTGACCTGCACTAGCTACCTAAAGTTAGTGCAGGTGACTCTGCTGTAAGATTGCCTTTAATAGTAGGTAGTACCCCCTTGTAAGTAGTATAGACAGTTGCAGACATTAGACAGCAGCCAACCCTGTAGAACACAGCCCCCCTGCAGACATTTTTATCAGCCCTCCTGTAGCCAGCAGGACCCCCCTTGCAGTTGCTTACTTGCCTGTCGCCGCTCCGCTGTCCCTTTCCCTTTACTGCCGCTGCTCCGTTCTGCCATCTGAATCATGTGGTCTAATGGAGGAGCATGTGACATACACGTCACTCTGCTTCCTCCGTAGCATTACGCTGGGCGCAGGGGAGGAGGTGGAGTGACGCGAGTGTCACATGCTCCTCCATAAGACCACATGATTCAAACGGCAGAACGGAGTAGCGGCAGTAAAGGGGGCGGCGGAACAGGGCTGCGGCACGATGCGGATCGGAGAAGCAGCGGAGCACTCCACCAGGTATCGGGGGCATTAGACGAGTCCCCGATACCATGCAAATACCGGGTATCGTCCCCGATACCAATACTAGTATCGTTATCGGGACATCCCTAAAAATGTTATCTGTTAAACCTATGTCCATTTGGAACTCCTAAAAATAAAGTAATCAGCACAGAATTTTGTGCTTAAAATGACAACATTTGTGGAGATTTACTTTTTAGGATGTATTTTAGCAGTTGTTGTATCTTACCAATCTGAAGTTCCTTGGCTGATGGTGCCAGTAAACAGATCATGTTAGGAGGAGGCTTTGTACTAAGACGATCATTTTGCACCTCTTGTAGCTCCCGGATCAAAACAGTAGTTTCATCAAGTTTCCTCTGGATCTTCTCAGCTTCTGCAAATATATTCATCATTAAAAAAAAAACTTTAGCCAGATAAAATGTCCATAGTACAGTGGAGTTTTTTTTTTATTACTATAATTAAGTTTCTTCTCCAGTTTGGGTGAAGCTATTCCATTGTGAAGACCATCATTACATTACCCAAGGCACTGGACACAGAATGAAGAGCGACCGAGAAAATGCAGTAATTCCCCAGATTTCAATGTCCTTGTGCAAAGGGTTATATCACATATACTGCATCTTTCTGAACTTATTATAAAAGTAAGTTTTTCTTCAAGCACCTCAAGTTTTACCAGATCTGTATAACCCACATCAATCTTCTTAAAAACATTGGACACACAATCGCTCAGTACTAACCTGGTGAATGAGATGTAAGCCACATATGCAATACCGATACGGATGTAAAATCAAACAATGCAAGATGGAAAATAGCACTCAAAGCAGGATGTCCAAGAAAATGTGGTTTAATCGCCCATCAAACACAGAAATGCAATGCTTTTCCTTTACTACAAGGTCTTTATTAAGCGTGATCAAAGACCTTATTGTAAGGTCGAAACGTTGTAATTCTGTATTTGATGGGTAAATAAACCACATTTTCTTGGATATGCTTGGAGCGCTGTCTTCCGTTTTGCATTGTTTGCTTTTGGATTCTAGCCCTGCTCAAGCTCTGAGGACTGGAGCCCAGGGACTGTTAAGTCCTCTCTGTGCATTCCATTCCCGGCTTGCTTTTGGACCAATACTGATGTATGTGTAATGTCACGGAGTCTCAAAGGTTTATAAATAAACTGCTGTCTTCTTTGATCATGCTGGCTAGATAAATGACCCAATATTAGTTTGGCCTACTTTCTGGCACCGCACCGGTCTCTATAAACACAACAGGATATTCTGATACAACAGCTATAAAATCCACAACTTACACAAAAATTGTACAAACAAAACACACCCTTCAAGCTAAATTTACCTTCATTATCAAGAGTTTCATCAAATATTCCGAGCACAGACTTCAGACTTACAAAGTCATCAGAGCTATTGCTGGTGTCTGGCTTTGACGACTGTTCACCCATAGTTGCCTAAAAATAAAACAGCATACTATGAAGAAAGCATTAGTGCTACAGCTGTACTAATGAGCATATAACATCCTCTAGTATTATCTACACTCACATTTCTTTGTTGTGTGCAATCATATAACAGAGTAAATGTACTTACTGCATTCTGTTCTCGTTCTGTTCTGGAATATTCTCCATCACTGAAAACATCAAGAATACAGTCCGCTATTCCATAAGGTTGGTATTTTGAGTTCTCCAAGAATTCCTCTATGCTTTAAAAAAAAAAAAAAAAATAATAATATTTTTGCAACTAGCAATACACATTAGGTTCATGAGGCTCATAAAGGGATACTCCACCCCTAGACATCTTATCCCCATCTAAAGGATAGGGATAAGATGTCTGATTGGGGTCTCCGGCGTGCCACCCTAGTCATCCAGTACACGAGCGAACTCCACTCCGTGCCAGATGACTGATGACTAAAGCTGTTGCGCCGCTAGATTGATGTCTATGGGAATACAGAAGTTCCATATTTACCTGTTGGCACGCTCCTGCAGGCTCCAGCAGCATCCTGTACTGTCGCTGTGCGCTGATGACATCACTCATCAATGTGCAGCGACAGCGAAGGATGCCGCCAGAGCGCGTGATGACCGGTAAATATGAAAGCCGGGAATGGGGATGGACGTGGGAATCAGGCGGTGAGACTCTGGCCCCACAGAAGCCGCTGAAATTACATGATTTAAAGCAGCAGCTTTAAAATCATTGAACCGCTGCGGCTTCTGCAGGGCCAAAAAGATTTATCGGGGTACAACACGCATTTACACGCACCCTCATTTTAACAAGGATATTTGGGTAAAAACTTTATTTTTTAACCACATTTGCTTGGAAAAATGAGGGTGCGTGTTATAGGCCAGTGCGTGTTATACCCCAATAAATACGGTACTTATTTATTTTTAAGTAGATGATGATGACGACACTGTACACTGGAAGAAGTGGTAATAAGGGTAACTACAACAGGTCCTCACGTTTATAGGAATCTACAGGAGTCCCTCAGAATTTATTCATCTCAGAGCAGATTACAGGGTGTTGCACCAACGCTGGGAAAATCCTTACTGAAATGATCTGGTAGGCTAAACAATGCAAAGACCTGCCGGCCCCCCAAGTTGATAAATGTTTTAATGTTTCTTGCCTACTATTATTACTATTTTATTTAAACTACATACCCTGGATTGGCAGGTTTACTTGCTTATAGTAAACTGTATGAATAAGCCTGTATGCCGAGTTAAGCTCTTGGGGTACACCAATGACGTGAACAAGGCCTTAGAAATAACAGCAGTTAGGTATAGATATACAAATGTAGGCTGAATTCAAGCACAGCTGTCATGAGGTTTGGAGCATATAACCTAACCCCAGTGTATGGTGTGTAAAATATGTCTGCAGCCTCACCATTATCCCTCTTACAGCTTTTATTAGCTCAAAAAACACTTATATGCAGCGACTGACAGTCTGATAGGAGTGGCTAGGGGTTCTCTATGCCCTGCAGCCGCCACTCCTATCCCCTGTACACCAGCGCTGGGACCGCTGTGTCATTGACACACAGGTCCCAGCGCATGCGCCCCTTATCCTTTATATGTAAGCGCCGACATTTCTTTAGAAAACGTGAGCGCTCACTTCAACTGTCTGAGCCCGTGTGCGCCTTCTCTTAATTCTTCCTGTGCAGGAGATGCGCTGGGCTCTTCTGCATTCATTAGAGGCAAAGAGCGCTCACTCTCTGCCTCCAGTATTGCCCGGGTGCACGGAGGTGTCAGACAGAGCGCTCGCTCTGTAAAGAAATGTCGGTCAGTGCTTACATATGAAAGATTAGGGGCGCATGCGCTGGGACCTGGGTCTCAATCACACAGCGGTCCCAGCGTTGGTGTACAGGGGATAGGTGTTGCGGCCGCGGGGCATAGCGAACCCCTGGCCACGCCTATCAGACTGTCAGTGGCTGCATATATAAAAGTGTTTTTTTTATATATATTTTGTTTAGGTTTATATACAAATACAGATAAATAATTCCGACCCAATTCTATTCTTACATAATCATCCCTTTTTATTTCTTGTCTATTGTATGTCGGAAATATTAACAAAAACTAAAAAAATTTACAAAAAGAGAAAAAGGAAAGTAGTTGGAGTTAGAATGGGGGCTAAGTAGGCTAAGGGGGGGTGCAAAATTAAATGATGAATTATTAGTTATTAATTATAAATACTGATTGGCTTATATTTTAACCATTTCGCCCATGCTTCTCTAAATTGAATAAGTGTAATCATTTGAATCAATGTATCAAATTAATTTTACTTTTGGTCTCCGGAATCTCAGAATCCTTCCACTTTGCTGCTATTTTATTTCTAACAATGGTTAAATAGTGGATTATAATTGTTGTATCTACTAATGGTAGGTCCCAAAAGGGCTACTTCTGGGCCCCATGGTATTGTATAGCCTATTATTTTACATGAACGTATTGAAAGTTTGCCTCCACACTTCTTGAATGCAAATGCTCTCCCACCACATATGCATGTATGCTCCTATCTGTGTGTTACAGCGCCAACAATTCTTTGACATTCTATAAGGAGTTAGATGCCACCTGTACACTAATTTCCCGGCGGTCTCAAGATGTGCTGCACATTTAGAGATCTTCGTTCCCAGTATAAATGCCTTAGCCCATTGTTGAGCTGTAAATGTTTCCCCCAGATCCATCTCCCATTTGTCACATAGGGGCTGCAATTCATTTTCTCCTAACTGGGCTTGGTATATTTTAGATAACATTTAGTATTTAATCTTTTGCGAAGGAGAAGTTGTTTTAACGTAGGAATTTTACTGTTCCCTAGGTGATTTATTGAGTTAAAAGTGTTTAATAAGAGGGATAAAGGCGAGGCTGCAGACATATTTGACACCAAATACACACACTGTGGTTAGGTTCTATGCCCCGAACCTCATGACCGTTGCGCTTTAAGGGTATAGCTAGGTAGGAGAGGACCCACAGCAGAGTCTTCAGGGGCTGTATTAGAAGGGAAAGAAGCTGTGCTTGTACATGAGAGCTAGTAAAGGCAGCAGCATCTCTGGCACACAGACCTCACATATGGAATAGATTACTGGAAGGAAAATGTCAACTTAATCCAAGTTTGAATCTGAGAGCAGACTGCAAACTGCATTTCAAGATGTCAGCTTTATTTTGTTTATTTTTGTAATTCAGGATATCCACTAATGTATGTGAAGAAAAAATATTTGTTTGCCAGATGTTGTCTACAGACATTCATAGGTACTGCTTACCCGTCCCTCTTAATGCTGGCTGCTTGGCAGCCCCTTAGCTTTGCTGGGGCACATAGATGACCTGGGACTGAAGATTAACAACTGCCCACTAATATTGTCAAGTTTTAGAATCCCTATATATAAGGGTTTTGCTTTCACATTCTGTCAGATTTACTAATAGACCATTTGTTGGTTCATTATGGGACAATACGCGCCAACATGTTGTCATTAGTTAGTCAGGACTTTTAAATTTACTGTGAGGTTTTCAGAGCGGTTTTGTTGATAAAAGATAAACCCAACATAAGCATGATAAATCTTTAAGAAGAAAAAGTGGGCTATTCTCTGTTGTGAGACTGATACTCACCTACTATCTCATCACTGACTATTTTGAAAGAAGAGCTATGCTTTAACTAAGACCCAGATTTTATTTGGTCTTAAATCAGTGGTTAAAACCTTAAAAAAAAAATAAAAAACTCCTCATGTTAAGTTCATGCATGGAGAGCTAATTTCTATTACAGAACTTAAACACTGTCACACATGGACTAAGAAAAGTGGACTGGGATGTGACAAAATAAATAGTTTGTCTTTAACACCTTACACCTGCGGATAGGGGATACATTTTATTCCATGAGACTACTCCTTTAAAGGGGATCTCCGGTGCTTAGACATCTTATCCCCTATCCAAAAGGATAGGGGATAAGATGCCTTATCGCAGGAGTCCCGCCGCTGGGGAACCCTGGGATCTTGCATGCGGCACCCCGTTTGTAATCAGTCCCCGGAGCGTGTTCGCTCCGGGACTGATTACCGGCGACTACAGGGCGGGCGGTGTGTGATGTCACGCCTCCGCCCCCGTGTGAAGTCCACCCCTCAATGCAAGTCTACGGGAGGGGGCGCGATAGCTGTCACGCCTCCTCCCGTAGGCTTGCATTGAGGGGCGGAGCGTGATGTCACACGGGGGCGGAGGCGTGAAGTCACACGCCGCCCACCCTGTAGTCGCCGGTAATCAGACCCGGAGCGAACACGCTCCGGGGACTGATTACAAACGGGGTGCCGCATGCAAGATCCCAGGGGTCCCCAGCGGCGGGACTCCCGCGATCAGGCATCTTATCCCCTATCCTTTGGATAGGGGATAAGATGTGTAAGCACCGGAGAACCCCTTTAATGGCAGTCACACGCTAGGCTGATTCAAAGTAGCCTCGCTGAAGAAATTGGAAAAATCTTGTTGTTGCTCTTCAGTGTGGAGGATTACTTTATACCCTAGGTCAGTGGTCTCCAACCTGCAGACCTCCAGATGTTGCAAACCTACAACTCCCAGCATGCTGGGAGTTGTAGTTTTGCAACATCTGGAGGTCCGCAGGTTGGAGACCACTGCCCTAGGTGTTATCTTCATGCATCCCTATACTTTCCTTTTTTCCGGTGATAAGCATCTCTACCTTTTCATCTGCTACTTTTTTTTTTTCTGAATTTGGGAAATTTGCATTATCCTATTATGTCCACCCATGCAACATATCTGGTAAACAAAACTAGAAACTATACCTGAACGTGCCCTGAAGATTGGGTTCTTCTCCATATGTTGTGTAAATAAGGTCAGAGTCGTCCTTGCTGATGTTTGCAAACGTTGAGTCATATGAGGGAGCGTAGGAGGTGAATGGTCCATAGTTCAAGTATAAAACTAAAGATAAATCACATATAATGTACTGATATTATGCATTCACAATTTGGGCGGCAATAAAGTTAAATAATGAGTCATATAACCTTTTGAAGGCAAGATGTCATGAATTATACATAAGGGCATTTTTACATGACCATAATACACCCTTAAAATTCAAACCTCCTGAACAAGACTTAGATCATCACAAGCTGTTATAGGGATCAAAGTCTGACTCAGCAGGTCCAAGTTTGGTGTAAATGATGCCTGAAAGTAGCCGAACTATTCATATTTAGCAAATACACTGCTTGAAAAATAAAGGGAACACAAACAACACCATGGCCCTCATTTACTATTGCAAACCTGACATGTTTTGTCGGGTGGTGCGCCAGAATTTAAAAAAACCTGACTGACTAACTCTCCATTTTACTAAGAAACCCTGAAAAAGGGGTGTGGTCTTCGGGAAAAGGGGGTGTGGTCACCGAAAAGGGGCGTGTCCTGACATTTTCACAAAAACGCAACATAGTTACAAAGGTTTCCACAGAAAATGTGGTGGCTTAGAGCAGAGGAAAACCCGACAGATCAGAGCATGTGTAAAAAAAAAAAAGCAAAATGTAGAAAAAGTGGAAAATGTAGGGAAACCTTAGTAAATACCGTGGAAAATAAATTGTAGGGAATTACAACCCATAAAGAAACCTACACAACACTCTTCGTAAATAAAGGCCAATGTAACTCCAATCAATTTCACATGCTGTTGTGCAAATGGAACAGACAACAGGTGAAAATTATAAATAATTAGCAAGACACCCCCGAATAAAGGAGTGGTTCTGCAGGTGGTGACCACAGACCACTCCTGGCTGGTTCCTGGCTGATGTTTTGGTCACTTTTGAATGCTGGCGGTGCTTTCACTCTAGTGGTAGCATGAGACGGAGTCTACAACCCACACTGGTGGCTCAGGTAATGCAGCTCATCCAGGATGGCACCTCAAGGTGAGCTGTGGCAAGATGGTTTGCTGTGTCTGTCAGCGTAGTGTCCAGAGCATGGAGGCGTTACCAGCAGGAGACAGGCCAGTACATCAGGAGATGTGCACGAGGCCGTAGGAGGTCAACAACCCAGCAGCAGAACCGCTACCTCCACCTTTATGCAAGGAGGAGCACTGCAAAAGGACCTCTGGCAGGCCTAGAACGTGCATGTGTCCACTCAAACGGTCAGAAACAGACTCCGTGAGGGTGGTATGAGGGCCTGACGTCCACAGGTGGGGTTGTGCTTACAGCCCAACACCGTGCAGGACATTTGGCATTTGCCAGAGAACACCAAAATTGGCAAATTCGCCACTGGCGCCCTGTGCTCTTCACAGATGAAAGCAGGTTCACACTGAGCACGTGACAGAGTCTGGGGACGCAGTGAAGAACGTTCTGTTGCATGCAACATCCTCCAGCATCACCGGTTTGGAGGTGGGTCAGTGATTGTGTGGGGTGGCATTTCTTTGGGGGGGGCCGTACAGCCCTCTATGTGCTTGCCTGAGGTAGCCTGACTGCCATTAGGTACTGAGATGAGATCCTCAGACCCCTTGTGAGACCATATGCTGGTCCGGTTGGCCCTGGGTTCCTCCTAATGCAAGACAATGCTAGACCTCATGTGGCTGGAGTGTGTCAGCAGTTCCTGCAAGAGGAAGGCATTGATGCTATGGACTGGTCCGCCCGTTCCCCAGGCCTGAATGCGATTGAGCACATCTGGGACATCATGTCTTACTCCTTCCACCAACGCCCTGTGCACCACAAACTGTCCAGGAGTTGGCGGATGCTTTAGTCCAAAAAAAAAAAAAAATCATTGCACCAAGTAAACAATTTTGCAAAGCTCGACACTATCAGGTACTACTAAATATCCATAACATTTAGGCCAAAGGAAGAAGTGTATTCAAAGAGAAACAAAAAAAGTGTAAGAAACAAACATGTGCTTCTCCATTGTTCATTCTTATGATGGCTTAAAAAACTGCATCATAAACTGCTAGAAAACATGCCTGTGTGATTTCCCATTTTACGCTGTGGATCCATCGGTGATCTGACCCATAGTGTGCCTCCAGCTGTTGCCACCCCCACCATGCCCCCGGGCCTGCTTGCAGCGGCAATCCAGCACGTTGCAGGCCTCTATGTGGTTGATCCAATCGGCGGACTGCCGCTGCCAACAGGCCAGGGGGCGGGGCGGTTGGCAACAGCTGGAAGCCCACTATGGGTCGGGTCACCTGCGGATCCGCAGCGTAAAATACACTGTGAATCCATTACGTGCTACCCTATGGGTAGGTTCACGTGTGTATTTTCTGCTGCAGATTTGCTGTAGCTCATTTTGCTACCCACTGAAGTCAATGGGCAGCAAAAATCTGCAGCAAAAATATGCACGTGTGAGGCTTTGGTGTTGGAACATTAAAAATATTTTCCAGTATTAAATAAGAACTGCTTTTTCTTCAGAACCAGACCATTGTCCATAGGCTGTGGCATTGTAGCTCATCACTCAGTAGGGACTCATTAGGGATATAGGTTGAACTTGATGGACTCTGGTCTTTATTCAACCTTATGAACTATGTTACTATTCTCGAGAAAGAGGACTAGCTAAAGTCAGAGAACAAGAGTTATGCTGTTATTTTATTAAAAAAATATATATTTTTTTAAATAAATATTTAACCTCTTAGGATGTATTCACACCACCATTTGGGCATACTGCAGCAGAAGAATAAAAAAAATTGGCTGCTGCGCTATCTCCACCACACCTAATTCATTTTTATGAGCCGGACAGAGTCCTATAGTGACTCCGAGTCGACTTATTTTTGGACTGATCCAGTCCAAAAGTGAGCAGACTGGAGTGACTGATGAGTGTTTACTTTTAGCAGGACACATTGTAATTTTGAACAGCCTATTAAAAAAATATATATATACCTCCATTCAGTTCAGACTATTACAGTGTTGATGCAGAGGAATGCAAAAAATCCTTCCCTACTCGAAATAAGAATTAATTCCTGGATTAATGACCCTTCTCCGAAACCTAATGAATATAGCCTGTGATATTCATGAGAAGGTGCTGTTACATGAGAGAACAGATGGGTCAGTAATATATTATATCTATCTATATATCTATCTAGATATCTATTTATATAACGCACCCAAAATATTTTGGCTGAAGAATCAAGGGGGTGCCCAAAAAAAATGATAATGTTCTTTCAGGATCAAAATTTCCCTGTCTGTCCCGCTCATAATTGAACCCCCCACTACCAGCACCTGTCTGGCCTTCCCTGCACTCCTACTCCCCTCCTTACTGAAGCAGAGTCTTGCTGCAACAGTGCTAGGCCCAAAAAAACATCCTCATCATTTGCCAACCTGGCAATCGAGGCTCTCTGGCCTTAGAACTGTGGCCAAGCTGGCTGCCTCACTGTCCTGCACCTTCAATACCACTATACTGCCCCAACAAGTGCTTGTTCAGTGAGCAGCAGACTCCTTCCCAAATTGTCAATGGATCTCAATGTTGCAAGCCGCTCATTTAGATCCAGAATGTGGGCTTCCAAATGAGCGACGTGCATGCAATATGTACTGCTGCAAATTTCAATTTCCAATATCTTTCTGAGCCTGCTAGCAGTAGATGCAAACCCTCAAGTATGGTCTTAACTACATCTCCTGGAAAACCACAGCCACCTTTTTGTCATTTTTTTATATCTAGAGAAAAGTTGCTAAAATTGTGCAAATTAAGTTCAAATTCAAGCTGTAAAATGTAGTGTAGGACATTTTATATGACCCTTGTGGTTGTTACCGGTAAAAATGTAAATGCTATTATTACAATATAATGTGTGTTGAGCTTACAAGCACTTAATTGGTAAATAAGGGAAACATAGTAAACTAATGTGAACTGGGAATTTCTCTATCTTAGCTAAGTTTTAACTTTTTTAAACCCTGTTACCTGGAGTGACTTTGTTGCGTTTGTCTTCCTTGAACCCTTGCAGCGAATTAACTCCTGACTGCAGTCGACCAGCTGTCGACCCAAGGATAGCAGTGCCATGACTAGAGTCTACAGAAAAATAAGAAAAATGCTTTACATACGGTACTTAAATGGAGAGTTTTGCTTGATTCTATCTGAACAGGTGGCTTTGTAACTAATAGGACAATTTTGTCATTGACTGAAAAATGATCATGTGTTTCTGGAATAAGCTAAGCTTCCACTCTCATGGCCAAAAGTGGTCACTTATTTTAAACCTTTGATGATCAAAGCAACTCACACAATTTTATTTTAACAAATTTCAACCGGAGTGTACAATTAACAATAAAACAACATTACACTACCAACAAAATAGAACCAGATCATGTAAAATAAAATTAGCTTTTATTAACACATATGCAAAAAATACATACAATAAAAAATGAAAAGAGGATAAAATAAGGCACTACAATAGCAGTCACAGAAGATGGGGGGAGGCAAGTAATGTGGACCTACATGGAGTACAGGGAATAACTGGTGTACCATAGAAAATACAAATGTAAACATGAAAAAGGTCACTGAATATCATTACAAAATGTCCATAAGCATATGAGTAACAAGCAATATAACAGTGACACATCAAAGAATGTCCTAAAAGGGAAAAAGTGCAATGAACAGAGAGTAACCAAGGGAGAAATGAATGAGATACCATGAAGTCCTCCTGCCATGCAGCCACACACCTACCTCTTCCTACCCTAACTTACGTTTCGCCTGTGCTTCGTCGCCTGTGCCACGCCCCCTGACGAAGCACAAGCGAAACGTACGTTGGGGTAGGAGGAGGTAGGTGTGTGGCTGCATGGCAGGAGGACTTCATGGTATCTCATTCATTTCTCCCTTGGTTACTCTCTGTTCATTGCACTTTTTTCCCTTTTAGGACATTCTTTGATGTGTCACTGTTCTATTGCTTGTTACTCATATGCTTATGGACATTTTGTAATGATATTCAGTGACCTTTTTCATGTTTACATTCGTATTTTCTATGGTACACCAGTTATTCCCTGTACTCCATGTAGGTCCACATTATTTGCCTCCCCCCATCTTCTGTGACTGCTATTGTAGTGCCTTATTTTATCCTCTTTTCATTTTTTATTGTATGTATTTTTTGCATATGTGTTAATAAAAGCTAATTTTATTTTACATGATCTGGTTCTATTTTGTTGGTAGTGTTATGTTATAGCGGACCAGCCGTGGTTTCTTTACCTTGTTGCTGTGTATGTATGAATAAAACAACATTATACAGTGGTTGCCACAACAGTAAACCTCTGATCACTAAACATCTTGTAGAACCTATACTATTCTGAATGCTAGTAGTTTATGTACATATAAATGAGAGCAAAACTGCTGCAGTTTTGTCACAATATAACAACAAGTGAATAAACGAAATATTAAAGTATACAACACTACACCTATTGGAGGATAGCTAATGTCTGGAAAAGAGGATTAAATTGAACAGTAGGAAAAAAAAAAAAAAACTTTGGACAAAAATTGCTAGCAGATGAAAGTCATGTTAGCTGCTACTTTCTGAATACGTGGACACAGAATGTATATACCTAATACAGAATCTGCCGGACCGATTAGGGCTAGCGTTGTGGTCCCATCTGCTTTCCGTCTCTCAAACTCAAACTGTAAAAGAATTAAGACATGTTAGACAGATTTTCTTTTATTTAATATTGCACATGACATTTTAAAAGAGACACTTCTCAAAAAAGGGTATATTTCATAAAACTCAATATCCATGGAAAATTATTTAACCCCTTCCCGACCCATGGCATACATGTATGTCATGGGTCGGATCCCATTCTATAACGTGGGGCCACGGCGTGGCCCCTCGTCATAGCGGGTCGGGCCCGGCACCTAGCAACGGCCGGGACCCGTGGCTAATAGTGCGCAGCAGTGATTGCGGTGCCGTATGCTATTAACCCTTTAGATGCAGCGTTCAAAGTTGAATGCTGCGTTTAAAGTGAAAGTAAACTAATGCCGGTTAGCTCAGGGAGCTGCTCGGGATCGCCGCGGCAAAATTGCGGCATCCCGAACAGCTTACATGACAGCCGGAGGATCCCTACCTGCCTCCATGCTGTCCGATCGCCGAATGACTGCTCAGTGCCTGAGATCCAGGTATGAGCAGTCAAGCGGCAGAATCATTGATCGCTGGTTTCCTATGAGAAACCAGTGATTAATGTAAAAGATCAGTGTGTGCAGTGTTATAGGTCCCTATGGGAGCTATAACACTGCAAAAAAAAAAAGTGAATAAAGATCATTTAACCCCTTCCCTAATAAAAGTTTGAATCACCCCCCCTTTTCCAATAAAAAAAAAAAAAAAAACTGTAAATAAAAGTAAAAATAAACATATGTGGTATCTTCGCGTGCGGAAATGTCCGAATTATAAAAATATCATTAATTAAACCGCACGGTCAATGGCGTACGCGCAAAAAATTCCAAAGTCCAAAAGAGCGTATTTTTGGTCACTTTTTATATCATGAAAAAATGAATAAAAAGCGATCAAAAAGTCCAATCATTACAAAAATGGTACCGCTAAAAACTTCAGATCACAACGCAAAAAATGAGCCCTCATACTGCCCCGTACGCAGAAAAATAAAAAAGTTATAGGGGTCAGAAGATGACAATTTTAAACATATAAATTTTCCTGCATGTAGTTATGATTTTTTCCAGAAGTACAATAAAAACAAACCTATATAAGTAGGGGATCATTTTAACCGTATGGACCTACAGAATAAAGAGAAAGTGTCATTTTTACCGAAAAATGTACTGCGTAGAAACGGAAGCCCCCAAAAGTTACAAAATTGTGTTTTTTCTTAAATTTTGTCGCACAATTAATTTTATTTCCGTTTCTCTGTAGATTTTTGGGTAAAATGACTGATGTCATTACAAAGTAGAATTGGTGGTGCAAAATTGAAAGAGTTATGGTTTTTTAAAGGTAAGGAGGAAAAAACAAAAGTGCAAAAATGGAAAAACCCCGGGTCATGAAGGGGTTAAGATTTTTATTTATTTAAATTTTAGCTGTACTATGTATTATTAAATACAAACTATTGCTCTTCTTAAAAGGAGCTATAAGCAGGAAAACCTATCCCCCTATACATGGGCTTTGTGCATGGATCGACACGCCCCGTTTTGGGGAGAGTCCGACTGCTGGGACTTCCCAGTCTTCTGCACTGGACCTCGGCTCTCCCAGGAACCGAGCGTATCAGCCCCCGCACGAAGTGACACGTCCCCTACATGTATCGCTATGGGAGAGCTGGAGATAGCCGAACGATACGCCCAGTTTCCAGGGAGAGCCGGGGTCCAGTGCAGGAGACCGCGGGTGGGGGGCCCCAGAGGTTGGACCCCCGCTAGCTCAAACTTATCTATCCTTTGGATATCAAAACAACAACAATCATAAAACGTGGCATTGCTGTGTGCGTAAATGTCCAAACTATTAAAATATAAGGTTAGTTATGTGTCACATGAAAAGAATACCAAAGTCCAAAATTTTGCATTTTTGGTAACTTCATATACCATAAAAAAAATAGATTAAAAAAAATTGTAAAAAAAGCAATCATAAAGTTCCATCAAAACAAATATGGTACAAAAATTACAGACCACGGCTCAAAAAATGAGCCCTCATATAGCCTCGTATGTGGAAAAATAATGTTATAGGGGTCAGAATATGACTAATTTTGGTGCATGTAGTTAGGATTTATTTAAAGTAGTAAAATAAAACAAAACCTATATAATTTGGGTATCCTTGTAACCGTATGGACCTACAGAATAAAGATAAGGTGTCATTTTTACTGAAAAGTGCACTGCGTAGAAACGGAAGCCCCCAAAATTTACAAAATGGAGTTTTGTTTTATTTCACCCCACTAAATGAGTGTTTCTGTAGGTCTATGATTTTTAGAAGGGGAAGAGGAAAAAACAAAAATGCAAAAACAAAAAAAATCAACTGGTCCTAAAGGCAAAAATGCATCCGTCCCTAAGGGGTTAAGTCCCTGGTGCATAATTCAAGGCGGCAAGGGCGTATTTGTATGCTCTGTGTTAATGGGTTAAAGAAGTAGTTCAGTCCTGAAAAACGTGTCCCCTATCCTAGGGATAAAGGGATAAGTTTCAGATCGCGGGGGGCCCCCCACGATCTCCAGCTCTGCCATAGAGTTGTATTGAGGGGGTGTGTCGGCCGCCGCTTCGTGCCCCCTTCCCATGGGCTGCCAGGGCCCCGCACAGATCGTTTGGGGGGGGGGGGCGGGGGGCCCAGCGGTGTGACCCCCGCGATCTGAAACTATCCCCTATCCTTAGGATAAGGGATACGTTTTTCAGGACTGAACTACCCCTTTAATACCTCTACCAATAACCCTGAGCAGTAAATATTCTACTGAAAAATGACAATGGTGTTTTGAATGAGCATAGCTGTGTAAACTGTGTAATGGCTATAACTGCAATCTTGCCCTAATTTTAAAGCATATTATATATATATATATATATATATATATATATATATATATATATATATATATTTATATTTATATATATATATATATATATACACACACACACACACACATATACACATACACACACACACACACATATATACACACACACACAGTACAGACCAAAAGTTTGGACACGCCTTCTCATTCAAAGAGTTTTCTTTATTTGCATGACTATGAAAATTGTAGATTCACACTGAAGGCATCAAAACTAGCCACCTTTTGCTTTGATTACTGCTTTGCACACTCTTGATGAGCTTCAAGAGGTAGTCACCTGAAATGGTCTTCCAACAGTCTTGAAGGAGTTCCCAGAGATGCTTAGCACTTGTTGGCCCTTTTGCCTTCATTAGGTTCAGGTCCTGTGATTGTGGAGGCCAGGTCATCTGGCGCAGCACCCCATCACTCTCCTTCTTGGTCAAATAGCCCTTACACAGCCTGGAGGTGTGTTTGCGGTCATTGTCCTGTTGAAAAATAAATGATGGTCCAACTAAACGCAAACCGGATGGAATAGCATGCCTCTGCAAGATGCTGTGGTAGCCATGCTGGTTCAGTATGCCTTCAATTTTGAATAAATCCCCAACAGTGTCACCAGCAAAGCACCCCCACACCATCACACCTCCTCCTCCATGCTTCATGGTGGGAACCAGGCATGTAGAGTCCATCCGTTCACCTTTTCTGCATCGCACAAAGACACAGTGATTGAAACCAAAGCACAGATATCCACTGGATAGAATGTCCATTCCTTGTGTGCTTTAGCCCAAGTCTCTTCTGTTTGTTGCCTGTCCTTAGCAGTGGTTTCCTAGCAGATATTCTACCATGATGGCCTGATTCACACAGTCTCCTCTTAACAGTTGTTCTAGAGATGTGTCTGCTGCTAGAACTCTGTGTGGCATTGACCTGGTCTCTAATCTGAGCTGCTGTTAATCTGCGATTTCTGAGGCTGGTGACTGGGATGAACTTATCCTCCGCAGCAGAGGTGACTCTTGGTCTTCCTTTCCTGAGGCGGTCAGCATGTGAGACAGTTTCTTTGTAGCTCTTGATGGTTTTTGTGACTGCACTTGGGGACACTTTTCAACTAGATATGACATATTTTCAGATGTTTCACACTTTTTTGTTATGTCTATAATTCCACATGTGTTAATTCATAGTTTTGATGCATTCAGTGTGAATCTACAGGTTGGATACACCTTAATAAAATGGGAATGATTGGTGATATTAACTTCCTGTTTGTGGCACATTAGTATGTGTGAGGGGGGGGACTTTTCAAGATGGGTGGTGACCATGGCGGCCATTTTGAAGTCGGCCATTTTGAATCCAACTTTTGTTTTTTCAATAGGAAGAGGGTCATGTGACACATCCAACTTATTGGGAATTTCACAAGAAAAACAATGATGTAACTTTATTCTTTCATGAGTTATTTACAAGTTTCTGACCACTTATAAAATGTGTTCAATGTGCTGCCCATTGTGTTGGATTGTCAATGCGACCCTCTTCTCCCACTCTTCACACACTGATAGCAACACCACAGGAGAAATGCTAGCACAGGCTTCCAGTATCCGTATACACTGCTATATACTACTATATACACTGCAGGAGAAGTGCTAGCACAGGCTTCCAGTATTCGTAGTTTCAGGTGCTGCAGAATGGGGAAAACAAAAATTGGAACAGGACCCTCAGTTTACGCAGAAGATTTTGTTCAGTGATGAGGAAACTTATGTGAATGGTGAAGTTAAACAAAATCACCGCTATTGGTCTGACACTAACCCACATTGGATAGATCCCTCCAAGACTGTTGGAACACAAAAATAGATGGTATGGTGTGGTATATGGGGTACAAAGATAGTGGGGCCATTCTTCATCAATGGAAACCTCAAGGCCAGTGGATAGTAAAAATTGCTACATGATGATGATTTCCCTCTTTATGCACTGAATCTGGCACGTTCCCTGAGTTTTTCCAGCAAGATGGTGACCACCACATTATGGGTGTCAGGTCCGAGCATTCCTAGATGAACAGTTTCCTGGAAAGTGGATTGGTTGTCATGGGCCAGTTGAATGGCCCCAAGGTCTCCCGATCTGACCCCCTTAGACTTTTATCTTTGGGGTCATCTGAAAGCAATTGTCTATGCTGTGAAGATAGAGAGGTGCAGCACCTGAAACTACGGATACTGGAAGCCTGTGCTAGCATTTCTCCTGCGGTGTTGCTATCAGTGTGTGAAGAGTGGGAGAAGAGGGTTGCATTGACAGTCCAACACAATGGGCAGAACATTGAACACATTTGGTCAGAAACTTGTAAATAACTCATGAAGGAATAAAGTTACATTAAAACCAAGCACATCATTGTTTTTCTTGTGAAATTCCCAATAAGTTTGATGTGTCACATGACCCTCTTCCTATTGAAAAAACAAAAGTTGGATTCAAAATGGCCGACTTCAAAATGGCCACCATGGTCACCACCCATCTTGAAAAGTTTCCCCCCTCACATATACTAATGTGCCACAAACAGGAAGTTAATATCACCAACCACTCCCATTTTATTAAGGTGTATCCATATAAATGGCCCGCCCTGTATAATTTTCATAGTCATGAAAATAAAGAAAACTCTTTGAATGAGAAGATGTGTCCAAACTTTTGGTCTGTACTGTATATATGTGTGTGTGCGCGTGCATGTTCCAGCATCATGTCCAAACCGCTAAAGATATTAACATGAAACTTGGCACACATGTTACTTATATGTCAACAACAAACATAGGATAGGTGATTTAACCCTCACTCACCCCCATTTGCCAGGGTCAGGGTTTTTGATTAAAGTGCCATACAAGTCTATAGGAAATATATGTTACTGCATAAATTCCAAATGGCTGGAGATATTTCGATAATATTCGGTCACATGTTACTTACATGTCAAATAAAAATATATATTAGTTAAATTAACCCCTAACCTACCCCCTTATGTGAAGGATAGGGTTTTTGTTTCAAGTCCCCTGCAAGTATATAGGACTTCTGGTACCTTACTCCACAAAGTCCACCTCTCCTGGTGAATGCGTCAGACCGGCTGGCAAGCCACACCCTCAATGCATTCCATGCCCCATCTTGCAAAGACACGCCCCCCCCCCCCCCCCATATAAGCCACACTCCTTTTATTTTCAGTTTACAATATCTTCATCACAACACAGCCCCACCTGAGGATGGTTAAAAAGAGATTGTAGTGAGAAACTCTTACCAGAGGCGGTTGTGTGAACTTGCACACAACAATGGTCAGCGTGAGTGAGTAAATGCTTGGCCTGTGGTCTCCCCGACCTTACAAGAAACGACAAGTGAAGACTTCAACAGAGCGGTGGGTGGATATCGGCGCTGGCCAGAATAGGACACAGCCGGTGAGTAAATAGGGATTTATTAAAACAAATGCAACGCATTTCACCGCGTTTGCACGGCTCCTCCAGGCATAATGCTTGTGTCTGAGAGGTTTGGCACCCAACTTCTCTGGTGATTTTTTTCTGCTCCACATCCGTGGAAAACTTGTCTGGATACTGCACCCCTTTGCCAGGGGGCTCCTGGATCAAAATACCAGTCGGCTGCACAGCAACACAGCAAACGCTGTTGAGGTAGTTGTGTCCATATATACAACTACAAAAGCTGAGCACCTTTTCACTCACCGTAATTTCATGCATGTTACCACATTTTGCTTAATCTACTTCCCCATGAGAAGCTCTGCTGTTTTTGTTTTGCCTTAGTAGTACATGAACCTCATTCTGTCATAACTCTCTCTAATCATATCTGACAAAAAGCAAATTTGCTTTCTGCTTAAGGGTAGGGGTGTCAGTTTTGTATTGACTGAACCATCAAGCTGTTAAACTACTAGATGTGGGGTAAATGAACACCAGCAAATATTTTATTACAAAAAGGTTTTGTTCAAAAGATAACCTACACAAAATGTGTGTCACTGCATCAGTAACATAAATGCTTTAATTCTACACACAAAAAAATAAAAAAATAAAAATATCAATACTATGCTAGAATAGCTGTTTTTGTTTAACTCAACTTTTTATTGTGCAAAAGGATTTAAAAAAACATACGTTATATAAAATTTGTATCTTAACAGCAATTATCCACAGAATAACGTATAAATAATTATACTGCAAAACACAGCAAACATACATTTAAAGGGGTACTCCACCCCTAGGAATCTTAACCCCTATACAAAGCACCCGGCAGTCTGAACATTATGTTTAGAAAGCTTGGCGCGGGTGGCCGTGATGTCATTACACACACCCTCGATTCATGTCTATGGGAGGGGGAGTGGTGGCCCACACGACCATGGCCGCCCCCACACCAAGCGTTCTAAACATGATGGGTCCCAGAGGCTGGACCCCTGCGATCAGACATCCAAAGGATAGGGGATAAGATGTCTAGGGGGAAGAGTACCCCTTTAACCCCTTAAGAAAATGCAAGGTAAATGTACGGCATTGCAGTAAGTAACTTTGCACACAATGCCATACATTTACAGGAGCTGCGTTCACTACATGGCAGGTGAGCTCCAGCTGTTATCAGCAGCTGGGACTCACTGATAATGGCAAACATCAGCGATTAGGCTGATGACAGGCATTACTCCTATAGATGCTGTGATTAATGTAGATCACGGTATCTATAGTGAAACCAAAAAGGTACAGGTGGGCTTATCGCAGCTTATTAAACAGCTGCCAGAAGTCTCCTCACCTTCCTTGAGAGGACAGTATGGCAGAGCTTGTTGCCTGGAGAGCCAGGCTGTACAAGAAGATTGAGGAGTACATAGCAATATAATGATTTCTATTAACAGTGCCCTATGGGGACTCAAAAAGTGTACAATAAATATTTTTATATATATATATATATATATATATATATATATATATATATATATATATATATATATATAAATAAAAGCCAACCTCACAAATAAAAATATAAAATTACCCTTTCCCCATAAGAAAAATAAAAATACTACTACATATTTGCTATCGCCACATGCGTAAAATGTCCAATCAATTAAAATATAATGTTTATTATCCCGCACAGCATATACGGAAAAATTTTTAAGTTTCAGCGGGTCAGAATAGGGCAATTTTAAACATCCTTATTTTGTTTAACCACTTAATGATGCAGGACGTAAATGTATGTCCTAGTGTGGTGGTACTTAAGGCACCAAGACGTACATTTACGTCCTGTACATGAACTCGAGCATCGGAACCATGCTCTGGTCCTGCGCTGCAGTTCCCAGCTGCTGATAGCAGACAGGGACCCGCCGGTAATGGCAGACATTCGCAATCGTGCGGATGTCTGCCATTAACCCCTCAGATGCCATGGTCAATACAGATCACATCATCTGCGGGAGTGTGGTCAGAAAAATGCATGATCTGATAGCCCGGCCTCACCTGCCTCTGGCCATCTCCAGGGCTCTTCTGCTCTGGTCTTAGATCGAGCAGACCAGAGCAGAAGATCGCAGATAACATTGATCAGTGCTATGCCTATGCATAGTACTGAACAGTATTGGCAAACAAATGATTGCTATAAGTAGTCCCCTATGGTAAAAATAAAAGTAAAAAAATTGGAAAAATCCCCTCCCCAATAAAATGGTCCCTTTTCCCCCCCATTTTACCCCCAAAAAGTGTAAAAAAAAAATTTTTTTATAAACATTTGGTATTGCCGTGTGCATAAATATCCAAACTAGTAAAATATAATGTTAATTATCCCGTACGGTGAATGGCGTGAACTTATAATAAAAAGCAATTTTGGAAATTTTTTTTTTTTTTAAACATTTCATTACAAAAAAAATTTGATAAATAAATGAATTAAAAAAGTTTTATATACGCAAATGACCCAAATGTGGTATAAAAAAAAAAAAAAGTACAGATCATGGCCCAAAAAAGGAGCCCTCATACCGCTGCCTATATGGAAAAATGAAAAAGTTATAGGTCAGCAAAATAGAGGGATTTTAAAAGCACTAATTTGGTTAAAAAGTTAGCGATTTTTTTTTTAAGCGGTACAATAATAGAAAAAGTATGTAATCATGGGTATCATTTTAATGGTATTGACCCACAGAATAAAGAAAACATGTCTATTTTACCGTAAAGTGTACACCATGAAAACAAAACCTTCCTTCTTATCAATTTCCCCACACAAAGAGTATTTTTTTGGTTGCCCATTACATTTTATGGTAAAATAAGTGATGTCATTACTAAGGAAAACAGGTCGCGCAAAAAACAAGCCCTCATACTAGTCTGTGAATGAAAATATAAAAGAGTTAAGATTTTTTCAATTCTTAAAGGGTTAAAAGAGTTCTTAAAGGGTTAAGTTTTTTTTTCTTTTTTTTACACAGGCAGTACAATAAATAGTAAAGCCGGTTTTACCTTGAAGTGTACAGAGTAAAAACGAAATCCTCCAAAAGCTGCACAATTGCTTTTTAATTTCCCAAAACAAATAATATTTTTTTTCGGTTGTGCCATACATTTTATGGTAAAAAGAAAGATGTTGTAACAAAAGTACAATTGGTCATGCAAAAAAAAACAAGCCCTCATATGGGTTATGCCTCTTAGAATGCAAGGAGGAAAAAAGGAAAATGTAAAAATGAAATTGCCTGTGTCCTTAACCCCTTAAGGACGTAGGGCGTACCTGTACGCACTATGCCCGGTCCCGGTGTTTAAAACTGGGTCACACCGGGTGGGTCCCGGCTGCTAATCATAGCTGGGACCCTGGGCTAACAGCGCACAGCATCGATCGTTGTGCCACACGCTGTTAACCCTTCAGACGTGGCGATCAAAGTTGACTGCCGCGTCTGAAAGTGAAAGTAAACGGTTCCCAGCAGCTCAGTCGGGCTGATCGGGACATCGCGATAAAATCGCGATGTTCCGATCAGCTGGGACGCAGGCGGAGGTCTCCTTACCTGTCTCTGTGGCGTCCGATCGTCGATTGATTGCTCCAAGCATGAGCTACAGGCTTGAGCAATCAAGCCCCTATCTCACGTGCAAAGCTATGGCTTTGCAGAGATCAGCATAGGAGATCAGTGTGTGCAGTGTTATAGGTCCCTATGGGAGCTATAGCACTGCAAAAAAAAAAAAAAAAAGTGGATAAAAAAAATAAGTTAACAAAAGGTCATTTAACCCTTTCCCAAATAAAAGTTTGAATCACCCCCCTTTTCCCACAAAAAAAAATAAAAACGTGTAACTAAAAATAAACATATGTGGTATCGCCACGTGCGGAAATGTCCGAACTATAAAAATATATCATTAATTAAATCTCACGGTCAATGGCGTGCGCGGAAAAAAAATTCCAAAGTATAAAAAGGGACCAAAAATACACTTTTTTGTATCATGAATAAATGAATAAAAAGTGATCAAAAAGTCCAAGCAATACAAAAATGGTACCGATAAAAACTTCAGAACATGGCGCAAAAAATGAGCCCTCATAACGGTCCGTACGCAGAAAAATAAAAAAGTTATAGGGGTTAGAAGATGAGAATTTTTAACATATAAATTTTCCTGCATGTAGTTATGATTTTTTTCCGAAGTACGACAATATCCAACCTATATAAGTAGGGTATCATTTTAACCCTATGGACCTACAGAATAATGATAAGGTGTTATTTTTACCGAAAAATGAACTGCGTAGAAACAGAAGCCCCCAAAAGTTACAAAATGACATTTTTTCTTCAATTTTGTCGCACAATTAATTTTTTTTCCATTGCACCGTGGATTTTTGGGTAAAATGACTAATGTCACTGCAAAGTAGAATTGGTGGCACAAGAAATAAGCGATCATATGGAATTTTATGTGCAAAATTGAAAGCGTTATGATTTTTAGAAGGTGATGAGGAAAAAATGAAAATGCATCTTTAAGGGGTTAAGGGGAAGAAAAAAAAACTGTGGTAAAACTACTTTTATTTTTTCCCCCTTTCACCCACAAATTAACCCCTTAAGGACCCCGCCCATTTTGGCTTTAAAGGGGTATACTAGTAAAAAGGAGTTTTTTTGTACTCACAGTAAAATCTCTTTCTTGTAGCTGTCATGGGGGGGGGGGGAGACACCTTACTGATGGGTATATGCTCTTGCCACTAGGTAGGCACTGACCCTATGGAAAAAAAAGTCGGCTCCTCCCTGGTATATACCAGTTCACCTGCAGTAAGGTAATCAGTTTTGTCACAAAGCAGTAGGAGAAGCCAACAAAGAAATATGTCCGAGGGACCCTAGAAAGGAATCCCGGATAACAACTGAAGAACCGGAAAAAATAGTCCGGAAAAAAAGATGTCCCCCAATGAAGGCTATGAGAAAGATTTTACGGTGAGTACAAAAAAAAATCTCCTTTTCTCGGTCGCTCTTCATTGGGGAACACCTTACTGATGGGACGTTCCAAAGCAGTCCCCTAGGGTGGGAAAAAACAACCACCAGAGAAAAGGAATCAAAGGAAGGGGCCGTCCTCTGTAGAGACGCAAGGCACCCTGGTCATATAGAGAGACGAGAAACCACAGGAAAAAAAGAAATATGGACTTCTGCTCTGGAGAGGTCTGGTGCATGAGAACAAAGACCTGAACAGCCGCAGACCAAAAAATCCCTGAACCAGGGCCTGACATGAGCACCCAGAAGGCGACAATAGCCGTACTGGTGTAAAGCGGATGACTTGAACGCCCTCCAACTCGGGAGGACATGGATCCCGAAGGAAGAAAGGAGCGGCAAACACCCTGACAAAGGGGGGCATCCCGGACACCAGAGAGACAGACAAGTAAACTGGAGACGTAGAGTCACCTAACGAACCCCTGAAGAGTAAAGAAAAACAGACGCCTGCAAAAACTCTCCGGGCGACAAACTGCCATGCAACAACATGAAGTGAAGAAGTACAAAACAGAAAGACCACCCCGACTAATGTGATCGCAGAGGAGTTTTGGCTGGATCCCTACACATGCCCCAGACCTGAAACATGACCAAAGAACCAGATGAGCTTCCTGAAAAGAAGGCATGCCACAGCATCCTAGGACAAAGTCGAAGCCGAGGAGACCAACCAGTCATAGACCCCAGAGGTCCAAGACGACCAGAGCACTCTAAAGAAACATCCCGCCAGAAGGGGAACAGGAAGGATAACTCCAGAAGACTTTGGTGTCAGTGCAGTACAACAGCGAGAGTGCATCATCATTGCGACAGAAAAGATTCAACAAAACAGAGGAGGGAAAACAAGGGTGGTCGAGATGAAAACTCAAGTACAGACCCATGGCAAGCACCCTGATCCCCGTACCCCCTGTGGAAAGTGGATTGGCAAAACGCGCCAGGCGCAGTAGGATCAGGGAAAGCCACAGCCACGGGACAAGTACTGGGTGGACAGAGCCCCCAGGCCCCAGCGGCAACCATCAACGTCTGGAGGAGTCACCTTGTGTCCCAAAGGGATCAGAATCCTGTGCACTGGGCCAAAAGAAAATACAAGATGTGTTGAGAGCCATTCCAGACAGTGAAGAGTAGGTGCCTGAGCCACCCCAGACAGAAACCCCGGAAAAAATACCAGAAGCGTAGGGAGGGGCTGAACCAACTATCGCCCCAGCAGGCCCCATGTCAGAACAGAAGGGCTCAACCGCCGCAGAACTGCGGAAACAAAATCACTGGAAGCCTTGAGGCTCACCCCACTTAACAAAAGGAAAGGTGGGCTCTACCCCTACAGTGCGTTCGTAGCATATGTAGGAACACAGACATGGGTACCCGACGATAGCAGTGGGGTACTAAGACTGCGGACACGAAAGAAACCGCAGACATCCAAGGGACCAGCAGAAAGAGAGTTATGCCTCTAGCAGACCAACAGTGCAACCTAAGAAAGGAGAACAGAGTGATGCTGCTGCTGCTGCTGAGAAAGTCCCTAGGACCTGCAGAAAAAAAGGCCCACACCCCATCTCCTAATGGTGCCAGACACCACAGCTGCAGACGCAGACTCAGGAGATGAAGAATGAATGTGGAGCAGGAAAAATGCAGACACAGTGTGACTTACTGGTAGAAAGGATCCCAAGAACCCCTAGGTACACATTTCGGAACTGCACCTGGAAAAAGAGACACCGGACTGCAGCCGCAGCATCGGCAGAAACAGGGGAGGTGACCGGGTGGAATAGAACACCATGCAGACACAGCCTGGCTATGTGGCAAAGGGACCGTGGCAACGCCGGGTCCCGCATACGGAAACCCACAGAGAAGTGAGATACCAGCCTGTAGACAGAGTAGCAGGCAGCAGAGAGGGACCTGGCCAAGTAGGTAACCCTATAAACCAGTATGTGGTGCATTGTATAAGGCCCACAGGGCAACATGGGGTGACTCACTTGAAACTACACCCTGGCAGTGGGTAACCTGAACTACCGTCCACAGGGTGAAAGTGTATGGTAGTTGACCCAATAAGTAATAAACCATGCGGAAAACAGTCTGGCCGGCAGGATACGATTCCTGAGCACCCAGGGTCACTCCATTTAAAGGGGTTGTGCGCTGCCCTGCAGTTCGGAGCTCCGCTCACAGCGTCCGGAAGTTCATTACTCCGAACGCTGTGTGCGGGCTTCCGTGTTCACAGCCGCCGGGTGGGTAATGAACTTCCGGACGCTGTGAGTGGAGCTCCGAACTACAGGGCAGCGCACAACCCCTTTAACCTCCCACAGAAAGCAGGGTACTAGAGTGCGGCCTATCCAACGGGCGACCCGGTGGTGTAGAAAAACCAACAGATGAAGAATCATCCGACTGGTATAAATCCAGTATACCTGTAGGGACCCTACTTCAGATCCCTCACCCAGCAGTGTGGTACGGGAAACCTGGCCATGTCCGCAGCAGCCCAGAGGTCAGAGACCGATGGCGGCGGAAACCACGTAGGCAACAGTCTGGCTGAACAAGATCACCTCCAGGCGCTTGGCAGAAATGGAACAGTCAGACAGGCGATAACTGTGCTCCTTTGTCATAGGTGGGAGGGTGGAGAGAAAAATATAACAGAAGCTGTGCAGAGTTGAGCAGGAAGAACAACTGTGGAGGAAGCTGCTGCAAAGGGCCGGTAGCGATAGTACACAGAAACACAGCCCCCCCAGGGGACCCGAGCGGGCCCCACACATAAAACTCCCAATAGAGGACAGAGTCCCCATTTCAAAGAAGAGGGTACATACTCACCTACGTCATCCCCATATACTCACCTAGAGATGTCTTCAGCCAGCGTTTAAGTCACCTGCATCATGTCATGCTGCAACAGACAAGGACGAACAGGGAAAATAGGGGGACCTGGACCCAAGGTGCAACCCCAGCCAGTACTAGAAAATAAATAAAAAAAAGACCAGGTCTGGGGAGCTCCCAGACCTGTGTCTTGCCTCCTGCTGACACTAGCTAAAACTGATTACCTCACTGCAGGTGGGCGGGTATATCCTGCCAGAGATGAGCTGACTTTTTTTCCCCTAGTGTCAGTGCCTCCTCGTGGCAAGAGCATATACCCATCAGTAAGGTGTCCCCCCAATGAAGAGCGACCTAGAAAAACTATTTTTTAAATCAACTGGTACCAAAAATGTAAACAGATTTGTAAATTACTTCTCTTTAAAAATCTTAATCCCTCCAGTACTTAGCTGCTGTATGCTCCACATGTAGTTGTATAGTTCTTTTCTGTCTGACCACAGTGCTCTCTGCTGGCACCTCTGTCCATGTCAGGACCTGTCCAGAGCAGGATAGGTTTGCTATGGGGATTTGCTTCTGCTCTAGACAGTTCCTGACATGGACAGCGGTGTCAGCAGAGAGCACTCTGGTCAGAGAGAAAGGAAATTCAAGAAAAGAACTTCCTGTGTAGTATACAGCAGCTGATAAGTACTGGAAGGATTAAGATTTTTTTAATAGAAATAATTTACAAATTTTTTTTTTTTTTTTTTTTTTTAGAGTTTTCCAGCAGAGTACCCCTTTAAGTCCCTGATGGCAAGGATGTACATGTATGCATGATGTTGTCAAGGGTTTAAGAGACATTGTTCTATACATTACATGCAACTCAAAATGGTTCCTATAAATACTACGACTGTTCAAAATGCAAGGTCTCATACAGCTACACTAAAAATTGCTGGAAATATTAAACAATTCTCACTCTTACCTGAGTAGAGACCATTCTCTTTGATAATTTTCCTAAAGATTCTTTAATGATTTGGTCAATGAGTTCCTGCTCCTTCTCTGCGTTCCCATCACTTTGTTTGTCCTCCTGTTCTTTATCTTTTCTATAAAGATTGTAAGATACAGCCAGTTAATGCAAAAACAAAACAAGCAGCAAAATTCCTTCTAGATTTTATAGTTTTAGGTTTTTATTATTTTTCCCAATACAAAGTTTACATAAAAAGATGAGGAGAAGTTAAAGTAAAGTCACTGCAATATCCCTGCCGTATGCTGCCCGTATGCAATTCCTTTCAATGAGCCGACCAGAGTGAAGCGTTTACTCTGGTCGGCTCATTTTTGTCCCGTATGCGGTTTTCCCACCCGACCTAAAACAGTTGTCCACATAGCTCCCCCCAGCCGTATGCGGTCCCGTATTACATAAAACGTGATGTGAACCCAACCTTACTTGGCCTGGTTTTCTTCTCTAGTGACAGTCTTTTTGATCGCGGTGCTTAAGCAAACCAAGGGTGGCTAGTGAAGCGGTTGTTCTGATATATGCTATGAAATGTTTTCTCCTTAGGAATCAGTCACTTTAGGGTGGCCACTAGAGATGAGCGAACTTACAGTAATTTGATTTGTCACAAACTTCTCGGCTCGGCAGTTGCTGACTTTAGCCTGCATATATATTAGTTCAGCTTTCAGGTGCTCCGGTCAGCTGGAAAATGTGGATACAGTCCTGGGAGAGAGAGTCTCCCAGCAAGTCAGCGACTGTCGAGCCGCGAGGTTTGTGACGAATCGAATCACTGCAAGTTCGCTCATCTCTAGTATCTCTAGTGGCCACTTTACACCTGTCGGAGAGTGAATAGAAGGGCACGTCCAATGCTTAATGTTTAATGCTACTCACTTGTATCAGACAGTTCTTTCTATATTACTTGCCTCATGGATTGTGTATTGATGTATGTTACATCTTTCTACAAGTGTTATGCCTATTTATGCCTATATTCTCATGTATTGTTTTTATACTGTTTACTAAAACATTGTTATAAAAGCAAATACAGGAAAAACATGAGTATGTCTCTCTAAATGCTTAATTACAAATACAGTTTCAATCCTCAATAAATGTATATGTTACTTAGGCTCCTTTTTTTTGTAAAAAAATAAATAAATAAAAAAAAATTAAAAAGGAAGAATACCTTTAGCAAATTTGAATTCAAAGTGTACCTGTCAGATCCCACAAAATAATTTAAAAATAAAATGTTACTCTGTACTAATCATCTAATTGTTATGCCTCAATCACCTATATTTATTATAAAAATACCTCTTTTCATTAGCTCACAGTGTTAGGTAACCTCTCAGGTGAAGGGGGCGTGTCCCTCCCTTGTGGTGGTGGGAGCTGATTGGTGTGTCTGCTCATGCAGCCTTGTCCATGAGTCATGCTGCTGCAGGACCGGTTAGTGTCCCAGTAAGTATGGGGACCCTTAGTGGTGGTATTTTGAGGAGCCGTTTTCTTTATTAACCCCTTAAGAACTGAGCCTTTTTCACCTTAAGGACTGAGCCCTTTTTTGCAAATCTGACCACTGTCACTTTATGCATTAATAACTCTGGGATGCTTTTACCAATTATTCTGATTCCGAGAATGTTTTTTCGTGATATATTCTACTTTAACACAGTGGTAAATTTTCGTTGTTACTTGCATCCTTTCTTGGTGAAAAATCCCAAAATGTCATGAAAATGTTGCATTTTTCTAACTTTGAAGCTCTCTGCTTATAAGGAAAATTAATATTCCAAATAAATTATATATTGATTCAAATATACAATATGTCTACTTTATGTTTGCATCATAAAGTTGACATGTTTTTACTTTTGGAAGACATCAGAGGGCTTCAAAGTTCAGCAGCAATTTTCCAATTTTTTTAAAAATTTTCGAAATCTGAATTTTTCCAGGGACCAGTTCAGTTTTGAAGTGGATTTGAGGGGGGTCTTCATATTAGAGATACCCCATAAATGACCCCATTATAAAAAAAACTGCCTCCCCCCAAAGTATTAAAAATGACATTCAGAAAGTGTGTTAACCCTTTAGGTGTTTCACAGGAATAGCAGCAAGGTAAAGAAGAAAATTCTAAATCTTAATTTTTTACACTAACATGTTTTTGTAGACCCAGTTTTTAAAATTTTACAAAAGGGTAAAAGGAGAAAAAGCCCCCCAAAATTTGTAACCCAAATTTCCCTCGAGTAAGGAAATACCTCATATGTGTGTGTCAAGTGCTATGCGGGTGCAGTAGAGGGCTCAGAAGGGAAGGAGCAACAATGGGATTTTGGAGAGTGAGTTTTTCTGAAATGTCTTTTTGGGGGGCATGTCGCATTTAGGAAGCCCCTATGGTGCCAGAACAGCAAGCAAAAAAAACAAAAAAACAAAACAAAAAAAACATGGCATACCATTTTGGAAACTACACCCCTCGAGGAACGTTACAAGGGGTCGGCTGAGCCTTAACACCCCACAGGTGTTTGACGACTTTTCGTTAAAGTTGGATGTGTAAATGAATTTATTTTTTTTCACTAAAATGCTGGTTTTCCCCCAAATTTTACATTTTTACAAGGGGTTATAGGAGAAAATGCCCCCCAAAATTAATTTGTAACCCCATCTCTTCTGAGTATGGAAATACCCCATGTGTGGACGTCAAGTGCTCTGCTGGCGCACTACAATGCTCAGAAGAGAAGGAGGAACATTTGACTTTTGGAAAGCAAATTTTGCTGAAATGGTTTTTGGGGGGCATGTCGCATTTAGGATTGTGCATAACAGCAAATTGTGCCATAACAGCAAAAAAAATAAAAAAAATAAAAATTTAAAAAAAATAAAAATAAAATAAATAAAAAAAACAAATGGCATACTATTTTGGAAACTACTCCCCTCAAGGAACGTAACAAGGGGTACAGTGAGCCTTAACACCCCACAGGTGCTTGACAAATTTCCGCTAAAGTTGGATGTGATAATGAAAAATTTGATTTTTCTCACTAAAATGCTGGTTTTAGCCCAAATTTTTCATTTTCACAAGGGGTAATTGGAGAAAAAGACTCTAAAAATTAGTAAACCCATTTCTTCTGAGTATGGAAATACCCCATATATGGATGTAAATTGTTCTGCGGGCGAACTAAAATGCTCATAAGAGAAGGAGTGCCATTGAGCTTATGGCGAGAGAATTTGTTTGGAATGGAAGTCAGGGGCCATGTGCATTTACAAAGCCCCCAATGGTGCCAGAACAGTGGACCCCCCAACATGTGACCCTATTTTGGAAACTACACCCCTCACAGAATTTAATAAGGGGTGCAGTGAACATTTATACTCCACTGGCGTTTGATAGATTTTTGGAACAGTGGGTTGTGCAAATAAAAAATAAAATTTTTCATTTTCACGGACCACTGTTCCAAAAATCTGTCAGACATCTGTCTGTTATGTGTTAGTGTAGTGTAGTGTTTTTAGGGTACATTCACATGGGTGGAGGTTTACAATGAGTTTCTCGCTGGGAGTTTGAGCTGCGGCGGAAAATTTGCATGCACTGACAGACCATACATGCTGGGAGTTGTAGTTATGCAACAGCTGGAGGCACATTGGTTGCGAAACAGAGTTTGTTACTTAACTCAGTGTTTCGCAACCAGTGTGCCTCCAGCTGTTGCAAAACTACAACTCCCAGCACGTACAGTCTCTCAGGGCATGCTGGGACTTGTATTTTTGCAACAGCTGGAGGCACACTGGTTGCAAAACACTGAGTTAGGTAACAAACTGTTTCACAACCAATGTGTCTAGCCGTTGAAAAACTGCAACAATCGGCATGCATTGAAAGTCGAAGGGCATGCTGGGAGTTGTAGTTTTGCAACAGCTGGAGGCACACTTTTTCATAGAAAAAATGTGCCTCCAGCTGTTGCAAAACTTCAACTCCCAGCATGCCTTTTGGCTGTGCATGCCTTTTGGCTGTGCATGCTGCGAGTTGTTGCTAAGCAACAGCAGGAAGTGAACAGGCCTCACCTCCTGCTGTATCCTGCCACCGAGACCGCCACCGCTGCTGCCGCCGATCCTGCTGCTCCTGTCGCCGCCACCAGGACCAGGGCAAGGTAGGAGACCCCCGCTGGCGCCCATCTCCACCATCTTCGCCGTCCCGATCGCCGCTCAGTAAGGTCGTGATTGGTTGGTCGTTCTGACCGATCAATCACGTGATCGTGAGGCGGCACCCATGCCACCTCACTCCTGCTGGGTAAGGGTGAATGGGGCTGTCTCAGACAGCCCCATTCACCCTTTTTTTCCGGGTCACCAGAGACCCGGTTGACCCGCAAATGGTTGGTCTGAATTGACCGACGATTTGCGGCGATCGCCGACATGGGGGGGGGCGATGTCTCGGCATTTGCACGGGGTGCAGCAGTCACCCTCGTCCGGTCCCCGCCCGGCAAGTGGTGGAGACCGAAATTCCCACGGGCGTATCAGGCACCCTCAGTCCTTAAGGACTTTAAAACGGCGGCGTATGGATATGCCCGGTGTCCTTAAGGGGTTAAATATTAAAATAAATTTAAACAACCATATTACAAAAGGTCTTTAATTTTCCTCAGCAACAACATGTTTTTGGATCTGACAGTGCCTGGAAAATGAAAAGCAAAAAATGCTCCAGGCTCTTTACCTGGCGCTGATCGTGTCCCTGTGCTTAAACGAAAAAGGACGAAAACCAGGATTTATTTTGTTTATACTGCGTGCAGAGTAAACAAAATAAGAGAAGGCGTTCCCTTGCTTGCCCTCACATCTAATGTGCGGACTTCCTCCCTCACTCCTCAGAACTGACAATTGGCTGCGCTGTGCACTGAGGCCCCGTCACACCCCCCCCCCAGCTCACATAGCAGGCTGATTGACAAGCTGGGAGCATTCACATGGTTTACTTTCCCATGACACTAATGTACATAGCCTTATTTTGTTGACCATGTTACACATACCGTTTGAGGTCTTTTGAAGGACTTCTCAAAGCCTTTATATCACTGGTATCCATTGATTCTTCAGTCAGCTCTTCCATTATCTCTGAAATAGCCTGCGAGTCTGCTTTGTCTTTGTCCTTCCTGGTACTCTGAAGATCTGCCATGAATTCTATGCTCTGCTTCAGACTCTGTATTCTCTCCTGTATCAACCATAGCAGATAAACTTTTATACTCTCTAGACTATTTTCCACAGTTCTTCTGTTATAAGCTTCACAATTTTTTTTAATTCTATCACTGTGTCCTGAAATATTAAGTCAATTTCTTACCTGACTAAGGATTTTCATTCCTGAGTTAAGCAATTTTTTGGCAGCCTTGTAGTAAATGGTTCCAGGTTTGTTGTAAATCATTGCATTGTGACAAATCTGCTTGAAATTTTCCTAAAGGCAGAATATATGGTAATAAATAATAAGTGTCACAAGCTAAGATAGTATGTTTGAGTCATAAATGCTGCAGTGAATGGCACCAACTACTACTTTACAACACAGTACAGTCACGGAAATTAAAGGGTTTGCTCAGCCTAGGCATGCTATACCCTTTCTACCAATACTAGTCTAATCAGCTTGTTAAAAAGTAGCAGGAAGGGAAAAAGAAACCTCAATGGGGGAGGGCACAGAACTTAAATAGCACGTAAAAAAGCCAAAGCTCAGGGAAATAGCTCATGAGAAGTGGACAGAAAAAAAAAAATGTAGGAGGAAGGGAACAAACTTCATTTTGCATCCTGATGACACCACTGTTTCAGACCCTTCTGTTGTCTATATGAGGTACCCAAACCTTCTTGAAAGAAAGGAGACATCCCCCAAAGAGAGGGCAAGTCTTCAAGTCAGACAGATTAAAACATAGAGGTGGAGGACTTGGAAGCTCTGTGCAAGAGTTGCTAGGATAGCTTGGGTTTGAAGGATGGTTCCTTAGGTATTGAGCAGTGTCTTTTCAGACTTCGGGGAAAAGTTTTGGAAGGGGCAAAATCTCAGTGTCTAAAGAGAGTGAGCTAAACTGACTGCATTCAAACTTCTTGTTACAACAAGAACAGGCAGGCAAAATGCATCGAATACATGGGGAAGACTGCAGTGGCCAGGAAGCAATAGAAACTAAAGCCTTGGTGATTAGAAGGGAAAAGATGGCACTAGCTGCAGCAGTGGCGGCCCAGTGGAGGTGGTGTGAGAAGAAGGAAAGGGAGTTGGGGAATGTCCAAGAGAGGCCCCAGGGAAGAAAAAAAAAAGTCATGAAAGTAACCTGGGTGGGGAATCTAGAAGAGAGTATGGCATATTAGCCACAGCAGGTAGAAAAAGGGAGAATAGATGGCTCATTGTTTATTACAGTTAAATATTATGGTTGCCATTGCTCATACCTTAAGTTCCTCTATGGATTCAAATTCCCTGTTCCTAATCTTCTCCTTCATTGTACTGAAGTCCATTGGATTCTTAATGATCATTGAATAACCAGGTGCAATGAAGTCTGTGACAGGGAATGCAAAGAAAGAGCTGGGGTCCTTTCTGTGGATGTAAAAAAAAAAAATTGTCAATGTAATCAAATGGTAATGTATTTCATTTTAGTGTCTTAGAAAAATGGTGTTGATGAAGAAAAATTTACATTTTACAATTCGCTGATGACTAAGGCAATATGGAGAACCTGTTGACTTTTATATAAAAATATTAATCATTTCACTACTTCTCTGCTGCTGTATGCTACAGAGGAAGTTGTATATTTCCTTTTTGTCTGACCACAGGGCTCTCTGCTGACACCTCTGTCCATTTCAGGAACTGTTCAGAGCAGGAGAGGTTTGCTACTTTTCCTGCTCTGGACAGTTCCTGACATGGACAGAGGTGTCAGCAGAGAGCACTGTGGTCAGACTGAAAAGAACTATACAACTTCCTCTAGAGCATACAGCGGCTGATAAGTACTGGAAGGATTAAGATTTTTTTTAAATAAAAGTAATTTACAAATCTGTTGGTTTTTTAAAAGTTTGATTTAAAAAAAAATAAATAAAAAAAATTTTTTTTTTTTAATTGTTTCCCAATGGACACAGCAGTTTTTCATTAGTTTTTTTACTCTTTTCCCCCCCTCGTCTTCTATTTGCCATAATGCTTTTACTTTTCTACCTACAGACCCATATATATATGTGGCAAACATGTCCAGAATTAGCCATGGGACCATCCAGGTATAAAGTGCCCTCAGCTCCTGAGTGCGCTTCATTGATCAAGAATGGGCACCCAGCATATATGTATGCCCTGCGTCTTCTAGGGGTTAATAGGATCAATGCTTTAAAGGGATACTCCACTTGCCAGCGTTTGGAGCATTTATTTCCAAATGCTGTCTGTGTGCTGCAAGTCTATGGGAAATAGAAGGAAATGCGTTTTCTCATACATTTTCAACACATTCTATACAGGACTCCAATAGTAAACAAGGTCCTGTATATCAGAATCTCCTAAATGGAGATATTGAATACGAATGATACATGTTCCATCCACTGTTGGCCATGCAGAAACAAGACCTACAGGAAAAGTCACTCACCTTTGCAGTTGCCTCACAAGCTGATTCAAAGCCTCTTGCAGTGGAGTTTGTTCTTCTGTATGTAAATTAAGAGCAAAATATTTCATAAGAAAACAAGACTCCTGTTTATCTAGATATTTTACCTTTTTAACTGAAAAGTAGAACAAACTAATACATTGACATTAGTAACTAAGGTAAATACATAAAGTGAAACAACATTAGTTGTATTCACTGCTGTTTGTTTGGACATTTAAAACTTTAGACCATCCGTTTGATAGAAGGGTGTCACATTGCTTAAACTGTCTGCTACCACCTGCAATCTGTACAGGAATTGGGCAGCAAATGACGAATTACACTGGAACTCCACTATGAAGCAAGACACTATTTCAACATAAAATCAATGGGCTATTGAAGGGGTTATCCAGGAAATAAACTTTTCATTATATATCAACTGGCTCCAGAAAGTTAAAAAGATTTGTAAATTACTTCTATTAAAAAAACTTAATCCTTTCAGTACTTATGAGCTGCTGAAGTTGAGTTGTTCTTTTCTGTCTAAGTGCTCTCTGATGACACCTGTCTCGGGAACTGTCCAGAGTAGGAGCAAATCCCCATAGTAAACCTCTTCTACTCTGTGCAGTTTCCGAGACAAGCAGAGATGTCAGCAGAGAGCACTGTTGCCAGACAGAAAAGAACAAATCAACTTCAGCAGCTGATAATTATTGGAAGGATTAAGATTTTTTAATAGTAATTTACTAGTAATTTACAAATCTGTTTAACTTTCTGGAGCCTGTTGGTATAATTTTTTTTCCTGGAATACCCCTTTAACATAGCCTTACAGGGCTCATGGGATCTGATCCTAGCTCTGTCCGAGCATAACTGTTTTAGCCTTGGCCCATACCCTCAGCAGAGCTTGGGGCAAACTGTTAGGGGCTTAATAAAAGGATGATACATTTAGAAGCCTTAACTGTTAACCAAAGTGGATAGAAAGAGTGTGACTCTGGAGAAACCCATATGTCAGTTTATTATGTTAATTAAAGGGGTATTACAGGGGGGGAAAAAAATGTTTTTTTTTTTTTTTTTTTTTTTTTAAATCAACTGGCTCCAGAAAGTTAAACAGATTAGTAAATTACTTCAATTAAAAAATCTTAATCCTTCCAATAATTATCAGCTGCTGAAGTTGATTTGTTCTTTTCTGTCTGGCAACAGTGCTCTCTGCTGACATCTCTGCTTGTTTGCTATGGGGATTTGCTTCTACTCTGGACAGTTCTCGAGACACGTGTCAGCAGAGAGCACTTAGACAGAAAAGAACAACTCTTTCAGCAGAACAGTACAGAAGTAATTTACTAATCTGTTTAACTTTCTGGAGCCAGTTGATTGAGATATATACAGGGGTCCCTCAAGTTACGATATTAATTGGTTCCAGGACGACCATTGTATGTTGAAACCATTGTATGTTGAGACCAGAACTCTATGGAAACCTGGTAATTGGTTCTAAAGGCACCAAAATGTCATCCAAAAAAATTAGGAAAAAGTGAGAATTGAAGAAAAATAAGTAGATAACTAATACAGATAAAACAAATCCTTACATATAACAGTAAGAAAGATCTGCTGGGAGCTGTAAATCACTGTCTGTGTAAGTGTTTCCCAAGCATGGAGCCCCCAGCTGTTGCAAAACTACAACTCCCAGCATGCCCGGACAGCCGTAGGCTGTCCGGGCATGCTGGGAGTTGTAGTTTTGCAACAGCTAGGGGCACCCTGCTTGGTAAGCACTGGTCTATGTAGAGGACAGGAGCTTCTTCAGGGTCCTGTACAGTACACAGTGTCCTATAAAAGTAACATGGAGCCGACCTCACCTGGTGTCCAGAGGAGCAGGTAACCCTGGTACAGGTAAAATGTACAGAACATGTAATACCTTCCTGTACTGTAGGGGGCGCTACTAGACATCAGTCAGTGCATACGCTTCAGTAATACAGGGGTTTTACCAGTGAATGCCTATTCTTATTGGTCGGTTCTTTCAGCCATTGACACATTTCACAGATCTGGACTGTCCGTAGCATTGTATGTTGAGTCTGGTTTCAACTTACAATGGTCCAGAAAAGACCATTGTATGTTGAAACTATTGTATGTTGAGGCCATTGTAAGTTGAGGGATCACTGTATCTATATCTAAGTTTTTTCCTGGATAACCCCTTTAACACTACAGAATTTCTGGGTAGAATTTTGAAGGAGAATTTCACTCGGAAATTCTAGTGTAGCAGAACTCCATAGTTGACAATGGGATTCCGCTGCACAGCGCACACTACAAAATGTCAGCGGTGTATATTCTGCCACTAAAACAATGAGCTTGCCATCTCAGGCTGGAAGCGTGAACATAGCATAACAGTGCCTACGCAATCAAGCAGCAGAAAACCAGATTCCTGCCACACCTACCTAAAATGCAGATAAGTGAGAATGTAATGTCTACAAACAATAGAGAGGGAATCATTTAATATCCCAGGATTAGAAGTAATCCGTTCTTTGGCACCAGCAGAGGTCATGCCTAATGCGGTCCCCATTCTTGGACATCATTTCTTTTGTTATTGATAATGACCATTAAAGTGGACAAAATGTTAAAACTTGGCAGTGACAGTTTTGACAAAGTTGGTTTTGTACCCAAGTACCTTGGTGATAAGTTCCTATGAGCTTAGGTACATAAAGGTTTATCTTTACCTTCTGGTTTTGCCAAGGAAGATTCTGGAACAGATACTGCCGGTATATCAGCTCCAAGTGGTGAATGGAGGCTGCGTTCTTTATCCAGGTCACTTTCATGTGAATTTTTCTCTCTTTTCTTTTTATCATCCTGAAAATATGAATGACCAGAAAAGATTAAGCGTAACTATTATTAAAAGTCTGACATACTGTAATGAGTTGGAAAGTAAAGAAATCCTAATAAGTATGCAACTTTATGTTTGACAGAAAATAAAATTCACTATTTAGTTATATGCCTTCATCTTAGCATACGTTAATACACACTATTATATATGTTCCATTACAGGGCTATTTTCTCCTGGCAAAGTGGCACACAGAAGTGCATGAATACATCTTACAGTCAGCAATACAGGTTTCTGTGTGATGTGCTCAGTTCACAAGATGTGTGCTGTATATCACAATACAACTGTATTCCATTTAAAATGAACTGCTCTTTAACTTGTCCAGCTATTATACCATGTCTAGAGCAGGAGATAACTACATTTATCAATGTTTATATAGGCAGAAGCATAGATGTATAAACAGAGGAGGGTTGATCTCAGCAAAAGGCAACAGTTTGTCTTATGGTGCATTCACATCATGATTTTACTATACGGTTGCCACTTTTTTTATTTTTATATACGTTTCTGATTCTGTGCCAAGATGGGAGTAGTAGTAGGAGTGACGGCTCCTGTGAGGGACGCAGGTGAAATTGAGTTCCATTTCCCAGCTGAATGAACACCAATGTTACATACCAATGTTTAAATACCCCACCGAAAGCCGTGAATTGCCACTCGGTCCCTGCCATTCAGGGCTCCTGGCGGGGAATATGAAGAGAAGAGTTTTTATATATTTCGACAGGGAGAGGAGCGGCATGGAATGCTGCCCACTCCCTTGGTTTATAAGTTATGATCACAGCAGGTCTCAGAAGTGAGACCCGATGCTATCAGTCCCTCAGCCCCTGTACTACTACCCCAACATAGAACAGACTTTTCCATGATGGGAGCAGTAGTAGTACAAGCACTACAGCAGTCACCAGAGCCACCTTCAGGGGGTGATTTAACCCATCACCTAATGTCTGAACTATAAAAATGTTTTTAGTTTAACCACATAAAGTCCCATCAAAACAAAAATGGCACCGATAAAAACTACAGATCATGGTGCAAAAAAGGAGTCCTCCAACATCTCCTTATACAAAAAAATAAAAATGTTATAGGGGTCGGAAGAAGACATTTTTAAACATGATAATTTTCATACAAAAACTTATACATTTTTTAAAATAAGTAAAACAAAATCAAACCTATTAAGTTGGGTATCATTTTAAACCTATGGACCTACAGAATTATAAAAGGTGTAATTTTTTCCAAAAAATTTACTGTGTAGAATTGAAAGCCCCCAAAATTTAGAAAATCACGTTTTTTCGCTACGCAATCTTCCGCTACGAGCAGACACACCGGGATCTGCAAGTCACGCGCGCATGCGGAAGAGGGGGGGTGGGGGGAGAATGGTCTTTATGTCTGTGAGTAAACTACATATGCTTGTGAGACTCTCAGATCCCTGTGTATCTGCTTGTAGCAGACAACGCAAGACACACGAGCACAGCGGGAGGGCATCATCAGCACATCCCTAGCGTCAAATACGTTACTGATGAGCTACATGTAACCCTAGCCTTAAAAAGGTATGCATATGGCCTGTAGGACACAAGGATATGGCTTATAATAGCCTCTTTGACTAAGAAGTGGAAAAATCTAATGTAATTCAAGTCACCTTTTTCTTCTTCTTCTCTTCACCAGAAGGTGCTACCTTTTCAGTTTTCTTTTTTTTCTTCTTCTTTTTGTCTTTGTGCTTATCATGGTCTGACTTATCTTCATGGAAACCCTGTGGGAGGGCAGCAGCTCGAGCTGTCGAAAGCTCCTTAACCTCTCCAGTTCCAACTTTCAAGACAAGTTTTAATGGTTTTTCCACATATTCTAATAAAAGATAATAATAAGAATAATTTAATAACAAACAGTAAGATAGCGCCAACACAAAACTTAAAGGCTCCAAATGAGGGCTCTGTTCACACAGGTTTAATAATGGCCTTTCATTCATAACTGAGCCATGACCGCTATGAAGTGCATTGTGAATGATGCTGCAAGTAAGATCCTGTATTTCAGGGCTTCCTATTCAAATGGTGTGCCCCCCTAAGGTCTCATTCATCCTGGGATGCAGACATCTATTGTAATGTACTGCTGCGGGCCCCATTCATTTCAAAGGCTCGAAAGGAGACACCTAATGACTTAACTCTGACTGCTTCCCACTAGTAAACAAAATGTGATGGGCCACAAAAGCGTGGCAGACTATGTAACTTAAACATATCTGTTTGTTTTGAATCCATGTCAAGTAAAGGAAAGAAGGGTTTTAACCTGCAAGCTGGCATATTTGAAGCTGTGCTCAGTCATTTAGCTTACATTGAGATCGGCAGCAGAAAATGAAGCTCCGTTGGCAATTCCGCTAATAATAGCGGAGAAAAGAATACTGTATGAACTTTTATTTTTTTCTGGTAGTTCGGTGCAAAAAAAATAAATAAATAAAAAAAGCTCAACAGACACAGCACAGGACAGAACACAATGGCTATTTGAACTTAGTCATATACACACACACAAGGTTTTCTACATTATATAAAATAGTTTTTGCAAACAGTAGTGCCCATTTAAAGGACATCTGCAGCGTGATTAACACTTATCCCCTATCCAGAGGATAGGGGATAAGTGTTTGATCGCGGGGGGTCCGACCGCTGAGACCCCTGTGATCTCCTGTACGGGGCCGCGGCTGTCCCGTGCAGGGGGCGTGCCAGCCGCAGCATGACGTTTCAGCTGGCACGCCTCCTCCATACATCTCTATGGGAGAGGCAGTGTTCGTGCCTCTCCGTCTTCCCCCATAGAACTGTATGGGGACAGGGAGGAGACGGGGCGTCACCGTCGACCTCTAGGTCGACGCTACGTCACCATGAGCGCTAATGGCGGCGCCCCGTTAGGGAGATCGAGGGGGTCCCATCGGTCGGACCCCCCCGCGACCAAACACTTATCCCCTATCTTGTAGATAGGGGATAAGTGTATATTGCGCTGCAGTTGTCCTTTAAAGGGATACTTCGCCCCTAGACATCTTATTACCTATCCAAAGGATAAGATAAGATGTCTGATCATAGGGGGGTCTGGCCACTGGGACCCCCCCCCCCCCCCCAATCTCCGGTCCGGCACCCAAGTAGTCCTCAGCAGGGAAAGAACTCGGCTCTGTGCAGGATGACGGGCAACTACAGCAGTTATGTCCCCTCCCATAGACATTAATGGAGGGGGCATGACAACCAAGGCTGGCTGAAGCCTAGCACAGCGGGTGTTGAGAACATGAATGTTCATGTAAAGATGCAGCATTTTCCATATAGGTCCAACCACATCAGAGGGCAACTAGGTCCTGTGCTATACCCTATTTAACCCTATGGAGCACCAGTTAGGGATGTGGGCTACAATGATCCAGCTTGCTGTATCTTGTGGTCCCATTCAGTTGGCAGGACATACACTGCTCAAAAAAAAAAAAATAAAGGGAACACTAAGATAACACATCCTAGATCTGAATGAATGAACTAATTGCAGGGGTGTGGAAATTTAATTTAAAAAAATCTACTTGTCCACGGGACTAAAACGGAGCAAAATCTACTTGTCCCTCATGACGATCCACTTGTCCGGCCAATTTTCGCTTTTACACTCTCATTTTTTCCTCCTCACCCTATGATAGCCATAACTACCTACTATAAGGATACCTTTTAATTTTTCAATAACATTCTCCGAACCAAAAAAAAATAAAAAATAAAAATAAATTGGTGAAGTAAAATTGATATGGTAATTTTGCAAATTTGGTGGTTTTCTTTTCTACACCATTTAGTCAGCTAACATGTTGTTATTTTGATACTTTAGGTTGCCTAATTACAGCAATACCAGATTTGTATAGTTTGTCATGTTTTACAAATTTTTTAAAAATTCTGAACTTTTTAGAATTTTTTTTAATTGCCATTTTTTGACCCTTGTAGCTTTATTTATTTATTTTTTATTCGCATACCAGGCTGTATGATGATTATTATTATTATGTTTGCATGTTTTTACATAGGAAAAGGATTTGAACTTTTTACATGGAAGGGGTTAACGTGTGTCTTTTAAATGTATTTATTTATCCAACTGATCCAACTTTCATGTAATGTCCTTAAAACAAGTCAAAATGAGGCTCAGTAGTGTGTGTGGCCTCCACGTGCCCGTATGACCTCCCTACAACGCCTGGGCATGATCCTGATGAGATGGCGGATGGTCTCCTGAGGGATGTCCTCCCAGACCTGGACTAAAGCATCCGCCAACTCCTAGACAGTCTTTAATGCAACATGGTGTTGGTGGATGGAGCGAGACATGATGTCCCAGATGTGCTCGATCGGATCCAGGTCTGGGGAACGGGCGGGCCAGTCCATAGCATCAATGCCTTCCTCTTGCAGGAACTGCTGACACACTCCAGCCACATGAGGTCTAGCATTGTCTCACATTAGGAGAAATCCAGGGCCAACCGGACCAGCATATGGTCTCACAAGGGGTCTGAGGATCTCATCTCGGTACCAAATAGCAGTCAGGCTACCTCTGGCAAGCACATGGAGGGCTGTGTGACCCCCCCCCCCAAAAGAAATGCCACCCCACACTATTACTGACCCACCGCCAAACCGGTCATGCTGGAGGATGTTGCAGGCAGCAGAACGTTCTCCACGGCGTCTCCAGACTGTCACATGTGCTCAGTGTGAACCTGCTTTCATCTGTGAAGAGCACAGGGCGCCAGTGGCAAATTTGCCAATCTTGGTGTTCTCTGGCAAATGTCTAACATCCTGCACGGTACACAGAATCGGTTTCTGACCGTTTGAGTAGATACATGCACATTTGTGGCCTGCTGGAGGTTATTTTGCAGGGCTTTGGCAGGGCTCCTCCTGCTCCTCCTTGCACAAAGGAAGAGGTAGCGGTTCTGCTGCTGGGTTGTTGCCCTCCTATGGCCTCATCCATGTCTCCTGATGTACTGGCCTGTCTCCTGGTAGTGCCTCCATGCTCTGGACACTACGCTGACAGACACAGCAAACTGTGGTTGCCCGGTACCGTATTACATACCGTACCTTGTGTAGAGGTCCCCAAAGTAAGAGTAACTACACTCAGGTAGGGTCCCTCAGGTGGGACAACCCCTAGTTGTTAATATATGTATATATTTAATAATAGTATATATCTAGGATAATGTATAGTACTTACCTTGTTTACCGTCGCAGGACCTTCGGTCAGGTGACCATGTTAATCTCCTCTATGGTATGTTGGAGGACCTTAGGAGGTCCTTGGGTCACGTGTTACCCACAAATCTTTGTAATGGTGATTGACATCAGTAATGGACCAATTAGCACTAGTCCAGCCTCTGCCCATATAAGGGAGCTGTAGCCAATTATCGCCCTCTTGGGTTGCTGCTCTCGTGGATGCCGGACTAGCAGGACGGATCTGCGCAACTTTCAAAGACACGCTAGGCCTGAAAAACCTACCGGCCTCAGCAGAACTAAAACCGTGAGTTCTAAACTACCTCCGCTAATGCTAGCGTGACTACTGGACCACAACTAAATCCCCTAAATCCAGTGGAACAACGCATAATACTTAAAGACTAACTTGCTAAAGTCCCAACCTTTGTCAATCTCCAAAGAAAGCAGTTGTATGCATAAGAGACTGTTCCGTTATTGAAGGTTGCAGAAAATCTTCAGTAAGTGTTATACCTGTTTCAGAAAACTCTCCAGTCGGTTGTGGACATTCTATTATCTACCTCCCTATTGCTCTTGGGATGGGTGGCGGTAGGACACGTATTACTGAGGAGCCCTCACCCTGGCGTCACAAATAGCAAGGGTTAACAAGCACCCTTTAATAAACGCACAGCTACACTCCCCATACCCTACATCCCCCAGGCTATCACATAGCCTTCTTGCCACAGCTCACATTGATGTGCCATCCTGCACTACCTGAGCCACTTGTGTGGGTTGTAGACTCCGTCTCATGCTACCACTAGAGCGAAAGCACCGCCAGCATTCAAAAGTGACCAAAACATCAGCCAGGAAGCATAGGAACTGAGAAGTGGTCTGTGGTCACCGCCTGCAGAACCACTCCTTTATTGGGAGTGTCTTGCTAATCGCCTATCATTTTCACCTGTTGTCTATTCCATTTGTACAATAGCATGTGAAATTGATTGTCAATCAGTGTTGCTTCCTGAGTGGACAGTGTGATTTCACAGAAGTGTCATTGACTTGGAGTTACATTGTGTTGTTTAAGTGTTCCCTTTATTTTTTGAGCAATATATATATATATATATATATATATATATATATATATATATATATATATAGCCTCCTTACATCCATATGGTATAGGGAGGCAGCACAACCATAAAAGTACAAAGAAAGACAACACCTGAACCCCAACTGCAGGCAACAGTATGGAAAGCCTAGGGACAGTGTTTTCCGACCAGAGTGCCTCCAGCTGTTGCAAAACTACAACTCCCAGCATGCCCGGACAGCCAAAGGCTGTCCGGGCATGCTGGGAGTTGTAGTTTTGCAACAGCTGGAGGTACACTGGTTGGGAAACACAGCTGAGGGTAATGTGGAGCCAGGGATGTAGTAAGAGTAGGCAATGAAATAATGAATGAACGGCGACTACTACCACACACAGCTGCTCTGTAACTACTCCGCCCATTGTCCTGTCAGGCTGGGAGTCGTGTTCTTACACACAGTTCACACACAGAAGAGTATGCGGTTACTCACGGTTCTCAGCCGCAGAGCGCGCCTCCCCCTTGCCGTCATAGCCGTGCTTGTCGCCTTTGTGTTTCTTGTGCTTCTTACCCATCTCTCCCGCCGAGCCCTTCAGGATCTTCCTCCGTATCCCGCTGATGACGTCACGCCGCCGAACCGACAACTCTTTTTGTTGTCTTGCCTGAGGTGGTTTCGGTTCGGTGGAGGAAACCATAGAGACGTTCATTGATGCCGGAAAAAGCGCCAGGACTGCTATTGTTCGAGTAAATGTATAAGCTAGAGCTCCCCCTGCCGATCACTATAGCGAACTGCATGTGTAAATTATTGAAATTCCCTGCAGTGACTGTCACTAGAATGTAGATCAGTGTTTTAAAGCTTACTAGACTGTAACCAGCTCTTTTAGGTGATTGACATGAAGCACCCCACAGACCTAAGTCTAAATTAGGAATTTAACAATGGTTTTAGGGTCAAATTGTCAATTCAATTTATTGATAGCACAACTGTTCTACAGCGCCACCTACAGGCAGGTGTTATTGTTTGATACTTTGGTTGGTACTTACCCCTGGTACATTTTTTAGGCTAGGTCCACACTGCATTGAAACAGGATGCAAATGTATACAGGATTAAAGGGCAGCTGAAGCCATTCATTTCAATGGCTCAAACAGAGTCACCTAGTAACTCCATTCGGGGCGTATACACTATTTTAAGCATACACAAAAGCGCAGGTTGTTACATTGTACAGTCTGCTTAAAATACTGTATATGTCGCTAGGTGACTCTGTTCAAGTCATTACCATATACTTACCATTTTTGTCAGGATGCTGATGAATTCATCTCTCACAGAAGCACTAATGCAGTTGTGGTGTCCCGGTACCGTATTGCATACCGTACCTAGTGTAGAGGTCCCCAAAGTCAGAGTAACTACGTTCAGGTAGGGTTCCCCAGGTGGGACAGCCCCTAGTCACCTCTCCTCAAGTCTAATTTTCTAATGATAATACATGTATATATTTAATAATTATATATATATATTTTATGATAATGTATAGTGCTTACCTTGTTTAGCGTTGCAGGACCTTCGGTATGTTGGAGGACCTTTGGAGGTCCTTGGGTCACGTGTTACCCACAAGTCTTTGTAATGGTGATTGACAGCAGTATGGACCAATTAGCGTTAGTCCAGCCCCTGCCCATATAAGGGAGCTGCGTCTAATTATCGCTCTCTTGGGTGGCAGCTTTCGTGGATGCCGGACTAACAGGACGGTTCTGCGCAACTTTCAAAGACACGCTAGGCCTGAAAAACCTGCCGGCCTCAGCTGAACCAAAACCGTGAGTTCAAATCTAAATCCCCGCTAATGCTAGCGTGACTACTGGACCTCAACTAACCCTTAAATCCAGTGGAACAGCACACAATATTAAAAGACTCTAAATTATAAAGTCCCAACCTTTGTCAATCTCCAAGGAAAGCAGTTGTTATGCTTAGAGACTGTTCTGTTATTGAAGCTTGCAGAAATTCTTCAGTAAAAGTTAATCCTGTTTCAGAAAACTCTCTGGTTGTGGACAATCTATTATTATATACCTCCCTATCGCTCTTGGGAAGGGTGGCGGTAGGACAAGCGTTACTGAGGAGCCCTCAACCTGGCGTCACGAATAGCAAGGGTTAACAAACACCCTTTAATTGCTGCACAGCTACGCTCCCCATACCTAACATCCCCCATGCTATCACACAGTGTTTTCTGAGCCCGATCCATCAGCCTCCATTTAACACAAGTGCCTGGTGCATTAATCGGGTTCATGGAGCCCCATTTATACATTTAACCCCTTAAGGACTCAGGGTTTTTCCGTTTTTGCACTTTCGTTTTTTCCTCCTTACCTTTTTAAAAATCATAACCCTTTCAATTTTCCACCTAAAAATCCATATTATGGCTTATTTTTTGCATCACCAATTCTACTTTGCAGTGACATTAGTCATTTTACCCAAAAATTCACGGCGAAACAGGAAAAAAAATCATTGTGCGACAAAATTGAAGAAAAAACGCCATTTTGTAACTTTTGGGGGCTTCCGTTTCTACGCAGTGCATATTTCGGTAAAAATGACACCTTATCTTTGTTCTGTAGATACCCTACTTATATAGGTTTGATTTTGTCGTACTTCTGGAAAAAATCATAACTACATGCAGGAAAATTTATACGTTTAAAATTGTCATCTTCTGACCCCTATAACTTTTTATTTTTCCACGTACAGGGCGGTATGAGGACTTATTTTTTGCGCTGTGATCTGAAGTTTTTATCGGTACAATTTTTGTTTTGATCGGACTTTTTGATCACTTTTTATAAATTTTTTAATGGTATAAAAAGTGACCAAACAACGCTTTTTTGGACTTTGGAATTTTTTACGTGTACGCCATTGACCGTGCGGTTTAATTAACAATACAGTGGTCCCTCAACATACGATGGTAATTCGTTCCAAACGAGCCATCGTTTGCCGAATCCATCATATGTTGAGGGATTCGTGCAATGTAAAGTATAGGAAGCTGTACTCGCCTGTCCCCGCCGCTCGAAATGGTGTCCCCGCCGCTCCCGATGGTGATCCCGGGCCTCCGCTGGGCTCTCCGCTGTCTTCTCCGGTCCTCCGCTGTCTTCTCTGGTCCTCTTCTGTCTTCTCCGGTCCTCTTCTGTCTTCCGCAAGGCCTTACTGGGCCTGCGTAGCGACGTCATTACGCCGCTGCGTACGCCATTCCTATTGTATGGCGTGCGCAGCAGCGTATTGACATCATCGGAGAGGGCCGAGAAGACACTGGAAGACCAGCGTTGGACCCGGAGGGCACCCCGGAGCATCGTGAAGGGGTAAGTAATACTTACCCCACCACACGGGGAACATTAAGCTGCTATCCGGCAGCAGCTTAAGCATTTGGCGCTGCCGGATAGCACTTAATGCGATGGCCCCGACATAAAAAAACATCGTATGTCGATGCTGACATCGACATGCGATGGCCTCTGAGAGGCCATCGTATGTCGATTTCATCATATGTCGGAGCCATCGTAGGTCGGGGGGCTGTATATTTTTATAGTTCGGACATTTACGCACGCGGCGATACCACATATGTTTATTTTTATTTACACTGTTTTATTTTTTTTATGGGAAAAGGGGGGTGATTCAAACTTTTATTAGGCAAGGGGTTAAATGACCTTTTATTAACACTTTTTTTTTACTTTTTTTTTGCAGTGTTATAGCTCCCATAGGGACCTATAACTCTGCACACACTGATCTTTTACACAGATCACAGGCGTGTATTAACACGCCTGTGATCAGTGTTATCGGCGCTTGACTGCTCCTGCCTGGATCTCAGGCACGGAGTAGTCATTCGTCGATCGGACACCGAGGAGGCAGGTAAGGGCCCTCCCGGTGTCCTGCAAGCTGTTCGGGACCCGCGATTTCACCGCGGCAATCCCGAACAGCCCGACTGACTAGCCGGGATAGTTTCACTTTCACTTTAGAAGCGGCTGTCAGCTTTGACCGCCGCTTCCAAAGGGTTAATACCGCACATTGCGGCGATGTGTGGTATTAGCCGCGGGTCCCGGCCGTTGATGAGCGCCGGGACCGACGCGATGTGATGCGGGATCGCAGCGCGATCCCGCTTCATATCGCGGGAGCCGGCGCAGGACGTAAATATACATCCTGCGTCGTTAAGGGGTTAAAGGGGTACTCCGGTGGAATTTTAGTTTTTTCTAAAATCAACTGGTGCTCAAAAGTTGAACAGATTTGTAAATTACTTCTATTTAAAAAACCTTCCAATACTTACAGTCATGGCCGTAAATGTTGACACCCCTGAAATTTTTCAAGAAAATGAAGTATTTCTCACAGAAAAGGATTGCAGTAACACATGTTTTGCTATACACATGTTTATTCCCTTTGTGTGTATTGGAACTAAACCGAAAAAGGGAGGAAAAAAAGCTAATTGGACATAATGTCACACCAAACTCCAAAAATGGTCTGGACAAAATTATTGGCACCCTTAACTTAATATTTAGTTGCGCACCTTTTGGAAAAAATAACTGAAATCAGTCGCTTCCTATAACCAATCAATAAGCTTCTTACACCTCTCAGCCGGAATGTTGGACCACTCTTCCTTTGCAAACTGCTCCAGGTCTCTCTTATTGGAAGGGCGCCTTTAACCAACAGCAATTTTAAGATCTCTCCACAGATGTTCAATGGGATTTAGATCTGGACTCATTGCTGCCACTTCAGAACTCTCCAGTGCTTTGTTGCCATCCATTTCTGAGTGCTTTTTGATATATGTTTGGGGTCATTGTCCTGCTGGAAGAACCAAGATCCTGGACGCAAACCCTGTGCAGGGCTGTGCAGTGCGAACCAAAATCCGTAGGTAATCCTCACATTTCATAATGCCTTGCAGACATTTAAGGTACCAAGTGCCAGAGGCAGCAGAACAACCCCAAAACATCATAGAACCTCCACCATATTTCACTGTAGGTACTGTGTTCTTTTCTTTGTAGGCCTCAATCTGTTTTCGGTAAACAGTAGAATCAAGCTATATCTTGGTCTCATCTGTCCACAAGACATTTTCCCAGAAGGATTTTGGCTTACTCAAGTTCATTTTGGCAAAATGCAGTCTTGCTTTTTAATGTCTCTGTGTCAGCAGTGGGGTCCTCCTGGGTCTCCTGCCATAGTGTTTCATTTCATTTAAATGTCGACAGATAGTTCGCACTGATGCTCCCTGAGCCTGCAGGACAGCTTGAATATCTTTGGAACTTGTTTGGGGCTGCTTATCCCCCATCCAGACTATCCTGCTTTGAAAACTTTTTTTCAATTTTTCTCTTCCGTCCACGCCCAGGAGATTAGCTACAGTGCCATGGGTTGCAAACTTCATGATAATACTGCGCACTGTGAACAAAGGCAAATCTAGATCTCTGGAGATGGACTTGTAACCTTGAGATTGTTGATATTTTTCCACAATTTTGGTTCTCAAGTCCTCAAACAGTTCTCTTCTCCCCTTTCTGTTGTCCATGCTTAGTGTGGCGCACACAGACACACAATGCAAAGACTAAGTGAACTTCTCTCCTTTTTATCTGCTTTCAGTTGTAATTTTTATATTGACCACACCTGTTACTTGCCCCAGGTGAGTTAAAAGAGCATCACATGCTTGAAACAATCTTATTTTTCCCCAATTTTGAAAGGGTGACAATAATTTTGTCCAGCCCATTTTTGGATTTAGGTATGACATTATGTCCAACTTACTTTTTTCCTCCATTTTTTGGTTTAGTTCCAATACACACAAAGGGAATAAACGTGTATAGCAAAACATGTGTTACTGCAATCCTTTTCTGTGAGAAATACTTCATTTTCTAGAAAAATTTCAGGTGTGTCAACATTTAAGGCCATGACTGTATATCAGAATATAATAATTCAAAGAAAACATCTGGTCATTTAAAAGTTGTTGAGCTACCCATAACAACCAATCAGATCACTCCTTTCATTTTTCAGAGGCCTTTTCAAAAATTACAGAAGTGATCTGATTGATTGCTATGGGCAACTCATCAACTTTTCCTCTGGACAGGTTTTGATAAATCTCCTGCATTACGGTGCGCAAATCTTGCTCAAAGAAAGGACATCCGCTAGACATACCTCAGTACCACATTGTTCATATGTTGCACACACAGGTTGCTCACACATTAGACACATGTCAGGGCAGAATGGAGAAATAGCTGAGCTGTCAGTTCATTAAAGGGGTACTCCGGTGGAAAACATTTTTTTTAGGTATTTATAAGTCAACTGGTGGCAGAAAGTAAAACAGATTTGTAAATTACTTCTTTTAAAAAATCTTTACCCTTCCAGTACTTTTTAGCAGCTATATGCTACAGAGAAAATTCTGTTCTTTTTTAAAACATTTTTTGTCTTGTCCACAGTGCTCTCTACTGACACCTCTGTCCATGTCAGGTTTGCAATGGGGATTTTCTCCTGCTCTGGACAGTTCCTGATACGGGCATCAGGTGTCAGCAGAGAGCAGTGTGGACAAGACAAAAAAAGAACAGAATTTCCTCTGTAGCATTCAGGAAGGGTAAAGATTTTTTAATAGAAGTAATTTACAAATCTGTTTAACTTTCTGGCACCAGTTCATAAAAAAAAAAAAAAAAAAAGTTTACCACCGGAGTACCCCTTTAATGCTAGAAAAGAAAACTGGAGACTGATGTTGCTGCTTCAAAGGAATCAGGACTTGTAGAGAGTTCTGCTAATGATTAGTGATGTTGCGAACATAATTTTTTTTGCTAAAATGGACAGAGATGTCAGCAGAGAGTACCAGAAAAATTAGGCATGTACACATGGCTCAAAAATGTGGTATTGTTGCAGCCGCAGCTATAGCAGCGCCCAGAAAAATTGCGGCAGCAGAAAAAGTTCAGAACCAGAGGCCAGAAAAATTAGGCATGTACACATGGCTGAAATATAAGAACAAGCGCATATCCAAGAGTCCAGAAGACTCTATAATGCAGGACGGTGAAAATCACAGAGAAATCCTTTTCAAAATAAAATTTTTCATCAAATCAAGATGAAAGCAGCGGCCAGAAAAATTGCAGCAGCAGAAAAAGTGCAGCACCAGAGGCCAGAAAAATTAGGCAAGTACACATGGCTGAAATATAAGAACAAGCGCATATCCAAGAGTCAAGAAGACTCTATAATGCAGGACAGAGAAACACACAAAAGAATAATTTTCTAAATAAAATTTTTCATCAAATAAAGAAACAGAGTTCATCCCTCTCTGTATTTTATTTTTGAAAATTTAAGTTTAAAAATCACACGCAACAAGCGTTCCTTGGTGTAATGGTTAGTACTCTTGAAAATTCAAGTTTACATTATCATAAAGTCCAGAAGACTCTATAATGCAGGACGGTGGTGTGGTGTGACTCTCCGCTTTGAGGCAAGTCAACCCCAAGATGGCGTGACACTGCCGTATCCGGAATGTGGAATAGCATCTGGGGAGCTGGGGGGGGGGGGGGGGGGGGGAGTGCCGGTGATGTGGAGCAAGACACAGCAGTGGAAGAGGACTCGGCCGAGGATGTTATGGAAGAGGATGGAGTAGGAGGAGTAGAGGAGGTGGCAGCAGGCCTGCCTGCAAGTCGTGGCGGTGTCACCAACTCCTCTGCAGAGCCACGCATTCCATGCTTGGCAGCCGTCACCAGGTTTACCCAATGATATACCTGCCCTGACCATGCTTTGCAGACCAGGTATCAGTGGTCAGATGGACCCTTGCCCCTACACTGTGTGCCAGACATGCCATAATTTCCTTTTGCACAATGGAGTAAAGGTTGGGGATTTCGTCCGGGTACCTTCCACTGCGGTGTCCCAATGGCTACAAAATTTTTAAAGGCCTCAGACTCCACCAGCTTGTATGGTAAAAGCTGGCGGGCTAGCAGTTCCGACAAGCCAGCTGTCAGACGCCGGGCTAGGGGGTGACTTTGAGACATTGGCTTCTTGCGCTCAAACATCTCCTTGACAGACACCTGACTGTGGGCAGATGAGCAGGAACTGCTCAAGACGAGAGACGGAGAGGCGGATGGTTGAGAGTGGGCAAGGAGGGCAGCAGTGGTTGACCTGGCTGAAGATGCTGGACCAGGAGGAGGATGACGGCTTTGACTTTGTGTGTTGCTTGTACTGACGTGTTGATCCCATAGGCGTTTGTGATGTGACATCATGTGCCTTCGTAAAGCAGTTGTGCCTAGGTGGGTGTTGGACTTCCCACGACTCAGTTTCTTCTGGCACAGGTTGCAAATGGCCTCGCTGTTGTCAGAGGCAGACACACAAAAAAATGCCACAATGCTGAACTCTGCGATGACGGCATACTGGTGGTGGCAACAGCTTGTGTTGATTGGCGTCCCGTCTGGCTGACCCCGGGTGCCGATGCATGCTGTCTGACTGTGCCACTAGCTCCTTGCGACGACCTCCCCCTGCTTCCAACTAGTCTCCTCCTCCTCTCTGTCTCCCCATCTGAACTTTCCCCCTCTTCTTCTCTTCTATCGGGCACCCACGTGGCATCCATGGACACATCGTCATCATCAACACCTTCACCGCTATCTGACACCTCAAGAAAGGAAGCAGCAGCGGGTACAACATCATCATCACACCGTACGTCCATGTGTGTAATGCTGCCTGACTCAGACATATCCCTGTTAACTACATCCTTTGGCAATAATGGTTTCGCATCACTCATGTCTTCCAACTGATGCGTAAAACTCCTCTGACGGATCAAGTAAAGCTGCTGTGGTGCTATTGTTGGTGGTGGTGGCAGGCGGGCAAGTGGTAGCATGAGAGGTGCCCGAAGCTAAGCTAGAGGAGGAGAAGGATAGTGCATCAAGGTTCCGAGCGGAAGCTGTAGTAGATTGGGTGTCTTGTGATAGCCAGTCAACTAAGTCCTCAGAACTTTGGGGGTTCAGGGTACGTGGCCTCTGAACACTGGCCATTCTAGGGCCAAAGGGAATCCCAGCACCACGACGGCCCCTGCGGGGTAGCCTTCCTCTGCCTGTCTTTTTTTTTGGGTTAAATTTGCACAAGTGTCACACCAAATGTGATTTGCACTAGGGTGACACAATTTGCCCTGCAGGCAAAAAAACTGGTAACTTTGACGTGAACTGACAGTGACTACTGGTTTTATTTAACAGCCAAAAAAGGTATTTTTTTTTTAAATTTGCACAATTGTCACACCTAATGTGATTTGCATTAGTGTGACAAAGAGCAAAAAAGCTTGCCAGCGGAGTTCCCCTTTTATGCAGTGGTCCCCAACCAGGGTGCCTCCAGCTGTTGCAAAACACACGGACTGATATATTTCAGCCCTTTGAATACTGTAGTAGTTAGTTGCTTTAAAGAAAAAAAGCTTGCCAGTGGAGTTCCCCTTTTATGCAGTGGTCCCCAACCAGGGTGCCTCCAGCTGTTGCAAAACACACGGACTGATATATTTCAGCCCTTTGAATACTGTAGTAGTTAGTTGCTTTAAAGAAAAAAAGCTTGCCAGCGGAGTTCCCCTTTTAAGGAGTGGTCCCCAACCAGGGGGCCTCCAGCTGTTGCAAAACACACGGACTGATCTCTTCAGCCCTTTGAATACTGTAATAGTTAGTTGCTTGAAGGAACTTAAGTTTGATTCTGGAGTACCCCTTTTAACCAGCGGTTCCCTCCCAACCAGGGTACCTCCAGCTTTTTGGGTGCTGTCCTTAAAGCAGATGTTACACTAGTGATTTAGAAGTAAACTGGACCCTGAACACACCACCTAGCAGCAACCTAGCTATCGCTTTCCCTATACAGCAGGAGCAGCTTCTCTGACCCTCCCCTTCCTAAGCCTGCAGCATGCCGAATGAGGGTAAAATGGCGTCCGTGCAAGAGGTAGGAGGGTTTGGAAGGGAGGGACTGCTGCTGATTGGCTGTAATGTGTCTGCTGACTCTGACTCACAGGGTCAAAGTTTACTGCAATGTTAAAGTATAGGGGGCGGATCGAACTTCACATATGTTCGCCCGGCGATGCGAACATGCGAAATTCGCCGGGAACTGTTCGCCGGCGAACAATTCACGACATCTCTACTAATGATCTAAAACCAACATCTTCCATTCTCTAAACCTCTCATTCCTCTCTCCTAGAGGTGGAGCATGCAGCAATAAGGCATTTATCACTTGTCCTGAGGATAGGAGGTCTTGAGTGTTGCTGATGCAAAAGCCTCTTTTACTAGTATTTTGGCAGTTTATCCTGCCATCGCTTATTATGGAAATACCCCTTTACATTCTATAGTACTGGTTAGCAATATCTATATTTTACCACATGGTGGCAATATTCCCAAGAAAATAATCTTTTGGTAGAACAGTCACCACTAGAAATGAGCGAAGTTACAGTAATTCGATTCATCACGAACCTTGCGGCTCAGCGGTTGCTGACTTTAGCCTGCATAAATTAATTCAGCTTTCAGGTGCACCGGTGGGCTGGAAAAGGTGGATACACTCCTTTGTTAGGCTATATTGGTACCGATAAAATCAGATTTTATGAAATGAGAGATATAGATAGTTTCAGGCATCCATCTTGAATCAGATAAATCAGTTCACCTTAATTTGAGAGAATGGAAAGTTTGAGAACACACATAAGACAGAGTGGAATGTGTGAAGACAATACCCATGATGTTTGACAAGTCTCAAATGAAGGTCCTGGAGAGGGAAACTCATTGGCCCTCATTTACTAAGAGTGAAGTGTCGGTTTGTGTTTGACTTTTTTGCTTTTCCGACCTTTTTTGCTCTTGGTATTTACTAATCTGTCGCACTTTTACCGATCTTTTTAGTTGCAGGGAAAAAATCTGTCGCAGGGTTAATACTGTCGCACATTAAAATCTGGCGCATGCATAAATGTGATTCAGAGTGATTCAGATTCCATGTGACAGAATTTAGGTGCTAAACCCCACAAAGAGTTGGAATCCTGTTAGTAAATGAGGGCCATTGTCTGTCATTGTTTTACTCCAATTGGGGGTTTGCTCTGTACACAATGAATGGTCTGCTCTGTATACCTGGATACAGGTGTGTGTGTGTGTGTTTAACAATGTGTTGTAATTTTATTCTAGTTATCTATATCTCTGGCCATCTATTTGAGATGCCTGAGAAGTATTAATGGCATTGTCTTGTCTTGGATTATGTGTATACAGGTGATAAAGTGGCCACAATAATCTTTTGCATCTGTAACACAATTATAATAAATTAATGTTTAGCTGTGATGTCATGTGACTAGCCCTGATCTACATAGTTAACACCCACCAGTCATCATTGGATGTCATTATATTTGTTTGGGCTGATCCTTTAAATAGAAAACAAGCTAAAATCTGGTGTAAGACAGAGGGGTTCATCACAAGACCCCATCATCATCACAGAAGTTCCTAGAGGCTACCTGAAGGGGCGGAGCCATGAAAAGCCAGGGGAGAACTTTGTCCTATGGCCCACTCTTCTCTACTAACCGGTTATGACTACAGGCGTTTCCATGGACCCCAGGGAGCCATCTTTCCTTTATCCAGACGTACTATGTATACTCTCGGTAAGATACACAGGTTTCTTATTCGATTAAATTACCTCCTTTATATTGTGGATGGAATTATGTCATGTAGCTGAGCAGACCTGGCTTTTATATAATCTCAATTATGAGATGCTAATAGTTGTTTATAAGCCACACCCCCTTCTACTGAAGATGAACGGGGCGTGTCTTATGGGAATCGATGCAATCATATTGCATATTAGCATAGTCTAATGGCATCTTCTTCTGCTCCTCCACATGATATAATAATTCCCATGAGGAAACTTAATTTAAGTCTTCCTAATTAGTAGTGTCCTATAAATTATATAATTATATACCGTATCTTACCAGAGATAGTTGTGGTTAGAACTGGGCCGGGTTTACTCCCATTTTGTATATCTAGAGATTAGATGCCCATTTGATATCATTTGATGTGATTATCTCTATGCAAAGTAATCTACTGATATCTGAACTATTACATTAACGTGATCTAAAGTGATGGAAGGTGCTCAAGCCCAAGTGCAGTTGTGCACATACGTTGGAGTGGAGGACCTGCACTTGTAGACCACAAATTGGTTTCACAACTGTGGTAAATGTAAACAATGACATTGGCTAACCATCAAAACTGATGTAAAATTTAGACATTAGCCAGTATATCTTTATATGAAAGACATACCTTAGCCCGCACACCACGCCAAGGTTTCTCAAGTGTTACGGGACCTAATCAAAGCCAGGAACTGAATTACAGCAGCCTTAGGTCCTACTTGCAGACTGCTCCCCAGTTACCTCCAGTGTGGGCTAAGCACACATACAATGGGAGGGGGGAGACAGGTTACAAGCCCCACCCTGGTTGGTTCATTTATAGCAGTCCTCACATTGATATCTGAACTAACCTACTTCTGTGATTAAGTTTAATATTATTTAATAACATACTGTACTAATTTATCATTGATTTATATCTGACATTATGTCATTGATTTTCTTTATATCATTTCATTTAATATCATGGTCTGTTTATATACTCTCTTTAATCTTAATCATTTGTAACCAATAAATGTACATATCATTTTTATAATAACTGTGTTATTATTTTATTATATTGCAAAAGTTACTTCTACCACTACTTCATAGAACTCATATCTGGGAAAATAGTCAGGCCCAGATATGGTAAATTGCAATGTTTGTATTTTTGGCAATTCATAGCGGTCATAATATTTTAAATATTTTTATTTACCATAATGAATCATTCATATGAAAGCTGAACTAATATATGCAGGCTAAAGTCAGCAACCACCGAGCCGAGAGGTTCGTGACGAATTGAATTACTGTAACTTTGCTCATCTCTAGTCACCACTATGCACATTGACCTCTTCAGAGATAACTATCAAGGCTTCATATAATTATAGACTTATACACTGTATATTGCTATTTTTGAAATGCAAATTTAAGATGTTACTGTTATTATAAAAAAAAAAATATTCCGGTCTCCTGTACATACGCCAATTTGTTTCTAGCAGTGTTTGAAAGTAATTACATCTACACCTTAAAGAATCCATATCTATGGTACATAATGACCTATTCCAGATACGTGGATGACATATTGGTCATATGGTCAGGTAACGAACAGCAGTTCTCCAATTTTGTCACATATCTTAATGTGAACAATACCGTCAACATGTCATTCACGTATCAATATGGAGGTGACACATTAGATTTCTTAGATGTCAGTTTAAAGAATGTGGATAACGCTCTGATTACTGAAGGGTACAGGAAAGAAGTCGCCAGGAACACCCTACTTCATTATAACAGTTCACACCAGCAAGTAATAAAAAAGGGAATACCATATAGACAATTTATTAGATTAAAACGTAACGTAACACTAAGGAAGAAACATATAAAAACAGGCTGACAAGTTAGCAGATAGATTAAGAAAATGAGTATGTCCCATTGAATTAATAAGAAAAAGCTGGCAAAAAGCAGATAAGAGAGAAAGAAGTGATCTATTACATGAAAAGATTAAACAGAACCCAGAAAAAACGGTTCACATTTGTGTTTAATAATTCTCCAATGAATAAGACAATTGAAGTCGCAATAAGGAGATATTGGTACATTCTAGAGTCAGACGAGACATTAAAAAACTTAGCAAGACAGAAACCAAGAATCACAAAAAGAACAGAACAATAGGAGACACATTAAGAATAGCACATATCAAAGAGCAAGATACTAAAAGAAAAACTACATGGTTAGGAGATTTTACTCCAAAAGGGAATTTAAAATACAAGAGTTGCAACTTTTGCAGGTGCAACATGTCTACTAAACACATGAGAATAGGACCTATTCATCATACAGTAAACTAATTGATAACCTGCAGATCTAAAACCGTAGTGTATGCGATTTTCTACCCATGCGTTTTCTACTATGTTGGGAAGACGGGATGCCAGCTATTCATGCGGATTAGGGAACATTTTTATTCCATCCGCACAGGCAAGCAAGGTGCGCCCCGTCTATTATCCCATATAAAAGAAACGCATGAGAATAACCCTGAAGTCTTACAGTTCACAGGGCTTGAAAAAGTCAAACCTAAGATTGGAGAAAATATAGATAAGAAACTTCTCCAAAGGGAGTTGCATTGGATCATTAGATCCAATGCAACGGGCCCTCTAGGGTTAAATGACAGAGCAGATACAGCAGTGTGCTTGTGAAGGTCCCACCCATAGGCTGACGTTACCGATCACGTGTGTGGGTTGTCACTATTGGGTTTTACCTGTATTTATGGTGCACGTATCCAGACGAGGTTGAATGGCCGCTAGGCCAGTGTGAAACGGAGCTTGTTGCCCCTTTTGTACCCCCTGTGTATGTTCCTTTTCTATGAATTTATGTGAGTATTTTATCCAATAAAAGAAGTTGGAAGACGCAAGATTGGTGAGTCGACGGTTTTTCCTTTCTCTTATCTACATGTGATTTATAAAAAAAAAAAAATAAAACCTTTGACATATTACACGGACCCCCACCGATCTCTAGATATAGCCAGGAATCTATTATTTTATTAGTCTATTTTATCCCTGACCTTACTAATACCAACACACCTGTTTACAAATCTCTGTACCCATAACACAGCCAAAGAATATTTACTGTCACGGCACTTCAACCTGTCACTGTGGTGCCGACTGTCACTGCATCTCCCAATATCATAGCAGACTCTGGCAGCAGCTCTAAAATACTCTCATGGCAGAAAAGGCCAACATGAAAAGCCTATTTACGATTATTTTAATTAAAAAAATAATACGCTATTTAAAATTGCTTAATTTTCTTCATTACAATATTTTAATATATTTCAAATGTACATTTTATAGTTAAATGTGCAATAGTGCAATAAAAAGATGTACCAAAAATATTTCATATTATAATAATACATTGCAAACCAAATAAATAGCAAATAAATAAATAGCAAATATCACACATTGTCACAATATGATGACATTTTAGTAGAAGGTTAACAGTTTGATAGAATAAGAAAAAGTATATAAAAGTACGGTATATAAAGCATATATAAAAGTATATAAAATATGTATATAAACACCCTCAACCTTTTACAGCCTTCATAACATTTCTCTAACTTTGCAGAGATGAAGTAGGAACATATAGAGACAGATAAGAATATATTTGGGACATTTGTTGTACCCTTTACGGTTGCTATCTACCTGATACAATTGTATGGGTAACTGTGCCCAATGAACACAGTTTTATGTGCTGTTACATATGGATGTTATTTTTCTGTTTGCACTATTGCTTGGCTTATAAAACAGCATTTAGCAGCAATACAATAGATCTGCAAGGTGGCACCACTGTGAAGATGTGTAGTCCAAGTATGAAGACAGCCCACTGTTACCACTATTCTTTGGAACAATTTTTAACATACCAGAGTTATTCGGTCTTGTAACTCATATTTACCACATACCACTGGAAATCATTTCTCTATGACAGCACCTTGCAGGAGAGCTGATGATGTGCCCGGTTCAGGCATCATAGACTGTAGAGGTGAAGAATCACTCTAAAAGTGGCGCAAGCCAGCAAGAAATGAAACCATTTGAATGGACTAGTAGAAACTTAAAAGGTTTTAAGGATTACACTACCCACTTCGTCAGGTCCTAATTCAAATCTCATATAGAAGCAGGAAGGCCGGTGACCTGAGGGTCAAAGGTTATGCCATTATGAAAACACAGTGCATATAAATACAAAAACAACGTGTGTGTGTGTATGTATATGTGTATATATATATATATATATAGTAAAGAAAAACATTTGTATACAGTTATCTATACAGGTAAAAACTAAAAATGGATAAAATGACCAAAATCACAGGGACATGTATGGGGAGAAACATATGGTTTTGGTAATATGCTAATAAAATCCCTGTATCATGACAAAAGGTTTGAAAAGCTGACAACTGCAGTCTGCAGGCATCTGGCCATTTCTAATCCCCTACAGATATAGTCCAGTATAGAAGATGATGTTTATTGAAGATACAGCAAAAAGAGAGGAGAAGGCTATATCTAGTGCTGATTATTTTCGAGACAGATAAAGCTACCAGATAGGTGGATGTACGCTTACTTACCTGTTGGTGTTGGTGTTGCACTACAGGAAAATACAGACAGCAAAACCTTGTATCTGTACATTTGCAGAATACTTTTAATGTGCAGAAGGGGACACAAACAAGGAGGCAGTCACATAGGAAAATACATGACAACTTGAGAGTTATGGATGAACCAAATGTTTACACATTATACACATGGGCATCAGGGGGAATTCAACCTGCGGTGATTACAAGGTGTTTCAATGTTTTCTATGCCATTACATATCAGTTAGTAGCAATTTAAAAATGTAGTCTCAAATTAAGCAATCATTTTAAAGTTATGTTTATACATGGCAGAAATGTTGGTAAATATCTGTAAAACAGAGTCTGACTGACAAGTTTAGATTAGACAGTTGCCAGCCAGATGGTACCTGCCTGACTGCATTATGCCAACTGTAAAGTCTGCTAGAGGAGAAATAATGCTATTCTGTTTTTGAGATGTTGGCCCAGAGTTCCAATAAAGTTCCAGTAAGGCTAAGTCTCCACTGGGTTTTTTGCACTGCGTTTTTAGGTATTAAAAAAAATTCCTGAAAAATCGCCAGTGCAAGTGATGTCATCATGCGTTTTTTATTGCGTTTTTTCTGGCGTTTTTTTCATTTGTGTGGAAATAGCATTTTTTTGAATGTGGCAGTTTTTCCTGCTTTTCCAAGTTCTATTTCGTGCACAGCTAAAAGGGATTAATATTAATGGAAGGTATCTGCCCCCTCCTGATGTCATTTCCTTTGTAGAGTTCTACTTAAATCCGCCCCGGAGGATGCATTTTTGGTCTTTTAGTGGTTTCGAAGGCATTGTTGATTCCGAATGTCTGATCCCCCTGGAAGATTGGCCCCCAATGATGCTGCAAATTGTTTGCTGTTGCTTTTGGCACGCAGGATCCAGTTGATGCGTCGGGTTTGTGTATTTTTTTTTTATTTTTATTTTTTTGTGAAATGTTTTTAAACTGTCAAATTAGATTTTTTTTTTTTTTTTTTTATAGGGATTACCAGAAAAAAAAAAAAGAAACACTGGACACAGGAGTTTGTTGAAATATTTTTTTTCAAATAAAATTAACACCATACTGGTCAAGAAATAGCCAAATAAGGGCCAAAATTAAGCGAAACAGACCCTCAGGGTCTTAAATAAACCAAGAAATACATAACATAAAGTGTGTTTAACATTCTACACAACATAACAATGTGAACATTGTAATAAATTTCAAAAACTAGTCCTGTGTGGACCGAAGGGAAGCAGTGAAGTCAGAGTAAATTTCACTATGTTGCTGGTGAGGAGGTGGAACTGGAGTGTTTGTTTGCTGGTATAGTGGTGGTGGATGGCTCGGAGGATAGGACCCATACATCTGAGCTTCGTTCCTAATACCATACTGTGAAGCATCTGATGAATAATAAAACGGAGGTCTTGTAGAGGGTAACATAGTGTGCTCCATGTGATGTGGCATTGTTTGTGTACCACAGTCCCTGGGAGCAGGTTCTTCACCTCTCGTGTTTTGAGCTGATGGAGTGCACTTGGTCATCATCTGAAGCAGTAAGTTTGGTGCAGAAGGGGGATGGTATGGTGGCACAAAATACTCGGTGCAGCCTAGTATAAAGGTCATGCATCGTGTTCTAGGAGGTAAATCCATTACCCGCAATCTCTGTGCTAGCGCCCTACCAAATGCGTCACTATCATCCTCCGTCCGCTGACTGTGTACCAGAGATATGATTTCATTATTTAACTCCTGATCAGGGTGGAGTCTGTGACGCATACTTGTGCGTTGGTATGTCCTTCTTGTTGCAGGTAAAGTAACACGCACAATAGGGGATGTTGCCCTGGGGACTTGGCTTTCACTGTGCCCTGCAACCTCACCGTCTTCCCCTACATCTGTTGAATCCAACAACACTGGTAGTGGCATGGGCTCATTTTCTGCCAAATTGAGGGATGGTTCTTGTTCCTCAGGAGTTAAGGGGCCCTCATCGGTAGTGGTTTGTGTGCCCTGTTTATATATATTTATATACATATCAGGGCTTCTTAAAAATGTTTATCTTTTTTTTTTTCTGGGGCCTTACTTAGCAGACCATGGTGGAGCCTGGGTCTGACCAAATAGTAGGCAACTAGAAATAAAGGGAGACTCCAGCAGTTTTTCATCCAAATATTTAATTTTCTTTTTAACCCCTTCCCGCTATTGGACGTATGCATACGTCCAGGCGAACAACACGTTCGCACAAATGGACGTATGCATACGTCCAAGCGATCTCCTGCTCTGCCGCGGGCAGCGCAGGAGATCGCGGGTGGGACTCAGCTGTCAATCACAGCCGGAGTCCCACCGCAGCTGCCGGGGCCGCGATCGCGGAGCGCTCTCCCCCTGCCCATCAACGGCGGCTCCGCAATAAAATAAGGGGGATCGAGGGTGTCCAAGACACCCTCGATCCCCCTTGAAGAGATAGGAGTGAGGTGGCAGGGTTTCCACCCCTCCTATCCCTGCTATTGATCGGCGGAGCGTACACTGCCCCCCCTACCACCCCCCCATCGGTGTCCGGGCACAGCGGGGGGAACCGTGTAGTAGCGGCGGCGGCGGCAGCGGCGGTCACTTACCCAGCGGAGGCTGTGATCATGGCGGCGGTGGAGGTGAGTATGGCGCCGCGTGTCCGGGAGTCTGTTGCCTAGCAACATCTGCAGGGTGTCAGTTTGGAGAGTGGTCTCTAAACTGTGGCCCTCCAGATGTTGCAAAACTACAACTCCCACCATGCCTTGACAGCTGTTTGCTGTGTTGGCATGCTGGGAGTTGTAGTTTTGCAAGATTTAGAGGGGTTCAGGCTAGAGATCACTGACAGTGGTCTCTAAACTGTAGCCCTCCAGATGTTACAAAACTACAACTCCCAGCATGCCCAGACAGCAGTTTGCTGTCTTAGCATGCTGAGATTTGTAGTTTTGCAACATCTGGAGGGCCACAGTTTAGAGACCACTGTCAGTGATCTCCATACTGAACCCCTCTAAATCTTGCAAAACTACAACTCCCAGCATTCAGGAACAGCAAATGTCTCGGCATGCTGGGAGTTGTACTTGCGTGCCTTCAGCTGTTGCATGACTACATCTCCCAGCATTCCCTTTGGCAATCAGTACATGCTGAGAGTTGTAGTTCTGCAACAGCTGGAGGCACATTGGTTGGGAAATACCGAGTTAGGTAATAGGTTCTATTACCTAACTCAGTATTTTCCAACCAGTGTGCCTCCAGCTGTTGCAAAACTACAACTCCCAGCATGCACGTTCTGTCAGTGCATGCTGGGAGTTGTAGTTTTGCCCCCCCCCCCCCTCCCATGTGAATGTACAGGTTACATTCACACTGGCGGCGGATTACAGTGAGTTCCCTGCTTCAAGTTTGAGCTGCAGCCGCAGCTCAAACTCCTAGCGGGAGACTCAGTGTAATCCGCCGTCAGTGTGAATTTAATCTAAAAACACTACACTAAATACATAAAATAAAGAGTAAAACACTACATATACACACGTACACTGCCCCCCCTACCACCCCCCCTCCCCCCCCCCCAATAAAAATGAAAAACGTATCCTACAGCAGTGTTTCCAAAACGGAGCCTCCAGCTGTTGCAAAACAAAAACTCCCAGCATTTCCGGACAGTCATTGACTGTCCAAGCATGCTGGGAGTTTAGCAACAGCTGGAGGCACCATGTTTGGGAATCACTGGTGTAGAATACCCCTATGTCCACCCTTATGCAAATCCCTAATTTAGGCCTCAAATGCGCATTGCGCTCTCACTTTGGAGCCCTGTCGTATTTCAAGGCAACAGTTTAGGGTCACATATGGGGTATCGCCGTACTCGGGAGAAATTGCCTAACAAATTTTGGGGGGCTTTTTCTCCTTTTACCCCTTATGAAAAGGTGAAGTTGGGGTCTACACCAGCATGTTAGTGTAAAAAAAAAAACATTTTTGTACACTAACATACTGGTGTTGCCCCATACTTTAAAATTTCACAAGCGGTAAAAGAAAAAAAGCCTCCAAAATTTGTAACGCAATTTCTCCTGACTACGGAGATACCCCATATGTGGGCGCAAAGTGTTCTGGGGACGCACAACAAGGCTCAGAAGGGAGAGTGCACCATGTAAATTTGAGGTCTAAATTGGTGATTTGCACAGGGGTGGCTGATTTTACAGCGGTTCTGACATAAGTGCAAAACAATAAATACCCACATGTGACCCCATTTTGGAAACTACACCCCTCACGGAATGTAATAAGGGGTACAGTGAGCATTTACGCCCCACAGGTGTCTGACAGATTTTTGAAACAGGGGTCTGTGAAAATGAAAAATACATTTTTTAATTTGCACAGCCCACTGTTCCAAAGATCCGTCAAATGCCAGTGGGGTGTAAATTCTCCCTGCACCCCTTATTACCTTCCGTGAGGGGTGTAGTTTTAAAAATGGGGTCACATGTGGGGGGGGGTCCACTGTTCTGGCACCACGGGGGGCTTTGGAAATGCACATGGCCAAATTCTCTCTCCAAAAGCTCAATGATGCTCCTTCTCTTCTGAGCATTGTAGTTTGCCCCCAGTGCACTTCACGTCCACTTATGGGGTATTTCCATACTCAGAAGAGATGGGGTTACAAATTTTGGTGGGTATTTTCTGCTATTATCCCTTGTAAAAATGTAAAATTTGGGGGAAAACAAGCATTTTAGTGTAAAAAAAATAATTTTTTTTTACATATGCAAAAGTCGTGAAACACCTGTGGGGTATTAAGGTTCACTTTACCCCTTGTTACGTTCCCCAAGGGGTCTAGTTTCCAAAATGGTATGCCATGTGGTTTTTTTTTCTGTCCTGGCACCATAGGGGCTTCCTAAATGCGGCATGCCCCCAGAGCAAAATTTAGTTCCAAAAAGCCAAATGTGACTCCTTCTCTTCTGAGACCTGTAGTGCGCCAGCAGAGCACTTTTCATCCCCATATTGGGTGTTTTCTGAATCGGGAGAAATTGGGCTTCAAATTTTGGGGGGTATTTTCTGCTATTACCTTTTTTAAAAATGTAAAATTTTTGCTAAACCAAGCATTTTTGGTAAAAAAATTTTTTTTTTTTTTTACATATGTAAAAGTCGTGAAACACCTGTGGGGTATTAAGGTTCACTTTATCCCTTGTTACGTTCCTCAAGGGGTCTAGTTTCCAAAATGGTATGCCATGTGTTTTTTTTTTGCTGTCCTGGCACCATAGGGGCTTCCTAAATGCGACATGCCCCCCAAGCAAAATTTGCTCTCAAAAAGCCAAATATGACTCCTTCTCTTCTGAGCATTGTAGTTCGCCCGTAGTGCACTTCAGATCAACTTATGGGGTACCTCCATACTCAGAAGAGATGGGGTTACAAATTTTGGGGGGTATTTTCTGCTATTAACCCTTGCAAAAATGTGAAATTTGGGGGGAAACACACATTTTAGTGAAAAAACAATTTTTTTTTTTACATATGCAAAAGTCATGAAACACCTGTGGGGTATTAAGGCTCACTTAATTCCTTGTTACGTTCCTCAAGGGGTCTAGTTTCCAAAATGGTATGCCATGTTTTTTTTTTTTTTGCTGTTTTGGCACCGTAGGGGCTTCCTAAATGCAACATGCCCCCCCAAAAAACATTTCAGAAAAACGTACTCTCCAAAATCCCCTTGTCGCTCCTTCGCTTCTGAGCCCTCTACTGCGCCTGCCGAACAATTTACATAGACATATTAGGTATGTGCTTACTCGAAAGAAATTGGGCTACAAATTCAAGTATAAATTTTATCCTTTTACCCCTTGTAAAAATTCAAAAATTGGGTCTACAAGAACATGCAAGTGTAAAAAATGAAGATTTTGAATTTTGTCCTTCACTTTGCTGCTTTTCCTGTGAAACACCTAAAGGGTTAAAACACTTACTGAATGTCATTTTGAATACTTTGGGGGGGGTGTAGTTTTTATAATGGGGTCATTTATGGGGTATTTCTAATATGAAGACCCTTCAAATCCACTTCAAACCTGAACTGGTCCATGAAAAATAGCGAGTTTGAAAATTTTGTGAAAAATTGTAAAATTGCTGCTGAACTTTGAAGCCCTCTGGTGTCTTCCAAAAGTAAAAACACGTCAATTTTATGATGCAATCATAAAGTAGACATATTGTATATGTGAATTAAAAAAAAGGTATTTTGAATATCCATTTTCCTTACAAGCAGAGAGCTTCAAAGTTAGAAAAATGCAAAATTTTCAATTTTTTTCATCAAATTTGGCGATTTTTCACCAAGAAAGGATGCAAGTTATCACAAAAATTTACCACTATGTTAAAGTAGAATATGTCACGAACAAACTATCTCGGAATCAGATTGATAAGTAAAAGCATTCCAGAGTTATTAATGTTTAAAGTGACAGTGGTCAGATGTGCAAAAAAGGGCTGCGTCCTAGAGGTGAAAATGGGCTGTGTCCTTAAGGGGTTAACAAAGATAAAATAAAAATATACATATAATGTTGTTAACTACATTATATAAAATATTTTTGCAAATGACAGATACACTTTAACAGTTATTGAAAACACAAAAGGATAGAATGAAGGATCAGAAGTAGTATCAAGAAACTATATTAAGGTGTGCAATCCAAGCTCCCTAAACTATTTCATAAACTAAAAAAAAAAAAGACTTAAAGAGTATCTATCAGTAAATTAAATTTGCCTATTCCCCCTCTCCATCTGTCCCTGACACTAACTACATCTATCCCTGTCTTTATTTTTCCCCAAATCCCCATAAAAATACCTTTTTCTGAAGAGCTGCAGGAGCTCAGAGTTGAGCTCTCTGGAGAGGGCAGGAAGTGGGCGGCCCCGGCAGGCGCGACGTCATCTGAAGCGTGGTCGGGGCTCGCTTCAGCCCAGCTTCCTGTATGCTGCGTGTGCCCATCTCCTCTCTCCTCTCTCTCCTGAGACTGCAGCTCACGTGCTGCAATGAATGAGGAGAGGGAGATGCCGGGGATATTTAAATTTTGCACGCCGCACGAGCGCTGTGAACGCGCATTCTGGACCACGCTGTGCCTCGCTTCCCGGCCAGCACTGGTCCGAACGTGCTAAATGTCAGGGGGTAAAAGTAATCCTGAGCCATATAGGGTGATACCTAGTGGCCAGGTTTTCAAATGTAAAAAAAACACATTTTACATGATTTTTTTTTTAATTAAATATATTAGAAACATTTTTATTTTTAAATAATCTATTTAATATTTTTTTTTTATGAGAGTACCAATTTAACCTTTTACCTACATTTTCCTGCATGCCAAGCATTTTTATTTTATCTACCAGCTTTTATGATTCACAATATCAAATGCATTGGGAATCTCAAGATATATATTACATAAAAAAAAATCATTCAGGTCCAAGTTCTGTCTTACAAATGGAAATAGAAACACAACTTTAAAGAGGTATTCCAGGAATTTTTTTTATTTGACTATGCTACAGGGGCTGTAAATTTAGTGTAGTTCATAATATAGTGTCTGTACCTGTGTGTGACAGTTTTCTCCCAATTCTTCTGTGATTTCCACCCCACTATTTATTTTTATCAGCATACAAAATTACTGTTGTCTCAGATTTTTCCCAGCTTCCAATGCGGCCGAGACCTGACTCACTAGTCAGCTGATGACAGGGAGCCTGTCTGCTTCAATGGGTGGAGGGATCAATCTGCAACTAATGCAACAGCTGTAGGCACCCTGATTGAAAACCACAGGTCTTTTGTTTCAATAGTGGGGTGGCTGATGAGAGAGAGAGAGGAAAATGGCATTGTGGGATTTGTAGTAAAAAAAACATAAGTCAAACAGGAAATACAAGTTCACAAAAAGCTAGCCACAGTGTTATGGTAATCTCATGGCATAACCATTTAGTATCAAGACAAGTGCAGATCCTTCCTAAGCATGTCCATTACTGTCTGCCAGGTACGTACTAAAATCACCTTATGGTGGATAACCCCTTTAAGTTCACATCTGAGCTGTACTCCATCCTGTTTGATGTCTGTTTAGCTTTTATTTTGCATCTAACAGACCCAGAACGGATCGGAGCACAACAGACACCGCCTGGTTCTGCTGACTTTAAATGGGGTCCGTCGGGTTTCCGTCAGAGAAAAAATGACTGCTTGCTTGCATTTTTTTCTCCGCTAAAGTCCCATAATTTAGACAGACTCAACGATGGAGCTCCTAGCAAAGGAGCAAAATGGTGACGTAAACTTGGCCAATTTATTTTCTTTCTAGCGTGGATGGTAACCAAGATGACCACTAGATGGTGCTCCTCACCTGGTATGATTTATTTTTTCAAGCCCTATGAGCAAAAAAAATAAAAATAAAACTCTAGATTATGTAATTGCATTTTATTTTTAGCCATCATTAAAATGAAGTTGTATTCACACTATAAAATACAAGAGTTCACATAGAACTATGCAACATATAACTGTTATATTCTCCAAACTTTATATTCAACAAATGTCGTCCATTTGTGAGGTTGCAGCTAGTGTTACAGATGTAGTACAGATGTTTTCCAGATGTTTGGCATTCCCTCTGTCAGTTTTCTGAGATATTCACAGACATTGAGTGGCTTGTAAGGGCATTACGCCTGACCTTACAGCGAGGATCATCCCACAAGTGCTTAGTAGGTATCAGATCTTGAATTTCTGTGGGCCAGTCCTTCAAAAATGCTACTATGGCTCCGTATTACTTCACCAAATGTTGTGCATAGCTCAGAAGTGTGTTTTTAGATCACTGTTCTGTTCTGGGATGAAATTTACACCGCTTTTGTGCTACAGATGGCATTACAAAGAAATGAGTGGTGACCTTTCTGACCCTTTATTTAATAACAAATCTTCCACCTGTAGAGCCTTAATCTTTGGATAGATTCCAGAGACCCCCCCCCCCCATCCTCTATCAGGAATTAATGGCATGTCTTGTTGATATGCCATAAATGTTGAGATAGAAATACCCTTTTAATGCCCTTGGGTCCTACTTTTGTCCTGTTCCTGTCAACCCTGGTATCTGAATCATTGAAGTTGACTGGGAAATACTGACCTCCGTCAACTAAGGAAGGGTCCCAGGGCTTTCTAGTATTACTGACCTTAGGTTACAAAAAAAAGGAAAAGTCAAAGGCCAATACATTTAAAAAGTGATAAACCTAAAAAGTATCAATAAGCATAATGAGCTTTATTTATAACAGTTTATTTATAACAGTCCAAACATTACACATTAGGTTTCCACACATTTGTATTGACCATACCTCGCAAGTGTCCCTCTGTTGGAGGGATAGTCCCTCTGTTGTGCTCCTGAAATGTCCCTCTTTTTCACCTAGGAAATAGAGTTGCATTATTAAATTTATTACATTACTTCATAAGGTATCTGTCTGGCTCCTAGTTGTATATTAGACCCCAGCTATGACTAAGAACTGCATGTTTAAAACGCATCAGTTGGGATCAAGTAGCTATATTTTAATATTTGGACCTTTACCTTGAGAGCTGGCTTACTTGGAAACACAAGTCACTTAAATGGGCACTCCACCCCTAGACATCTTATCCCCTCTCCAAAGGATAGGGGAAAAGATGTCTGATTGCGGGGTTCCACCGCTGGGATCTCAGCTGCGGCACCCCTGACATCGAGCGAACTTTGCTCCGTGCCGGATGACTGGCAATGCTGGGCAGAGGCTTGTGACGTCACGGTCACGCCCTGCTCTTGATGTCACGGCCATGCCCCCTCAATGCAAGTCTATGGGAGGGGGTGTGATGGAATTATTAACCACAATGCAACGTGTTTCGCTGCGCATACGCAGCTTCATCATGCATGGCAGGTAGGGGAAACACCAAAGGTTATATACCCTAGAAGTGTTAACCCTTCACAGGCATAATTCAATTCTCAAACATAGAAATTACATACAAATAACTGTGAACATTCATACCACAGCACAATATCAATCAATAAGGTGTAAAGGGAATTATTATATGTGGGTAGTTTTTAGATAAAAAAAAATGAAAAATTTCTATATAAAGTGTATAAAATGCATTAAAATGTCAGATGGGTATTCACATTAGTAATCATTGTGTATAGATAATTCATAAAAAAATGGTATGGATGTTCAACTTACAATTATGCATAGTTACATTGCACCGAAGTGAATTTATAAAAAAAATAAAACTAAACAGCATATATAATCTGTAACCATAATGTATAGTAATAATAAAAAAAATATATAATAATAAAATGAATTCCTGCAGGTATCTTGAAATTATGTATTTTAAAGTATGCTATATAACCCAATAAAAATAAAATATAAAATAAGCTAGCAAACATTTTCAATTGTCTCATTGAGGCCATATAGAACTAAAGTAAAAAGTTTATGAATCCGAAAAGACTCACGATTTATCAGACGTTGGTACCTGTTCGGAGTGTCAGCAGGGATTGATTCTAAAATCGTGAGGCTTAAAGAATCCAACGAATTCTGATGGGAAATTGCAACGTGTCTTGAAACACTGTGCATCATGAAGCTGTGTTTTAATATTCCAACGGAGTTTATTCAAACGGGACCGCACTGTTTGTACAGTGCGGCCTACTTACTGAAGAGTACTGAAGGGCCACATATCGATTTAGCTTGTACAACACACCCAGCCGTCTCTTTGAGTCTACCTGGGTCTATTAAGTTTTGAAGATTGTTTGAGCGTCTGAATCTAATATCTGGAGTCTGAGGTACCAATTTTTTCAGAATGGGATCATTTAGAATAATAGGCCAATTTTTACAAAGTATTTTTCTAATGTTGGTTGCTTCATTATTATAATTAGTTATAAAATGTAATTTAAATGTATGGTTGTATACATCTGAAGTATTCTTTTTCTGTTGTTGTTGTTTCTTTGAAATGATCAGATTGTTTTTGATTTTTTACTTTCTTGTATGCATCAGATAGAAGACGTTTGGGATATCCCTTTTCCAGAAAGTGTCCCCTGAGGACAGCAGCCTGCGCATCAAAATCCTCATCTAAGGTGCAGTTTTTCCGGATGTGCAGATATTGTCCATAGGGGATGCCCCTCAACCAACTTGGATAGTGTGCACTATCGTAACTCAAAAAACTTTTGACATCCACTTTTTTAAAGTGAGTTTTGTTCACTATCTGTCTTATCTGGGATTTAGAGATTTCCAAATCTAAAAATTGTATGAAATTAGTGGAAAAATGCATAGTGAATTTGATCCCCCATGAATTCTGATTCAATTCGCCAACGAAATCCTCTGCCTGTGATTGTGTACCACACCAAATAAAGAAAAGATAGTCTATGAAGCGACGAAAAAAACAAACTAAACCTTTAAAAGCCAGGGGCTGTGTCAAAACTAGGGAATCAAAATGCCCCAGGAATAAATTTGCATAACTAGGGGCGAATCGAGTCCTCATGACACAGCCCCTGGCCTGCTTATATATATGGCCTCATTATTTTATTATGATCCAAAATAAAAATAATAAAATCCCACAAAAAAAGTGCTTGATTATTACTAAGAGTAGGGTCATTCATATAAAAATCATGGATAGCGGCATTTCCCAAGTCAGTACTAATATCAGAATAGAGGGAGCACACGTCTAGTGTCAAAAATGAAAAAACAGGGGGTAAAGTAATATTATTAATTTCCTGAATAAGTTGTGTAGAATCCCTTAACCCCTTAAGGACCCAGCCATTTTACACCTTAGGACCCGGCCATTTTTTGCACATCTGACCACTGTCACTTTAAACATTAATAACTCTGGAATGCTTTTAGTTATCATTCTGATTCCGAGATTGTTTTTTCGTGACATATTCTACTTTAACTTAGTGGTAACATTTTTTGGTAACTTGCATCCTTTCTTGGTGAAAAATCCCAAAATTTAATGAAAAATTTGAAAATTTAGCATTTTTCTAACTTTGAAGCTCTCTGCTTGTAATGAAAATGGATATTCCAAATATTATTTTATTTTATTCACATATACAATATGTCTACTTTATATTTGCATCATAAAATTGACGAGTTTTTACTTTTGGAAGACATCAGAGGGCTTCAAAGTTCAGCAGCAATTTTCCAATTTTTCTCAAAATTTCCAAAATCACTATTTTTCAGGGACCAGTTCAGGTTTGAAGTGGATTTGAAGGGTCTTCATCTTAGAAATACCCCACAAATGACCCCATTATAAAAACTGCACCCCCCAAAATATTCAAAATGACATTCAGACAGCATTTTAACCCTTTAGGTGTTTCACAGGAATAGCAGCAAAGTGAAGGAGAAAATTCACAATTTCCATTTTTTACACTCGCATGTTCTTGTAGACCCAATTTTTGAATTTTTACAATGGGTAAAAGGAGAAAATGTATACTTCTATTTGTAGCCCAACTTCTCTCGACTAAGCACATACCTCATATGTCTATGTAAAGTGTTCGGCGGGCGCAGTAGAGGGCTCAGAAAGGAAGGAGCGACAAGGGGATTTTGAAGCGTACGTTTTTCTGAAATGGTTTTTGGGGGGCATGTTGCATTTAGGAAGCCCCTATGGTGCCAAAACAGCAAAAAAAAAACACATGGCATACCATTTTGGAAACTAGACCCCTTGAGGAACGTAACAAGGAATAAAGTGAGCCTTAATACCCCACAGGTGTTTCACGACTTTTGCATATGTAAAAAATTTCAAAAAAAATTTCACTAAAATGTGTGCTTCCCCCAAATTTCACATTTTTGCAAGGGTTAATAGCAGAAAATAGCCCCCAAAATTTGTAACCCCATCTCTTCTGAGTATGGAGGTACCCCATAAGTTGACATGAAGTGCACTATGGGCGAACTACAATGCTCAGAAGAGAAGGAGTCATATTTGGCTTTTTGAGAGCAAATTTTGCTCGTGGGCATGTCGCATTTAGGAAGCCCCTATGGTGCCAGGACAGCAAAATAACACCCACATGGCATACCATTTTGGAAACTAGACCCCTTGAGGAACGTAACAAGGGGTACAGTGAGCATTTACCCCCCACTGGTGTCTGTCAGATCTTTGGAACAGTGGGCTGTACAAAATTTTTAATTTGCGCAGCCCACTGTTCCAAAGATCTGTCAGACACCAGTGGGGTGTAAATTCTCACTGCACCCCTCATTACATTCCGTGAGGGGTGTAGTTTCCGAAATGGGGTCACATGTGGGTTTTTTTTTTGCGTTTGTCAAAACCGCTGTAACAATCAGCCACCCCTGTGCAAATCACCTCAAATGTACAGGTGCACTCTCCCTTCTGAGCCTTGTTGTGCGCCCCCAGAGCACTTTGCGCCCACATATGGGGTATCTCCGTAGTCGGGAGAAGTTGCATTACAAATTTTGGGGGGCTTTTTTCCCTTTTACCTCTTGTCAAAATGAAAAGTATAGGACAACACGAGCATGTTTGTGTAAAAAATTTATTTTTTTACACTAACATGCTGGTGTACACCACAATTTCACCTTTTCATAAGGGGTGAAAGGAGAAAATGCCCCCCAAAATTTGTAAGGCAATTTCTCCCGAGTACGGCGATACCCCATATGTGACCCTAAACTGTTGCCTTGAAATACGACAGGGCTCCAAAGTGAGAGCGCCATGCGCATTTGAGGCCTGAATTAGGGATTTGCATTGGGGTGGACATAGGGGTATTCTACGCCAGTGATTCCCAAACAGGGTGCCTCCAGCTGTTGCAAAACTCCCAGCATGCTTGGACAGTCAACGGCTGTCCGGCAATACTGGGAGTTGTTGTTTTGCAACAGCTGGAGGCTCCATTTTGAAAACAGTGGCGTACCAGATGTTTTTCATTTTTATTGGGGAGGGGAGGGGGGCTGTGTAGGGGTATGTGTATATGTAGTGTTTTTTACTTTTTATTTTATTTTGTGTTAGTGTAGTGTAGTGTTTTTAGGGTACAGTCACACGGGCGGGGGGGTTACAGCGATTTTCCCGCTGCGAGTTTGAGCTGCCGCGCAAAATTAGCTGCATCGCAAACTGCAGCCTGATACTCACTGTAAGCCCCCTGCCCATGTGAATGTACCCTGTACATTCACAAGGGGGGGACTTCCAGCTGTTGCAAAACTACAACTCCCAGCATGCACAGTCTATCAGTGCATGCTGGTAGTTATAGTTTTGCAACAGCTGGAGGCACACGGGTTGGGAAACACTGAGTTAGGAAACAGACAATGTTTCCCAACCAGTGTGCCTCCTGTTGTTGCAAAACCACAACTCCCAAACATTCTCAGGCATGCTGGGAGTAGTAGTTCGGCAACATCTTTAGAGCCAGATGTTGCCGAACTACAACTCCCAGCATGCTTGGAGTTGTAGTTTGCAACATCTGGAGGACTACAGTTTGCTGACCACTAATACAGTGGTTCCCAATCTGTGCCCTTCCAGATGTTGCAAAACTACAACTCCCAGTATGCCAAAACTGTCCAGGCATGCTGGGAGTTGTAGTTCTGCAACATCTGAAGGGCCAGATGTTACAGAACTACAACTCCCAGCATGCCTGGACAGTAAGGGCATGCTGAGAATGTGTAGTTTTGCAACATCTGGAAGGGCACAGTGGTCTCCAAACTGTGGACCTCCAGATGTTGCAAAACTGCAACTCCCAGCATGCCCAGACGCCAAGGGCTGTCTGGGCATGCTGGGAGTTGTAGTATATAAGGTCCCAATACAGCAATGCATGTCGCTTTATGGCGACGTGCATTGCTGTAAAGGGCCCGACCGCGGCTGAAGATCTACTCACCTGTCGCCGCCGCCGCCATCTTCCTCGCCGGGATCCGGGTCTTCAGGGACGAGGTAAGTACCGGGGCCGGTCCCCAGCACTTCCCCGTCCCCCGCCGCGTCGTCCGGTCTTTCTCCCGTCCTCTCCGGACTTTCAGGGGCCTGGCAGGACGGGAGGAAGTAACCGCCCCACCTCCTGCGATTGGTCGGTTAACTAACCGACAGATCGCAGGGAATAGGAGGAGGTGGCAGGCTTGCCACCTCGCTCCTAGTCTTCAGCATGGTCCTGGCTGTCTGTGACAGCCGGGATCATGCAAAATTACCGGGCGGTCGGGTCCCAGAGACCCGATCAGCCCGGTATCGCCGCAGATCGCAAGGGCGATTTCCCTTGCGATTTGCGGCGATCGCCGACATGGGGGGCATACATGGCCCCCCTCGGCATTTGCCCTGGATCCCTGCTGAAGGATTTCAGCAGGGATCCGCTTCCGATCTCCGCCGGGTGAGCGGCGGAGACCAGGAAAAGACATGACGTATGCATACGTCATGGGTCCTTAAGACCCAGGGTGTGAAGACGTATGCATACGTCATGGGTCCTGAAGAGGTTAAAGGGGTACTCCAGTGGAAAATATTTTTTTTTCTTTTTTAAATCAACTGGTGCAGGAAAGTTAAACATATTTGTAAATTACTTCTATTAAAAAAATCTTAATCCTTCCAGTACTTATTAGCTGCTGAATGCTACAGAGGAAATTCCTTGACCTCACGACCACAGTGCTCTCTGCTGACATCTCTGTTCATTTTAGCAACCGTGCATAGCAGATGTATGCTAAGGGCAGCATGGTGGCTTAGTTGTTAGGACAAAAATAAATAAAGACTTATTATTATTATAATAACGTCAGCAGAGAGCAGTGTGTTCGTGATGTCATCAGAGAGCATTCCAAAAAGAAAAGAATTTCCTCTGTAGTATTCAGCAGCTAATAAATACAGGAAGGATTACGATTTTTTAATAGAAGTGATTTACAAATATGTTTAACTTTCTGGCACCAGTTTATTTAAAAAAGAAAAAAAAAATTTTTTCCACCGGAGTACCCCTTTAAATATGATGGAAATGTTATTACATATGGTTGTAAAAAAAAAAAAAGATCAATAAAATGGGAAAGGTTGGCTGTCATAGATCCCACCCCCGAAATGATAGGGCAACAGGAGGTTTTATTGGGTCTTTGTGTAGTTTAGGCAAATAATAAAAATGGGGTTAAAGAACAATTTTACATTTTAAATTATTTTTTAAAATTATTCTTTACCCCATTTTTATCACGATTTTAGAATCAATCCCTGCTGACACTCTGAACATATACCAACGTCTGATAAATCGTGAGTCTTTTTGGATTCACAAACTTTTTACTTTAGTTCCATATGGCCTCAATGAGACAATTGAAAATGTTTGCTAGCTTATTTTATATATATTTTTTTATTGGGTTTTATAGCATACTTCAAAATACATAATTTCAAGATACCTGCAGGAATGTTTTATTATTATATATATTTTTTATTATTACTATACATTATGGTTACAGATTATATATGCTGTTTAGGTTTTTTTTATAAAGTCACTTTGGTGCAATGTAATTATGCATAATTGTAAGTTGAACATCCATACCATTTTTTTTTAATGAATTATCTATACATAATGATTACTAATGTGAATACCCATCTGCGGTTTAATGCGTTTTATACGCTTTATATAGAAATTTTTCCACATTTTTAATCTAAAAACTACCCACATATAATAATTCCCTTTACACCTTATTGATTGATATTGTGCTGTGGTATGAATGTTCACAGTTATCTATATGTAACTTCTATGTTTGAGAATTGAATTATGCCTGTGAAGGGTTAACATTTCTAGGGTATATAACCTTGGGTGTTTCCCCTACCATGCCTGATAAAGCTGCACATGCGCAGCGAAACGCGTTGCAGTGTTGTTAATAAACCAGTCAGTGGAATACTCCTTGTCCCGCGGTCTTGTCTCCTGATCAGTGCAGTGAATCCTGAACCATTGAAGTCTTGCTCTATCCGGTTACTTTCTTAGGTCAAGACAGGATGTCAGTTTCTTCTGGCTTTTTCACTTCCTGTGAACTACAAGATTACACCGTAACCTATTAGACCCCTTCTGGCAACTCAGATCCCTCCACTCCCAGCAGTGCCCAGCTTGTTCGGCTGTATGTCCCTTCCGTGTGTAAACTACTACTAAAGATCTTATACCTACCCTTAGAGACCAGGGCTGGCATTTATCATTGTGTTTTACCCTTTTTTTTTACCATTTGTATTTGGTGCTATTTTTGCACAAGTGTCCTTTTTTGTGCCTTTTTAGCGCCTTTTGGTTTACACATTTCTGCTGATTTTGAGATGCCATCCACTGATTTTGGCAATACTCATGATATGGACGGGTTTTATGAACTGCGCCTTTTTGTGAAAAGGCACAAAAAAGGTGCAAGACCAACAAAAAGGCGCAAAACTGCCAAAAACCTACACCAGCCCAGACTAAGCTTAGCTTTTTGGCTTTTTGGTGTATGTGAAGAGTGTAATTTCAGAAAATGTGACCTGCACAAAATGTATCAAATGCTCTGTAACCATTTAAAAAAATTGGTTCTCCTACACATCACCAGCACACACAAAAAAAAGAGGTGTAAAAAAATGCTTCACTTACACCTACAATGATGAGTGCCTCCCTCAGTTAGTGAGCCCATACAATTATCTATTATGAGAGTTATAACATTCCCCAATTACACTGCCTGTCTCTTTCTGTTGTGTGCACATTTTTTAGTGTTTCCTGTGTCCTATTGTTTGACCCTGTTATTCTTAGTATAAGGCTATGTTCACACGCCAGAATTTCTGCATGGAATTCTGCAAAGATTTTCACATGAAAATTCTTCATGAATTTATAGCCAATACGCTTTCCCATTCATACATCAGAATTTCTGCTGCAGGAATTCCATTGAAGTGAATGGGCAATTAACCCCTTAAGGACCCGGGGTTTTTCCGTTTTTGCACTTTCGTTTTTTCCTCTTTACCTTTAAAAAAATGATATCCCTTTAAATTTTGCAGCTAAAAATCCATATGATGGCTTATTTTTTGCGCCACCAATTCTACTTTGTAATGACATCAGTCATTGTACCCAAAAATCTACGGTAAAATGGAAAAAAAAAATCATTGTGCGTCAAAATTGAGGAAAAGACGCCATTTTGTAAGTTTTTGGGGCTTCCGTTTCTACACAGTAAATTTTTTGGTAAAAAATTACACATTCCCTTTATTCTGTAGGTCCATACAATTAAAATGATACCCTACTTATGTAGGTTTGATTTTGTCTTACTTCTGAAAAAAATCATAACTACATGCAGGAAAATTTATACGTTTAAAATTGTCATCTTCTGACCCCTATAACTTTTAAATTTTTCCACATATGGGATGGTATGAAGGCTCATTTTTTGTGCCGTGATCTGATATTTATAGCGGTGCCATTTTTGTATTGATTGGTCTTACTTATCGGACTTTGTATTCATACGCAATTTTGGACTTTTGATTTTTTTTGCGTGTATGCCATTGACCATGCGGTTAAATTAATGATATATTTTTATAATTCAGACATTTCCGCACGCGGCGATACCACATGTGTTTAATTTAATATTAATTTACACTGCTTTTTTTGAAATGGGAAAAGGGGGGAGATTCAAACTTTAATTAGGGAAGGGGTTAAATGATCTTTAACTTTTTTATTTGAGTTTTTTTTTTTTTTTTTTTGCAATGTTATAGCTCCCATAGGGGGCTATAACACTGCACACACTGGTCTTTTACATTGATCAATGGTTTCTCATAGGAAACCATTGATCAATGATTCTGCCGCTTGATAGCTCATGCCTGGTTCTCAGGCATTGAGCAGTCATTCAGCAATCGGACACCAGGAGGCAGGTAAGGGGACCCACCTGGTGTCCTATAGTTGTTCGGGATGCTGCGATTTCACCTCGGCGATCCCGAACAGCCCCCTGAGCTAACCGGCATTAGTTTAGTTTCACTTTAGATGCGGCGATCAACTTTGAATGCCACGTCTAAAGGGTTGATCAGTGCCGTGCGCTATTAGCCACGGGTCCCGGCCATTGCTAGGTGCCGGGCCCGCCCCGCGGAGGCCTCGCGTTATAGAATGGGGGCGGACTCATGTTGTACCGGTGTGTCATGGGCCCTTAAGAGGTTAAAGGGGTTATCCAGGAAAAAACTTTTTTTTTATATTTCAATTTAAAAAAATCTTAATCCTTTCAGTACTTATGAGCTGCTGAAGTTGAGTTGTTATTTCTGTCTTAGTGCTCTCTGATGGCACCTGTCTCGGAAATGTCTAGAGTAGAAGCAAATCTCCATAGCAAACCTCTTATACTCTGTGCAGTTCCAGAGACAAGCAGAGATGTCAGCAGAGAGCACTGTTGCCAAACAGAAAAGAACAACTCAACTTTAGCAGCTGATAATTATTGGAAGGATTAAGATTTTTTAATAGTAGTAATTAGGGATCGACCGATTATCGGTATGGACGATATTATCGGCCGATAATCCTTATTTTGGGCATTATCGGTATCGGCAATTACCTTGCTGATAAGCCGATAATGCCCCGCCCCCACTGCACCGTGACTGCCCTCCCGACCCGCCACACCGCGTTGCACCGCCCCCATTGCCTCCCCCCATCCCCGGTTTTATAATTACCTGTTCCCGGAGCCCACGCTACTTCTTGCTCCTGCTGCGTCCTGTGTTACGCTGTTCGCAATGACAAGTGACGTGACGTGCGCGACGTGACGTCACCATCAGTGCGCACAGTGACAGTTCAGGAGGACGCCACCGAAGCCAGATGTGGAGTGGACCCCGGGAACAGGTAATTATAAAACCGGGGATGGGGGAGGCAATGGGGCCGGTGCGGTGCGGGGGGTCGGTCGCGGTGCAGTGGGTCGGGGGTGCAGCGGCGGTCGCGGTGCGGCACGGCGGTGGGGGGAGCGGTGGCGGTGATAGGTCTAAGGACCCCCGGACAGGCAGGGGGAGAGAAGTGGGTGGCGGCGGCGGCCCATGGCACCGCAAAAGCCACTGCAGTGCATTGATTTAAAGCGCCCGCTTTAAATTAATGATCTGCAGCGGTGTCGCGGGGCGATAAATAGCCGATAACTTATACCGGAATATCGGTATAAGTTATCGGCTATCGGCCCTAACCTCCACCGATTATTGGTATCGGCCCTAAAAAAAACTATATAGGTCGATCCCTAGTAGTAATTTACAAATCTGTTTTCTGGAGCCAGTTGATATGAAAAAAAAAGTATTTTTTCCTGCAATACCCCTTTAATTTCTGCAGAATTTACTGATGAATTTTCATGCAGAATTCTGTGCAGAAATTCTGCAGTGTGAACATAGCCTAAGAGCTGAAATTGTATCACATATAATCCTGTGTGAGTGTGATTTTAGGGGATACAAGGAGGTCAAGTACAGTGATGAGACCCCACTCCCCTGCAAGGCCAGAGACATCATGGGAAACTATATCGGAGGGGAAAGAATCAAGATGGCAGAAAACCCATGCATGCCACATCAACTAAAATAGATATACACCAGACATACACAAAAGCCTTCACATTATTCTTTAACCTCTCAAGGACAATGGACATAAATGTACATCCTGGTGCACTGGTACTTAACGCACCATGATGTGCATTAATGTCCTGTTCATAAAGCAAGCGCAGGAGCTGTAATCGCTTCATGCATGGCAGGTCCCTGCTGCTATCACCAGCTAGGGACCTGCCGGTAAAGGATGACATCAGCGATTGCGCTGATTAACCTCTCAGATGCTGTGATCAATACTGATCATGGCATTTTTGCCATTATCAGGGCTCTGGGGGGACTCTTTGTACCACCTGCAGCATAATCCTGGGGTTTAGATGAGTATTAATGGCAGCTGGAGGTCCCCTCCCCTGTCTCCTGGCGGCTCCGATGATCTCCTCCTTTGATCTGCCTTCTAGCAGACCAGAGAAGTCTATCGCTGGTATTAATGATCAGTGCTAAGCATATGCTTAACAGTGATCAGTAATAACAATCTAATGATTGCTATATATAGCCCTATGGGGACAAAGTTAAATACGAATGAGCCTCTACCCCCCCCCCTCCCCCCCATAAAAATTAAAATCACCCTCTTTTCCCGTTTTACAAAAAAAGTGTAACAAATTAATAAAATAAACATATTATTTGGTATTTTTCGGTTGCCCAAAACATTTTAGGCTATAATGAAAGGTGTTATTAAAAAGTACTGGTCATGCAAAACAACAAGCCCTTATGTGGGTCTGTGGATGGAAAAATAAAAGAGTTATGGTTCATAGAAAGCACAGATGAAAAAATGAAAATGCTAAATTGAAACTGTCTGTGTTCTTAGGGCAAAATGGGCTCTTTCCTTATGCGGCAATATTAAAATAAGTAAATAAAAAACATTCAGGAGTTTCTATAATCTGAACTAACATTCTATGTTAAAAATCTATGCTAACAGGGCCTGAGTAGAAATAAGCTGATATTTTTAAAAGGATACTCCGCTGGAAAACATTTTTCTTTAAATCGACTGGTGCCAGAAAGTTAAACAAATTTGTAAATTACTTCTATTAAAAAATCTTCATCCTTCCAGTATTTATCAGCTGCTGTTTGCTCCACAGGAAGTTTTCTTCTTTTTGGATTTCCTTTCTGTCTGACCACAGTGCTCTCTGCTGACTCCTCTGTCCATTTTAGGAACTATCCAGAGCAGGAACAAATCCCCATAGCAAACCTATCCTGCTCTGGACATGGACAGAGGTGTCAGCAGAGAGCACTGTGGTCAGGAAGAAAGGAAATTCAAAAAGAGAGGAACTTCCTGTGGATCATAACAGCAGCTGATAAGTACTGAAAGGATTAAGTGTTTAACTTTCTCGCACCAGTTGATTAAAAAAATGTTTTCCAGCGGAGTACCCCTTTAAGAGCAGGGTCTCAGAAGTGCAAAAGAGCTGGGATCCTTGTGAGCAGAGTTTGAGGCAAGAGGAATTGGGCTCTTATTAATAGGGCCTAGGCTGAGTGAGGTATCCATTTTGGTTTAAGGTGAGTTGGCAGTTAAGGCCTATATAAAGTAGATTCTGTGGATAGGGAATAGCTTTCTGAAACGAGATTATACCTTTAGTGTTCGTTTACATGAACAGGTTCTGCTTCATATTTTTGCAGCTGATTTTGCTACCCATTGAAGTTAATTGGTAGCAAAATCAGCTGCACAAAATATGCAGCAGATCCTGTACGTGTGAAGTACCCTAAGAGTAGGTTAACACATAGCGTATACGCTGCATATTTGATGCTGCAGGAAATCCATCGGGCAGCAAGAAATACGCAGCGTATTTTGCTACTGGCAGACACACAGGGCTTCTCTGCAGCAGCCCTGTGTGCACAATGAGGTTTGGAGACTGATCTGCGCATCACAGACACTTAAAGGGGTACTCTGTGCCTAGACATCTTATCCAAGGGAAAGGGGATAAGATGTCTGATCGCGGGGGTCTTACCACTGGGGACCCCTGGGATGTTGGCTGCAGCACCCTGCTGTCATTACTGCACAGAGCAAACTCTCTCTGTGCCTAATGATGGACAATACAGGCGCTGGAGCATCGTGACGCCACGGCTCGGCCCCTTTGTGATGTCACGGCCCGCCCCCTGAATACATGTCCATGTGAGGGGGTGTGGCGGCCATCACGCCCCCTCTCATAGACTTGCAATAAGGGGGCGGGCTGTGATGTCATGAGGGGACGGAGCCGTGACTTCACGATGCTCTGGCCCCAGTATCGCCCATCATTACGCACAGAGCGAGTTTGCTCTGGGCAGTAATGACATTAGGGGTGCTACAGCCGAGATCCTGGAGGTCCCTAGCGGCGGGACCCCTGCGATCAGACATCTTATCCCCTATCCTTTGGATAGGGGATTAGATGTCTAGGGGCGGAGTACCCCTTTAAGCGTGCTGGGCTTGCCTAAAAAATCACACACAGGGCTACAATGAAAAAGCCCTACGTGTCTGCCTGTAGCAAAATACTACAGCCGGATTTCCTTCAGCATAAAATATGCAGCGTATACGCTACGTGTGACCCTACCTTTAACATAAAGTTTTGCTCAGTTAAGTTCTAAACCGCTCAAGCAATAGTATTACCTTGTCTGTGTTAAAATGAAGTGCCAAAATTTAAAGGGGTTCTCCGGTGCTTAGACATCTTATCCCCTATCCAAAGGATAGGGGATAAGATGCCTGATCGCGGGAGTCCCGCTGCTGGGGACGCCGGGATCTTGCACGCGGCACCCTGTTTGTAATCAGTCCCTGGAGCGTGTTCGCTCCGGGTCTGATTAACGGCGACCACAGGGGCGACGGCGTGTGACTTCACGCCTCCACCCCTGTGTGACATCACGCTCCGCCCCTCAATGCAAGCCTACGGGAGGGGGCGTGATAGCTGTCTCGTCCCCTCCCATAGGCTTGCATTGAGGGGCGGAGCGTGAAGTCACACTAGGGTGGAGGCGTGACGTCACATGCCGTCGCCCCTGTGGTCACCGGTAACACGCTCCGGGGACTGATTACAAGCACGGTGCCACGTGCAAGATCACGGGGGTCCCCAGCGGCGGGACTCCCGCGATCAGGCATCTTATCCCCTATCCTTTGGATAGGGGATAAGATGTCTAAGCAGCGGAGAACCCCTTTAATGCCTCAACTGAGTGTTGTAACTATAACACGTATTGTGCCCAACATTGCCCTCAACCATCGCCCATTTCTTTGTGACTGTATGTGATAAGAACAAGTAGAGCTGAACAGTTTGAACCTAATTTTGGTCTGCGATTGTCTTCATTTAGAGGTTAGCCACTTAAGAAAGCCCACACTAGAAGCTTCAAGGTTCATCTCAGTGTTAACAAATTATACCAGACAGAACTGTAAAGCACAATGATTTGTATATAAACATAAAAAACCTGCTAACAGTTCTCTGATAAAATAAATGATCTATGTATTATCTTAATAGAGTATCATTTTGCATATTTGAAGGCCATAATTAATAGGAATTAATTGCATATTTAGAAGTCGTTCTTCAAAAACAACATCAAATGTAGTGGAAGGAGGGGAGGGGGATGTTGAAAGAATGTCTAGAGATGAAATGAATCACATGTTCATATAAAAAAATAAATCTTTAGAAAAGAAAATGGAGAGAGGTTTTGCAGGAAGACGTAATGATAAAAAGATGCCGCTTGCTGTTCTACTACACTTTTAACTGCATCTTTTCTGAAATAATGATTATCATTTCCACTTTCATCTTAAGTTTAATAGCATATGGCTTTTCCTGATTAACACCCCCTCCTGTTATTAATCAGTATCGTGCTATCATGCCTCTAATGTAGGCTGCAGTTGCCCTGCTGGTACACTAAGCTTTTATAGCATCTGAGCCTATGGATCTGTGCTGGAGGGGGAGAAGGCTTGGCTTCTGTGTGTACTAGTAATAGGGAGATTTTTCAGGTGCCCTCGGTGGGAACTTTATGCAGACTTTCAGAATTTAATATTTGTTCAAACTGAAACTTAAAAGACCCACCTGATTGTATAGAGAGTTCAAGTAATCCTTTGTGAAATGTCATTTCTCCATGGCTAATTAAAGGGGTTGTTTAGCTTATTAGAAAAGAAGAGCAGCAAATACTATAAAATAACAAAACAAAAAATAAATAAATAAAAATCAGTCCTCTGCTGATCATTGCACATATACTCCGGCGATTCCCTGCTGGTTTATGTTTACGAGCTTGTCAGCCTTGACATGCCGTGTCTGCACTTGACTACTGCTGCCAATCAGTGGTCTTAGTGCTTACATGCTGTACCAAGTAGCATCATCTAGCGGCATTGCTAGTACTATGGTACATGACCGCTAAGGCCACTAATTGGCATGTCCTAGTATGGCACGCCATTGCTGGCAACTTATAGCCTTACAGGGTAATGCAGGACCATCTGTGCTGGATTGGCAGTGGGTTAAAGAGGTGAATACTTTTAAGACAGTTTATGGCATTTATTGATCTTTTTATTTTTGTAACAGAAGTTGGAAAACCCCTTTAATAAGCCACTAAAAACATTATTTTAAGCATTATTAAAAGGATTGTGGCAACTTTGTACAAAATGGAGGGGTCTTTTAAGTTTCATTAAATTCATATTGAAAGTCTGCAAAAAGTTCATACCGAGAACATCCGAAAAATCTCCCTATTTATCGGGGCACACGAAATACAAATGTTTTCCACTGAAATAACCAGGCACAGGCTAAACACATGGAACACAGCCAACTGCTTCCGCCTCTGTTTACAGGGTATATATGCTTCTGTGGCAGCCCTGAAGAACAGCTGATTGGTGAGGGTGCCAAGTGTCACTAGGCCATCAACATGTTGTCATATTCGGGGTAGGGAACAGTGCATTCCTGATGCTCGGCCTTACCTACTTAAATGATCCACCCTTAATGGCAGCCGCCAACTGGGCGAAGGTCCCTACACTGAACTACGTGTAGGGGCATCAGAATAGTCAGACAAACCAGGTTGGAAACACATAGGCAGATAAATACAAATTCACAAACGAGAGACAGGACAGGCAATGGGTCAAACCTAGAGAGTGACATTGTCCAAAATCAGCAGGCAAAGGCAATATTAGGGAACAGGCAAAGATCAAGTCACAAGAAACAAGGAACTCAACTGATGGTAGGAACCTCTATCATATAAACCTTCTGTGTGTTTTCTCCTGTGCATGTATCTCACCACTGGGATGTGTGAACACTGGTGCCCGTTCTGATTGACCCGACACTCACATCTCCTCATTGGCCAGGCCAGTCACATGGGAGGATGATGATCGACACTGCAATGTGCAGGGCCATTGTCGATGACGAAGGATGCTGAAGCTGTAATAAAATGAGAACTGGTATATAAGTAGGGACTCTGTCTCCAAGGGCCCTTTAGCAGCCACCTGATGTGTCTGTATGATAGGTATGTGATATTTGTAATGTACTGAATATCTAACTTACCAAGTGTCAATAACAGGTGATATTGCTTTAATTCTTCCAAAAAATTGACTTATCGATGTTAACAATCTTGGATTTAAAATACTCATATCATTTAAGTGTTGTACAAAATGGGAATGGATAAGCTGTCTGCCCAGAAGTCTTCATCACAATGGTTTCATTAATTAGGGCTTCCATATGTTATATCTTGGCCCAGAACTGCCATTGTCTGTGCCAAAATGTTTTTTTTGTTTTAATATTACATAAGTATGCAGATGGCAGAAACTCTTGGGCTTTAGGCAATTCTTTAGCCATAAGCACCTGCTACCTAAATATTGTTCTTGGGGAACTTGCAGCTTTAACTAGAACTGTGAGGGAGACCTTCCAACTTTCTTTAAAAAATCTGACTTAGTTTTAAGTTTTCTCAATGATCACACAGTCAATAATGTGACTTGCAGATAACCATAAAAAAGACCTCTTAACCCTTGCATTAGTCTACATAGGTAGATGCCGTCTACACATTGTCTACTGTAGATGTAAACGGTTTATTTACTCTGAAGCTGCAGACTATAGACATTTTAACAGTCTTCTATTCTTAAGAAGTATGCACTAGGATTCCATCTGTATCTCCTTCTTTTGTATACTTTTTATTCTTTTGTATACTGTATTTCTGAAACAAAAAAAAAAAGAAAAATAGTCAGTACAAATACCTAATACACGGGTGCATGCTACTGTGGCAAATACAAAGTATACAAAAGGAAGGTTGCAGCAGTCAAAAAATGGAGGCTCTTAGTACACTTTTTAATCAAAACGTGTCACCCATCCACCACATGGAGGTGGCCTCACTTCAGATGGGACCCTAAATGGGGTGCTTAATCCACTCACCTTCTGCTGGGCATATGGCCTCTGACTGGGTGACATGCAGGATCCACTATCAATAAAAAAAAAAAAAAACTCCTGTGAACAGAGAGCGGTGCACGGCTAGAGAGAGTGTCACTCCCCCTAACTTGCATAGCAAAAAAAAAAAAAAAAATAGCTAGCACAACTACCTAAGACACAAAAACTTTTATTTTTTTGCTGTGCAAGTTAGGTGGAGTGGCACCCTCTCTAGCCGTGCACCCGGGGATGGACATATCGCCTGTGTAGCCGGTGCAGTGCCGTAGAATGAAATTTGCCATGGAATGAAATGCTCCGCCTCCATCACATCCTATTGGCTCACACTTGTCACGTGACATATTTAACCATCACGCATCGACGCGCACAGCAGTCTCAGTTTGGCTATCACAGGGAGAGGATCTCCTCTCCCTGTGATAGCTGAAGCTGCACGGAGCTCTCATGGCCTCTGTGGCCCAACTTTTACTGTTTTATTGTCACCCGCCAGCACGCTTGATCGACAGCACTATCGGGATGCCCGACTTTTACTGTTTTATTGTCACCCGCCAGCACGCTTGATCACCAGCACTATCGGGATGCCTACCCGATAGCGCTGTCAACCGCTTGCCTCCCTGCCCGCTGCTCTACTCCCCGTCCCCTGCTAACCCTCAGGGAACGGGGAGCATGTGCAGCGCTACGCAAATAGCGTAGGTAGGTAGATTAGTGTAGGAGGTTGTAATTTAGCATAGTTTAGGCACCACAACTCCCAGCATGGGAGTTGTAGTTTAGGACAACAACTTCCAGCATGCCCAGACAGCTAAAGGCTGCCCAGGCATGCTGGGAGTTGTAGTTTAGGACTACAACTCCCAGCATGCCCAGACAGCTTGAGGCTGCCCAGGCATGCTGGGAGTGTTAGTTTAGCTTAGATTAGACAGCAAAAGGACTACAACTCCCAGCATGCCCAGATAGCTTAAGGCTGCCCAGGCATGCTGGGAGTTGTAGTTTAGGACTACAACTCCCAGCATTCTCAGACAGCTTTAGCTGCCCGGGTATGCTGAGAGTTGTAGTGCAGTGAAGGGACCACAACTCCTAGCATGCTCAGACAGCTGAAAGCTGCCCGGGCATGCTGGGAGTTGTAGTGCAGTGAAGTCACCACAACTCCCAGCATGCCCAGACAGCTAAAGGCTGCCCAGGCATGCTGGGAGTTGTAGTTTTACACAGGTATAAAGTAGTTAGCGTAGTGTTAGCGCGATTTTAGCGTAGTTAGCGTTACGTTAGCTAAATTTTAGCGTAGCTTTAGTTTAGTGTTAGCGCAGTTTTACAGTTTTTAGCGTAGCATAGTGTTAGCGCAGTTGTAGCGTATTTAGCATAGCGTAGTGTTAGCGCAGTTGTAGCGTAGCTTAGTGCTAGCGTACTTTTAGCGTATTTATCGTAGTGTAGTGTTAGCGCACTTTAAGTGTAGTGTAGTGTTAGCGTATTTAGCGTAGCTTAGTGTTAGGGCAGTTTTAGTGTATTTAGCGCAGTGTAGTAATAGCGCAGTTTTAGCGTAGAGTAGCTTAGTGTTAACGCAGTTTTAGTGTATTTAGCGTAGAGTAGTGTAGTGTTAGCGCAGTTTTAGCGTATTTAGCGCAGCTTAGTTTTGTATTTAGTGTAGTGTAGTGTTAGCGCAGTTTTAATGTATTTACTGTAGTGTAGCATTAGCACAGTTTTAGCGTATTTAGCGTAGCGTATTGTTAGCGTAGTCTTAGAGTAGTGAGCGCAGCGTAGTCTTAGAGTAGTTAGCGCAGCATAGTGTTAGTCCAGTTCTAGCATAGTTGGCATAGTTGTACACGGGTGTAGTGTAGCTAACTTAGTTTTACAGGTAGATGAAGTGTAGTTTAGAGAGTTTAGCGTGGGGTGTAGCTTAGCTTAGTCATAAAGTGAAGGGGCTACAACTCCCAGCATGCCCAGAGAGCCAAAGGCCGTCCAGGCAGGATGCAAGTTGTAGTTTTGCAAAAGTAGCAGAGGCAGTTGCGCTCTGCTACTTTAATGCAGTATACGGCCACCTGTATAGATGGCTGGATACGGTGATCAGAAGGCCACTTACCCGCCTCCGTTCCTGCTCCGTCACTGGACTTGTAGCAATGCAGGAAGATGACGGAGCTGGAACGGGGGTGGTAAGTTAGGCTCTGCAGGTACTAACCCATGCGTGACGGTTAAATATGTCAGATGACAAGTGTGAGCCAATAGGATGTGATGGAGGCGGAGCATTTCATTCCATGGCAAATTTCATTCTTCGGCACTGCACCGGTTCAGCTGCACAGGGGCCCAGCGTGTGAGGGGGCAAGTGTAGTGCCGTAGAATGTATTTTGCTGTAGAATGTGTTAGGGTGACTCAGCACTTTTCAGTGCTTGAGCATCACAGCCCCATCACATCTCAAATGAGAGACACTTCCACCCCCCCCCTGCCATTGGTTACTGGGGGGGGGGGGGGGGGGGTTGTACGCGTTTCACGTGACATATATATTCATCTTCAAACACTGTTGACTGCAGTGGGACTTCGGCTACCACAGCAAGAGGATGTCTCTATAAAATATTTAAAACGTAAGAAGGGTGTACATTTGGTCCAAACTGTAGTATAAAGAAACCTGCAGAATCATAGCAGAGCATTGCAGCGTCGTCCATGCTGCAGTAATATAAGGAAGTGCTTTATATTACAAGGATATACATTTATTCCAAACTATAGTATTGAAGAACTTGGATGTGGGATCCACGATGTGTCGAACTTGCGAGTGCCCATCTTAGGGAAATGTTGGGTGCATATCTGATGGGCGTATTGTAGTATTGCAGCGCTGGAGACCTTGCTATAGGTGACCACGCTTCATTGGAGTAGGCAAGATGGGCGCATTCTACAGCGCTGGAGACCTTGCTATAGGTGACCACGCTTCACTGGAGTAGGCAAGATGGGTGCATTCTACAGCGCTGGAGACCTTGCTATAGGTGACCACGCTTCACTGGAGTAGGCAAGACGGGCGCATTCTACAGAGCTGGAGATCCTGCTTTGGAACATTTTGTAACAAAAGTATACAGTAACAAGATTCAGGTTACTGAAGCAATATAGAAAAAAGATACTTTATATCTGCTAGAAATATATAAACACATACATATAAATATATATATATATATATATATATATATATATATATACACACACACACACACACACACACAAATATATATGCATATACATATATACACGTAATTAAAAGATGTTTAAAGAATTGGAGTCCAGGAGTAGGAGAGACTAATTAGTTAAATGATTATATAATGGTCTCAACCATTTTGTTTAGTGGAGACTGTGCAGAGTTTAAACATCCAAAAGACTTCACGTTTTTCAGGAGTTCAAAGCGGTTAGAGTTGTTATCAGCAATATGGTCAATTGGAGTGACTCTAATGGGATCCATATTATCGGGATTCACTGTAGAACAATGTCTAGACAATCCATGGAGCAGGAATTTTTTCTTCATATTTTGTATATACTTATTAATTCTTCAATGTAATGGCTGGGTTGTTCTTCCTATATATTGGAGGTGCAGTCTATAAGGTAGATGACGTATGATGATTGGCAAGTCAATCTATGCTTAAAGGGGTACTCCGGTGCTTAGACATCTTATCCCCTATCCAAAAGCCTGCAGGAGGGGGCGTGACAGCTATCATGCCCCCTCCTGTAGGCTTGCATTGAGGGGCGGAGCATGACATCACACGGGGGCGTGACGTCACACGCCGCCAGCCATGTAGTCGCTGGTAATCAGTCCCGGAGCGAACACGCGGCGGGACTCCTGCGATCAGGCATCTTATCCCCTATCCTTTGGATAGTGAATAAGATGTCTACAGGGGTGTGGAAATTTTATAAAAAAACTACTTGTCCACGGGACTAAAATGGAGCAAAATCTACTTGTCCCTCATGACGATCCACTTGTCCGGCCAATTTTCGCTTTTACACTCGATTTCGATTTTTTCCTCCTCGCCCTATAATAGCCATAACTACCTACTATAATGATACCTTTTAATTTTTCAATAACATATTCTCCAAACCAGAATATATATATATATTTAGGGAAGTGAAATTGAAATAGTAAAAGATAATTTTGCAGATTTGGTGGTTTTTCTTTTCTGCGCCATTTACCTTGTGGTTGAGGTAACATGTTAGTTTTATACTTTAGGCGCCTGATTACGCAATACCAGATTTGTATCGTTTACGTCATGTTTTACTAATTCTGAACTTTTAAAAAAAAATTTAATTGCCATTTTTTAACCCCTGTATTTTTATTTTTTTCCGCATACCAAGCTGTAGGAGGGCTCATTTTTTGCGCCATAATCTGTTTTTTGTATCGGTACCATTTTGTTATTGATCTGACTTTTTAATCACTTTTTAACTTTTTTTTTCTGGGATATTATAAAAATTGCAAATCTGTGGTTTGGTATTTTTTTACATTTACCGTATGGGATACATAATGTTATATTTTATTAGATTGTACAATTACGCACGAAGAAATAACAAATATGTTTATTTTTATTATGTTTACATGTTTTTATATAGGAAAAGGGGGTGATTTGAACTTTTAACATGGAAGGGGTTAATGCAGCGGTCTTCAAACTGTGGCCCTCCAGATGTTGCAAAACTACAACTCCCAGCATGCCCGGACAGCCAACAGCTGTCCTGGCATGCTGGGAATTGTAGTTTTGTAACATCTGGAGGGCCACAGTTTGAAGACCACTGGGTTAATGTGTGTCTTTCAAACTTTTATACATTTTTTTACACTTTATTAGATTTATAGGAGGAATCATTAGATTCCTCATACAGATGAATAGAGTTCTATTGAACTCCATTGATCTGTGTGCTCTGTGATCCATTGATAGAGCCTGGTCCAGCCAGGATCTATCAATGACAGAGCGGGACAGCAGGAAGCAGAGGTAAGCCCTCCGGCTACCTCTATAGTGGATCTCCCCCCGCGATCGCGCTGCCCCCAGATATATATGACCCCTAGGGCTGGGTGGTATACCTGTTCATACCGAATAATGGTATGTTTTTTTATGTAAACGTGCATTTTCGCCACCCGCACATAAGGATAATAGGGGAGAGTGTCACAGTGGGGGAGTGAGCTGTGACACTCTGTGCAACCAGTATAAAGCTGTTTCTAGAAACCAGGGAGCCCCCAGCTGTTGCAAAACTACAACTCCATGCATGCCCAGACAGCCATTGGCTGTCCGAGCATGCTGGGAGTTGTAGTTTTGCAACAGCTGGAGGCACCCTGGTTGGGAAACACTGATCTCTACTATATACTACTATATAGTCCAACATGTTGCTGGGAGTTGTAGTTTTGCAACAGCTGGAGGCACCCTGCTTGGGAAACACTGTGCAGCCAGTATACCGCTGTTTCTCCAACAAGGAAGCCTCCAGCTGTTGCAAAACTACAACTCCCAACATGCCCAGACAGCCATTGGCTGTCTGAGCATGCTGGGAGTTGTAGTTTTGCAACAGCTGGAGCCCCACCTGATAAAGAGATAGGGGTTCCCAATTGGTGTACAGGCCCCCAGATATACATGATCACCCAGGTAGGGTTCCTATTTAAACAAGTATACCCCCTTACAAAAATATCTCTATGGACGTTTTACACTTACTGCTGCCTGTAAAGATCGCAGGACCTTGCTTTCGGGCCGGGGGATCCACGATGCGCGGGCTGGGGGATCCACGATGCGCGGGCCGGGGGATCCACGATGCGCACGTCAGGTGACGTCATCCCAGGCGCCGCACGGGACGTCAGCGTCACGCCGCTGCCTATGCGTCCCGGCGTCCTGCGCTTCCTATGACGTCACGGATAGTGTGCACCGCTTCAGGAAGGAGGCCGCAGGTACAATACAAACGCTGCGCACATTTTTCAAATTCTTCCGGCATTTAGAGCTGCTTGCCCGAAGCCGGGCTAAATGCCGGAATAATCTACCTGCCCAGCGCCCAAAACTGCATGTCCCGGGCGTCGGGCGATATAATTTCCACATCCCTGTGTCTAAGCACCGGAGTACACCTTTTAAGCTGGAATTTTTCATTTGTGGCATATGACCTAATTTCATTGGTTTTATTTTTAATTTCTTTGCAACATTTGCAACGTGTGGATGCACATTTGAAGCTTCCTAGTGGTAAGCTAGTTTTCTCCTAAGCTAGTGAGCTAGTTTTCTGCTAATCCATTATTACTGGAGGGGGTGCTCAAAACTATACCCCAAAATGACTTCTCTAGCTACTCATCATATAGACAAATATAGGTCTGCTTTGCAAATCAATAACACAGAACAACCTACAAGTGTAGTCTGTTGCAACAATAATGTTGCAACAGACTACACTTGTAATACAAAGACACACGTTGAAAATTACAATAAAATCTCCCTTAGCAGACACCTCCCAATACGGGACACCTCCCAATAGCGGACAATTTTTTATTCCTCAACAGAGTCCCATAAGACTATGTATTTGCACCCTCCGACTAGGTGACACTCCCAATAGCAGACCCGGACACACCCATTTGGGGACAAAACACTTCCAACAGGGGACAAAACTCTCCAAATAATGGACAAAACTGTCAGGATCCGGATATAGGTATGCAGCGAGGACACTGGTGGTGGATCCTCTGTGTCAGTGGGGTGATGACGTGGGCCGTACCAGGGGAACGGAGTCTAAGGGGTTACTGGTTTTCACCAGAGCCCGCCGCAAAGCGGGATGGACTTGCAGCGGCAGGTAACCCCCAGGTCGTTCCACCTGATAGCGACTCAATCCCAGCTGACGGCTGAGACAGGCGCGGTGCAAGGGACAAGGCCAGAGCAAGGTTGGACGTAGCAGAAGATCAGGGCAGGCAGCAAGGATTGTAGTCAGGGGCAACAGCACAGGGTCTGGAACACTGGCTTGGAACATACACAAAACGCTTTCACTGGCACTTAGGCAACAAGATCCGGCGATAACAGAAAGGGGAAGTGGGTTTTTATAAGGAGGGCACAGGTGTAGGTACTGATTGGGCCAGGCGCCAGCGCACGCGCCCTAGGGAGCGGGGCCACGCGCGCCGGGACTGAGCAGACGGAGGACGGGGCAGGTGAGGAGATTGGGATGCGAGCCGCGGGCTACGCGGGTCGCATCCCCGCCGGTGATACTAGTGCAGCGCTCCCGGTCAGCGGGTCTGACCGGGGCGCTGCACGGAGGTGAACGCCGCGAGCGCTCCGGGGAGGAGCAGGGAGCGCTCGGCGTAACAGTACCCCCCCTTGGGTCTCCCCCTCTTTTTGGAGCCTAGGAACCTGTGAATGAGCTCCTTGTCGAGGATATTATCCTCGGGTTCCCAAGACCTCTCTTCGGGGCCACAATTCTCCCAGTCTACGAGAATTTTTTTTTTACCTCTGACTACCTTGGAGGCGAGGATTTCCTTTACAATGAAGACATCAGAGGAGTCAGAGACAGGAGCAGGAGCGGTGACCTTGGGGGAAAAGCGGTTAAGAACGAGAGGTTTGAGAAGGGAAACATGAAAGGAGGTAGGGATATGAAGAGAAGGAGGAAGATGAAGTTTGTAGGAGACAGGATTGATTTGACTCTTGATTTTAAATGGTCCAAGGTAACGTGGGCCCAGCTTGTAGCTGGGAAAGCAAAAGCGGATATACTTGGCAGAGAGCCACACTTTGTCCCCAGGAGCGAAGACAGGAGGAGTTCTTCTCTTCTTATCAGCATGTCTCTTCATACGAGACAAGGCCAGTAGGAGCGACTTTTGAGTCTTCTTCCAGATAACAGAGAAGTCCCGGGTAACTTCATCTACAGCAGGCAGTCCAGAAGAAGTGGGAATGGGGAGGGGGGGGGGGGGCAGAGGGTGACGGCCGTACACCACAAAGAACGGGGATTTGGCAGAGGATTCCGAATTTTTGAAATTGTACAACAATTCAGCCCAGGGTAGAAGGTCGACCCAATCGTCTTGGCGGGAGGAGACAAAATGTTGCAAATAGTCACCAAGAATCTGGTTTACTCTCTCTACTTGTCCATTGGATTGGGGGTGATAGGAGGAGGAGAAATTTATTTTTTTAATTGGTTACAGAGAGCTCTCCAAAATTTCGACACAAATTGAATGCCTCTATCCGAGACAATATGCGTGGGAAGCCCATGAAGACGAAAAATATTCAGAAAAAATAGCTTCGCCAATTGTGGCGCAGAAGGAAGAGCTGGAAGTGGAACGAAGTGTGCAATCTTGGAGAAATGATCAACGACCACCCAGATGACGGTGTTGCCATGAGATACAGGCAGATCCGTAATAAAATCCATGGCAATTTGGGACCATGGCTGCTCGGGGACGGGTAAAGAAAGGAAGAGTCCAGCAGGCTTCTGGCGAGGGGTTTTATCCCGGGCGCAAACCGTACAGGCCCGAATGAAATCAGTGAAGTCACCCTCTAGCGTAGGCCACCAATACAAACGAGAAATAAGCTGGATGGACTTTTTAATGCCAGCATGGCCAGCAAGGTGAGAGGAATGTCCCCATTTGAGGATCTTGAGGCGCTGGCGTGGAGGAACAAAAGTCTTTCCAGGAGGAGTTTGTCCCAGAGAAGCTGGAGCAGAGGAGACCAGGCACTCAGGAGGTACGATATGCTGCAGAGGGGCTTCAGATTCGGTGGCATCAGAGGAACGTGAAAGGGCGTCAGCCCTGATGTTTTTGTCTGCAGGACGAAAGTGAATCTCGAAGTTAAAGCGGGCAAAAAACAACGACCATCTAGCCTGGCGAGGATTCAGACGCTGGGCAGACTGGAGGTACGAGAGATTCTTGTGGTCAGTGTAAATGACAATGGGGTGTTTGGAACCCTCCAATATATGCCTCCATTCTTCGAGTGCTAACTTGATGGCTAGAAGTTCACGATCTCCAATGGAGTAATTTTTTTCTGCCGGAGAGAAAGTTTTAGAAAAGAAACCACAATTAAAGTTACGTCCGGTAGAGTTTTTTGGGAGAAGTACGGCTCCGGCTCCGACTGCGGAGGCGTCCACTTCCAGCAAGAAAGGTTTCGATGGATCAGGTCTGGACAGCACTGGAGCAGAAGCGAAGGCAGTTGTGAGACGAATGAAGGCCTCATCTGCTTGAGGAGGCCATGACTTAGGGTTGGCATTCTTCCTGGTCAGGGCCACAATAGGGGCCACAATGGTGGAGAAATGGGGAATAAACTGTCGGTAGTAGTTGGCAAATCCCAGAAAGCGTTGGATGGCACGGAGTCCAGAAGGGCGTGGCCAATCTAAAACCGCTGACAGTTTGTCTGGGTCCATTTGAAGCCCTTGGCCAGAGACTAGGAAACCTAGGAAGGGAAGAGAATTGCATTCAAAGAGACATTTTTCCATTTTGGCATACTGGGGATTTTCACGAAGTCTCTGGAACACTAGACGGACATGACGACGGTATTCCTCCAGGCTAGAGGAGAAAATCAAGATGTCGTCCAGGTAAACCACAACACAGGTATATAATAAGTCTCGAAATATCTCATTAACGAAGTCCTGGAAGACTGCAGGAGCGTTGCAGAGTCCAAAGGACATAACTAGATATTCGAAATGTCCGTGTCTGGTATTGAATGCGGTCTTCCACTCATCACCTTTCCTGATGCAAATAAGATTATATGCGCCTCTTAAGTCCAATTTAGTGAAAATATTGGCACCACGAAGACGGTCAAAGAGTTCAGAGATCAAAGGCAGTGGATAGCGGTTTTTGATGGTGATTTTATTTAAACCCCGGTAGTCAATGCATGGCCGTAAAGAACCGTCTTTTTTAGAGACAAAGAAGAACCCCGCTCCAGCAGGGGATGAGGACTTCCGAATGAAACCTCTTTTTAGGTTCTCCTGGATATAGTCGGACATGGCTTGAGTCTCTGGGGCAGATAGAGGGTAGATCCTGCCCTGGGGTGGAGTGGTACCAGGAAGGAGGTCAATGGGCAGTTGTAAGGCCTATGAGGTGGTAAGATCTCTGCTTGTTTTTTTGCAGAAGACATCAGCAAAGTCCTGGTAGGCCTTGGGAAGACCCGGTAAAGGTGGGGCCACAGGGGTTTGACAAGTAGGGGCAGACGTGAGGCATCGTTTGAGGCAAGATGGACCCCAACTTTTGATCTCCCCGGTGGTCCAGTCAAGGGTAGGAGAATGACGTTGGAGCCATGGCAGACCGAGGAGGATTTCAGAGGTGTAGTTGGGCAGGGGTTCTATGCGGTAATGCACAGTGCAGTCCAATTTTTCTCCGTTGACAGAAGAAATGTAGAGCGGCTTGATGAGACTGGTCACTGGGATGCTGAACCTATTAACAAAAGAGGCCAAAATAAAATTTCCTGCAGAACCGGAGTCCAAGAAGGCCACAGCAGAGAAGGAGGAGTTAACAGAAGAAGAAATCCGCACAGACACAGTGAGACGTGGAGAAGCAGAATTCACACCTAGAGTCGTCCAACCTTTGTGAGGCAACAGAGTGCCTCTCTCCTGACGCGGAGGGCGGATAGGACAGTCTTTTAGGAAGTGTTCGGTACTAGCAAAGTACAGGCATAGATTCTCGTTATGGCGGCGAGTCCTCTCTTGTAGGGTCAGGCGGAACTGATCCACTTGCATAGCCTCCTCGGCAGAAGGCACAGGAACAGATTGCAGTGGACTTGAGAAGAGAGGAGCCGGGGAGAGAAATTGCCTGGTGTGAACAAGATCCTTTTCCTGTCGGAGCTCCTGGCGTCTTTCAGAGAAACGCATGTCGATGCGGGTGGCCAAATGGATAAGTTCAGACAGGTTAGCAGGAATTTCTCGTGCGGCCAGTACATCTTTGATGTTGCTGGATAAGCCATTCTTGAAGGTCGCGCAGAGGGCCTCATTGTTCCAGGATAGTTCTGAGGTGAGGGTACGAAACTGGATGACGTATTCGCCTACGGAAGAACTCCCTTGGACTAGGTTCAGCAAAGCAGTCTCGGCAGAGGAGGCCGGGGCTGGCTCCTCAAAGACACTACGAACTTCAGCGAAGAAGGACTGGATAGTAGCAGTAGCAGGATCATTGCGGTCCCAGAGCGGTGTGGCCCATGACAAGGCCTTTCCAGACAGGAGACTGACCACGAAAGCCACCTTAGACCATTCAGTTGGGAATTGGTCCGACATCATCTCTAAGTGTAGGGAACACTGGGATAGGAAACCACTGTTTAGAGTCCCCATTAAACTTGTCCGGTAGAGACAGGTGGAGGCTAGGAGCGGCCACTCGCTGCGGAGGAGGTGCAGGAGCTGGCGGTGGAGATGATTGCTGAAGCTGTGGCAGAAGTTGTTGCAGCATGACAGTCAGTTGGGTCAGCTGCTGTCCTTGTTGCACGATCTGTTGGGATTGCTGGGCGTCCACCGTGGTAAGGTCAGTGTTACGCCTAGCGCTCCGGGTCCCCGCTCCTCCCCGGAGCGCTCACGGCGCCTCTCTCCCTGCAGCGCCCCGGTCAGTCCCGCTGACCGGGAGCGCTGCACTGACATGGCCGTCGGGGATGCGATTCGCACAGCGGGACGCGCCCGCTCGCGAATCGCATCCCAAGTCACTTACCCGTCCCGGGCCCCTCCTGTCATGTGCTGGCGCGCGCGGCTCCGCTCTCTAGGGCGCGCGTGCGCCAGCTCTCTGAGACTTAAAGGGCCATGGATCCCGCTGAGGTGCTGCTGCCAAGTCTCGCTGACCTTACCACGGTGGTCGCTCAGCAATCGCAGCAAATTGCCCAACAAGGACAGCAGCTGTCGCAGTTGACCGCCACGTTACAGCAACTTCTGCCTCTGCTACAGCAGCAACCATCTCCTCCGCCAGCTCCTGCACCTCCTCCGCAGCGAGTGGCCGCTCCTAGCCTCCGCTTGTCCCTGCCGGACAAATTTGATGGGGACTCTAGACTCTGCCGTGGATTTTTGTCTCAGTGTTCCCTGCATATGGAGATGTTGTCGGACTTGTTTCCTACAGAACGGTCTAAGGTGGCGTTCGTAGTGAGCCTTCTTTCAGGAAAGGCCTTGTCTTGGGCCACACCGCTCTGGGACCGCAATGATCCTGCCACAGCCACAGTCCAGTCCTTCTTCGCTGAGGTCCGTAGTGTCTTCGAGGAGCCAGCCCGAGCTTCTTCTGCCGAGACTGCCCTGCTGAACCTGGTCCAGGGTAATTCTTCAGTGGGCGAGTACGCCATCCAATTTCGTACTCTTGCTTCCGAATTATCATGGAATAACGAGGCTCTCTGCGCGACCTTTAAAAAAGGCCTATCCAGTCGCATCAAGGATGTGCTGGCCGCACGAGAGATTCCTGCCAACCTGCAAGAACTTATCCATTTGGCCATCCGCATTGACATGCGTTTTTCTGAGAGACATCAAGAGCTCTGCCAGGAAAAAGACTTAGATCTCTGGGCACCTCTCCCACAGTATCCGCTGCAATCTACGCCTGGGCCTCCCGCCGAGGAGGCCATGCAAGTGGATCGGTCTCGCCTGACCCAGGAAGAGAGGAATCGCCGTAGGGAAGAAAATCTTTGTCTGTACTGTGCCAGTACCGAGCATTTCTTGGTGGATTGCCCTATTCGTCCTCCACGTCTGGGAAACGCACGCACACACCCAGCTCACGTGGGTGTGGCGTCTCTTGGTTCAAAATCTGCTTCTCCACGTCTCACGGTGCCCGTGCGGATTTCTTCTTCAGCCAACTCCTCCCTCTCAGCCGTGGCCTGCTTGGACTCTGGTGCCTCTGGGAATTTTATTTTGGAGTCTTTGGTGAATAAATTCTGCATCCCGGTGACCCGTCTCGTCAAGCCGCTCTACATTTCCGCGGTCAACGGAGTCAGATTGGATTGCACCGTGCGTTACCGCACAAAACCCCTCTTAATGTGCATTGGACCCCACCACGAAAGGATTGAGCTCTTCGTCCTTCCCAACTGTACCTCTGAGGTCCTCCTCGGTCTGCCATGGCTCCGGCTTCATTCTCCCACCCTTGACTGGACCACCGGGGAGATCAAGAACTGGGACTCTGCTTGCCACAAGAGATGCCTCTCCCTCCCTCCCAGTCCCGTCAGGCAAGCCTCAGTGCCTCCTCATGGCCCCCGTCCTTGTGTCACCCTGCCCCGTGCCAAGCTTCACCCTCTGCCCTCCCTCCCCATTCCCACTCCTGCTGTACTGCCTGCCTTTGAGGAAACCCTCCATTCACTCCCGGTGTCCTCGTCCCAGGTAAAGCAGTTGTCGGACAAAAAAAGGGGGAGACCTAAGGGGGGGGGGGTACTGTTACGCCTAGCGCTCCGGGTCCCCGCTCCTCCCCGGAGCGCTCACGGCGCCTCTCTCCCTGCAGCGCCCCGGTCAGTCCCGCTGACCGGGAGCGCTGCACTGACATGGCCGTCGGGGATGCGATTCGCACAGCGGGACGCGCCCGCTCGCGAATCGCATCCCAAGTCACTTACCCGTCCCGGGCCCCTCCTGTCATGTGCTGGCGCGCGCGGCTCCGCTCTCTAGGGCGCGCGCGCGCCAGCTCTCTGAGACTTAAAGGGCCAGTGCACCAATGATTGGTGCCTGGCCCAATTAGCTTAATTGGCTTCCACCTGCTCCCTGGCTTTATCTGCTCACTGCCCCTGCACTCCCTTGCCGGATCTTGTTGCCTTGTGCCAGTGAAAGCGTTTAGTGTTGTCCAAAGCCTGTGTTACCTGAACTCCTGCTATCCATCTTGACTACGAACCTTGCCGCCTGCCCCGACCTTCTGCTACGTCTGACCTTGCCTCTGCCTAGTCCTTCTGTCCCACGCCTTCTCAGCAGTCAGCGAGGTTGAGCCGTTGCTAGTGGATACGACCTGGTTGCTACTGCCGCAGCAAGACCATCCCGCTTTGCGGCGGGCTCTGGTGAACACCAGTAGCCTCTTAGAACCGGTCCACCAGCACGGTCCACGCCAATCCCTCGCTGACACAGAGGATCCACTTCCTGTGAGCCGAATCGTGACAGTCAGCGACAACAGGCAGCGGGACCTCAGCGGGATCCATGGCCGGATCTACTGTCAGGATCTGGATAGGTATGCAGCGAGTGGGTTTTTATAAGGAGGGCACAGGTGCAGGTACTGATTGGGCCAGGCGCCAATCAATGGCGCACTGGCCCTTTAAATTTCAGAGAACCGGCGCGCGCACCCTAGGGAGCGGGGCCACGCGCGCCGGGACTGAGCAGACGGAGGACAGGGCAGGTGAGGAGATTGGGATGCGAGCCGCGGGTGGGCGCGTCCCTCTACGCGGGTCGCATCCCCGCCGGTGATACTAGTGCAGCGCTCCCGGTCAGCGGGTCTGACCGGGGCGCTGCACGGCGTAACAAAAACACTCCCATTTAGAGACAAAACCCTCCCAATAGGGGACAACCGGACTTATGTGCCAGCCCACCTTGTACAAAGGGCCAGCCAATATCCCTGTAAGAGGCCCAGGCTCCCTGGGGGCCCTGGCTCCCACTGCAGCCCCCTGCAGCAGCCCCAGCAGAAGAGCTGTTTAAACAGTGATCTCCTGCTTCTATATGTTCACCATCATTTGGATGTACAGTGGCTCAGGGGGTTCAAGGGGGCAGGAATGAAATGGCATTGGAGGGATCAAGAGGGGAAATAAAATGGAATGGGGGGGGGGTTAAATGGTACAGGAGTAATAAGGGGTGATTTCACAGCACTGGGAGATTCCACTGTAATATTGTATTTTATTGTGTTTTCTAGGTAATTACACTCTGGAGTGAGTACAGGACAGTATTCGGTCATTTAGAACAGGGGTCTCAAACTCCCGGCCCGCGGAACGAAAGTTTGTGGCCCGCACCAGGTATATGCAATTTGTATTGCACAACGGCCGGTGTAGTGAAGAAAACTGTGTCTTGAAGCTGTTCGGGACACAGAACGCTTCAAGACACAGTTTTCTTCACTACACCGGAAGGCTTTGCTTACCCCGCCCTGCTCCGTGTCTCCGTTTGGCTGGCACCGGCCCAAGTCTGATGTGGGACGTCGCGCGTGTGACGTCCCTCCTCAGACCTGCACAGGAGGGGGGGGAAACAACAATGCTACCTAATGTGGGGAGCCTGCTACTACCTAATGTGGGGAACCTGCTTCTACCTAATGTGGGGGACCTGCTACTACCTAATGTGTGGGGGACCTGCTACTACCTAATATGGGGGGCCTGCTACTATCTAATGTGGGGAACCTGCTACTATCTAATGTGGGGAACCTGCTACTACCTAATGTGGGAAACCTGCTTCTACCTAATGTGGGGAACCTGCTACTACCTAATGTGGGGAACCTGCTACTACCTAATGTGGGGAACCTGCTTCTACTTAATGTGGGGAACCTGTTTCTACCTAATGTGGGGAACCTGCTTCTACCTAATGTGGGGAACCTGCTACTACCTAATGTGGGGAACCTGGTACTACCTAATGTGGGGAACCTGCTACTACCTCATGTGGGGAACCTGCTGCCTACCTAATGTGGGGAACCCCCAGAAGTACCACCCCCATCATCCATCAGCTCATGCTATTACCACACGGGGTAGGGGGAATGGGGGGTTGCTGGTGGATGATGGGGGGCACATGATGGGGGCATTATATGTGAGGGGCGCATGATGGGGGCATTTTATGTAAGGGGCGCATCAACTGGTGCCAGAAAGTTAAACAGATTTGTAAATTACTTCTATTTAAAAATCTTAACCCTTCTAGTACTTATCAACTGCTGCATACTACAGATATACTACAGAGAAATTTGTGAAACCTTTCACAGGAGGTTTTCTATGGGGATTTGCTTCTAACCTGACAGTTCCTGACACGGACAGAGGTGTCAGCAGAGAGCACTGTTGTCAGGCAGAAAAGAAATTCACAAATTTCTCTGTAGTATATCTGTATGATACAGCAGCTGATAAGTACTAGAAGGGTTAAGATTTTTAAATAGAAGTAATTTACAAATCTGTTTAACTTTCTGGCACCAGTTGATTTGTCAAAAAAAAAATATTCCACCGGAGTTCCCCTTTAAGTTGTTGTGTGGCTGAAGAATCTCTCTACAAATATCTGTTTTTTTTTTTAAACTTATGCAGAGAAAGTGTGGTGTAGTTGCCCACAGCAACCAATCAGATAGCTTCTTTCATTTCTAAAAAGACCTCTGAAAAAGCATTCTTATTGGTTGCTATGGCTACCTGCACCACTCTTCTATATAGGCTTTGATACATCTCCCCCTATGTCCTTATCTTTGTATTGTGAATCTAAAATGTAGAACTTGTCATTTTGTCTATTACACTGCCATTTCTACATACACTGTGGAAGGACGTGCAAGGGTGAATACATAGCTTGCTATCCCACCACTAGTGAGGGTGGGTTCATACCACGATTTTGCTACGGTTTTGATACGGTTTCGGCATACGGTTTAATAAAAAAAACGTATGCAACCGCACAGAAAACCGTGCCCATAGACTTCCCATTCAAACCGTATGCACCATATTGTATACGGTTGTCTCCGTTTTTCAAACCATACGTTTTTTAACTTTTTTTTTCTGGACAGAAAATCGTGGCCTACCACGGTTTTTGGCCCGGGTGAAAAACTGTATTAAACCGTATACGTTTTTTTTTTTACATGGGAGTCAATGGGAATAGTACAGAACCGTGTGTGCGTACATTTCCATCCGGTTTTCACCATACGGTTTTTGACTTTCCACAGTTTTTTTTTCTTGGAACCCACCCTAAGCTAGACTTGTAAAGGATACATGGAAGTTTGGTCACATGACCATTGGTAAGTGTGGAGATCTGTTACAGATGTTGCAATGAGGCTTAATTCTACAAGATATGCCTCTGAATAATGATATTGTTTTACAATACCGTCATTGTCATTGATTATTCCTATGTAATATAGATATCAGTCATCTCCTATTTAGAAGAGCAACTAACTATTTGTCTGTTGACAGGACTAGGAGTGAAGCCTAATTTCCAAATAAAAGCAGATGTTGGATAAATGTGTTTGTCAGATTTGCAAGCCAAGCTATCATGGTTAAAAATTTCTTAGGAATGTTTGGCTAAGTTTGATTACCAGTTCTCTCTTAAAAGGAATCTGTCAGCTTTATATCATGCTTAAAGTTCAAGAGTCAGGGTCTATTCACACGGAGAATATTCCACCTCAACTGAAAGCCCGATATACTCCCAATGGGAGTGCGGAATCCCATAGAAGTGTATTGGGCTATCATTTAAGGCGGAAAAGGCGGAGTCTGTGCTGAACCTTGCATGCGCGCCTTCTCCTTCCCTCATCCCTGCCTTGACTGATTGACATGCATTGCTTGGTCCTGGAAGCCAAACCCTGCAAATCAAACAGAGCAGGAAAGGGCAGGGGAGAAAGGTGGTATGCATACTGCACTCAGCATAGCTTTCTTGACACTTGAACTCTGAGCATGGTATAGAGCTGACAGATTCCCTTTTAAGTGAATATCCACCATCAGAGTCTACTACCTAGTCTACTTTTTTATGGGTACAAATATGGAAAAGTGCCCTGAACAGGCTTTATTTAATGGCCCTGTTCCATATGAATGTAAGTGTACTGTGTAACTTATCTATTTCATTTCTTTTTAACTGCTAAAATCTCCATAGGTAGACATCACAGTCTATTTCTATAATTTCATGGATTATGGTTAAAGAGAAACTGACAGCCTGCTCATCTGCACTAAACCCAATATACTGGGTTATAGTGTGGATGAAGCTTTAAAAACAGTTGTCACTTGCTTTTATCTGTGTAGTACAGTGATCCCCTGACCTTTGATGGCACCAACATACAATCATTTCAACATACGATGGCCTCTCAGAGGCCATCGCATGTTGAAGGCAGCATCAACATACAATGCTTTTGTATGTCGGGGCCATTGCATAAACGGCTATCCGGCAGCGCAGACTGCTTCAGCTGCCGCCAAATAGCCGTTTAATGTGCCCCGTGTGCTCTGGTGAGTGTCACTCACCTGTCCTTGCTGCTCCGGACTGTCCTCTTCATGCTCCGCTGCATGGCCGTCGCTCTCCTTCATCGCCATCCCGTTGCTGCGCACACCATCCCGTCATCCAATAGGAGCGGCGTGCGCAGCGACGTGGTAACGGCGATGGAGAGTGAAATTCCAGGACAACAGTGACGGTCCGGAGCGTCAGGGACACCCCAGGGACGTGATGACGGCGATGGAGAGCGACAATACAGGGCAGCAGTGACGGTCCGGAGCAGCAGGGACACCCCGGGGACGTGATGACGGCGATGGAGAGTGACAATCCAGGGCAGCGGTGATGGTCCGAAGCAGCAGGGACACGTGAGTATATTATTATTGCACCGATCCCTCTGTTGGGGATGATTACAATGATTCTGATTGCTGATCAATATATACATATATATATATATATATATATATATATATATATATAAAATTATATATATATCAATGCTAATCAAATGCTGCAGAAAAACATTATTATTATCAGATATGTCAGAGTTGAACCTGCTCTCTGGATAATACTTGAGAAGCAAGAAAGAAGATTTATGGTGTTCCAAAAAGGAAGACGTAACAATGAAATGAGTAGGAGTCCGAATGAAATCATTCTGAGGAAAATGCAATCGGTGCGAAATAAAAAGTAATAAAAATGCAATCGGTGCAAAATAAAAGTAATCTTCAAAATAAAACAGGAGATCTGCCCTATAATCTCATATGACTAGGATTGAATAAATGCTTAAAAATAAATGCTTACGCCTGTGTAAGCGTATAGACTTGAATAACCAATCAAGACGTGACAAGATGAAAACCTCCCCTTTTGATAATCATATATAACAATGTACTTCCTTAATAAAGCCAGAACTTTCTTTTCTTCTGCCTTGGCTGAGAAAGGAGATTGTACCAAACTTTCTTGTCTGGTATTCTTTTCTTACGTCGACACTCAGCACACAAATTGAATAGCAGCAGTCATTCACATTTGAGGCCTAAGCAGAGACACACCTTGACACCACAACATACGATAAATTCAAGTAACGATGGTTCATTTGGAATGAATTACCATCATATGTTGAGGGATCACTGTAGTTGCTCAGTTTTCGTCCATTTGTTCATTCATGGCTACTGCACTGCTGCGCGGCTTGCAGAGCTCCCCCGCCTTGTCAATATAACCAGGGCCGTTTTTAACACGGGGCAAAAGGGGCAGCTGCCCTGGGCACTGTCATTCCTGGGGGCCCAAAGCAGCTAGCCCTATAGCCCCACACTAAAGCTACTAGCCACCGCCGGTCCAGGCAGGGCCGGCTCTGCCGCTGAGCTGCGGCTCACTGTTCTAAAGCGGTGCCGCAGCCTTTAACCCCTTGCCACAAATGGATGTTCATTAACATCCATCTGCGGCTCCCAAGGTTTGACGCATGCTCAGCAGGTGAGCGCGTATCATACCTGGTAGGTCCCGGTTGCTATAAGCAACCAGGCCCTACGGCTAATGCCGGACAGCACCAATCGGGCTGATGTCCTGCATTAACCCTTTACCTTTAACATGATTGCCGCATCTAAAACAAAAGTAAACATTGGCGGTTAGCTCAGTGGTGCTGTTCGGGACCGCCACGTTGAAATCGCGGCATCCCTAACAGCTTGCAGGACGCGAGGAGGATCCTACCTGCCTCCTCACTGTCCGATCGCTGAATGACTGCTCCGTGTCTGAGATCCAGGCAGGAGCAGTCAAGCTTCAGAAACATTGATCTATGCTATGGTACACTATATGGTGGTCTCCAGACTGTAACCCTCTAGAAGTTGCAAAACAACAATTCCCAGCATGCCCAGACAGTCAATGCATGCTGAAAGTTGCAGTTTTCAAACATCTGGAGGACCACAGTTTGGAGACCACTACACAGTGGTCTCCAAACTGTGGCCCTCCAGATGTTGCAAAACTACAACTCCCATTATGCCTGGACAGTCTGCCATTATGCTTGGAGTTGTAGTTTTGCAACATCTGGAGGGCTACAGTTTGGAGACCACTACTAAGTGGTCTCCAAACTGTTCTTCTCCAGTTGTTGCATAACTACAACTCCTAGCATGCCTTTCGGCTGTCAGTGCATGCTGGGAGTTTGCAACAGCTGGAGGCACACTGGCTGGGGAACACTGAGCTAGAGTCTGTTTCCTAACTCAGTGATTCCAACCCGTGTGCCTCCAGCTGTTGCAAAAATACAACTCCCAGAATGCACTGACAGACCGTACATGCTGGGAGTTGTAGTTTTGCAACAGCCGGAGGCACACAGGTTGGAATCACTGAGCTAGAGTCTGTTTCCTAACTCAGTGGTACCCCACCAGTGTGCCTACAGCTGTTACAAAACTACAACTCCCAGCATGTCTGTCAGTGCATGCTGAAAGTTGTTGTTTTGCAACTGCTGAAGGTTTGGGGCACCCCCCCCCCATGTGAATGTACAGGGTACATTCACTTGGGCAGGGGTTTACAGTGAGTTCCCTTCTACAAGTTTGAGCTTGGCAAATTTTCCGCCGCAGCTCAAACTCCCAGAGGAAAACTCACTGTGAACCCCCGCCTGTGTGAATGTACCCTGCAAACACTACACTACACTACACTACACTTACACAAAATAAAAAGTAAAACCCTACATATACACTACACCCTTACACGTCCCACCCCCCAATAAAAATGAAAATGTCTCATATGGCAGTGTCTCCTAAACGGAGCCTCCAGCTGTTGCAAAACAACAACTCCCAGTATTGCCGGACAGCCATTGACTGTTCTGGCAGGCTGGGAGTTTTGCAACAGCTGGAGGCACCCTGTTTGGGAAACACTGCCGTATGGTTTTGGTGGAGACAAGCCCCATCCTTGTAACGGGTCCGCCCCTATTGCAAATTCCAAATTTAGGCCTCAAATGCGCATGGCGCTCTCTCACTTCAGAGCCCTGTCGTATTTCAAGGCAACAGTTTAGTGACACATATGGGGTATTTCCGTACTCAGGAGAAATCGCGTTACAAATTTTGTGGGGATTTTCTCCTTTTACCCCTTATGAAAAGGAAAAAATGGGGGCTACACCAGCATGTTAGTGTAAAAAAAACTAACATTTTTACACTAACATGCTTGTGTTGCCCCATACTTTTCATTTTCACAAGAGGTAAAAGGAGAAAAAGACCCCCAAAATTTGTAATGCAATTTCTTCCGAGTACAGAAATACCCAATATGTGGAAGTATAATGCTCTGCGGACGCACAACAGCGCTCAGGAGTGAGAGAGCACTATGTACATTTGAGGCCTAAATTGGTGATTTGCACAGAGGAGGCTGATAGTTACAACAGTTCTGACATGAACGCAAAAAAAAACAAAAAAAAAACACATTTGACCCATTTTGGAAACTACACCCCTCAAGGAATGTAAAAAGGGGTATAGTGAGCCTTAACCTCCTGAGCAGTATTCCCGAGCGTGACTCGGGGTTAATTTTCCCTGCCAGGATCGGTAACCCCGAGTCACGCTCGGGGTAGAATTGCAGAGTTGCCGGCTGGGCTGCACGATATATCGCAAAAGCAATGCGATATAGCGATGCGGCCCCCGGGAAAACTTGCGATTATCTGCTCTGGTCGGCTCCCGTTGCGAGGGCCGGCCAGAGCAGGTAAAGAAAAATACTAAAAGTCAGTGTTTCCCTACCAGGGGGCCTCCAGCTGTTGCAAAACTACAACTCTCAGCATGCCCGAACAGCCAAAGGCTGTTCGGGCATGCTGGGAGTAGTAGTTTCACAACAGCTGGAGGCACCCTGTTAGAAAAACACTGAGCTAAATGTAAAAGGAAAAAGTAGTAAAATAAAAAAAACTTTTGCTCACCTAGTCCCGGTCCCTGAAGATGTCGTTCCCCTCCGTGCGCTCTGGTTCCTGCTCTATTCATCTTACAGGACCTTTCACTTTTCAGCCAATCACAAGCCGCAGTGGTGTAAAGCCAGTGATTGGCTGAAGGGGAAAGGGCTTGTTCTGCAGCAAATACACTAGGTTTGAAATCTGCCCGGCAAACCTAGTGTATTCTGCTGCAGAACAAGGTGACAAGGGGGGGGGGGGGAGGGGGGGATAGGAAGAATGTGACAAAGGGGGGAATGTGACAGAGGGGGGGATGTGACAAGGGGGGGGGGGAATGTGACAGGGGGGAATGTGACAAGGCGGGGGGGGGAATGTGACAAGAGGGGGGAATGTGACAGGGGAGGGGGAATGTGACATGAAGGGGGGGATGTGACAGGGGGAGGGGAATGTAACATGAAGGGGAAGAATGTGACAAGGGGGGGATGTGACAGGGGGAGGGGAATGTAACATGAAGGGGGAGAATGTGACAAGGGGGGGGGATGTGACAAGGGGGGGATGTGACAGGGGGAGGGGAATGTAACATGAAGGGGGAGAATGTGACAAGGGGGGGATGTGACAAGGGGGGATGTGACAGGGGGAGGGGAATGTAACATGAAGGGGGAGAATGTGACAAGGGGGGGAATGTGACAAGGGGGGAATGTGACAAGGGGGGGAATGTGACAAGGGGGAGAATGTGACAAGGGGGGAATGTGACAAGGGGGGAAGAATGTGACAAGGAGGAGGAGAATGTGACGGGGGGATGTGACAAGGGAGAGGGGGAATGTGACAAGGGAGGGGGAATGTGATGGGGGAGATGTGAAATGGGCGGGGGGGGGGGGGGAGATGTGAAATTCAGTGCAAAAAATTGTACCGCTTTTGGTACAAATTTGCAGAAAGAATCATACTGCCAGGGAGGTTAACACCCCACAGATCTTTGACGAATTTTCATTAAATTTGGATGTGAAAATAAAAAATTATTTTTTTCCCCTGAAATTCTGGTGTTACCCCAAATTTTTCATTTTCACAAGGGGTAATAGAAAAAAAGCCTCACAAAATTTGTAACACCATTTCTTCTGAATAAGGAAATACCCCATATGTGGATGTAAAGTGCTCTGCTGGCGCATTACAGGGCTCAGTAGAGGAGCACCATTTGGCTTTTGGAGAGAGAATTAGTCTGGAATTGAAGGCCGTGTGCGTTTACAAAGCCCCCATGTTGCCAGAACAGAGGAACCCCCCACATGTGTTTGACAGATTTTTTTGAACAATCATTCGTAAAAATGAAAGATTTAATTTTTAATTTGCACAGCCCACTGTTCCAGAGAACAGTGTCAAACGCCAGTGGGGTGTAAATGCTCACTGAACCCCTTATTAAATTCTGTGAGGGGTGTAGTTTCCAAAATGGGGTCATATATGGGGGTCCACTGTTCTGGCACCATGGGGGCTTTGTAAACGCACATGGCTCCCGACTTCCATTCCAACCAAATTCTCTCTCCAAAAGCCCAATGGCGCTCCTTCTCTTCTAAGCATTGTAGTTTGCCAACAGAGCACTTTATATCCGCATATGAGGTATTTCCATACTCACAAGAAATGGGGTTACACATTTTTGGGGGATTTTTCTCCTATTACCCCTTATGAAAATGAAAAATTTGGGGTAACACCAGCATTTGATTGAAAAAAATATATTTTTTAAATTTTTACGCTCCAATTTAGCGAAAGTTCGTAAGTCACCTGTGGGGTATAGAGGCTCACTTTACCCCTTGTTACGTTCCTTGAGGGGTACTTTACATCCCCTTACTCGAGTGAAAATGTATTACAAATTATGGGGGGCCTTTTTACATTTTACCCCTTTTACAAATCAAAAAATGGGGCTACAATTACATGTTAGTGTAAAAAATGGAGATTTAGATTTTTCTCCTCCATTTTGCTGTTATTCCTGTGAAACTCCTAAAGGGTTAAAAACTCTTTGAATGTCATTTTGAATACTTTGAGGGGTGCATTTTTCATAATGGGGTCCATTATAGGGGATTTCCAACATAAAGACCCTCATATTCACTTCAAAATTTAACCTGTCCCTGAAAAATTCTGATTTTGACATTTTTGTGAAAAATTGGAAAATTGCTGCTATGCTTTGAAGCCCTCTGATGTCTTCAAAAAGTAAAAACATGTTAACTTCATGATGCCAACATAAAGTTAACATATTTTATATGTGAATAGATATGTAATTTATTTGACATGTCCCTTTTCCGTACAAGCAGAGTGCTTCAAAGTTAGAAAAATGCCAAATTTTCAAATTTTTCCTGAAATTTTGGAATTTTTCTCCAAGAAATGATGTAAGTATCGACGGAAATGTACTACTAACATGAAGTAAAATATGTCACGAAAAAAAATATCTCGGAATCAAATTTATAAGTAAAAGCACCATAGAGTTATTGATGCATAAAGTGATAGAGGTCATATTTGAAAAAAATGCTCCCGTCCTTAGCGTCATAATGGGCTCCGTCCCCAAGTGGTTAAGGACTGCGGCTGGACAGACGGGGGATGTCAAGCAAGTGACGTTGCTCCACAGACCCGCGGGGGAGGACGTCAGTCCCGGCCACCGCAGGAAAGAAGAAATCCCGGACGACCAGGTGAGTGTGTCTGTAAGTGTATTTGTCTGTAGTGTGTGTCTGTAAGTGTATGTCTGAAGTTTGTGTCTGTAAGTGTATGTCTGTCAGTGTGTGTTGGTCGGTCAGGCAGTGGGGGGGGGTTTGTGTGCTGTCTAACCTTATGTGGGGAAACTATGCTGCCTACCTAATGTGGGGATACTATGCTGTCAACCTAATTTGGGGAAACTATGTTGTCTACCTAATGTGGGAATACTATGCTGTCTACCTAATGTGGGGGAACTATGCTGTCAACCTAATGTGGGGAAACTATGCTGCCTACCAAATGTGGGGGAACTATGCTGTCTCCCTAATGTGGGGGAACTATGCTGTCTACCTAATGTGGGGGGAACTATGCTGCCTACCTAATGTGGGGATACTATGCTGTCAACCTAATTTGGGGAAACTATGTTGTCTACCTAATGTGGGGATACTATGCTGTCTACCTAATGTGGGGGAACTATGCTGTCAACCTAATGTGGGGAAACTATGCTGTCTACCTAATGTGGGGGAACTATGCTGTCTACCTAATGTGGGGGGAACTATGCTGCCTACCTAATGTGGGGATACTATGCTGTCAACCTAATTTGGGGGAACTATGCTGTCTGCCTAATGTGGGGGAACTATGCTGTCAACCTAATGTGGGGAAACTATGCTGCCTACCAAATGTGGGGGAACTATGCTGTCTACCTAATGTGGGGGAACTATGCTGTCTACCTAATGTGGGGGAACTATGCTGTCTACCTAATGTGGGGAGAACTATGCTGCCAACCTAATGTGGGGGAACACTGCTGCATACCTAATGTGAGGGAACTATGCTGTCTACCTAATGTGGGGAAACTATGCTGTCTACCTAATGTGGGGACACTATTCACCTACGCCACTAAAAACAATGCCACCTCTGCTGACACCTCTGTTCGTGTCAGGAACGGTCCAGAGCAGGAGACGTTTTCTATGGGGATTTACTTCTAATCTGGACAGTTCCTGACACGGACAGAGGTGTCAGCGGAGAGCATTGTGGTCAGACAGAAAAGAACTTCACAAATTTCTCTGTAGTATACAGCAGCTGATAAGTACTGGAAGGCTTCAGATTTTGAAATAGAAATACCTAAAAGTGCATCATCTGCAGAGCCTGCTGCATATGGCTAGTACATCTTCTGAGGAAGGGATTCCTGCTCAAAGTTCATCTGAACATGTCTCTGAAACTGACACAGTAGAGTCTTCTGGTCAACCTACGCCACTAAAAACAATGCCAGTGCCCACGGAGGTGGAGAAACAAAGCATATTTATGAATATTGGCTTGCTGCCTAGTTTACATGGTGTGGAAATGCAAGAGCCTACTGCTGAAGCAGTTGATATACAGCCAGAATATGTGGACAAGTCAGGTTTCATGGCTGACATTGGTTTGCGGCTCAGCTCATCTACTCAGGAAATGCAGGAGTACTGGTCCAAAAATGAAAAATCATCAGTGAGAAAACTTCTGGAACAACTGCGAGAAGAAGGATTTCTAAAATCATTTAAAGATAGACATTGCTGTACTACAGATATGTTCATGCCTACCTGTTCCAATGGGGAGAAGATTGAGCGGAAGTGGCTTTGTTACTCAAATAACACAGATTGACTCTACAGTTTTTACTGTAAATTATTTAGTTCCTCCAAAAATGCATTTTCCAAAGATGGCTTCAGCGACTGGAAACATTCCAGTGAACGAATTTCATCCCATGAACAGTTTCAAAACCATATACATGCTGTGATTGATACAGAAAAATATTCAAAACTGGAGGGTTGGATGGATAATAAAATCCAAAAACAGATAGAGTTGCTGACAAGCTATGGGCAAAACCTAGTAAAGCATTTGCTTAGCATCATCACTTTTCTTGCTGATAGAGGATTGGCTTTTCAAGGTGATGATCAAATGATTGGATCCCCACACAATGGTAATTATCTTGGAATATTGGAATTACTGTCAGAGTATGATGCTTTCCTAGCACAACACATCCAAACAAAGGCGAATAAAGGCAAAGGATGTACAAGCTATTTATAAGGAACTGTCTGTGAGGAACTCATACAAATTGCTGTGGTCATTAATCGTGTTAAAATGGCTAAGTACTACTCCATTTCTCTGGATTCATCTGAAGATTATTCTCATACTGATCAGCTCACAGTGATTTTGTGATACATAGAAGGAAATAAAGCTGTTGAGCGTTTTATAACCTTCTTACCCTCCACCGGGCATAAAGGAGAAGAAATGACAAATGCGTTTCTAACATTTCTTGAAAGTCTTGGACTTTCCATTCAAGAATGCTGTGGACAAAGTTATGACAATGCAAGCAACATGGCTGGCCACTATAAGGGATTGCAAGCCAGAATTGTTAACCTGAATGAATATGCAAAGTACATACCTTGTTTCGCGCACTCATGAAACCTTGTCAGAAAGCATGCTGCAGATTTGTGTATTGAGGCTACGAGGTTTTTTGCTTTCATACAAGATTTGTATTCATTCTTTAGGGGCTTAACTTGGCTCTACAAGAAGCTTTATGATAAGTTGGATGACAAAGGCCTCTCTGTATCCATGCCGAAAAAGCTAAGTGACACACATAGGTCATGCCGTGCAGATGCTTGTCAGGCATGAGTCCATGGCTATGAAAATATAATGGATGTTTTGCATGAAATTTCAGCTGACTGTGAAGAAAGGTCAGAGTGCCTTAATACTGCAAAAGGATCATTTGATCAGAGGAGCAAACTTGAGACCGGGGTTTTTTGCAGAATTCTGGAACATTGTCTCGCAGCGCTTTCAACAAAACTCTGCAGTCTGTTCAACTTAACCTAAATTCTGCAGTTGGCGTTTTGAAATCGTTAAAAGATTTTATTAATGAACAACGTACTAAATGTGATGCATTTGAAGAAGCTGGCAAGCGTCTCACAGATACTGAAGAGTATACCGTGGAAAAAAATCATGTTCAATGACGGAATGTACGTCAGCAGCCACTTGACTATGGGCACAATAAGGAAGTGCAATTCACACCAAAGGAAGCCTTTTATGCTAAAGCCTTTCTCACATGTGTTGACAAACTTTTAGTGTGTCTGGAAGATCAACTAGGACCCTACAGTGAAGTTTGCGATTTATTTGGGTTCTTTATACATTTTCCAGAGATGGAGTCTGATTCAATTAAAACTGCAGCACAAAAAAATTGTCTGCTTTTTACAAGCATGTTGTGGGCACAGAATTTGATGATGAGCTAATTCAGTTTCAGTCATTTATTTCTCTGTTTTTGGATGAACAACTAGACCACTGCAGCACAGAGCAATTCATGTACAAGGCCATTTTTGACAAGGATGTAGGAGAAACCTTTCCCAACAGGAAAATTGCTTTAAAAATCTACCTCCCTTAAGGACGCAGCCCTTTTTCACCTTAGGGACCCTTTTTCTCAATTCTGACCACCGTCGCTTTATGCATTAATAACTCTAAAACACTTTTACTGAATATTCGGATTTTGAGATTGTTTGTTTGTTTTTTCGTGACATATTCTACTTTATTTTGGTGGTAAATGTTCGTCGTTACTTGCATCCTTTTTTGGTGAAAAATCCCAAAACGTCATGAAAATTTAGCATTTTTCTAACTTTGAATCTCTCTGCTCGTAAGGAAAATGGATATTCCAAATAAATTGTATTTTTATTCATAAATACAATATGTCCACTTTATGTTGGCATCATAAAATGGACATATTTTTACTTATGTCCATTAGTAGAGCAACAATTTTCAAAAATTTCATGAAAATTGCAAAATCTGAAGGGACAGATGTTACAGAACTACAACTCCCAGCATGCTTGGGCAGTCTAGGCATGCTGAGAGTTGTAGTTTGGCAACATCTGGAGGGCTACTGTTTAGGCACCACTGTAACAGAGGTCTCCAAACTGTGACCCTCCAGATGTTGCAAAACAACAACTCCCAGCATGCCCAGACAGCATGCCTGTCTCCAGCGACGATCGGCGGTCCCCACGCATCTTCTGGGCAGGTACCGGCCTCCATCTTCTCTCCCCGTTCTTCCCGACATCCAGGGGTGGGCAGAACGGGGGGTTGCCATGGCAACCCACTGTCCTGCGCTGCCATTGGTCAGAATCAGTTCTTACCAATGGCAGGAAATAGGAGATCGCAGCACTGCGACCTCGCTCTTATCCCTCAGGATGATCGGGGCTGTCACTGACAGCTCCGATCATCCCTATTTTCCGGTTGATCGGGTCACCAGAGACCAAATCAGCCCGGAATAGCAGAAAATCGCATGTCTGAATTGACATGCGATTTTCTGCGATGGCCGACATGGGGGTCTCAGGACCCCCTCAGCGATGTGCTAGCAGCGGGGACCGGAATTCCCACTGGAGTATGCATATGCCCCACGTCCTTAAGGACTCGGGATGCAGGGCGTATGCATATGCCCGGCGTCCTGAAGAGGTAAATGATCTTTTTCAAAAATGAAACTGATCAAAAACCTGCAACGCACAACCATGAGCCAAAGTCGTCTCACCAATCTGTTTATAATGTCTGCTGAATCGGATATACTTCACGGTCTTGACTTTACCAACATTATAAACACATTTGCTGCTCAAAAAGCACGTAGACTGATTGTTTAAAAATTGTACTGAAGTATTTCTTTACTTTTTATTTAAAAGTTGAGTGGGGTATGTTCACTTCACTTCATGTGTTTGAGGAACCGGGTAAAAAGCTTTGTGCAACAGAGTGGGCTCCATGGCGGGGGTCTCCAGCGCTGCAAAATACCGATCTGCATATAGAGATCCTTTCTACATATAAGCCACACTATAGAACTATAAAGAAACTATGAGCAAGAGATTGGACTCCTAAATGGGGTACCTCCAGCGCTAATAAATGCGCCAATTATTAAATCATTAGAATAAATTTCCTTTAATCATATATGCAATGTCTTAATGTCTCTCCTATATATAATGTTTCTTATAGGTGTGGGCTTCTTTTATCTTTATTCTTATTTAAAAAAATGTTAACACTTTTTTACTATGTTAGAACTTTGTTTTACGTTTCTGCTTGTGACCCGGTAGTACTCAATTGTCTGTACATTTAAAGTTGGAGCACTCTATGCCTGTAATATCTACTGCCTAACGAAGAACCCAGTCTGGTTAATTTTAACCAATTAAATGCCAGTTTGTTCATTACATTTTGGCACATCTAATTTATTGGGGAAGGCGCCAACCAGGACGACTACTTTTTTAAATTTTGCCCTTTTTCTTCTGTATGGTGAAATTCGTTCTTATTACATTTTGAAATGAACGGGCCCTGTATGGATTGCCATGATGGTTTGAACCTGCATGAGACGCTGAACTGTGCATAATAGGTGTAGGGGTGCTGACAACATATCTCTGGACTAGCGGTGCTTTATTAAAACTGGGTTTCTTGCTAGGCTGGGTTCACACAACGTTTTTGCAATACAGTTCCCGTCTCAGGTTTTTGATCAAAAAAAGGATTCCTCAAAGTTTGACTGAACTGTGTCAAAATGTGTGTACAAATTTTTATCTGCATACGGTTAAAAACCGTATACGGTTTGAAAAATGATGTCCGGTTGCATCCATTTTTTAAGAAAAAAAACGTATATGTTTTTAACTTTTCACTCCGTTATGAATAAAGTTTCACTGGTTTGATTGAAATTCCAAGAAAAAAAACTGTGCAAAGTCGAAAACCTTATGGTGACAACCGTATGCAACTGTATGCACATACGGTTCTGTACGGTACTCATTGACTCCCATGTTTAAAAAACCGAATATGGTTTAATACGGTTGTTCACCCGGACCAAAAACCGTGGTAAGCAACGGTTTTCTGTCCGGGAAAAAAAAAGTTAAAGACCATTTGGTTTGAAAGACGGAGACAACCGTATACATTATGGTGCATACTTTGAATGGGAAGTCCATGGGCACGGTTTTCTGTACGGTTATATACGTTTTTTTTTATGAAACACGTATGCCGAAATCATATAGCAAAATCGTGGTGTGAACCCACCCTAATGCAACTAATAAAACTACCAACATAGATATGTTTTGCACATCAATCAATCTAGCACTGTTAGCAGCCTCCAGGGGTCAAAAGTGCTAATCCTTTCAATTTTCCATGACCACAATACTGTAATAACCCATTCTATCTTTTCCCAGCTAAATGGCTTGTTCATACAGATACAATGTTTGATTTATTTCCTATCCTTACAAGCTGCATCCACTCAGATGCCTGCTGTGGCTTTGCATTTCAACACATTGAAACCTAAAAAAAAAGATATAGGTTGAATATTACTGTCTGGGCCATCGCATAAATGGCTATCCGGCAGCGCAGACTGCTTCAGCTGCCACCAGATAGCTGTTTACGGTGCCACGTGTGGTCCGCTGACGATCACTTACCTGTCCTCGGGGCTCCGGCGCGTCCTCTTCGGGATCCCCTGCATCGTCGGCGCTCTCCATCGTCGTCATCACGTCGATGCGCACGCCGTCCTGTCATCCAATAGGAGCGGCGTGCGTAGCGACGTGATGGCGGCGACGGAGAGCGAGGATGCCGGGGAAGCAGAGGCCTTGCCGGAGCGTTGGGGACACCCCGGGGATGCGGCGACAGCGATGGAGGGCGACATCCAGGGCAGCGGTGAAGAGCGGTGACGGACCGGAGCGGTGGGGACAGGTGAGTACAACTTCCAATACCAGTGGTTTTCAACCTGCGGACCTCCAGATGTTGCAAAACTACAACTCCCAGCATGCCCGGACAGCCGTTGGCTGTCCGGGCATGCTGGGTGTTGTAGTTTTGCAACATTTGGAGGTCCACAGGTTATAGACCACTGTCCTATACTTTACATTGCACGGATCCCTCAAAATACGATGGTTTCAACAAACGATGGTCCATTTGGAACGGATTACCATCGTATGTTGAGGGACCACCGTATATTATATTTTTATAGATAGATGGATAAATAGAGGGAGGATTATATTATATTTTTATAGATAGATGGATAAATAGAGTTCGGATTATATTATATTTTTATAGATAGATAAATAAATAGAGAGAGGATTATATTATATTTTTATACTTCTGTGTTTCTGCTTTGTTCCTAATCTCTCAGACCTGGTCTGAGTTTCAGTTTGAGGTTTGGAAACGTGTCCTCCAGCTGAGATCTTTCTTTTAGATATGCATACTTCCATGTAGGACATTCGTTATCAAGGCTCCTGTTTGGCTTTTATGTAGCAACTCCGCGTTAGTGTTCAGCATAAACTACACGGACGCCCGCTAGATTGACATTTCTTCATTCATGCTCTACCTTAAACAGCATGCGAGGACTTCAAAGCGGCGCAGATGGCTTTGATGTAACAAAATGAAAAAACGCCTTATGATTTGTAGAGACTGAGAGAACTTTGAATCTGCTAGGTTTTCCTCTCTTAAAGGGACACTCTCACCTTCCCAGCGGACAATAGGAGAAAAAGGCTAAAAAAGAAAAAAGAATTTTGCGCTCAGCTTTTATCCAACATAATGTATTACAAACCCTTTTATACATATAATGAAAGATTCTGATTGAAGAACTGAAGCGCTGACCCTGTTAAAGCACCATTCATCTCCTGAAAAGATCTGAGATGTAACAGGGTTTTTACGGATTGTATAACAGTAATAGATATTTGCTCCATATGATTGATATTATAAACATAATAAGAGGTCACTGTTGAGGATTATAGGAGAATACAAACTTTGAACAAAAGACTAAAATCCTCTCTTAGTCAATTAAGTGCCTTATATAGCAATTTGCAGGCTGTTGTAGGAATGCCTAATTCTTATTGCATCTATATCGTTACTGCTGTGTGTATATATATATATATATATATGTATATATATATATATATATATATATATATATATATATATATATGTATATATATCTATATAGCATGAGACATTTCTTCCTTGACTATAAACCTTCTATTACCTGATCTGTTGTTAGCTGGGGCCAACAGATTACTTCTCAAAAATCAACCTCTGTTTTCGACCTCTGTTTTTGCCCAAAAGCCCACAAGGTAATTTGCCCTACAGATAATGATGGCCTAAAATTTAAGTTTTTTCAATACTTTCCAGACAGCTTGCCACATTGATGGAGACATGTCAATGCAGTTGTGCAATATAACATGTGCCTATACAAAAGTATGGCAAAAAGTTGTTCCACGTAAACCTCCTCAAAAGACAAGGGAGCATTCTCTATACTGGAAGAAAGTGAGATCCTGTATAAAAGAAGAAAGGTGCGCTCCTAATGTAGCCCACAGAATGGCTGATAATATGGTGAAAAGGGAGTAAATTGCACTTACTGATATTAATCTGCGGTGTCCCGGTACAGGACCTGGTCCTGTCCTTGTCTGAAGTCCTCTCAGCCAGAGTCCCTCCATTTCCATAGGGCTCTTCTGCAGGGCTTACCCCTGGTCGCCTCATATAAATGATGTTGATATATTATTTAATGTATAGGAAATATAAATGTATAGGACCTTTTCCAGGTCATGTGATGTACAGTTGTGATGTATAATTGTTTAAGGACCTTACTGGGTCATGTGATGTACCCAGAGTTCACTGGGTTCAGGACTTACAGGTTTGCTGACCAATGAGCTTAGTCCAGCCTCCTATTATATAAAGGGTTGTAGTCTGTAAATTCTCTCTCTTATTTCCTGCTCTTCCCTGCTGTACACTGAAGCAAGCACAATCCGCAAATCAGCATAACTTCACTCAATTCATCTAGGCCAAAGCCGGAAAGAACCAGCAGCCACTAAAACCGTGAGTTATCAAGCTCAACCTATCAAATCCTGTGTGACTACTACCAGCTAAAATCTTATAATTAGTAGCACAGTGGCCTGCATAAAAAAAGCTCATTATTTCAAGTCCCAGCAAAACCTGTGAGGAACCTGCATCTCGGTTCTCTCCGAAAGACTGTATAATTTTAAAGAATGTTGCATATCAGTTAAAGTAAAGTTTTCCGGTTACTTCATAAAATCTTCTGTGGACATTCCGTTTATTATCCCTGCCGTTTGTGGGCCGGTTGGTGGCAGGAACATTACTATTAAGCAAAACGCACCCTGGTGTCACGACAAGTAAGGGTTAATACCACCAGACCCTTCATTCACCATTGCAACACCCCAGTGACCACAACAGGAATATAAAAGATAACCTGTAGGTTCAGAAACCTCTGGGTCCGCTAGACTCCTGCAGCTTAAGGTTGATGAGGTAGAATCAAAAGTGGTGATGCAGGTCAGCGACCTGAATAATGGAAATCAACAAGGTACTTCTCCAAGAAAATAGCTGGATTCTGAATTATTACATAACAGGTATTTTATTGTAACTATAGCAACACATTTCTAATCTGGAAAAGCTTCTTTGTGACACTTACCTGATGAAGAATCCATTCCGGATTCAAAACACGTTGCCAGGGTTACAATAAAATACCCGTTATGCAATACTTCTGAATCCAACAATTTTCTTGGAGAAGCGCCTTGTTGATGCCCACTATTATGGTCGCTGACCTGTAACACCACTTTGGAAAAATCGAGAGGCTCTTTGTCTAGAGGTGACGAGACTTTTTTTTACCATTACAGCTAGGAGACTGTGGAATAAACCTTTCAAGGCGCTGGTCTTAGCAATGACAGTTGAAGACTTTAAGAAATCTGTGGGTATGTAAATGTATAGAATTCTCCCTTCGAGAACAGATTCCATGCCTCATAGAAGGAAACAGTTGTACAATATACCTATAACATTTCCCCTTCATAGAGCAACACATATAGGATAAATCATATCTATATAATCAGCAAAACATGTAAATGACCTTGCTCTGCGATGTCGCTGGTGGGTGATGCAGGATAATGCTGGTTCAGTCATGTGGCAGAGGAAACATGCAGTGAAAAAAATGGATCCTGTTAAAAACTGGGCAAATAACAACATGTTTCAAGTCTACATGCAACTTTTATTCATGCTCTTCAATGTCTGGTTGAACTCGATGTTTCCAGGATATGATAAGCTGTTCCTGGGTACAGTTTTGAGGTCACGTTCCAAGGCATACAACTGAGCCTGTGCAAAAGGTTTCCCCCCCCCCCCCAAAAGTGGTGAATAGCTGTTTCATCAATGAATGGACACTTCGGCAGTACCTTGTGATTGAACATAAATGACGACCAGAGGCAGACTTTACCCTGAATAGCCTTAGAGGGGTACTCCACTAACCAGCATTCGGAACATTTAGTTCTGAACGCTGTGTGTGCGCTGCGGAGGTCATCACGCCCCCTCTTGATGCCATGCCCCCTCAATGCAAGTCTATGGGAGGGGGCGTGGTGGCTGTCACTCCCCCTCCCACAGACTTGCATTGAGGGGGCTTGCCATGATGTTACGAGGGGGCGTGGCCTTTAAAAGTATTCACATTAATTTACACAGACTCCACAATGGCAGCAGTAAGCCCTGGAATAAACTCCATCGAGTCCTTTAGCTGCGGTAAGGATTTGAACTGTCTTTCCACAAGTTAAGCTTGAGTCCTTCCATTTGGTTCTTGCTCACAAATTGGAAAACATCCCCACAGAATAAGTAGTGTGCCAGGTGTGCGGAAAGCATATCTCATATATCCCACCCAAGTCTCTGCCAGAGGGCCAATAAGAAGTGAGATATGGAGCTGACAGCATAGAAATTCTGCTTTGGAAGAAGCAAGCACTATCTTGGTGATGGCCATCTACGGGTGGCAAGAGAAGGCCATGGTAGTGTAGTAGGATGGAGCACAAGTAGCGCTTTGTACGAAGTTTGGTTTGATGACAAATAGGAAGGGGCAGATGAAGGTAGTTGACTCTCCTTGAAAAACATGTCTTCTGATGTTCTGTAGTTGACCCGTTTCCCCTGAAGCCTATATGAATTTCTCACAGGTCTGGGCAAGTGCAGTCACAGAAAACTGGCACGACGTCAATGTACAGTGACCACCTGACCTCACAAAGAGGGGAAAAAGAGCTGGAAAGGGGTTATCCTTTTACTAGCACCATGCTGTAAATGTCAAAGTACCTCAGGTTAACATACAAACAGCACAGCTATTCCAACCCCAGCCTGTGCAAGTCACCATCCATACATTTATAAGAGACAGTCAAAGGCTTTTCCTGATCATGACTAGCCAGGGCCGCATGTATGCAGTGGTCTTGGATTCCAAAGACCAAAGCTATGAACGACCTTGAAGCTGAACATTTCAAAAGTCTCATCCGGATTTACAATCTGTTTGATGACAGGATATAACCTGTCGACCAGCACTCAGGCAAAGAATTATTATTATTATTTTTTTTATAAATCAAGTCTTTTTTTATTTATTATTTTGCATGTGAAACACACACTACAAAGCCTAATATTGCGACACATAAAAGCACACGGCCTATATTTTATGGCCGATTACCAAAGAAAAATTCAAATAGCTGCAATAATAGCATTGCAAAAAAAATCTCTACACAGAAACCTACAACAAAACCAAAGAAATCATTCCCGACCCCCACCCCTAAATCCCCTTTACTATACTAAAACTCGGAGTCTAAAAAGAAGAAACAAAAGGGATAGAGAAATTGCTATCCTCCCCAAAAGAGTTAATACTGGTCTCATGATTTTTAAGCTATTCACCTCAAATTTTATAGGTTTGTAAGTCAAGGTATTTCTATGATTGTAGACTTCATTAGGGATATTCATCAAATCCTGTGGAGAGGAAAAGTTGAACAGTTGCCTATAGCAACCAATCAGACTGCTTCTTTCATTTTTAGAAAGGCCTCTGAAAAATAAAAGAAGCGATTTGATTGGTTGCTATGGGGAACTCTTCAACCTTTCCTCTACACAGGATTTGATTAATCCCCCCCATATTGTAACTGTACAACCCACTCTGATTTTATAATCAATTGGTGCAACCTGTGTGCATTAGACTGCTGCCATCTAGAGATGAGCGAACTTACAGTAAATTCGATTCGTCACAAACTTCTCGGCTCGGCAGTTGATGACTTATACTGTGTAAATTAGTTCAGCCTTCAGGTGCTCCGGTGGGCTGGAAAAGGTGGATACATTCCTAGGAAAGAGTCTCCAGCCCACCGGAGCACCTGAAAGCTGAACTAATTTATGGCCATACACTATTTTGGATTTGGAATTTTTTTGCGCATACGCCATTGACCGTGCGGTTTAATTAACGATATATTTTTATAATTCGCACGCGGTGATACCACATATGATTATTTTTATTTACACCTTTTTTTTTTTTTAAATGGGAAAAGGGGGGGTGATTCAAACCTTTATTAGGGAAGGGGTTAAATGATCTTTATTCACTTTTTTTTCCCGCTTTTTTTCAGTGTTATAGCTCCCATAGGAAGCGCTATTAGCCAAGGGTCCCGGCCCGACCCGCTATGACGCTGGGCAGGGCCATGGCCCCACGTTATAGAAAGGAAGTGGGCGGAGGGCATACAGGTTAAGAGGTTAAACAGATTTGTAAATTACTTCTATTAAAAAATCTTAATCCTTCCAATAATTATCAACTGCTGAAGTTGAGTTGTTCTTTTCTGTCTGGCAACAGTTCTCTCTGCTGACATCTCTGCTTGTCTCGGGAACTACACAGAGTAGAAGAGGTTTGCTATGGGGATTTGCTTCCACTCTGGACAGTTCCCGAGAAGGATTAAGATTTTTTAATAGAAGTATTTTACAAATCTGTTTAACTTTCTGGAGCCAGTTGATGTATAAAAAAAAAAGTTTTTTCCTGGATTTCCCCTTTGATACAAAATACAATGAATTGCCTATAGTTTGTCCCTATCAGGGCTCGAGTCCTGCAGGAACGCACAGGAATGGCGTTCCTTTGCTTTTTTCAGAGGAGGAACGCTGTCCCTGCTACACTAGTCCTGCAGGACCGACCTCTGAATTATTCTTACCCTCCCTCCGTCTGCTCCCCCGGCCCGGACTGCTAGATGCTGGAGATGTAGGACCTGTAGGACATTTGATGATGTCACCATCACATGTTAGGGGAGGAGCTTCACTGTGGAGGAGAGGAGAGATCATGGCTGAAGGACCTGTATGATGCTGTGGAGGAGGCGGGGCTGAGTTGGAGGAGACATGTCACTTCAGTAAGGTAATTACATGGAAGGAGGTTTGGTACAGTGTGTCACCCCAGTAGTAAGGAGATTATATGAGGAGGAGGTTTGTTACAGTGTGTCACCCCAGTAGTAAGAAGATTACATGAGGAGGAGGTTGTTACAGTGTGTCACCCCAGTAGTAAGGAGATTACATGAGGAGGAGGTTTGTTACAGTGTGTCACCCCAGTATTAAGGAGATTACATGAGAAGGAGGAGGTTTGTTACAGTGTGTCACCCGAGTATTAAGGAGATTACATGAGAAGGAGGAGGTTTGTTACAGTGTGTCATCCCAGTAGTAAGGAGATTACATGAGGAGGAGGTTTGTTACAGTGTGTCACCACAGTAGTAAGGAGATTACATGAGGAGGAGGTTTGTTACAGTGTGTCACCCCAGTAGTAAGGAGATTACATGAGGAGGAGGTTTGTTACAGTGTGTCACCCCAGTAGTAAGGAGATTACATGAGGAGGAGGTTTGTTACAGTGTGTCACGCCAGTAGTAAGGAGATTACATGTGGAGGAGGTTTGTTACAGTGTGTCATCCCAGTAGTAAGGAGATTACATGAGGAGGAGGTTTGTTACAGTGTGTCACCCCAGTAGTAAGGAGATTACATGTGGAGAAGGTTTGTTACAGTGTGTCATCCCAGTAGTAAAGTGATTACATGAGGAGGGGGTTTGTAACAGTGTGTCACCCAGTAGTAAAGAGATTACACGAGGAGGAGGTTTGTTACAGTGTGTCACCCCAGTAGTAAGGAAATTACATGAGGAGGAGGTTTGTTACAGTGTGTCACCCCAGTAGCAAGGAGATTACATGAGGAGGGGGTTTGTTACAGTGTGTCACCACAGTAGCAAGGAGATTACATGAGGAGGGGATTTGTTACAGTGTGTCACTCTTATACTTATAGGCAGCTGTACTTATAGGCAGCTGTATGCCTGTGGCCTGTAAGAATCCTGGAACCATGCAGGATGTCAAGTTTTAGCTTTGACATTTTCGTTTGTTTTTCTTTTGCGCATACTGGGGGGTGGGGTGTATTAGAAATCTGGGATGAGTTCCCACACTTTTTTTTCCAGGACTTGACCCCTCGTCCCTATCCACCAGGAGGCCCTCTACAGAACCCAACCCAATCTCCCATAGGGTACCCAGGGTTATCTCAATCATAGGCGTGCGCACGGGGTGTGCCGGGTGTGCCCAGGCACACCCTAATCCAGTGGCGGTGCGGCCCGCACCGGGTAACACCAAGACGCTCGCAGCACCCCCCATCTGTGCCTGACCGTCCTTCACCAGCCCAGACTCCCGCCCCCCCCGCTGTGCGGTGCGCCTGTCCGTCAGGCGCACCGCACAGCGCTGCCTCCTGCTCCTGTTTGTGCCCTGCCCCCGCTCCGGCTCACCTTCAGTTGGTCCGGTCATGTGACGGCGCGTTACTGCCGTCACATGACCATCAGGATGTCACGCTGTATTCAATGACGCCGGCCCCAGAGCGTGACGTGATGGTACGCGGCTCGCAGGATTACCGCGCTGAGTGAGTGAATGTTATTTCAACCTGCCTACTGGGTCTGGGGGGAGGGGGTTAATCTGGGGCACCGTACTATCTTCCTACAGGGGGGGGAATAGGGTTAATCTAGGGGGTACTGCATTCCTACTGGGGGGTACTACCATCCTACCTGGGGACGGGGGTCATCAGGGGGGTACTACCTTCTAACAGGGTGGGGGGATAGGGTTAATCTGGGGGGTACTGCATTCCTACAGGGGGGGGGGGGAGAGGGGTTAAACTGGGGGGTACTACCATCCTACTGGGGGGGAGGGGGTCATCAGGGGGGTACTACCTTCTAACAGGGTGGAGGGATAGGGTTAATCTGGGGGGTACTGCATTCCTACAGGGGGGGAGAGGGGGTTAAACTGGGGGGTACTACCATCCTACTGGGGGGGGGGGAGGGGGTCATCGGGGGGGTACTACCTTCTAACAGGGTGGGGGGATAGGGTTAATCTGGGGGGTACTGCATTCCTACAGGGGGGGAGAGGGGGTTAAACTGGGGGGTACTACCATCCTACTGGGGGGGGGGGTTAATCTGGGGTACTACCTGCCTGCTGGAGGGAGTTAATCTGGGGGTTACTACCTGCCTGCTGAGGGGAGAGGGTTAATCTGGGGGTACTACCTGCCTGCTGGGGGGAGGGGGTTAATCTTCGGTACTACCGGTCTACCGGGGGGGGGGAAGGGGGTTAATCTGGGGCCCCGAGTAGACAGGTAGTACCCCCAGATTAACCCCCTCCCCCCCAGTAGGATGGTAGTACCGCCAGATTAACCCCCCCCCCAGTAAGAAGGTAGTGCCCTCAAATTAACCCCCTCTTCCTGCCAGTAGGAAGGTAGCACCCCCAGATGCTGGTGGCCTCCATGTCTATTTTGCTTTTGTAGGGAACTGTACTGCACCTAATGTGGCGAATTATACCGCACCTAATGTGGGGGAACATACTGCACCTAATGTGGGAACTATATTGCACCTAATGTGGGGAACTATACTGCCAACCTAATGTGGGGGAACTATACTGCACCTAATGTGGGGGAACTATACTGCACCTAATGTAGGGGAACTATACTGCAACTAATGTGGGGGAACTGTACTGCCAGCCTAATGTGGGGGAACTGTACTGCACCTAATGTGGAGGAACTGTACTGCACCTAATGTGGGGGAACTGTACTGCACCTAATGTGGGGGGAACTATACTGCACCTAATGTGGGGGGAACTATACTGCACCTAATGTGGGGAACTATACTGCCAACCTAATGTGGGGAACTATACTGCCAACCTAATGTGGGGAAACTGTACTGCACCTAATGTGGGGGAAGTATACTGCACCTAATGTGGGGGAACTATACTGCACCTAATGTGGGGGAACTATACTGCACCTAATGTGGGGGAACTATACTGCACCTAATGTGGGGGAACTATACTGCACCTAATGTGGGGAACTATACTGCCAACCTAATGTGGGGGAACTATGCTGCACCTAATGTGGGGGAACTATACTGCACCTAATGTGGGGGAACTATACTGCACCTAATGTGGGGGAACTATACTGCACCTAATGTGGGGAACTATACTGCCAACCTAATGTGGGGGAACTATGCTGCACCTAATGTGGGGGAACTATACTGCACCTAATGTGAGGGAACTATACTGCACCTAATGTAGGGGAACTGTACTGCACATAATGTGGTGAACTATACTACACCTAATGTGGGGGAACTGTACTGCACTTAATGTAGGGGAACTGTACTGGTGCAGTACAGTTCCCCCACATTAGGTGCAGTACAGTTCCCCCACATTAGGTGCAGCACAGTTCCCCCACATTAGGTGCAGTACAGTTCCCCCACATTAGGTGCAGTACAGTTCCCCCTCATTAGATGCAGTACAGTTCCCCTTCATTAGGTGCAGTACAGTTCTCCCACATTAGGTGCAGTACAGTTCCCCCACATTAAGTGGCACCTAATGTGGGGGAACTGTACTGCCAACCTAATGTGGGGGAACTGTACTGCCAACCTAATGTGGGGGAACTGTACTGCCAACCTAATGTGGAGGAACTGTACTGCCAACCTAATGTGGGGGAACTGTACTGCCAACCTAATGTGGGGGAACTGTACTGCCAACCTAATGTGCGGGGACTTATACTGCACCTAATGTGGGGGAACTATACTGCACCTAATGTGGGGAACTATACTGCCAACCTAATGTGGGGGAACTATACTGCACCTAATGTGGGGAACTATACTGCACCTAATGTGGGGAACTATACTGCACCTAATGTGGGGGAACTATACTGCACCTAATGTGGGGAACTATACTGCACCTAATGTAGGGGAACTATACTGCACCTAATGTGGGGGAAACTATACTGCACCTAATGTGAGGGAAACTATACTGCACCTAATGTGGGGGAAACTATACTGCACCTAATGTGGGGGAACTATACTGCACCTAATGTAGGGGAACTGTTCTGCACATAATGTAGGGGAACTGTACTGCACATAATGTAGGGGAACTGTACTGCACTTAATGTAGGGGAACTGTACTGGTGCAGTACAGTTCCCCCACATTAGGTGCAGCACAGTTCCCCCACATTAGGTGCAGTACAGTTCCCCCACATTAGGTGCAGTACAGTTCCCCCTCATTAGGTGCAGTACAGTTCCCCTTCATTAGGTGCAGTACAGTTCCCCCACATTAGGTGCAGTACAGTTCCCCCACATTAGGTGGCACCTAATGTGGGGGAACTGAACTGCACCTAATGTGGGGGAACTGTACTGCCAACCTAATGTGGGGGAACTGTATTGCAAACCTAATGTGGGGGAACTGTACTGCCAACCTAATGTGCGGGGACTTATACTGCACCTAATGTGGTGGGACTTATACTGCACCTAATGTGGGGGAACTATACTGCACCTAATGTGGCGGGACTTATACTGCACCTAATGTGGGGGAACTATACTGCACCTAATGTGGGGGAACTATACTAACTGTGTGCGTATATATATATATATACATACATATATATATATATATATGCACGCGCACAGCGTGAGTTTGTGCTTTAGGGTGCACACCCTAATGCAATAGGCTGCGCACGCCTATGATCTCAATTCACAATAATTCAAATTCCCCTTTAGGGCTGATGCCCCTCAGGGACTAATTCCCTCCACTAGGGATACCCTTCAACCCCTGCGACCGGTGAAATGTCAGGGGGATGCTAGAGTGTTCAGTATTTTAAATAGCAACGCGAGGATGGAGACAGAGAGGGATTTAAACATGGAAAACGTATAAAGGACAAGAGTCGCTGTCCTGGAAGAAGTGTGAACCATATGATGATTGTTCCATCACACATATCCCTACTTACAGCGTACCATAGTTGTACGGACAGTAATCCCATCCCTGTGTTGTGTTTGTATTATTCAGGCGCCTTTTGAATGTTTTAATAGTAGAAATAAAAGTGAAGTTTTGAAGGGTATCCCTAGTAGAGGGAATTAGTCCCTGAGGGGCGTCAGCCCTAAAGGGAATCGGAATTACTCTACACAACCCAGCACACAGCAACTGATTACAACTTAATTAAACTGAAAATACTGTATATAAATGATCTGCTGACGTAGCCTGAGTCTGCTTCAGTAATTATGAATTAAAGGGGTACTCCGGCGCTAAGACATCTTATCCCCTATCCAAAGGATAGGGGATACGATGCCTTATTGTTGGGGTCCCGCCACTGGGGACACCCGTGATCTTGCACGCAGCACCTTGTTAGGATCAGTTCCCCTAGCACGTTTGCTCCGGGTCTGATTACTGGCGATCACGGGGGCCGGAGCATTGTGACGTCACGGCCCCGCCCCCTTGTGATGACACGCTCCGCCCCCTCAATGCAATCCTATGTGAGGGGGCGTGACAGCTGTGGGGGCCTAGCGCCAGCATGTTAATGCCGGTGTATCTGCACGGAAGTTCTCTGTGCGGACATTCCGTAGTGAGAACATAGCCTTAGGGAAGGGCTCCCAGTGTGAGCCACAGGCTAGGCCTGTGGGAGCTACAGCCTGGAGAAACCCAAGTCTGGTGAGACAAGCCAGGCACAGGGTGCTATAGAAAAGTAGGCTCCAAAGTAATTGGAACACTTTGGCCAATATGCTAAATGTATTTTTAGATTTTTTTCAGGAGCTTTACAATTGTCTACAGATAAACATTGGTTGTGGTGTCTTAGCACCAAATGCTGTCCTGTGGGCTAAAGATTGCCTCAGGCATCCCTGCTGTCTCTTTGTTAGGCCCACTGCTTCATAGTGTAATTTATTATACTTTGCTGTGGGGGTGTTAAATTATGTACTGTACCCTTAAAAGGGTACTCCAATGGAAAAACTAAATTCTAATTAACTGGTGGCAGAAAGTTAACCCCTTAAGGATACAGCATTTGTCAGTTTTTGCACTTTTGTTTTTTGTTCCTCCTTACGTTTAAAAATCATAACCCTTACAATTTTGCACCTAAAAATCCATATGATGGCTTATTTTTTTGTGCCATCGATTCTGCTTTGTAATGACATCAGTCATTTTACCCAAAAATCTATTTTGTAACTTTTGGGGGCTTCCGTTTCTACGCAGTACATTTTTTGGTAAAAAGTACACCTTATCTTTATTCTGTAGGCCCATACGATTAAAATGATACCCTACTTTTATAGTTTTGATTTTGTCGTACTTTAAAAAAAAATCATAAATACATGCAGGAAAATGTATATGTTTAAAATTGTCCTATTCTGACCCCTATAACTTTTTCATTTTTCCCCATATGGGGCGGTATGAGGGCTAATTTTTTGTGGCGTGATCTGAAGTTTTTATCAGTAACATTTTTGTTTTGATTGGACTTTTTGATCGCTTTTTATTCATTTTTTATGGTATAAAAAGTGACCAAAAATATGCTATTTTGGAATTGTTTTTATGATATTCTTTTATAGTTCGGACATTTACGCACACGGCGATTCCACGTTCTTTTGCAATGTTATAGCCCCCATAGGGGTCTATAACATGCAGTACATTGATTCAATACACTGATCAATGCCTTTGCATTGCAATACATTGATCAATGTTATCGGCGGTTGATTGCTCAAGCCTGGATTTCTAAAGAGTTAATGAAGGACATCTGCCTACACTGCAATGTCTGGCATTAGCCATGGGTCCTGGCTGCTGATAGCTGCCGGGACCATGCAGGTATGATGCGAAATCAGCTCCTGAGCTCGCTTCATAACCCTCCCTTGCCGCAGCGCTGTTTAGAAAAGGCATTTTGCGGGAAGGAGTTAAACAGATTTGTAAATTACTTCTATTTAAAAATCTTAATCCTTCCAGTACTTATCAGCTGCTGTATACTACAGAGGAAGTTGTATAGTTTTTTTTCTGTCTGACCACAGTGCTCTCTGCTGACACCTCTGTCCGTTTCAGGAACTCTCCAGAGCAGGAGAGGTTTGGTATTGGGATTTTCTCCTACTCTGGACAGAGGTGTCAGCAGAGAGCACTGTGGTCAGAGAAAAAAGAACTATACAACTTCCTCTGGAACATACAGCAGCTGATAAGTAATGGAAGGATTAAGATTTTTAAATAGAAGTAACTTACAAATCTCATGAATAGGAAGCGTGTGAGTGGTTGTTCATCAGTACTTTGAACCTGAGCAACCTCCCTGTAACGGGTCACGGCAGGTGGTGGATCCTCCGGGCCTGTGTGGATGATGACGTGAGCCGTGCCAGGGAGCAGAGTCTAAGGTGCCGCTGGTTTTCACCAGAGCCCGCCGCAAAGCAGGATGGTCTTGCTGCGGCAGGAGGCACCCAGGTCGCTACCCCTGGCACGACTCGTCCACACAGGTTGCTGAGATGTGGCATGGCACAGAAGGAAACTGGCAAGACGTGGTCAAGGTAGCAGTAGGTCAGGGCAGGTGGCACAGGTGCAGGGTCAGATAATGGAACAAGGATCTGGTACACAGAAAACAGGAACACAGAAACAGTAGCTTTCTCTAGGGCACAAAGGCAACAAAGATCTGGCAGGGATACAAGGGAGGAGATTGTACTTATAACTTTACAATCTAAACACCAACAACTATATGGAAGCAGTCTGGTTTCTCCAAAGTTCGTTTGAGATCATCATACTTCAATGGAGAAATTCAGCAAAAATGAACTTATAAGTAGCTATTCGAGGGTGCTCCAATTACGGCGGACCCGAGCCCTGGGTCCCGCCATGATCATCGGGATTTGTGAATCCATCTGATCTCACAGCGTTTTAATCTGCTGACCCTATTTCCCCCTCTTTTCGTCAGGGGTACATGGTCTAAGAGTGCAAATTTGAGATCATGCCCGCTGTGGTATACTTTAGTAAAGTGTTTGGCCACTGGTAAGTCTAGCCGCTTCTTGCGGATTGTGTATTTATGCTGAGAAAACCGTGTTCTGAAATCTAGTGTGGTTTCACCTACATATAGTGGGTGACAGGGACAGGTTAACTGTTACGCCGAGCGCTCCGGGTCCCCGCTCCTCCCCGGAGCGCTCGCAACTTCCTCGCATTTGCAGCGCCCCGGTCAGACCTGCTTACCGGGTGCGCTGCAATGTCTCTCTCAGCCGGGATGCGATTCGCGATGCGGGAGGCGCCCGCTCGCGATGCGCATCCCGGCTCCCGTACCTGACTCGCTCCCCGTCGGTCTTGTCCCGGCGCGCGCGGCCCCGCTCCTTAGGGCGCGCGCGCGCCGGGTCTCTGCAATTTAAAGGGCCACTGCGCCACTGATTGGCGCAGCAGGCTTAATTAGTGTGTTCACCTGTGCACTCCCTATTTATACATCACTTCCCCTGCACTCCCTTGCCGGATCTTGTTGCCATTGTGCCAGTGAAAGCGTTCCCTTGTGTGTTCCTAGCCTGTGTTCCAGACCTCCTGCCGTTGCCCCTGACTACGATCCTTGCTGCCTGCCCTGACCTTCTGCTACGTCCGACCTTGCTCTTGTCTACTCCCTTGTACCGCGCCTATCTTCAGCAGTCAGAGAGGTTGAGCCGTTGCTGGTGGATACGACCTGGTTGCTACCGCCGCTGCAAGACCATCCCGCTTTGCGGCGGGCTCTGGTGAATACCAGTAGCAACTTAGAACCGGTCCACCAACACGGTCCACGCCAATCCCTCTCTGGCACAGAGGATCCACCTCCAGCCAGCCGAACCGTGACATTAACACATATACAACATGATCTGAGGTACATGTTAAGTACCATCTGATTGTGTATTCCCACTGTGTGATAGGATGTATAAATTTGGAACCCTTCATCATGCGGTTACAGATAATACAGTTGCGTCAAGGATAGCAACCCTTGTTCTGAACTGTAAGGAACCTCTGTTGTCCTGCTGGACGGGTAGGTATATCAGTTTTCACTGTTTTATCACGCAGGTTAGGGGGTCGGCAATATGACATCAGAGGGTAGGACTGAAATTCAAGAATGAGTGGAAAACTACCTTTCAATATATGCCAGTGGCGGTTGATGATTCGAGCAATGCAATTAGAATGGTTATTATAAGTAGATACAAAACTGATACGTTTTTCCGGATTTTTTGTTGTTGAGTATGATATATTAGTTAATTTCTTGTTCTGGTTAATGTCTGTGTTTTACTCCTCAGAACAAGAGGTTTGTGGTAACCTTGCTGTGTGAAATTGATACCATCTAATGCTTGTTCAACTCTCTCCTCAATGCTAATAATCCGTCTAGCTCTTGACATTTGGCTAGACGGAAGGGATATCACCATTGGGCGTGGGTGATAACTTTCAAATCTCAGAATGGAGTTCCTATCTGTAGGTTTACTGTAAAAGTCAGTGACCAATTTGTTCTAATGTACTATAACCAAAGTGTCTAGGAACTATGTGTTACAAATAAATACCAGTACTCTGATAACATGTGACAGACTTACACAGGTCCTTTGTACTACATATACATAATGATACTGTCTAGGCATTAAAGTGATATACAGAACATTCTGGAAACAACAGGGGGAGACCTTGCAGGGAAGCCCCCAGGTCCCTGAGGGTCTCAACCTGACAGGGCCTAAGGGTAGTGCAGGACCATGTCATGTACTGGAACATTACAAACCCCCCTTCTTAACATAAGTCATTCCCGACGTAGGTGCTATCAGGGTTGAGGAACAAAGTGGCCGCGGGGCCAGATGCAGTCCTGAGGCATTTAGTATACAAACGTCCATTTCAGGCTGGTGAAATAACGGATAACATTAGAGTCTTTGTATAAATTGTCCATACACGCTCTGACTTGAGGTTGAACAGGATTAGTGATGACATATAACTTTTCTTTAAGGATCTTTGACTATTCATATAACAACTGGACTAAGCATTTTACAGTTAACTATAGACAACCTGACATTGTGACTATGTATTTAACATACTATGCATGACTAGACTATATACTAGACATTGTATAAACGACTAGACTTATGACTATGAATTACACATTGGCGGATTGGCCCATTGCCTTGGCTACTGGGGTCCCTTAGCATTTAAAACACATCTCCCCAGAACACTTTTATTGGTTTATTCTAGACATAATGATATATGACATTATATACATTTGACATATGGCTGTTAGTAGACTGTGTAACGTGAATGATACAGTACTACTGTATGTGACTGAGGTATACTTGACATGTGTGTACATAACTATGTGTACATTTATTGTGTACACGACTATGTGTACTTTAGTGTACTCCCAACCGTATCAGGACAAACCCCTGTAAGGAGATAACCAGACATCAGAAATGACGGTACACATTGACTTTTAGTGTACAATAACATTTTGTTTTGCTTTGACATTGATAACACAATATAGGACCATCACATTAGGACCACAACAACGCAGTGTACCTCCGTAACCATTTTTACTGGACCAAAAATATATTACTTTAGATATTCACACAAGAGTTCATGTACTGCTCAGTAGTCCATGTACATACAGAGTTCATGGTTCAGTCAACTCAGGGTCCCCATCCTGAGAAGACTGGTATGCAGCTTAATAGTACATGGATTGCAGGATAAAACTTACCAGGAAAGGTCAAAGGACCTTAACATGTATAGCTTGGAAGAAAGAAAAGACAGAGGGGATATGATAGAGACTTTTAACCTCTTAAGGACCATGGACGTGTATACACGTCCAATGGCCCTTAACCGGGTTTGACGCGGACTCCCGACTTGAGCCCGCGTCATACCGGCCGGCCCCTAGCTGATTCCTGCAGCTGGGGGCTGGCGTTAATAGCCGACATGCGGCTATTAACCCTTTAGAGGTTAAAAGTCTCTATCATATCCCCTCTGTCTCTTCTTTCTTCCAAGCTATACATGTTAAGGTCCTTTGACCTTTCCTGGTAAGTTTTATCCTGCAATCCATGTACTATTAAAGGGGTATTCCAGGCAAAAACTTTTTTTTATATATATCAACTGGCTCCGGAATGTTAAACAGATTTGTAAATTACTTCTATTAAATAATCTTAATCCTTCCAATAGTTATTAGCTTCTGAAGTTTTCTGTCTAACTGCTCAATGATGATGTCACGTCCCGGGAGCTGTGCATGATGGGAAAATATCCCCATAGGAGCTGCACAGCTCCCGGGACGGGAGTCATCAGAAAGCAGTTAGACAGAAAACAGCAACTTAACTTCAGAAGCTAATAACTATTGGAAGGATTAAGATTTTTTAATAGAAGTAATTTACAAATCTGTTTAACTTTCCGGAGCCAGTTGATATATAAAAAAAAGTTTTGGCCTGGAATACCCCTTTAAGCTGCATACCAGTCTTCTCAGGATGGGGACCCTGAGTTGACTGAACCATGAACTCTGTATGTACATGGACTACTGAGCAGTACATGAACTCTTGTGTGAATATCCAAAGTAATATATTTTGGTCCAGTAAAAATGGTTACGGAGGTACACAGAGTTGTTGTGGTCCAAAGTTGACAGCAGCGTATAAAGGTGCTTGTATTCTCACCCTAGTGGTCCAGTGGGGTGGATCGCCCCCCGCAGCGCGATCGTGGGGGGGGGGGGGGGGGGGGCGATCCACTGCCGAGGTAGCCTGAGGGCTTACTTATGCTCCTGTATCGGCTCCGGCTCTCTGAATGATACAGCCTGGCAGGACCAGGCTTTATCATTCGAGTGCAGAGCACACAGATCACTATGGTTCTATACAACCATAGTGATCTGTATGAGGAATCTAATTATTCCTCCTAAAAGTCCCCTAAGGGAACTAAAAGTGTAAAAAGACAAAGTTTAAAAAAAGTTTAAAAACACACACATTAACCCCTTCCTTATTAAAAGTTTAAATCACCCCCCTTTTCCCAAATTCCATATAAAAAATATATAAACATAATAAAAATAAACATATATGATATCGCCGCTTGCTTAAATGTCCGAACTATAAAAATATATATTAAATTAAACCGCATGGTCAAATAGCGTATTTTTGGTCACTTTTCATACCACAAAAAAAAGGAATAAAATGCAATCAAAAAGTCCGATCAAAACAAAAATGGTACCGTTTAAAACTTCATATCACGGCGCAAAAAATTAGCCCTCATATCACCCTGTACGCGGAAAAATAAAAAAGTTATAGGGGTCAAAAGAGGACAATTTTAAATGTATTAATTTTCCTGCATGTAGTTATGATTTTTTCCAAAAGTATGACAAAATCCAACCTATATAAGTAGGGTATCATTTTAATTGTATTGACCTAAAGAATAAAGATAAAGTGTAATTTTTACCGAAAAATGTACGGCGTACAAGCAGAAGCCCCCAAAATTTTCAAAATGGTGTTTTTTCTTCAATTTTGTCGCACAATGATTTTTTTTCCGTTTCACCGTTTTTGGGTAAAATGACTGATGTCATTACAAAGTAGAATTGATGACGCAAAAATAAGCCCTCATATGGATTTTTAAGTGCAAAATTGAAAGGGTTATGATTTTTAGAAAGTAAAGAGGAAAAAACAAAAGTGCAAAAACAGAAAACCGCTTGGTCCTTAAGGGGTTAAATACATAAAGGGAATAAACACGGTAAAGGAGGAGAGCATATTTAAAAGAAGAAAAACTACCACAAGAGGACATAGTTTTAAATTAGAGAGGCAAAAGTTTAAAAGTAATATAAGGAAGTATTACTTTACTGAGAGAGTAGTGGATGCATGGAATAGCCTTCCTGCAGAAGTGGTCGCGGCAAATACAGTGAAGGAGTTTAAGCATGCATGGGATAAGCATAAGGCTATCCTTCATATAAGATAGGGCCAGGGACTATTGATAGGATTCAGATTATTGAGCAGATTAGATGGGCCAAATGGTTCTTATCTGCCGACACATTCTATGTTTCTATATTATAGGATCTCCTAAGTCAAGGAGTCTCTCGGCTGATGCCAGGCACATGACTTACTAGGGTTGGTTGCAAACAGAAGAACTTTTCTTGACAAAGTCTTGTCAGGCACAAATTTTGAACCATTGCTGAAACAACAAAGTGTGCTACTGCACGACAGTCAGTCTTGCGACCAGGTCTGGTATTTTACTGTACACAAGTTACTTAAACAACCTTCTTTCTTTCCCAGTCTTGCCTACCAGGTGGGGTCCTAGGCTGTGAGATGAACCTAGGGTTGCGAGACTGGGTCGCTTGCATGGGGTCAACATGGGTATCCCAAGACACATGGGACAGGCTGGAATTGGTGATGGTGGGACTGATAGTAACCACCACCTGCACTGCAGCGGCTTGCGCCACAGAGGGATTACTAGTTTGTGCCTGTTCTTCAGGCCAAACCTCCACCACTGCAGGAGTTGGCCAAGGCACCTTCGTGGGTACCCGTTGTTTAGGCCAAACCTCCTTTGCAGTTGGAGTAGGCCTGGGTACATGAGTTGGTGCCCGGTGGTCAGGCCAAACCTCCTCGCTCATAGGATTAGGCCTGGGCACATCTGTACTGGAACGTGTGAGTGGTGTGATCAGATGGTATTAACCCCCGGGGCAAGATGTTGTTAAGCCCTAGTGTTCGTGGCGCCAAGATTGTGGTGACCCACGGGTGTATGGCGGGACCACGGTTGTAGCGGTGTGAGTGGTGGGATCAGATGGTATTAACCCCGAGGGCAAGATGTTGTCAACCCAAAGTGTTCATGACGCCAGTGTGGTTTTAGGGTTCTGGAAAACCACACCTCCAGAACTATCCCAGTTGCTAGTAGTGAAATGAGAGTCCACAAATAGTTATGGTCAAACAGAGGCTTTACTGAGTATAAGACAGATGGAATTATCTTCACAGCTAAGGCCAGATTTCCCAGAGAGGTGGCCAGGACCCAGAAGGACCTTTCAGCTTGCTGGACCAATATACTTGTAATTTACTTGACTCGAGATTAGACTTGACTAGTTTCAGTGACAGTAGACATAGACTTGAGACTTACTGGAATGACTGCAGCTTTTGGGGTCTTCCAGATGCTGATCACTTGCACTGAGATCTCTGGTGTTTGCTGTGCTCAGTCAGGTAGCAGGTGGTAAGAGCTAGTGTTGCTCGCGAATATTCGCAATTCGAATATTATTCGCGAATATCGCATATTCGCGAATTCGCGAATTTCGCGAATATAGCGCTATATATTCGTAATTACGAATATTCGTTTTTTTGTTTTTTTTTTTTTCTTCACAGTACACATCACAGTGATCACCCCTCTCTGCTTCCAGCTTGTGTGGTGTAAAGAAGGCTGTAATACTACTGTGTGAGACTGGCGTGCGAAAATTCGCATATGCGAAAATTAGCATATGCTACCTTTCGCATATGCGAATTTCCGCATATGCTAATTTTCGCATGCGCGTATTTTCGCATACGCGAAAATAAAACGAGAATATAACGAATATGCGAATATTCGCGAATATATGACGAATATTCGTCCATATATTCGCGAATATTCGCGAATTCGAATATGGCCTATGCCGCTCAACACTAGTAAGAGCTAAGAGAGGAATTGCAATGGCTGTCCCTTTATATAGTGGGGGGGGGGGGGGCTGGACTAAAGCCCATTGGTCAAGCTGCAGGTCACAGGTTAAGCTGGTGATCTCTGGGAGAACATGTGACAACAAATCATGTGACTGCATAACATAACATGTAACAGACTTACACAAGTCCTTTGTACTACCTATACATAAGGATACTGTCTAGGCATTAAAGTGAGATACACAACATTCTGGAAACAACAGGGGGAGACCATGCCGGGGAGCCCCCAGGTCACTGAGGGTCTCAACCTGACAGGGCCTAAGGGTAGTGCAGGATCATGTCCTGTATTGGGACATTACATGTATATACCTTAAATCTAATAATAATTAACAGGAGTAAAACTTCCCCTTTAGTGGTTATTAGTCTGTTGCGGATGAAGAAGAGAATTAACCAGAAAAATTCCAACTGTCTTCTTTTAAATGGAAACCACCTAAAAGTCCATCACATAAGTTGTATGAAAAAGGACTACTTTATAATTTCATTGCAATATGTACATTTATTTGAAAGAAGTAAAAGGCTTCTCACTAACATCTAATGCAAGGAAATGTTTCGAAAGTTGAGTGCAATGGTAAAAAAAAAAAAAAGGCTCTGTATCCCCCCCCCCCCCCCTGGTCTGGTGAAATTGGCTCTCAAGAAATCTCTGTTGTTATATTTATTAACAAATATTTTCACAGATTCAATAAAAATATAATAATGATAAAATTATATCCTTGAACTGCTGGTCTCTCCTTGCTTGTATTCACCCCTTTCATAATTGGTTCCTGGATACACACAGGCTTAATTGTTGACTCTGTGGTTCCTTGGATTGATCTGACTAGGGCGGATGTTTCTTAATGAAGATTTATCATGTTTTTTCATCATGTGGCTTTTATGTGTCTTTTACTGAGGGGAGGCTTCTCTCTGGCCACTCACCCTTAAAGTATAGATTGTGGAGTGTTGCAGTGATAGTAGACCTTCTAGACCAGGGGTCCTCAAACTACGGCCCGCTGAGGACATTTATCCGGCCCGCCGCTGCCTGGGACATCCCTGTGTCCCGAAAGATGTTTTCGGGACACAGGGATGCGCTCTCAGAGACCCCGCGTTTACTTTAAAAACACAGGGGCCGCCGGGAAGGTGGCGCACGCAGGGACGTCACTGGCGCCCTGTGTGCGCCCAGAGCAACGGAGCACGGAGGAGCGGGGCAGCGACGAGGACGTGTGCTGGCCAGCTAGGTAAGTGTTACCAGCGGCACGTCAGCTTCGGTGCTCCGACCACCGCTCCTTCGGTCCCGGGACTTACTGCTATGTCCGGACGGGAGGAGCGGTGGTTGGAGCACTGAAGTGGGGGCAGAACAAAGGCATACAGCCTTCAGCCATACACTGTATGGCTGGAGGCTGGATGTCTGTGGGGGAACATACTGCACCTAATGTGGGGAGCTATACTGCACCTAATTTGGGGGATCTATACTGCACCTAATGTGGGGGAACATGCTGCACCTAATGGGGGGGAACATGCTGCACCTAATTTGGGGGATCTATACTGCACCTAATGTGGGGGTACATGCTGCACCTAATATGGGGGAACTATACTGCACCTAAAAAGTTTTAAAAAGTTTGAGGACCCCTGTTCTAGACCATCTGCACACAGGATCATTGGTGCTCAGCCAGAGTAACCAATGGGTTCTTAGTCATCTCTCTTGCCAAGGCTCTTCTCCCACAATTACTTTGTTTGGGGCAGTCAGATCTAGGAAGAGTCCTTATTGTTCCAAACTTCTTCCATTTAAGAATTATGGAGGCCACTGTGATCTTGGGACCTTTTTGTGCGGCAAGTGGGAGTTTCTAAGGACCGTGAACATCCAGGGCAGGGGCCCATTATGCTCAATTAGAAGTACAACACAAGTCAACATACAGGGTGGGCCATTTATATGGATACACCTTAATAAAATGGGAATGGTTGGTGATATTAACTCCCTGTTTGTGGCACATTAGTATATATGAGGGGGGAAACTTTTCAAGATGGATGGTGACCATGGCAGCCATTTTTAAGTCGGACATTTTGAATCCAACTTTTGTTTTTTCAATAGGAAGAGGGTCATGTGACACATCAAACTCATTGGGAATTTCACAAGAAAAACAATGATGTGCTTGGTTTTAACGTAACTTTATTCTTTCATGAGTTATTTACAAGTTTCTGACCACTTATAAAATGTGTTCAATGTGCTGCCCATTGTGTTGGATTATCAATGCAACTCTCTTCTCCCACTCTTCCCACACTGATAGCAACACCGCAGGAGAAATGCTAGCACAGGCATCCAGTATCCGTAGTTTCAGGTGCTGCACATCTCGTATCTTCACAGCATAGACAATTGCCTTCAGATGACCCCAAAGATAAAAATCTAAGGGCGTCAGATTGGGAGACCTTGGGGGCCATTCAACTGGCCCACGACGACCAATCCACTTTCGAGGAAACTGTTCATCTAGGAATGCTCGGACCTGACACCCATAATGTGGTGGTGCACCATCTTGCTGGAAAAACTCAGGGAACGTGCCAGCTTCAGTGCATAAAGAGGGAAAAACATCATCATGTAGCAATTTTTACTATCCACTGGCCTTGAGGTTTCCATTGATGAAGAATGGCCGACTATCTTTGTACCCCATATATCACACCACAATAAATGTTTGTGTTCCAACAGTCTTGGAGGGATCTATCCAATGTGGGTTAGTGCTAGACCAATAGCGGTAGTTTTGTTTGTTAACTTCACCATTCACATAAAAGTTTGCCTCATCACTGAACAAAATGTTCTGCGTAAACTGAGGGTCCTGTTCCAATATTTGTTTTGCCCATTCTGCAGCACCTGAGACTACGGATACTGGAAGCCTGTGCTAGCATTTCTCCTGCAGTGTATATAGTAGTATATAGCAGTGTATACGGATACTGGAAGCCTGTGCTAGCATTTCTCCTGCAGTGTATATAGTAGTATATAGCAGTGTATACGGATACTGGAAGCCTGTGCTAGCACTTCTCCTGCAGTGTATATAGTAGTATATAGCAGTGTATACGGATACTGGAAGCCTGTGCTAGCATTTCTCCTGCGGTGTTGCTATCAGTGTGTGAAGAGTGGGAGAAGAGGGTTGCATTGACAATCCAACACAATGGGCAGCACATTGAACACATTTTATAAGTGGTGAGAACCTTGTAAATAACTCATGAAAGAATAAAGTTATGTTAAAACCAAGAACATCATTGTTTTTCTTGTGAAATTCCCAATAAGTTTGATGTGTCACATGACCCTCTTCCTATTGAAAAAGCAAAAGTTGGATTCAAAATGGCCGACTTCAAAATGGCCGCCATGGTCACCACCCATCTTGAAAAGTTTCCCCCCTCGCATATACTAATGTGCCACAAACATGAAGTTAATATCACCAACCATTCCCATTTTATTAAGGTGTATCCATATAAATGACCCACCCTGTACTGTACTGTGTGCATTTATTATCCCTGTGCTGTGACATCATGGTATGCATTATTCATGTACTGTGACATCAAAGTGTGTATTATCCCTGTGCTGTGACATCACTGTGTATATTATCCCTGTGCTGTGACGTCACTGTGCATTATTCCTGTACTGTGACATCACTGTGTATTATTCCTGTACTGAGACATCACTGTGTGTATTATTCCTCTACCGTGACATCACTGTGCATTATTCCTGTACTGTGACATCACTGTGTATTATTCCTGTACTGTGACATCACTGTGTGTATTATCCCTATACTGTGACATCAATCTGTGTAATATCCCTGTACTGTGATATCACTGTGTGTATTATGCCTGTACTGTACAGGGTTAATATGCACAGTGACATCACAATACAGGAATAAAAACACATTGACCTCACAGTACAGGACTAATACACAGAGATGTCACAGTACAGGGATAATACACACAATGATGTCACATTACTAGGTTAATATGCAGTGACATCACAGTACAGGGATAATACACTGTAATGCCACAAAACAGGGTAAATATGCAGTGATTTCACAGTACAGGGATACTATACACAGTGATACCACAGTGAATAATATACACAGTGATGTCACAGTACAGGGATAATACACACAGTGACATCACAGTACAGGGATAATACACTGTAATGCCACAAAACAGGGTAAATATGCAGTGATTTCACAGTACAGGGATACTATACACAGTGATACCACAGTGAATAATATACACAGTGATGTCACAGTGCAGGAATAATACACACAGTGATGTCACAGTAAAGGGTTAAAAGTCCCTGTGATGTTGCAGCACAGGGAAAATATGCTAGAACTCTGATGTCCCTGAGCATGGCAGGGGGGGGGGGGGGGGGGGACAGTAGGAAATGGCAGGGGCCAGGGTACAGTGGTTATACTTCTACCTTTGTAACATGCCAGACGTGCAGTAACCTTCTGTTCACCTGCACTCTCAGGACTTACCTCTGACCCCAGTAGGCCTCCATCTGAGTTCAAGATCACATGCACAGCAGGGGGAGGAGCTGATCAGGGGGAGAGGCTGAGCAGGCCAGCCAAGATTGCTGAGTGTATGGCAGTGTTTCCCAAGCAGGGTGCCAACAGATATTACAATTACAAACTACAGCCTTTGGCATAGCATTCTGGGAGTTTTAGTTTTGAAATATCTGTAGGTACCCTACTTGGAAAACACATGTATGAACTCAGCAAACATTCGGGGCACAAGCCCCGAATGTTTTAACCTAGTGACACCCCTGGTGCAGCATAAATGTTTTTGTCGCTTTCTCCAGATCTGTGTTGCTATATAATCCTCTCTCTGGGCTCTCTACAGGCAGTACTTTCCACCACATGGCTTGGTTTTTACTCTGATATGCATTGTCAGCTGTGAAATCATGTCCAGTCAACTGAATTTACCACAGGTGACTCCAATCAAGATATAAAAACATCTCAAAGACAATCCCGAGAAATTGGAGGCCCCAGAGTTACATTTCAAGTGTCATAGCAAAGGATCCTAATATTTATGTCTGTGAGAAAAATTAAAATTTTCCTTTTTAATAAATGTACTGCCATTATGGGGCAGAACAATGGAAGAAATCTATTTTTTTTTTTTAGCACAAACAAAAATGTGAAAAAACAAGAAAAGGTCTGAAAACTTTCTGAATGCATTGCATATTGGCAATGGAGCCCCATAAATGTGATGTAAGTGGGGTCTAGTGGATACAGTGTAGAGGTGGAGTCCAGATGTCCTTTCCCTCATGCCCTGTCAGCACTGTCCTGATATAAGGTGCAGGAGTCAGGACACACAGGCTGCTGTTCCCCCGCACTTTTAGCATCTGATCTGGTGAGGGACACTTGGCTGCTGTGGGCTCCACAGGCAAGACAGCCATGGCACTGAACAAAGGCATCCTCAAATATAAAAACCAACATTGTTTTAGAGGGGAGTGGGTAGTGAAGGCGGCATAGTAGCACTACTCTGACAGTGGACAGTGCTCCCTCTAACACCTCCCAAAAAACACAATGATTTTATTTGTAAGCCTGGTGGGAAATTGAAGAGTTATTTATAAAATAAAATTTTTCATTTATATTACTAGAGCCTGGGCCACCCGTGGCAAATATGGGCCTTTGTGATACCTGTCAAATCACTCTATACATGCCGCAATCACTATTGATCATGGCATATAAAGGGTTAAACTACTGGTATGGTGTCCTCCAGATTGTTCCAGACACTGATGTTAGGGTAGTAAGGGTTAGGGTAGTAAGGAATTCAACTTGCCTAATCCTTTTGTTCTCATGGGAGATAAGTCATCCCCACTGGGGTCTGGCAGCGGCTTTCCCTTATTTTTATTGAAAATGCTTAGCTATCTGAGTAGGGCCAGGTTAACTGAAAGGAGACCTGGGGAATAGTTATAGGAGGTGCAGTTAGAGGTAGCAGTTGCACCTTGATCTTGGTGCCTGAGTGGGTTTAATCCCCTCTGTACATGTAAGGGTATGTTCACCCGATGGAATGTCTGTGTGGAATTCCGCCAGATTAGTTCGCACAGACAATCCACTGTAGCAGAGTCCCATTGATTTCAAATTGACTTGTCTATTATTTTTGTGGATTTCGCTCAGAAATGCATTGCTGTCTATGAGATGGCTCATTTTGGAGTGGTCCTAGAGCCTGCCAGATTATTCAAATGTGTGGAATGTCCGTGTGGACATTCCGCAAATTTTGCATCTAAGAGGGGAAAGATATATATTTGGGAAAGATATATATTTCCCATCAATTCCTGACATAACACTGATGTGTTAAACTCTGATGTTTTCATTTAAAATACAATTTGCTGAAAGGGGAGATAAATATATAATGTACAGATAGTCCAACCGAAGTTCCTGCGCAAAAAAAGGATACAAGACCACATTTCATAAAAAGAAAAATCAATTTTTGTAACATTCTTTTGCACGGCACATTAAAGGCTGTTGCATCAATTAGGCCTAATTCCTCTTTTTTCAGAACCTCTTTGTAGAAAAATCTTATATTTCAGCAATTTGCATTATCCACAAAATCTGCTTTGAAGTTCTAAGTTATGGCAAGAGAAGGATCCACTTATCAGCACATAAAAATGTTCAAAGCTTATAATTCCCTGAAACAGATGTACATTATCATAGGATTTTCTCGTGTGTCTTTTGGGCTGCATGGGTAATATTGTATCCTATCCCCATTCACACCCCCCACCCCTTTTTACAATCTTCTCTTTACTGAAAGATTTAGCCTGCTGTGCCAATCCACACTTCAAAGATTTCTCCCTATCTATTAGAGACAAAACACAAAGTGAGAACATATGGCCCTTTTTAAATTTCCCACATTTAAGTCAATATCATTTCTTTTCTTCTTCAGCAAAGAGAAACAGACATAAAAAGATTTATCTACTCCTAACCTAAAACTAGTGTCTCTATCTAATGTCTGTACAGCAATTGCTTCATTTATGCCCATCACAAAAGAAAAGCAGGAGAGACACTGAATATTTACTGTGTAACCCTTCAGCAATTTATAGGTTACTGCTATTTTACTCAGTCATCATGTTTGACATTATATTGGATCTGCCACTGACCTCATAGTCTCTGATAAAATGTATCGCTTTGTAATGTCCCAGTACAGGACATGGTCTTGCACTTCACTTATGCCCTGTCAGGTTGAGTCCCTCAGTGTCTTGGGGGTTCTCCTGCAGTGTCTCCCTTACTGTTGTTATAAGTGTCATTTATGGTCATAGGATTATAGTCAGTGTCCTAATGTATAGCTAGTCTAAAGGACCTGTGAGATGTCTGAAGGACTTGTGGAATGTCACGTTATGTTATGTTGTCACTTGATGTTACCTAATGAGCACCAACTTAACCTATGACCTGCAGCTTGACCAATGGGCTTTGGTTCAGCCCCACCACTATATAAAGGGGCGGCACTTATAGTTCTCTCTCTTCTTTTACCACCTGCTACTGAGCACAGCAAACACCAGATACCTCAGTACTAGTGACCAGCATCTGGGAGGCCGCAAAGCTACAGTCATTCCAGTCAAAAGTCTATGTCGGCTGTCACTATAAATAGGCAAGTTCAGTCTACAGTCAAGCCTCAAGATAAATCTCTAAAGTCTATTACAAGTCTAATTGGTCCCAGCAAGCTGCAAGGTCCTTCTGGGTTCCTGGCAACCTCTCTGGGAATTTGACCTAGCTGTGATGATAATTCCATCTGTCTTAACTCAGTAAAGCCTCCGTTAAACCATACCTAGTTGTGGACTCTCCTTTCGCTACCTAGCCATTGGAATAGTGGAGATACCGTTCGTGTGGTTCCGGTACCCAAAAACCACTCTAGGGGTTAACAACATCTTGCCCCAGGGGTTAATACCATCTCGCCCCACCACCTACACCACTACAATCCATGGTCCCGCCATACACTTGTCCCAAACCAGAGAGGCGATGACGCGGGTCGTACTGGGGGGGATCGGTTCTAAGCAGTTACTGGTCTTCACCAGAGCCCGCCGCAAGGCGGGATGGACTTGCTGCGGCGGTAACTACCAGGTCGTGTCTCCCAGTAGCGTCTCGACCTCTCTGGCAGCTGATATGGCGTGGTACACAGGGAGCAGGCAAAGGCGTAGTCGAACGTAGCAGAGGTCAGGGCAGGCGGCAAGGGTTCACAGGTGAGTAGACGGTAGCCACGGGTTCGGCAAACAGGCAAGGCAGTACAAGGCTATAGGGTACGCTTTCTCAGAGGCACAAGGCACAAAGATCCGGCAAGGGCAGGAAGGGGCAGGTAACTTTTATAGGGAAGGAGCAGAGGTCATTAGCCAGTGCACCAATCAATGGTGCGCTGGCCCCTTAAATTTACTGAGAGCGGGGCTGTATGCGCCGGAAAGCGGGGCTGCATGCGCCGGAAAGCAGAGACTGTCGGCAAAGGGAACGAGGCACCAGGTAAGGCAGACCGGGACGTGGCGCGTGAGCGGGGACCAGCTGCGGGGAGGTGGGGACCGGAGTGCTCGCTGTGACAGTACCCCCCCCCTTAGGTCTCCACCTCTTTTTGGTACCCAGAAAACTAAGGATGAGGCTGCGGTCCAAGATATTCTCCTCAGGCTCCCAAGACCTCTCCTCAGGGCAGCAGCCCTTCCAATCAAACAAAAAAAATCTTTTCCCCCGAGAGAACTTGGTCGCCAAGATCTCCTTGACCGAGAAAATATCAGAGGTGCCGGCGACCGGGGTGGGAGAAAAAAGCTTGGGAGAAAAGCGGTTAAAGACAGCAGGTTTAAGAAGGGAGACATGGAAAGAGTTATGGATTCGGAGGGAGGGGGAAGATGAAGTTGATAAGAGACTTGATTGATACGACTCTTGATTTTATAGGGCCCCAAGTAACGAGGACCCAATTTGTAACTCAGGACCATAAATCGGATGTACTTAGAGGAGAGCCATACTTTGTCACCCGGGCGGAATTCCGGAGGAGCTCTGCGTCTCTTGTCTGCTTGAAGTTTCATACGGGTGGAAGCCTTGAGGAGGGGTGGCGTGAGTCTCTCGCCAGATGGAGAAAAAGTCTTGTACAAGAGTGTCAACGGCAGGAGAAGGAGTGGGATACTGCGGCAGAGGTGGAAGAGGGTGACGGCCAAAAAATTCAAAGAAAGGAGACCTGCCTCAGAGGATTGTTTGTAGTTGTAGGAGAACTCAGCCCAGGGAAGTAGATCTGCCCAATCGTTATGGCGAGAGGATACGAAGTGGCGCAGATAGTCACCCAAAATTTGGTTCACCCGTTCTACTTGGCCGTTAGACTGGGGTTGATAAGAAGAAGAAAAGTCCAATTTGATCCCGAGCTGACCACATAGAGCCCTCCAGAATTTGGAGACAAATTGTACTCCCCGATCCAAGACAATATGTTGGGGAAGGCCATGGAGGCGGAAGATATGTTGGAAGAATTACTTGGCCAGCATGGGTGCAGAGGGAAGGCCGGGCAAGGGCACAAAGTGAGCCATCTTGGAGAAACGATCTACCACAACCCAAATAACAGACTTGCCATGGGAGGAGGGAAGATCTGTAACAAAGTCCATAGCGATGTGAGACCAGGGAACTTCCCGAACAGGTAGAGGTAAGAGGAGTCCCGCTGGCTTCTGGCGAGGTGATTTATCTCGGGCGCAAATCATACAGGCTTGGACGAAGTCCGAAACATCTTTCTCCAGAGAAGGCCACTAGTACCTCTGGGAGATTAGTTGGAGAGATTTCTGCACCCCAGGATGACCGGCAAAAGGAGAAGTGTGGCCCCACTTGAGGATTTGCAACCGCTGACGTGGAGGTACGTAGGTTTTGCCTGGAGTAAGAAGGCGCAGGTCCACGGGAGCGACGGCAATAAGGCGTTCTGGTGGGATAATATATTGAGGTGTTAATTCGTTGCCCACCACATCAGAAGAGCGAGACAGAGCATCTGCCCTAATGTTCTTACAAGCTGGACGGAAATGAATCTCAAAATTGAAGCGGGCGAAGAACAGAGACCAGAGCAGACTGAAGGTAGCCAGGTTCTTGTGGTCCGTGAAGATATTCACAGGATGTGTGGCGCCCTCGAGTAGGTGTCTCCATTCCTCCAGTGCTAATTTAATAGCCAGCAGTTCTCTGTCCCCAATGGAATAATTTCTTTCTGCAGGAGAGAAGGACTTCCAAAAGAAGCCACAAGTGACATTCTTGCCCCTGGAAGACTTCTGGGTGAGTACAGCTCCGGCACCAACCGATGAGGCATCCACTTCGAGAGAGAAGGGCTTGGTGGAATCTGGTCTAGAGAGAACAGGTGCTGAGGCAAAGGCGGCTTTCAGGGACTGGAAGGCCTCTTCAGCTTGGGAAGGCCAGGATTTAGGGTTAGCGCCCTTTCTAGTTAAAGCCACGATAGGTGCCACCAGAGTGGAATAGTAAGGGATGAATTGTCTGTAGTAATTAGCAAAACCCAAAAATCTTTGTATGGCTCGGAGTCCAGAGGGGCGAGGCCAATCTAGAACCGCCGAGAGTTTGGCTGGATCCATTTGAAGTCCTTGGGCTGAGATAATGTACCCCAAGAAGGGAGGACCGTTCGAAAATACATTTTTCAATCTTGGCACATAGGCGATTTCTCCTAAGATGAGTGAGAACTTGTCGCACATGAGCCCGGTGTTGGTCCAAATTGGAGGAAAAGAGGAGGATGTCATCCAAGTATACGACAGGTGTACAATAAGTCCCTGAAAATGTTATTAACAAAATCCTGGAAGACGGCAGGCGCATTACAGAGGCCGAAGGGCATCACCAGGTACTCGAAATGACCGTCCCTAGTGTTAAAGGCGGTCTTCCACTCGTCTCCCTCACGGATACGGATCAAATTATAGGCCCCACTAAGGTCCAATTTGGTAAAGACCTTTGCCCCTCGGAGACGATCGAAAGTTCAGGGATTAGAGGCAGAGGGTAACGGTTCTTGATGGTAATTTTCTCTGTAGTCAATGCAGGGGCGGAATGAACCGTTCTTTTTAGTCACGGAGAAGAAACCTGCCCCAGCAGGAGAAGAAGACTTTCTTATGAATCCTCTCTGTAGGTTCTCTCGTATATACTCGGACATGGCAAGAGTCTCAGGAGGTGAGAGAGGATAAATTCTGCCCCGGGGTGGAGTAGAACCGGGTATGAGGTCGATCGGACAATAATAGGGTCTGTGAGGAGGAAGGACCTCGGCTTGTTTCTTGCAGAAGACATCCGGAAAGGAATGGTATGGCCTTGGCATACCAGGAGGCGGAGAAACTTGTGGGCCCTGCTTGATAAGAGCAAACTTGAAACACCGGTCAGGACAGGAGGGACCCCAATGCAAGATCTCCCCAGTGGACCAATTCAGGACAGGGCAGTAACGTTGAAGCCACGGCAGGCCCAGGAGGAGTTCGGAAGAACAGAAAGGAAGGACAAAGAACTCCAGATTCTCTGTATGAAATATCCCAATGTCCATCTGCAGGGGCTGGGTACGGTACTGCACAGTGGCAGAGAGTCTCTCACCGTTAACAGTAGAGATGAAGAACGGCTTGGGTAGACGGACTATTGAAATACGGTACTTGTCTACCAAAGAGGCGTTGGATGAAGTTGCCAGCTGAACCGGAATCCAAGAAGGTGGCAGCAGAGAAAGAGGACTTGGAAGAGAGGGACAACTGCACGGGTATGATGAGGCGTGGAGAGGAAGAGTCCACACCTAGTATTGCCTCTCCCACATTTACTAGGTGCGAGCGTTTCCCTAACGCGGTGGTCGGAGAGGACACTCGGTAAGGAAGTGCTCGGTACTGGCACAGTACAGACACAGGTTCGCGTCTCTGCGACGGCTTTGTTCTTGCGGAGTCAGACGAGACCGGTCCACCTGCATGGCCTCCACTGCGGAAGACCCAGTAACGGTTTGAGGTGGATGCAGAAAAACAGGAGCCAGACGAGGGTAGCGTCTTGGACGAGCTTTTCCCTTCTCCAGGAGGAGTTCCTCTTGTCTCTCGGTGAAACACTTGTCTATCCTAGTGGCCAGCAAAATGAGGTCACTAAGGGTGGAAGGTAGCTACGTGCAGCCAGAACGTCCTTTATCTCGCTGTTAAGTCCCTTCATTGTTCCAATTAAGTTCAGAAGCCAGGGTGCAAAACTGAATGGAATAGTCACCCATGGTAGAACTTCCTTGGTTCAACAAAGAAGCAACATCTGGAGGCACCCTGGTTGGGAAACACTGGCCTAAAACAATTAAATAATTAATTAAATATTAAATAATTAATTAAATATTGAAAAAAAAAAAAAAACACATAGGGTCCCCCCTATTTTTATTCTCAGCCAAATACCAACCAAACAGTAACAGCCTGACGTTACCATGGTGGGCGAGGACCATTGTTACTGGCCCTCCCCAGCCTAAATAACGCCAGCCTGTTACTGCCTAGGCCCAGGAGCGCCATTTTTGAAGCTCCGGGCCTGTTGGTACCGGCTCTTCCTGGCACCCCTGTGGCGTTGGGTACCGGGGTAATAATTGGGGGTTAGCGCTAGCTGTTTTTGTGGCTAATGCTAAGCCCGGCATAGTAATGGACTCCGTCTGTAAGACTGCTTCCACTACTAAGCCTGTCCAGTAAAGTAAAAAAAATAAACACAACAGGTTTAAAACAAATTTTATTACAAAAAAACACTCCCCCACAAGCCCTCGTTAACTATTTTATTAACATTATAGTTACATAGTTACATAGTTAGTACGGTCGAAAAAAGACATATGTCCATCAAGTTCAACCAGGGAATTAAGGGGTAGGGGTGTGGCGCGATATTGGGGAAGGGATGGGATTTTATATTTCTTCATAAGCATTAATGTTATTTTGTTCCATGAATGTATCTAATCCTGTTTTAAAGCTGTTAATTGTTCCTGCTGTGACCAGTTCCTGAGGTAGACCAATCCATAAATTCACAGTCCTCACGGTAAAGAAGGCATGTCGCCCCTTTAGACTAAACCTTTTCTTCTCCAGACGGAGGGAGTGCCCCCTCGTCCAAAGAAAAACGCTGGTCATCGAAGTAGTCCACTGAATCCGAAGGAGTCCACAGGATACACAGATCTGTAGAAGAAGTAACAAAAAAAAAAAAAGTAAGTACATTTAGGGAGAAAAAAACGTGTTAAAATTTTTTTATAAACACACACACACACACTAAACGCAGTTTACCACTATTCTGAGCCATGACTACAATTTAGTTATTGAATTATTTAGATGTGGCGAAAAAGCTAAAAAAAAACTCAAAAACAAAAGATCCAGAAGGAAAACTAGCAGCCAAACCTATTCAGACAGCAGGAAAAAGGAACAGACTATTTTTTCTACTACATGAAGTAAATTTCCCACTTTAGCCTGCGTGTGCCAAATTTATTAACGCCGTGCAACAATTTAGTAAATTTGTCACACATAGTCAAAAATGAAGTAGAAAAAAACAGGGGAAACACCAGACTACATAGTAAAAGATTAGTAAATGCCCCTCTCAATGATTTCTAAAAGGTGTTAACTTCTATATTTGCATGCAAAACCCCTTTTAAGGCCCACTTTACCCTACAGTCTATTAAAAGTCCATTAGTGCTTCCCCTAATCTTTATTGATGGTGGAGTGTAAGTATATGGAGAAGATAGGAATCTCCAGGGTAAAATTTTAAGCTGTCAAAGTAGTTTTGCATGTGTCCACTCAATTTCAGTAAGAGCACAGATACTGACCACACTTAAAGGGGAACTCCGCTCCTAGACATCTTATCCACCATCCAAAAGATAGGGGATAAGATGTCTGATCGCGGGGGTTCCGCCACTGGGACCCCCGCGATCTCTGTGCAGCACCCGCATTCTATGCTGGGCTGCTGCTCCAGTCTCGGAAACCTCTGTGTTTCCGGGGCTGGAGATGTGAAGTAACGCCACGCCTCCTTGTGACTTCACACCACGACCCCTCCATTCATGTCTATGAGAGGGGGTGTCATCCTGGAATTCAACAAGGCACTTGTATACACTGTTATTCTTGCTGACTAACAAGCTTGGTTCTCTTGACCAAAAGAGTAGAAAAAATAATTGTAGTAGGAACCTCTTGGATAGGACTGGTTACTCCTGGATTTTAGTTATCTTCATTGGGATGTAAGCCCATGCAGCCCAAGCTTTCTATGCATTCTCTGCACTGTCAAGCTACACTGACTACTCACTGCTGACTAGACCCAGCTAGAGAGGGAATTGGTGGCTGAGCAGAGACCTCCTTCTTTCTACAACCTTCTTAACCACATAGAGGTATGTAATGTAGTACAATAATCTAAAGATTTTTCTCTACCATTATACAATTTAACACCTTCCTGCTATAGGACGTATGCATATGTCCTGATAACCTCCTACTCTGTGCCACAAACCACACTGCAGGAGATCTGCACGGGGCCACAGCCAGTGGCGTTGCGACCCGGGTGCGGGGGGTGCGGGCCGCACCCCGTGACACCAACCTAATGGGGTGACACCAAGACGCTCCGGCAGCACCCCCCACCCCGCATTTACCAGTGCTGTGCGCCCGTCCAACAGCACCCCCACCCACCCGGCATTTACCAGCTCTGTGCGCCCGTCTAACAGCACCCCCCCGGCATTCACCTGCGCTGTGCGCCCGTCAGCACCCCCCCTCCCCCGCCCTTCATCGCCGCTGTGCCCCAGTCCGTCAGCACCCCCCCCCAGCCTTCATCGCCGCTGTGCGCCAGTCCGTCAGCACCCCCCCGGCCTTCAACGCCGCTGTGCGCCAGTCCGTCAGCACCCCCCCCCGGCCTTCATCGCCGCTGTGCGCCAGTCCGTCAGCACCACCGCATGGGACGTCAGTCGCAGGGTGCCCGGAGAGAAGGAGCGCTGCGCTGGATGGGTGAGTGTGTGTGTCTGTTTCTCTGTCTGTCGCTATCTCTGTATGTGTGTGACTGTCTGTGTGTGACTCTGTGTGTGTGTGTATGTATGTGACTGTGTGTGACTCTGTGTGTGTGTGTGACTGTGTGTGTGTGTGTGTGTATGTGACTGTGTGTGTGTGTGTTGCAGGGGGACCCAGGAGCGCTACACCCCTGCTCACAATCATTTCTTGTATTGGAATTATGTAGGAGGCCTTCTGGTGTGCCAAGTATGCCTTATTTTCTGTGTGTGTGTGTGACTCTGTGTGTGTGTGACTGTGACTCTGTGTGTGTGTGTGACTCTGTGTGTGTGTGTGACTCTGTGTGTGTGTGACTCTGTGTGTGTGTGTGACTCTGTGTGTGTGTCTGTCTGTGAGTGTGTCTCTCTGACTGTGTGTGTGTCTCTCTGTGTTGTATGTGGGTTTTTTTGTGGGGGGGGGGGGGGTTAAACAGCAATCTAATGTGGGGAGACTTTGGCCCATTGTGGGGAACCTGCAAGGGAACCTGCGGCCTAATGTGGGGTAACTACTACCAAATGTGCGGAGTCTATGCTACCTAATGTGGGGATTCTATGCTACCTAATGTGGGGAGTCTATGCTACCTAATGTGGGGAAACTGCTACCTAATGTGGGGAATCTGTGCTACCAAATGTGGGGGGTCTATGCTACCTAATGTGGGGAAACTGCAACCTAATGTGGGGAATCTGTGCTACCTAATGTGGGGAAATTGCTACCTAATGTGAGGGAACATGTACCAAATGTGGGGAATCTATGCTGCCTAATGTGGGGAAAATATGCTACCTAATGTGGGGGAACTGCTGCCTACCTAAAGTGGGGGAACTGCTGCCTACCTAATGCTCCCCCCTGGCAGTAGCACCCTCATCATCCACCAGCAACACCCCCCCACCCCCAGCAGTAGCACCTCCATCAGCAGATCCTGATGGTGGATGAGGGCGGTGCTCCTGCCGGGAGGATGATCCTGCTGATGGATGATGGGGGTGATACTGCTGGGGGGATGGCCAGTTGCACCCTCATCATCCTCCAGCAACAACCCCCCAGTAGTAGCACCCCCATCATCCACTAGCAACACCACCAAAACCCCCCTCCCGTGGTAATAGCATCAGCTAACGGATGTTGAGGGGTGTTACTGCGGTTGTGGTATTATATTCAGAGGGTGCACTGTATGGCAACGTTATATTCAGAGGGCGCAGTTTGTGGTAGTATTATATTCAGAGGATACAGTGGGTGGTAGTATTATATTCAGGGGTACAGTGTGTGGTAGATTTATATTCAGAGGGTACAGTATGTGATGATATTATGTTCAGAATGTACAGTGTGTGGTAGTATGATATTCAGAGGGTACAGTGTGTGGCGGTATTATATTCAGGGGTACAGTATGTGGCAGATTTATATTCAGAGTGTACAGTATGTGTTGGTATTATATTCAGAATGTACAGTGTGTGGTAGTATTATATTCAGTGGGTATGGTGTATGGAAGGTTTATAATCAAAGAGTGTAGTGTATAGTAGGGGTGTGAATCGCCAAGAATTTGGCGATACGATTCGAATCGCGATACCAGTGTGGCGATTCGATATATCCCGATATATCGCGATACCGTCTAGGTGACGATACATCACGATATATCCCGATACATCGCCCACCTGGGAGCATTCATAGATCCCAATAGACGCCGCTGTCAGCTTTGACAGCGACGATCTAGTACTCCAGCGCACACTTTTCTCATTTTATCCCGTCCGTGCTGCAAAATAAAAGAAAATGCACTTTCTCTTACCTGCCAACGAGCCCCCGGAGCTCCGGTACACTCCGGTACAGGTGTTCGGTCCCCGGGCTGTATTCTTCTTACTTCCTGTTAGCCCGGCACGTCACACGGAGCTTCAGCCTATCACTGGCTGAGGCGGGACATCGCTGCGGCCGGTGATAGGCTGAAGCTCCGTGTGACGTGCCGGGCTAACAGGAAGTAAGAAGAATACAGCAAATGAATACAAAAGAATACGGCAAATGAAAAAATCGCGATAATCGCGAGAATCGATTTTTTTCTTACATCCCTAGTGTATAGTAGTATTATATTTAGAGGATACAGTGTCTGGCAGGTTTATAATAATACTTGTTTTCATATAGAGGATGAGAATGCGCTGACATAGTGAGGAGACGTCTGGGCGTCACATTCTACAGACAGAAGTTTTAGCTGGACCAGGCGGTATGTCCCATCTGAATTAGATAAGGGAAGACTATAGAGAAGACGTCACCTGTAATCACTGATATGATTGTGTATTCTCCTCACTTATAGAAAAGAAGTCACCTGTAGTCACTGATATCATTGTGTATTCTCCTCACTATAGAGAAGAAGTCACCTGTAGTCACTGATATCATTGTGTATTCTCCTCACTATAGAGAAGACGTCACCTGTAGTCACTGATATCATTGTACATTCTCCTCACTATGTCCTATGAGAGCTGTAGTCGCTTGTCAGTTCTACAGTTATGGTGAGTGAAACTACAACTCCCAGCATAACCTCACCACTGCTCAAAGGGGTACTCTACTGGAAAACATTTTTTTTTAATCAATTGGTGCTACAAAGTTAAACAGATTTGTAAATGACTTCTATTTAAAAATCTTAATCCTTCCAGTACTTATTAGCTGCTGTATAAGTGAATTACAGGAAGTTCTTTTCTTTTTTAATGTATTTTCTGTCTGACCACAGTGCTCTGTGCTGACACCTTTGTCCATGTAAAGAACTGTCCATAGTAGGAGCAAATCCCCATAGCAAACCTATCCTGCTCTGGACAGTTCCTGACATGGACAGAGGTGTCAGCAAATAGCACTGTGGTCAGACTGGAAAGAACTACACAACTTCCTGTGGAGCATACAGCAGCTGATAAGTACTGTAAGGATTAAGATTTTAAATAGAAGTAATTTAAAAATCTGTTTAACTTTCTGGCACCATTTGATATAAAAGTAAATGTTTTCCAGTGGAGTACCCCTTTAAGTAATTCTGGGAGCTGTATATTTAAATGGTGAAAACTTCTTTAACACTTTCCTATTCTGTGGCAACTGGTATATCTGATTATTATACTGGAATTTCTCACAATGCGCTACAACAGTGGTGTCTGTCACAACAGGCTAAAAACTTACTGGGGGGAGGTATGGGGGTGACACCATTTTCTACCGCACTGGGTGACACCAACCCTAGCAACGCCACTGGCCACAGCTAGGATCCCGCAACAGCTACCGAGACCGAGATCAAGCCAGTCTCAACAGTGTCAACTCCACAATACTGACCACGGCATTTATGGGATTGACAGGGGGAGGGGGCTCCCTCTGCTGAATGTCAGTGTGATACTGACAATTATGCTATGCTACGGTATAGATGTCTTGCAGAGGTACTACAGTGTAGTATAATAGCCCGTGTGGCAGTCTCTTACAGGCTGGATGTCAGTGTAAGGCTGGGTCCACACTACGTTTTGTACCATACGGGAGCGCATACGGCAGGAGGGAGCTAAAACCTCGCGCTCCCGTATGTGACCGTATGCGCTCCCGTATGTCATTCACTTCAATGAGCCGACCGGAGTGAAACGTTCGGTCCGGTCGGCTCATTTTTGCGCCGTATGCGCTTTTACAACCGGACCTAAAACCGTGGTCAACCACGGTTTTAGGTCCGGTTGTAAAAGCGCATACGGCGCAAAAATGAGCCGACCGGACCGAACGTTTCACTCCGGCCGGCTCATTGAAGTGAATGGCGCACGGGAGCGCATACGGTCACATACGGGAGCGCGAGGTTTTAGCTCCCTCCTGCCGTATGCGCTCCCGTATGGGACAAAACGTAGTGTGGACCCAGCCTAATACTGAAAATTATACTATGCAACAGTACAGATGTATTGCAGTATAGTATAACAGGTAAAAAAGAAAAAGTATTAAAAAAAAAAATGTTTAAAAATAAAATAAAATAAAGTGTTAAAAAATATATGCCCCTTTTCCAATAAAGCCCTTTTTATCCCTCCCAAAAAACATAGATAAAAGGTATTACTACATTCTTAATGACTTGTACTATAAAACAAGCTCCTGCAAGACAAACAATGTAAAAAAAAAAATGTGTAAAAATTACTTTGATCCAAAAAGTGGAATAAAAATGATCAAAATATAGCATGTATCCCAAAAATAGTAACAAGAAAAAGTACAGCTTGGCGAGCAAAAAATATTCCCCCATACAAATCAGTCGGACAAAAAAATACAAAAGTTATAACTGTCAGAATAAAAAACACAAAAAAGGGGAAAAAAGATTTTGTTGGGAAAAAGAAAAGAACATAAAAAACTATATGAACTGGGTATCGGTGATAAGTCTATCAGGCTGTATTTGTGGGAGGGGCGTTGCAATATTTAACGCACGCCCTCACTCAGGTGCTTACGTTGCTTTTGGTGGCAGTTTCAATTTACTGGGCACCGCAGTTAGCCCGTACGTCCCCTCTAGCGGTGTGTGGAGTTTTCAGTGGCAGAGGTTTCGGGTGAAAATCTGGTCCACGGGTGGTATGTGCCGGTGTCCGGCGATGCGTTATGTATTTGCATATGTTTCTTATGCGCCTTTCATGTCACAGTGGGCCAGGGACCGGGGTCTACAGTGCTGCTGAGCGGCTGTGCGGTTTGTGGGGCTCATGCTGGTATTCATATGCACATATGAAACGTTTGCCGGCTGCCTGGCAGTACACGGACGCTGTCGCTAGGTGGTGCTGCATACGCACGTGTACTGTCAGTCATTTGCTTTACATAAAGCTAAAAAAAAAAAAAAAGGGGGGATGGTTGTGGATTCTATAATTAGAGATTATAAGGGTAGGGGAGTTCATTGGATTATAGTGTCAGATTTTGGTGCAGTGTCAAGTTTTCAGGTAGAAACAAATAATACAAAAAAAAAAAGGATAAATATATTATAAATAATGTGTGTGCATTATGGCGGTGAGTTAAAATTGGTATTAAAAAAAAAATGTGTTAATTGTCAATTGTGGGGTCTGCTTCCGGCAGTTCTAGCCAGGAAGATATATAGACTTTAACATAATAAAAAAATAAAAAAGGGGGTATTGGTGGCACGCTCTCAGTGACGCCATTTTCGTCAGGTGGTGTGTGGTGGTACTTAAGGACCCATGACGTACGCATACGTCATGGAGAATTCCGGACCCCGCCGCGCATCGGGCATGGATCGGACCGGGAAGCCTGCTGAAATCATTCAGTGGGCATCCCGTGCAAACGCCCAGGGGGGTCATCAGACCCCCCCATGTCGGCGATCATGGCAAATTGCAAGTGAATTCACACTTGCGATTTGCGCGATTCCTGGTCATTACGGGTCTATAGTGACCCGGTGACCCGGAATAGAAGGGGGATCGCGGTTGTCTAAGACACCCACGATCCCCCTGAAGGCATAGGAGTGAGGTGGCAAGAGTGCCACCCATCCTATCCCTGCTATTGGTGGTCTAGACGCGACCACCAATAGCAGATCGGGGGCGGGGGGGGTTAACTTTCGTTTTCCCCATCCTGCCCACCCACAATAGGCGGGGCAGTACGGGGAAATGACGGGGACCAGCGCCAAAGATCCACTTACCGATCCGGCCGGGCGACGGAGGCTGCGGGCGACGGAGATCGGCGGGCGGCGATGACGTGCGGCTGGATCCGATGGAAGCCGGTGAGTTCCCTAGCAACATCTGGAGGGTACAGTTTGAGACCATTATACAGTGGTCTCTAACTGTAGCCCTCCAGATGTTGCAAAACTACAACTCCCAGCATGCCCAGACAGCTGTTTGGGCATGCTGGGAGTTGTAGTTTTGCAACAGCTGGAGGGCTACAGTTTGAGACCACTATATAGTGGTCCCTAAACTGTAGCCCTCCAGATCTTGCAAAACTACAACTTCTAGCATGCCCAAACAACTGTTTGCTGTCAGGGCATGCTGGAATTTGTAGTTTTGCAACAGCTGGAGGACCACAGTTTGGAGATCACCTTGCAGTGTTCTCTAAAACTGTAGCCCTCCAGATGTTGTAAAAATCCCAGCATGTCCAAACAGCAATCCGCTGTCTCGGCATGCTGGGAGTTGTAGTTGCGTACCTCCAGCTATTGCATAACTACATCTCCCAGCATGCCCTTCGGCGATCAGTACATGCTGGGAGTTGTAGTTTTGCAACTGCTGGAGGCAGACTGGTTGGAAAATACTGAGTTAGGTAACAGAACTGAAGGTTTTCCAACCAGTGTGTCTCCAGCTGTTGCAAAAGTACAACTCCCAGCATGCACGGTCTGTCAGTACATGCTGGGAGTTGTAGTTTTGAAACAGCTGGAGTATTGCTCCCCCATGTGAACGTACAGGGTAAATTCACACAGGCAGGCTTACAGTAAGTTTCCTGCTTCAAGTTTGGGCTGCGGCAAATTTTTGACTGCAGCGCAAACTCCTAGCGGGAAACTCACCGTAACACACCAGTGCGAATGTACCCTAAAAACACTACACTACCACATAATGAAGAGTAAAACACTACATATACACCCCTTACACTGTCCCCCCCCCCCCCCAATAAAAATTAAAAACCTATTGTATGGCAGTGTTTCCAATACGGAACCTCCAGCTGTTGCAAAACAACTCCCAGCATTTCCGGACATCCACTGACTGACCAGGCATGCTGGGAATTTAGCAACAGCTGGAGGCATCCTGTTTGGGAATCATTGGCGTAGAATACCCCTATGTCCACCCCTATGCAATCCCTAATTTAGTCCTCAAATGCTCATGGAGCTCTCTCACTTCGGAGCCCTGTAGTATTTCAAGGAAACAGTTTAGGGCCACATATGGGGTATCTCCGTACTCGGGAGAAATTGCACTACAAACTTGGGGGGCTTTTCCTCCTTTTACCCCTTATGAAGAGGAAAAGTTGGGGTCTACACCAGCTTGTTAGTGAAAAAAAATAAAAAAAATTACACTAACATGCTGGTATTGCCCCATACTTTTTATTTTCACAAGCGTTAAAAAAAAAAGGACCCCCAAAATTTGTAACGCAATTTCTCCTGAGTACAGAAATACCCCATATGTGGGCGTAAAATGCTCTGTGGGCGCACAACAAGGCTCAGGAGTGAGAGCACACCATGTACATTTGAGGCCTAAATTGGTGATTTGCACAGGGGTGGCCGATTTTACAGCGGTTCTGACATAAACGCAAAAAAATAAATACCCACATGTGACCCCATTTTGGAAACTACACCCCTCACGTAATGTAATAAGGGGTACAGTGAGCATTTACGCCCCACAGGGGTCTGGCAGATTTTTGGAACAGTGGTCCTTGAAAATGAAAAATGTAATTTTTCATTTGCACAGCCCACTGTTCCAAAGATCTGTCAAACGCCAGTGGGGTGTAAATACTCACTGCACCCCTTATTAAATTCTGTGAGGGGTGTAGTTTCCAAAATAGGGTCACATGTGTGGGGGGGTCCACTGTTCTGGCACCACGGGGGGCTTTGTAAACGCACATGGTCCCTGAATATCCATTACAAACTATTTTTTTTCCCAAAAGCTCAATGGCGCTCCTTCTCTTCTGAGCATTGTAGTGCGCCAGCAGAGCACCTGACGTCCACACATGGGGTATTTCCATACTCAGAAGAGATGGGGTTTCAAATTTTGGGGGGCATTTTGTCCTATTACCCCTTGTAAAAATTTTAAATTTTAAGGAAAACTAGCATTTTAGTGAAAAGAAAAAAAAAAAACATTTTCACATTCAACTTTAACGAAAAGTCGTCAAACACCTGTGGGGTGTTAAGGCTCACTGGACCCCTTGTTACATGCCTTGAGGGGTGTAGTTTCCAAAATAGTATGCCATGTGTTTTTTTTTTTTTTTTTGCTGTTCTGGCACCATAGGGGCTTCCAAAATGTGACATGTCCCCCAAAAACCATTTCAGAAAAACTCACTCTCCAAAATCCCACTGTCGCTCCTTCCCTTTTGAGCCCTCTACTGCGCCCGCCGAGCACTTGACATACACATATGAGGTATTTTCTTACTCGAGAGAAATTGGGTTACACATTTTAGGAAGATTTCTCTCCTTTTACCCCTTGTAAAAATTCAATAACTGGGTTTACAAGAACATGCGAGTGTAAAAAATGAAGATTTTGAATTTTCTCCTTCAATTTGCTGCTATTCCTGTGAAACGCCTAAAGGGTTAACAAACCTTTTGAATGTCATTTTGAATACTTTGAGGGGTGCAGTTTTTATAATGGGGTCATTTGTGGGGTATTTCTAATAAGAAGGCCCTTCAAATCCACTTCAAAACAGAACTGGTCCCTGAAAAATGTTGATTTAGAAAAAAAATTTAAAAATTGGAAAATTGCTGCTATACTTTGAAGCCCTCTGATGTCTTCCAAAAGTAAAAACATGTCAACTTTATGATGGAAACATAAAGTAGGCATATTGTATATGTGAATCAATATATAATTTATTTGGAATATTCATTTTCCTTGTAAGCAGAGAGCTTCAAAGTTAAAAAAAATAAAAATTTTCAATTTTTTCATCAAATTTTGGAATTTTTCACCAAGAAATGATGCAAGCATCGACAACATTTTACCACTATGATAAAGTAGAATATGTCACGAAAAAACTTTCTTGGAATCAGAATGAAAGGTAAAAGCATCCCAGAGTTATTAATGTTTAAAATGACAGTGGTCAGATGTGCAAAAAATGGCCGTGTCCTACAGTGAAAATTGGCTGGGTCCTTAAGGGGTTAAAGTACATTCAATTCCGTATCATGTACAGTAGGTACAGTCATGGCTTGTGTACGGTACATATACTCATAATGGATTGTGAAGTGGGTATGGTTGCAGTGTAGCATATAGTTCATACTATCACGGTATTTGCCGGTATAGTGTAGTATATCCAGTACAGGCGCTCGGTATTTTATGCATAGGGTATGATACTTTGGTACTGATGCATCTTCAGGGCAGCAACAGCATGACACATAGGTGGTGGTGATCCTTCGTACTTGACACCTCTGCAGGGGGATGCATTGTGCACTTGTTGTTACTGACACATCTTCAGAGCATCAACTTCTCGACACATAGGCGGTGGTATACCCATTATACCTGCCACGTCTGCAGGGGGATCCATTGCATAGTTGTTGTTACTGACACGTTTTCAGAGCAACAACATCACGTCACATAGTCTTTGGTATACCCATTATACCTGCCATGTCTGCAGGGGGTTCCATTGCATAGTTGTTGTTACTGACACGTATTCAGAGCAACAACGTTATGGCACATAAGCGGTTGTACACCGATTCTACGTTACTCGACTGCAGGGGAATTCACTGAGCAATTGTTGTTATGGTTACGTCTCAGTACAATAACATCACAGCACATAGGGGATGGGATTCCCATTATACCTGCCACGTCTGCAGGGTATGCACCGCATGGTTTGTGTTATCATTACGTTTTCAGAGCGTCAACATCACGACTGGTAGACATAGATGGTATACACATCATACCTGCCACATGTGCAGAGGAATACACTGCGCAGTTGTTGTCACTGACACGCCTTCAGGGCAACAACATCATGACATACAGGTGGCGGGACACTCGTTATACATAACACGGCTAGAGGAGGATGCACTACGGAGTTGTTGTTAATGACACGCTTTCAGAGCAACAACGGCATGGCGCATAAGGGTTGTAGTCCCATCATACCTGCCACACCTGAAATGGGATACACAGTGTCGTTATTGTCATTAACCAGCTTTCTGTAGTGATAGTTTCATGACACATAGAAAAAAAAATTATGGTCATGCCAGACCTGTCATGTGTATGGGCATGAGGCTTGCATAGAGAACTATCACCTATCACGTCTGCAGATACGGTGATCGCAAAGGGACCTGTCACGTCTACAGGCACGGCGATTTCAAAGAGACCTGATAGAGGTTCAGGCATGGTGATTCGCGAATAGAACTACAAAGCACTGTCACGGTCACAGGACAGGCATGAACCATATGAAGCTATCTGTCAATCGTGGCAGGACATTACCCCGGAGTTCAGTTTTGAGGCTGAAGTTTGGCGGTTTTAAGGTTTGGTCAGGGTTCAGGTTGGGGGTATTTGAGTGCAGTCAATGGCACATCAGACCTCTCAGGTGGATAGGCACAATGTCTACGCATAGTCCTGGCCATCTACAGATACAATGGCAAGGCAAGGTTCGACTACCCGCAGCAGGCAATACTTCAGAGTTCAGTTGGTGGGTAGTACATGGTACGTTGGTACAGTTCGGGTAGTTTTCAGGCAAGTTTCTCGAGTTTAGTTCTGGTTACAGGTGAACATGCATATCATGGTCAAGGTCTGTCATGGGGGCAGGTTACTTGTGTGTTAATTGGCTAACAGTTCGTGATTGGCCTCTAAAATAGGGATCGGATAGCGTAGTTGAGGCCTGACAGACAGTTTTCAGTTTCTCAATTTAATGACAGTCGTCAGCATGTTTAGCTTATACGCTAACGTGGTCTAGCTATCCATCACTAGGTAGAGCATTCCTTCACAATTAGTTGTTTGGTTCTATTGTTATAGGGTCTGTATTAGGGTTTTCAGGGTGAGGGAAGTTACGAGGTTTCAGCATCCTACTAATTAATCTACTGGCTCAGGTGTTTTGCCCTTTAAAGGTCTACCTTCGGTCGCGGCTTTGGGAACAGTTCAGCCACTGTTGTTAGGTTTAGCTTTCAGGTAGGTACATAGAATGTTTGTGACGTGAATACGAGGGGAAGTTGCTCTGACCACGTCACAGTTCGTTTCTCACACAAGGTCATCGACCACCACTTAGGGAGGTAATCATCGGGTATTATCAGGTCACTCTTTTCGCAGCATCTGCAGCATCACAACACAAGGTTTTCCTCTGCATGTTATTCAGAAGTTAGGCAGATGGAAATCAGGCTGCTATGCTAATTATGTTCCAAATCTTCACAACGAAATGGCTGATGTCTTCAGGTACTTGGTATGATACTTCCAATAAATTATTTTTATTCCTTCACGGTTTTTGCTGGAATACCCCTTTAAAACTTTTTAAAGGGGTACCAGGTGAAAAGCTTTTTTTTTTTTTTTCAAATCAACCGGTGCCAGAAAGTTAAACAAATGTGTATAGTACTTCTATTTATAAATCTTAATCCTTCCAGTACTTATCAGCTGCTTTATGCTCCAGAGGAAGTTGAGTTGTTCTTTTCAGTCTGACCACAGTGCTCTCTGCTGACATTTATGTCCATGTAAGGAACTGTCCAGAGCAGGAGAGGTTTGCTATGGGGATGTGCTCCTGCTCTGGACAGTTCCTGATACGGACAAATGTGTCACCAGAGAGCACTGTGGTCAGACAGAAAAAAAAAACAACTGAACTTCCTCTGGAACATACAGCAGCCAGCTGATATGTACTGGAAGGATTAAAAAAAATGTAATATAAGTAATTTACAAATCTGTTTAACTTTTTGAACCAGTTTATTTGAAGAAAAAATTGTCTTTCACCCTTTAAGTCCTCTTACGGCTTATATAATGATGCCCCATCCCCTGCACCGCCCGTCATCTGCCTCGGAGAACACTTAGCTCCGGGCTGCTGCAGGGGGGGTCGCGGGGGTCCCCTTTGGATAGGGGATAAGATGTCTAACAGTGGAATACCCCTTTAAGTCCAGGGTCAATGCATCCATCTACCAGGAGATTTTTGAGCACTTCATGCTTCCTTTCCTTTTACTTTGCATTAATTAAACACAATTAACTTTTGCACAATATTCGAATTTTTCGAGTTTCACCTGTATATGAATGGACAGTACCATGGTCGATAACTATGACAAAGGGACATCCTCTATGTCTAGAGGAAAGAAGGTTTCACCATCATCACAGATAGGAATTCTTTACTGTAAGAGCAGTGCGACTATGGAACTCTCTGCCACATGATGTTGTGATGTCTGACTCAATAAACAAGTTCAAGGGATCTGGATGTTTTTCTAGAGAAATATAATATTATCAGAAAATAGATCCAGGGATTTATTCTGATCGCCATATTGGAGTCTGGAAGAATTTTTTTCTCTGTCATGGGGCAATTGACATAAATCTCATTCATTTTTTTTGCGTTCCTCTGTATCAACACAGTAGGGTTTTAGGCTGAACTTGATGGGCCACTTGAGGGTCTTTTTTCAATTGGAAAATCTATGGCATTTTTTTAAATGACTATTATAATTTTTTTGTTGTTTGTTCTCTGTGCGGTAAAAATTAGGTTATCTTTAGTCTGTGTGCCGGCAAAATTATAGCGATACCTAGTTCATATAGTTTTTTATGTTCTTTTTTCTTTCACAACAAAATCTTTTTTTTCCCTGTTTTTTTGTTCCGACAGACAAAACTTTTTTTTTAATTTTTTGTTTGACTGCATTCTATGGGGACATATTTTTTGCTTGCCAACCTGTACTTTTTCTTGGTACTATTTTTGGGATACATGCTATATTTTGATCATTTTTATTCCACTTTTTGGATCAAAGTAATTTTCACACATTTTTTTTGTTACATTGTTTGTCTTGCAGGAGCTTGTTTTATAGTACAAGTCATTAAAGGGGTATTCCAGGAAAAAACTTTTTTATATATATCAACTGGCTCCAGAAAGTTAAACAGATTTGTAAATTACTTCTATTAAAAAATCTTAATCCTTTCAGTACTTATGAGCTTCTGAAGTTAAGGTTTTTCTTTTCTGTCTAAATCCTCTCTGATGACACCTGTCTCAGGAAACGTCTAGTTTAGAAGAGGTTTTCTATGGGGATTTGCTTCTAAACTGGGCGTTTCCCGAGACAGGTGTCATCAGAGAGGATTTAGACAGAAAAGAGCAACCTTAACTTCAGAAGCTCATAAGTACTGAAAGGATTAAGATTTTTTAATAGAAGTAATTTACAAATCTGTTTAACTTTCTGGAGCCAGAACTAAGTTTTGCTACACAAGCAACCACTATCAAATCAGCCTTCAAAACGGTAACAAAGTTATTCAAAGATCATGCTTGCTCCACCTGGGAAATTTACAGCCTGGACAATTACCTCACAAATCAAATAGTCCCAAGAGGACTCAGAATACCCCTAGCTCCAGCTCCAAGGGTTCAAACTGCACACATTAAAGAAAGGTGGCAAAAAGAAGCTACAGAAAGTTCTCTCAGACTAATGAGGATTCTCCTCGAAGAGGAAAAAATACAATTGGAAATAATAACAGGAAAACTTAATACAGCTATTGATCTAACTAAAACATTCAAGGAAGACCCGAGCTTTGAAAATAAAGAAAAACTGCTTAAAGAGAATGTATCAAAGTTTGTAGCGTATTTAAAAGATCGCAAACACTCTTAGTTCAAGAGGGATCTTCAAGATTTCAAAAGTAAACAAGAGTATGATATAATAATTAAAAATACATACACACAATCTCAGGAAACAGATATTTCCTCATCTGAATGTGAGGAATCAGATTAGGAAAAAATACAGACCGTACAGTACAATCCACGTTGAGCCCGAGCGAGGGGATATAGGGCAAGAGGAAAAGGATCAATTGGTCCAAGAGGCTCAAGAGGATCTAACGGGGGGGGTTTAGAGAACCCACCGATTACCTCGCATTACCCACTGAGGAGCGGATCTTAGAAGACAATTATACGAGGAAGGAGGAATCAGATAGTTTACAAAATATTAATTTGACCAATAGGGAACTGAGCACTGTAGAAATGAATTTATTAGCTAAGGGTCTATCCTTTGTCCCCACAACCAGGTTCAACCCCTTTATGTGGGTAAAAGATTTAAATTTATTTATCAGAAAGTTGAAGTGGAGAAAATATTTTTCACTTAAAGAGGCGAGAGAAAGTCAGAATTTGAGACTTGATGTACAAGACATGCCATTGTTGAGGGACATGACGGATTTAGCGGTGACTGCAGTGTCACCAGAAGGACAGGGTCTCTTTACTACCTTGCACAAAAAAAGCATTAAAACAGCCCCAATAGGTGAATGTAGCAACTTGGAGATTTTTTTGGAGGTAGTTACAAAAGAACTGAAACAATTGGATAAAAAAATGACAAACTATAATCTAACATTTCAGGAGTGGCAGGCTCTAAATATCTTAGAGAAAGATTCCTCCCTGGTCATCAAACCCTCTGACAAAGGGGGAAATATTGTTTTGATGACCAGGGAGGACTATAAACAAATGTGTATGAATATACTAAAAGACAAAAAGTGCTACTCACTGCTGTCAATAGATTCAACAAAAAGATTTTGTGAAGAATTAGAAATCATACTGAACAAAGCCAAAAGCGATAAGCTAATTGACGGCACTGAGTATCAATTTTTGAAACCAGAATTTCCAAGAATAGCATGCTTCTATTCAATACCCAAGATCCATAAAGGGTATCCCCCTCTGAGGGGAAGACCTATCGTAACGGGGGTAGACAATGTCACACAAGCTCCAAGTCAGTACGTCGATGCGGTATTGAGACCATTCGTGTACGCCCTCCCGTCTTTTGTGAGGGATACTACAGACGTACTTAAAAGATTGGTGTTACGCCTAGCGCTCCGGGTCCCCGCTCCTCCCCGGAGCGCTCACGGCGTCTCTCTCCCTGCAGCGCCCCGGTCAGTCCCGCTGACCGGGAGCGCTGCACTGACATGGCCGTCGGGGATGCGATTCGCACAGCGGGACGCACCGGCTCGCGAATTGCGTCCCAGGTCACTTACCCGTCCCGGGCCCCTCCTGTCATGTGCTGGCGCGCGCGGCTCCGCTCTCTAGGGCGCGCGCGCGCCAGCTCTCTGAGACTTAAAGGGCCAGTGCACCAATGATTGGTGCCTGGCCCAATTAGCTTAATTGGCTTCCACCTGCTCCCTGGCTATATCTGATCACTTCCCCTGCACTCCCTTGCCGGATCTTGTTGCCTTGTGCCAGTGAAAGCGTTTAGTGTTGTCCAAGCCTGTGTTACCTGAACCCTTGCTATCCATCTTGACTACGAACCTTGCCGCCTGCCCCCGCCCTTCTGCTACGTCTGACCTTGCCTCTGCCTAGTCCTTCTGTCCCACGCCTTCTCAGCAGTCAGCGAGGTTGAGCCGTTGCTAGTGGATACGACCTGGTTGCTACTGCCGCAGCAAGACCATCCCGCTTTGCGGCGGGCTCTGGTGAACACCAGTAGCCTCTTAGAACCGGTCCACCAGCACGGTCCACGCCAATCCCTCGCTGACACAGAGGATCCACTACCTGTAAGCCGAATCGTGACAGTAGATCCGGCCATGGATCCCGCTGAGGTGCCGCTGCCAAGTCTCGCTGACCTTCCCACGGTGGTCGCTCAGCAATCGCAGCAGATTGCCCAACAAGGACAGCAGCTGTCGCAGTTGACCGCCATGTTACAGCAACTTCTGCCTCTGCTACAGCAGCAACCATCTCCTCCGCCAGCTCCTGCACCTCCTCCGCAGCGAGTGGCCGCTCCTAGCCTCCGCTTGTCCCTGCCGGACAAATTTGATGGGGACTCTAGACTCTGCCGTGGATTTCTGTCTCAGTGTTCCCTGCATATGGAGATGTTGTCGGACTTGTTTCCTACAGAACGGTCTAAGGTGGCGTTCGTAGTGAGCCTTCTTTCAGGAAAGGCCTTGTCTTGGGCCACACCGCTTTGGGACCGCAATGATCCTGCCACAGCCACAGTCCAGTCCTTCTTCGCTGAAGTCCGGAGTGTCTTCGAGGAACCAGCCCGAGCTTCTTCTGCCGAGACTGCCCTGCTGAACCTGGTCCAGGGTAATTCTTCAGTGGGCGAGTACGCCATCCAATTTCGTACTCTTGCTTCCGAATTATCATGGAATTATGAGGCTCTCTGCGCGACCTTTAAAAAAGGCCTATCCAGTCGCATCAAGGATGTGCTGGCCGCACAAGAGATTCCTGCCAACCTGCAAGAACTTATCCATTTGGCCACCCGCATTGACATGCGTTTTTCTGAGAGACATCAAGAGCTCCGCCAGGAAAAAGACTTAGATCTCTGGGCACCTCTCCCACAGTATCCGCTGCAATCTACGCCTGGGCCTCCCGCCGAGGAGGCCATGCAAGTGGATCGGTCTCGCCTGACCCAGGAAGAGAGGAATCGCCGTAGGGAAGAAAATCTTTGTCTGTACTGTGCCAGTACCGAGCATTTCTTGGTGGATTGCCCTATTCGTCCTCCACGTCTGGGAAACGCACGCACCCAGCTCACGTGGGTGTGGCGTCTCTTGGTTCAAAGTCTGCTTCTCCACGTCTCACGGTGCCCATGCGGATTTCTTCTTCAGCCAACTCCTCCCTCTCAGCCGTGGCCTGCTTGGACTCTGGTGCCTCTGGGAATTTTATTCTGGATTCTTTTGTGAATAAATTCCGCATCCCGGTGACCCGTCTCGTCAAGCCGCTCTACATTTCCGCGGTCAACGGAGTCAGATTGGATTGCACCGTGCGTTACCGCACAGAACCCCTCTTGATGTGCATTGGACCCCACCACGAAAGGATTGAATTTTTCGTCCTCCCCAACTGCACCTCTGAGGTCCTCCTCGGTCTGCCTTGGCTCCAGCTTCATTCTCCCACCCTCGACTGGACCACCGGGGAGATCAAGAACTGGGACTCTGCTTGCCACAAGAGATGCCTCTCCCCCCCTCCCAGTCCCGTCAGGCAAGCCTCAGTGCCTCCTCATGGCCCCCGTCCTTGTGTCACCCTGCCCCGTGCCAAGCTTCACCCTCTGCCCTCCCTCCCCATTCCCACTCCTGCTGTACTGCCTGCCTTTGAGGAAACCCTCCATTCACTCCCGGTGTCCTCGTCCCAGGTAAAGCAGTTGTCGGACAAAAAAAGGGGGAGACCTAAGGGGGGGGGGGGGGGGGGGTACGGTTACGCCTAGCGCTCCGGGTCCCCGCTCCTCCCCGGAGCGCTCACGGCGTCTCTCTCCCTGCAGCGCCCCGGTCAGGCCCGCTGACCGGGAGCGCTGCACTGACATGGCCGTCGGGGATGCGATTCGCACAGCGGGACGCGCCCGCTCGCGAATCGCGTCCCAGGTCACTTACCCGTCCCGGTCCCCTCCTGTCATGTGCTGGCGCGCGCGGCTCCGCTCTCTAGGGCGCGCGCGCGCCAGCTCTCTGAGACTTAAAGGGCCAGTGCACCAATGATTGGTGCCTGGCCCAATTAGCTTAATTGGCTTCCACCTGCTCCCTGGCTATATCTGATCACTTCCCCTGCACTCCCTTGCCGGATCTTGTTGCCTTGTGCCAGTGAAAGCGTTTAGTGTTGTCCAAGCCTGTATTACCTGAATCCTTGCTATCCATCTTGACTACGAACCTTGCCGCCTGCCCCCGACCTTCTGCTACGTCTGACCTTGCCTCTGCCTAGTCCTTCTGTCCCACGCCTTCTCAGCAGTCAGCGAGGTTGAGCCGTTGCTAGTGAATACGACCTGGTTGCTACTGCCGCAGCAAGACCATCCCGCTTTGCGGCGGGCTCTGGTGAACACCAGTAGCCTCTTAGAACCGGTCCACCAGCACGGTCCACGCCAATCCCTCGCTGACACAGAGGATCCACTACCTGTAAGCCGAATCGTGACAATTGGAAGATGTCAAATTGGAGGAAGGGTCCTTTCTGGCCTTACTGGATGTAGATGCACTGTATTCTAGTATCCCTCATGAAAGGGGGATTCAGGCGGTAGAGTTTTTCTTAAAATCAAGGGGGATACAATACGCTGCACATATCCATCTAGTGTTGGATCTCCTAAAATATGTACTTACAAGAAATTATTTAGTCTTTGAGGGTCAGTCCTTCCACCAGCAACAAGGTACAGCAATAGGGAGTCCCTGCGCCCCCACCTTCGCAAATCTGTACCTTGGCTGGTGGGAGGACCAAATGGTCTTCTCGGACGAAATGACAAAATGGACAGACCATGTGAATATCTGGCTCAGATTTATCGATGATATTCTGTTAGTATGGAGTTCTACAGAGGAGGAATTCGAGCAATTTGTATCAGCATTAAATAACAATGATCTTAATCTGAGGTTCACTTCAACAATAAGTAAGAGCCATCTTGAATTTTTGGATCTTCAGATTCAGATCATGCCTGACTGTACAATCGAAACCTCCATACATAGAAAACCTACCGCAACGAATACCCTTCTTCAGTGGGATAGTAGTCATCCATTCCCGCTGAAGAGGGGTATTCCAACAGGCCAATATTTGAGGGTGCGCCGTAATTGCTCCACCCTAGGTGAGTTTAAAATCAAAGCGCAGGAACTAAGAACTAGGTTGAGAGCAAGAGGCTACCCAAACAAAATATTAAAGAAGGCTTACAGTAGCTTTAAGGAGTCACAGATCAAAACTGCTTACCCCCCAAAAAGACAAAGAAATAGAGGACATGAATACAGTCAGAATTATTGGAACCTATGATGACAAAAACTTAGAAGTAAAAAACATAATCCAGAAATATTGGCCAATTTTAAAAAGTGATAAGACCCTGGCAGAAACTTTATCAGAGCAACCCCAGATAACATACAGGAGGGGACAGAATTTAAAGGATAGACTCACTAAAAGCTGTTTTGAACCATTAACATCTAATGAAACATGGTTACAAAAAAGGGGTAACAGGCACATTCCGATGTGGGAAATGTGTGATGTGTCCCTTTATTAAAACAGGCAAAATCATTACTAGTGCAAGTACAGGACAAGAATTTAAGATTAAACAACTGGCAAATTGTAACACAAAGGGGGTAGTCTATATGCTTACCTGTCCATGTCCTTCGAACTATGTGGGTAAAACCTTTAGGTCTTTTAAAAAAAGACTCCAAGAACACGTAGCAGATACTGACATAGCAGGGACACACCAATTGCAAATCATTTTTCTAATTTTCATGATAGCTGCCAAAAGGCCTGCAAGCTCAGGTAATAGAAGTGATCCCTTCCCCGAAAAGAGGAGGGAGTTGGGACAGACAGCTCCTACAATGTGAAGCATCCTGGACCTTCCAGCTAGAAACGGTGAAACCACGGGGGCTGAATGATTTTATAAGTTATTCTTGTTTCATTTAGTTGGTACAGTGCTCAGTTCCCTATAATATTTGTGTAGGTGCAATTCAGTTTAAAGTTATCTTGAAGCATCTATACAAACCTATTTAGCAGCTTCAACATCATTAGACCAAAAAATAAAACACAATTGTAAAGTACGGACAATAGATTCCTGGAACGGAAAACTCTTTTTTCCCCTGTATACGTATCAAACAATCCCTTTCCAGGCACCCGGATTCAACACCTCCGCTCTGCTAAAAGAACACAGTGACGTGTAGTGTAATGATAGGAGGATCCAGTGATGATGCGGTGAAGGGGAGGGCTACACACCTGCTTAAATAGGAAGTGGAGATTTGAATCATTGTGCGACCGCCATCAGAGTTATGCACAAGCTCGCTCCACAAACAAATAATAAAGAAAGGAGATGCTGGAATAACAGTAAGAAAGCCTAAGTACGGTTCCTGATGAATTAAAGGCTGAAGGAAACGCGTCAAACCGATACCTTGCTGAGGACCAGTGTGAACGAACACAAGGAGAAGACAACAGGTTTTTTCTCCACATCCTCTATTTGCTATTTCCATCATGTGTGTGTGAACATATGCATTATCTAAGCATTTCAAGGGACAGTGCAATAATATATGAAGCTTAAACTTGTCTATCAATGGTGAATAACTAAACTAGCAACCCATCTGCAAATGTAAAAATACCTATTAATGCACATCTGGGACTATGTGAAATATATGAAAGGGGACTGTGCAATATCCAATAAGGCACTGATACACATGCAGATAGTGGACCTATTGAACTTTGTATAATACCCATGGGACAAGGAAGCTTTTGGCACTTTAAAGTCACATAAAACGCTTCACCGTGTTCACATTGATGCGATTTATATGGATGAATAATCTGGCGCAATATTTACGTTAAACACCTCACCGTGTTCATATCGACATGTTATATGTTATATGTGGATGATTGAGCTTGGTGCAATATACCTAATGATGACGCACATCTAGCATCTGCAAAAACGCAGACACTCATATATAATAAATACCATGGACAAACGCTGAAGTGTGTTCTCATATCATCGAAGGGAACACTGCACGTAGTAAATCATCCATCTCAACAAATAGCACCGTACGCAGTAAATTATTATCAGTTTTACTGATTCAAATTGCGGTGTCTGTATGAACGCTCTTTATGGTTCAAATACCTAAAATCAAGTGTGAACAGTGACATTCAACGGTGAAAAAGACTGTGGCGATAATACAAGAATATAATGTTGGGGCGCTCATCTGCATGAAATAATGTGGAGAGGTGAGCACCAAGAAAGATACCAGCATATGGCGGTGGCAATACATTTTTAGTTTTTTTCACGCGGTGTGATTTTTTTCAAGTTTTTTCATTTTTTAAATGATTACAATAAATATTAACATTTTAAAAGGTTCCCTATTTTTCTATTTTTGATATATATATATATATATATATATATATATATAAAAAGTTTTTTCCTGTAATACCCCTTTAACCCCTTAAGGACGCAGGACGTAAATGTACGTCCTGGTGCGGAGCGATGCCCGTGTCATGCGCGGCTGATCCCGGCTGCTGATCGCAGCCAGGGACCCACCGGCAATGGCCGACGGCCGCGATCTCGCGGGCGTCCGCCATTAACCCCTCAGGTGCCGGGATCAATACAGATCCCGGCATCTGCGGCAGTGTGCGATTTCAATGAATGATCGGATTGCCAGCAGCGCTGCTGCGGGGATCCGATCATTCAGAACGCCGCACGGAGGTACCCTCACCTTCCTCCTTCCGGCTCCCGGCGTCTCCTGCTCTGGTCTGAGATCGAACAGACCAGAGCAAAAGATCGCCGATAACACTGATCTGTTCTATGTCCTATACATAGAACAGATCAGTATTAGCAATCATGGTATTGCTATGAATAGTCCCCTATGGGGACTATTCAAGTGTAAAAAAAAAAAAAAAAAATGTAAAAGTAAAAGTAAAAAAAAGTGAAAAATCCCCTCCCCCAATAAAAAAGTAAAACGTCAGTTTTTTCCTATTTTACCCCCAAAAAGCGTAAAAAATTTATTTTATAGACATATTTGGTATCGCCGCGTGCGTAAATGTCCAAACTATTAAAATAAAATGAACCCGTACGGTGAACGGCGTGAACGAAAAAAAAAATAAAAGTCCAAAATTGCAACTTTTTTAATACATTTTATTAAAAAAAATTATAAAAAATGTATTAAAAGTTTTTTATATGCAAATGTGGTATCAAAAAAAGTACAGATCATGGTGCAAAAAATTAGCCCTCATACCGCCGCTTATACGGAAAAATAAAAAAGTTAGAGGTCATCAAAATAAAGGGATTATAAACGTACTAATTTGGTTAAAAAGTTTGTGATTTTTTTTAAGCACAACAATAATAGAAAAGTATGTAATAATGGGTATCATTTTAATCGTATTGACCCTCAGAATAAAGAACACATGTCATTTTTACCATAAATTGTACGGCGTGAAAACGAAACCTTCCAAAATTAGCAAAATTGCGTTTTTCTTTTTAATTTCCCCCAAAAAATAGTGTTTTTTGGTTGCGACATACATTTTATGATATAATGAGTTATGTCATTACAAAGGACAACTGGTCGCGCAAAAAAAAAGCCCTGTGGATGAAAATATAAAAGAGTTTTTAGAAGGCGAGGAGGAAAAAATGAAAACGTAAAAATTGAATAGTTTGAGTCCTTAAGGCCAAAATGGGCTGAGTCCTTAAGGGGTTAAGAATGTAGTAATACCTTTTATGTGTGTTTTTTGGGGATAATACAGGGCTTTATTGGAAAAGGGGCATATATATTTTTTTATTATTTTTTATGAAACATTTTATTTTTTTTATACTTTTTCTTTTTTACCTGTTATACTATACTGCAATACATCTGTACTCTTACATAGTATAACTGTCAGTATTACACTGACATCCAGCCTGTAAGAGACTGCCTCACGGGCTATTATACTACACTGTAGTACCTCTGTAGTACATCTATACCGTAGCATAGCATAATTGTCAGTATCACACTGACATTCAGCAGAGGGAGCCCCCTCCCCCTGTCAATCCCATCAGTATTGTGGAGTTGACACTGTTGAGACTGGCTTGATCTTGGTCTCGTTAGCTGTTGCGGAATCCTAGCTGTGGCCCCGTGCAGATCTCCTGCAGTGTGGTTTGTTGCACAGAGTAGGAGGTTATCAGGACATATGCATACGTCCTATAGCAGGAAGGTGTTAAGTTGTATAATGGCAGAGCAAAATCTTTAGATTATTGTACTACATTACATACCTCTATGTGGTTAAGAAGGTTGTAGAAAGAAGGAGGTCTCTTCAGCCACCAATCCCCTCTCTAGCTGGGTCTAGTCAGCAGTGAGTAGTCAGTGTAGCTTGACAGTTCAGAGAATGCAGAGAAAGCTTGGGCTGCATGGGCTTACATCCCAATGAAGATAACTAAAACCCAGGAGTAACCAGTCCTATCCAAGAGGTTCCTACTACAATTATTTTTTCTACTATTTTGGTCGAGAACCAAGCTAGTTAGTCAGCAAGAATAACAGTGCATACAAGTGCCTTGTTGAATTCCAGGATGACGCCCCCTCTCATAGACATGAATGGAGGGGCCGTGGTGTGTGACGTCACAAGGGGGCGTGGTGGGACTTTACATCTCCAGCCCCGGAAAAACAGAGGTTTCCGAGACTGGAGCAGTAGCCCAGCACAGAAAGCAGGTGCTGCACGGAGATCGCGGGGGTCCCAGCGGCGGGCACCCAGCGATCAGACATCTTATCCCCTATCCCTTGGATAGGGGATAAGATGTCTATGACCAGAATACCCCTTTAACCCTACTTTGTGGTTGAGCAAAGAGAACATGGAATCCCCATACTTACTTAGCAACACTCAGGGTATAAGCACCTCTAGCCTATCACATTGGGGATTCTAATGTCCTACTAGATATTGCAGTCCCATGTAGTCTTATGACCATGGGAAAAGAAGATATTAAAGCGTTAGTGTCAATAAAATCAGCCGGCTATAACTTACGATTGCAGTGGGTCTCAGGACTGAGACCCTGTGTGATCTAAACTTTTGACATGTCTGGATAAACTTGTCAAAAGTTCAATTTAATGACATTAATGCTTTAAAGGTAATAACTTGTGCAGCATGAAACAAATAAACATATTCTATAAAGTTATGTTCATGATGTATATACAGAGATACAGGATTATAGTCAATAATTTATTACAGGGGACTGTTATTCAGTTAATACCCATCCAAACATTCACACATTTTATGCAGAGCATAAATTTAAGATCCTGATGGGGTGGAGATCAAAGTTAGAACTTGTTCAAATGCAGACTGACTTCCTTTGAACTGACTTTAAACTTTAGCGTTCCCAAAGGAACCTGCTATGTTGGCAGAGACAGAGTTAAACTAAGCACTCCTTCATAAACGTGTGGAAATTGCTAAATTGCATCTGATAAACTGAAACTGGGGATTTAAATATTTCTCCTTTCATTCTGACTGTTGTATCCACTCAAAATTCCATCATGACTTTGACTATTTAAATGAAATATATTATTAACATTATTGCCCACAAGTGAGGTATAAGGTAATTTAATATGTTACGATACAATGGTCCTGGTGGCAAGATATGTGCTTAAATAGTACCTGTCACCAAATAAAACATTTAACCCCTTAAGGACGCAGGGTTTTTCTGTTTTTGCATTTTCATTTTTTCCTCATTGCCCCCTAAAAATCATAACGCTTAAAATTTTGAACCTAAAATTCCATATTATGGCTTATTTTTTGTGCCACCAATACTACTTTGCATTGACATTAGTCATTTTACCAAAATATCCACGGAAAAGCTGAAAAAAAAATAATTGTGCGACAAAATTGAAGAAAAAATGACATTTTGTAACTTTTGGGAGCTTCCGTTTCTACGCAGTAAAAATTTTTTGGTAAAAATGACATCTCACCTTTATTTTTTAGGTCCATATGGTTAAAATGATACCCTACTTATATAGGTTTGATTTTGTATTACTTCCCCAAAAAAAAAAATCATAACTACATGCAGGAAAATGTATACGTTTAAAATTGTCATCTTCTGACCCCTTTAACTTTTTTATTTTTCTGCATAAGGGCCGGTATGAGGGCTCATTTTTTGCGCTTAGATCTGAAGTTTTCAATGGTGCAATTTTTATATTGATTGGACTTTTTGATCGCTTTTTATTCATTTTTTCATGATATAAAAAGTGACCAAAAATATGCTATTTTGGACTTTGGAATTTTTTTGCGCGTACGCCATTGACCGTGCGGCTTAATAAACAATATATTTTTATAGTTCGGACATTTCTGCACGCGGCGATACCTCATGTTTATTTTTATTTAGACAGTTTTTTTTTATTTTTTAAATAGGAAAGGGGGGATTCTTACTTTTATTAGGCAAGGTGTTAAATGATATTTATTAACTTTTTTCTCACCCTTTTTTTTTTGCAGTGTAATAGCCCCCCTAGTGGCTATTTCGCTGCCCATACAGATCTCATACACAGATCATTGCCCTGCATTAACACTTCAAAGATCAGTGTTATCAGCGGTCGATTGCTCAAACCTGGATTTCAGGCTTTGAGCAATCAATCGCCGATTGGATGCAACGGAGGGAGGTAAGGGGACCTCCGCTCGCGTTCTAGCTGACCGGGACATCGCGATTTCACCATGATGGTCCCGATCAGTCTGACTGAGCTGCCGAGAAGCTTTCCCTTTCATTTTAGATGCGGCAATCAACTTTTAATGCCGCGTCTAAAGGGTTAGTAGCGTGTGGCACGATGATCGGTGCCGCATGCTATTAGCCTAGGGTCCCGGCTTTCATTAGCCGCTGGAACCGACCCACAGGTACGCCCTGCATCCTTAAGACATTAATATAGTATTCATTGTGTAATTAGCAGACACTTTCCCAGTCACTTGCTTTTAAAATTATCAACATAAATTTGTTTAAAATGTAATAGAAAAAACGGGCACTACGTGGCTTTGCTCTGTTCCCTGGCACAATTAACACAGTGAGTTTGGTCTCCTCCTGGCCTGGAAGGAGACCAAACTCAGGAAGTGTTTCTCTGTACTGAGCTTGATTGACAGCTGCACAGAGCCTCACTGAAAGCTGCACAGAGCCTCACTGAAAGAATCACAGAGCCTCACTGAAAGCTGCACAGAGCCTCACTAAAACATGCATAGAGCCTCACTGAAAGATGCACAGAGCTTGAGGTCTTTACAGCGAGTTTGGGGGGGGGGGGGTTAAGCGAGTTTCCCGGGTTAAGTTTGAACTGGGGCAGCTGAAACTCCCAGCGGGAAACTCGCTGTAAACCCCTGCCTGTATGAATGTACTTTAAAAACACTACACTACATTACACCTACACAAAATAAAGGGTAAAAAAAAACACTATACACACCCTTACATTTCCCCCTCCCCCCAAATAAAAATTGAAAAGGTCTCGTATGACACTGTTTCCAAAACGGAGCCTCCAGCTGTTGCAAAATAACTCCCAGTATTGCCGGACAGCCTTTGACTGTCCAGGCATGTTGGGAGTTTTGCAACAGTACAGTATTTTTGGTGGAGGAGGCAAGTGCCATGCTTGCATCTGGGTCCGTCCCTATACAAATTCCTAATTTAGGCCTCAAATGCGCATGGTGCTCTCTCACTTCGGAGCCCTATCGTATTTCAAGGCAACAGTTTAGGGCCACATATGGGGTACTTACGTACTTGGGAGAAATTGCGTTACAAATTTTGGGGGGCTTTTTCTCCTTTTACCCCTTATATAAAGGAAATGTTGGGGTCCACACCAGAATGTTATTGTAAATAATTTTTTATTTTTTACACTAACATGCTGGTGTTGCCCCATAATAACGGAAATACCCTATATGTGGACGTAAAATGCTCTGCGGGCGCACAACAAGGCTCAGGAGTGAGAGTGCACTATGTACATTTGAGGCCTAAATTGGTGATTTGCACAGGGATGGCTGATTTTACAGCGGTTCTGACATAAATGCAAAAAAATTTATACCCACGTGTGACCTCATTTTGGAAACTACACCCCTCACGGAATGTAACAAGGGTAAAGTGAGCCTCAACACCCCACAGGGTGAATTTTTGTTAAAGTTTGATGTGAAAATGAATGTTTTTTCACTAAAATGTTGGTGTTACCCTACATTTTTCATTTTCACAAGGGAAAATAGGAAAAAACATTTGTAACCCCATTTATTCTGAGTATGGAAATACCCCATATGTGGATGTAAAGTGCTCTGCGGGCACGCTACAATGCTCAAAAGAGAAGGATGGGGGGGGGGGGGGGCAACCTGGGCAGGTTGAAAGGGGCCCCTGAAAAGCTTTAGGACACACTACTACATTTTGCTGCAATTTGTGTAATATCGCTGTAAAATCACAGCATTTTTGCCGTGATTTTGAGCAAACAGCGGCAAAATACAGTAGTGTGATTATAGCCCTAAAGCTGCAGAGAGCCCATAGACAGCATTAACAGAGTTAATATGGACCTTCTAGGACCTGCAAAGACTCCTATAGGCTAGGACTCCTGATGATGTCATCACAGGTCTTGGAAGTTCCATAGTAATCCTGTGCTGTGTGTGTATGGGCTCTGTGCAATGAAGAAAGGAGAAGTTAATATGGGAAAATATGGAGAGGCGGGTTAATTATTAAATTCCTTTATTTCCAATAGATTCCCCTTTGGGAATCCAAAAGAACCCTAATTTCCCATATACTACTTATTGTGATTAAAAATTCCCATAAGCTTTATTGGTTTCTACACTTGTTATATTAAAATCAAACAGCGCTGTTTGCTCCAAATTATCCTTTTGATTATTGAATTTCCAGAGCAGACTTCTCTGCTAATTTCCTCCTTGCTTGTGAGTGCAGCTATCCTGTATGCCTGCAGGTCATACAGGGTTAATGCTTAGGAGCAGGAGCGCTGCTATGTTTAAAATATCCACTCTGCCCCCCTCAACATGTTTCGCTACAGATCACGGCGCAAAAAAATGAGCCCTCATACAGCCCTGTATACGGAAAAATGAGAAAGTCATAGGGGTCTGATTTTAAACAAATGTATTTTGTTAAATAATATAGGTAGGTATATACACAATCATGTGTATATAGAATACGTATTCCTCAAGGTTGGGCTTGATTATAGTATATTTTATAAAAGCTTGTATATCAAAACTAAATATTAAAGAAATGTTTATATATATATATATATATATATATATATATATATATATATATACAAACAGATGAGCAGCAGCAACACAGTTATAAAGTGCAAGATAGTGTCTTTATTCACACAACGTGAGGCGACGTTTCGGTTTGCTCACCAAACCATTTTCCTAGGAAAATGGTTTGGTGAGCAAACCGAAACGTCGCCTCACGTTGTGTGAATAAAGACACTATCTTGCACTTTATAACGGTGTTGCTGCTGCTCATCTGTTTGTATTTATTTGGACCCCTGGACCTGGGATCTCGCTGACGGCACCCGTGCACTTTACCAGGAATGTGCGGCTTTCCTTGTGGTTTTTATATATATATATATATATATATATATATATATATATATATATACAGTGGTCCCTCAACATATGATATTAATTGGTTCCAGGAGAACCATCATATGTTGAAACCATCATATGTCGAGTACATATGTCTATGTAAAAATGGTAATTGGTTCTGGGGCCTTGGAACCATTGTATGTTGAATACATATCTCTATGGGAAACTGCTAATTGGTTCTGGGATGACCATTGTATGTGGAGTGTATGGGGAGTGTTTAACAAACCAGGGTGCCTCCAGCTGTTGCACAACTACAACTCCCAGCATGCATGTACAGCCACTGACTGTCTGGGCATGCTGGGAGTTATAGTTTTGCAACAGCTGGAGGCACACTGATAGGGAAACATTGATGTATAGGGTGTATTGTGTGTATATGTATTGTATGTGATGTGTGACATCGCATACAGTACTGTACAGTTCTTTAAATAACTTCAGGGGAGACAGAATGTCCTCCATTACGATCCTGCCGACTACAGCTCTATAGGAAAGGAAGGGGAGGGCAGCCAACAGCTCATTGGATGCCTGCAGCAAGATGCTCCAGGCTATTGGCTATGGCTGCACTGGGGGGGGGGGGGGGGGGGGCTTACACAGAGCTCACAGTGGAAGCCTGCGTGAGTTAGCAGGACAGCATGTGAGTAACAGGAAGCAGAACAGGGCACACAGGGACATTAAACAACTATCTGTCAGTTGCTGAAGTTGTCAGCCCTGTCAGATAGCTGTTTGTATGATGGCCCCGACACACAACAGCATCATATGTTGATGCTGCCTTCAACATACAATGGGCTCTGAGAGGCCATCATATGTTGAAATGATCATATGTCGGGGCCATCATAAGTCGGGGGTCACTGTGTATATATATATATATATATATATATATATATATATATATATATATGTACAATATGTATATGTGAAAAATGTAAAAATATAATAGGATTCCGTCTGTATATATTAATTTTTTTTTACTTATAAAAATATATATATAATATAAAAATATTGGTTATTAGCTTGCTGCACCCTCTGCAGGGCCCTTGCTCGGGGCAGTATAGGCTATTTATAAAATAAAGGAAAATAAAATAAAATAATGAGATAACAATTAAAAGAATAAGCCAAAACTACCAACTTGGTACTGGTATCTTCTTAGTACAATAGTGAATCAATATACAGTTAGTATATAATGCAACAAAGTATATAGTTAGTATAAAGCAACAAAGTTCCTTAGACACTCGTTGGGGATACAGTGGTAGTTTCTGTATCTTTTATGCATGTAGGAAAAACGTTTTCCAAAATGGTAAAATAGTCTTGTGTATTGTTGGTGCACAGCACCACTCACCGCCCTGTTCCTGTGAGGTCCCGATAGCTTGTAGACGGAGCTGGCACGGAAGCACCGGCCCTGGGGAAAAAGGCCCGTCTCGGGGGACCTGTACGTAGCGCTCCGCTGTTCCCAATACTCTGACTGGGACGACGCCAGCCGTATATATACTTTGTTGCATTATATGCTAACTGTATATCGATTCACTATTGTACTAAGAAGATACCAGTACCAAGTTGGTAGTTTTGGCCTATTCTTTTAATTGTTATCTCATTATTTTATTTTATTTTACTTTATTTTATAAATAGCCTATACTGCCCCGAGCAGGGGCCCTACAGAATGTGCAGCAAGCTAATAACCAATATTTTTATATTATATTTATATTTTTATAAATAAAAACCAATTAATATATACAGACCGAATCCTATTATATTTTTAAATTTTTCACATATACATATTGTACATATATATATACACATTTCTTTAATATTTATTTTTGATATACAAGCTTTTATAAAATATACTATAATCAAGCTGAACCTGTGTGGCAGATGACTCGGACCGCACTAGGGAGCGGAGTCTTAAGGTGCCGCTGGATTTTCACCAGAGCTCGCCGCAAAGCGGGATGGACTTGCTGTGGCAGGTGGCACCCAAGTCACTACCCCTGGCATGGTTCAGCCGCACAGGCGGCTGAGGAGATGCGAGGCACAGGAGGGATAAGGCAGCTCGTAGTCTGGATAACAGAAGGTCAGGGCAGGCGGCACAGTAGTGTAATCAAGACGTAGCAGGAGTTCAGTAGGCAGGCGGCAGAGGAGCAAGGTCAAAGTCACAAAGCAAGGGATCAGATACACGGCAAGGCAATACTGAGGAAGGCTTTCTCTAAGGCAAAAAACAACAAAGATTCAGCAGGGGAGTGAGGAGGGTGGAGGAATTTATAAATGAGCCACAGGTGAATTACACTAATGAGCGTACTTGCCCTTTAAATCTAAAAGCTCTGGCGCACGCGCGCCCTAGGGGACGAGGACACGCGCGCAAGAGCAGAGAGGCAGAGGTGGAGGCAGGAGAAACACCCGGAGAGTGACGGACTGGGGCTCACATGCGCGCGCGCCGCGATGCGAGTCCCAGCCCCGTCGGTAGCAGCACGTAAGGGGACCATGCGCTCACGGGCAGAGTGTGTGGCTGGAGCGCATAAGGTAACAGTATTATTACACAGTAAGGGGCACAAAAGGGGCATTTGCACAGTGTGGGACATTGAGAGGAAAACTATTACTGTGTAAAGAATAAAATGAGTACTATTACTGAAAATAACACTGTTATAGTATATGTGGATGCTATTACTGATAGGCAGGACTGAGAAGATTACTGTTATAGTATATGTGAGCACTATTACTGATAGGCAGCACTGAGAAGATCACTGTCATAGTTTTTGTGGGCGCTATTACTCACAGGTGTAACATTTGCGCTCCGGCAAGACACGCTGGCCGTGAGCGCTCTCTTGTCTTTTTCCCACTGCCGGCAGGGCTGGGATTCGCATCGCGGGACGCACCCGCATGCGATTCCCAGCTCGTCACCCACCTCCCGGGTCTTCCTGTCCTTGCAGCCTGGGGCGCATGCCCCCGCCTCCTAGGGCGCGCGCCTGAGCTCTTACATTTAACGGGCCAGTACTCTTATTATTATACTATTTAATAAAGTGTTAACACCTGCACCCTGTTTTTAAGTAACAGCTCCTCCCTTTTGTTCCCTGCCGGATGCTTGTTGCCTTTGTGCACAAGAGAAAGCTACTGTGTTTCTGTGTTCCTGATTTCTGTGTACCAGATCCTTGTTCCGTTATCTGAACCTGCACCTGTGCCGCCTGCCCTGACCTAGTGCTACCTTGACCACTTCTTGCCAGTTTCCTTCTAAGCCATGCCACATCCCAGCAACCTGTGTGGACTAGTCTTGCGAGGGGTAGCGACCTGGGTGCTGCCTGCCGCAGCAAGACCATCCCCCTTTGCGACGGGCTCTGGTGAAAGCCAGGAGCAACTTAGACTCCCTGGCACGGCTCACGTCATCATCCACACAGGCTTGGAGGATCCACCGCCTGCCGTGACCCGTTACAGTAAGATACGGCCATGGATCCCGCTGGGGTGTTTTTGCCAGATGTTTTGGATCTTTCCACCATCGTGGCTCACCAGTCGCAGCATTTAGCCCATCGGGTGCAACAACTGAATCAACTCTCAGCCATTGTGCAACAGCTTCTTGCTGCTCAGCAGCAGCAACAGCAACAGCAGCAGCCACCTGTTCCTGAGCCTCCTCCTGTGTTAGCAACTTCTCCCGGGACCAAACTTCGTTTGTCCTTGCCTTCTAAGTATGGTGAAGATCCCAAGCTCTGTAGAGGCTTTGTGACGCAGTGTTCTATGGCGGATCTGTTCCTGCGGGAGGTTGCTAAAGTGGCATTTGTGGTCAGTCTACTGTCTGGAAAAGCTTTAGCCCAGGCTACTCCTCTCTGGGATTGTAGAGATCCGGTCTCCTTGAACCTGTTGGCCTTCCTTGCAGAATTCTGCAATGCATTTGAAGAACCCACACCAGCCTCCTCTGCCGAGACGGCACTTCTGAACCTCTGCCAAGGGAACTCCGTTGGCGACTATGCTGTTCAGTTCCGCACTCTGAACTTGCTTGGAATGACGAGGCCTTGTGTGCTACCTTTAAAAAAGGTCTTTCCTCTATAATCAAGGATGCTCTTGCTGCACAAGATTCTCAGGCTAACCTGAGCGAACTTATCCATTTAGCCACTCTAATTCATGTGCATTTTGCCGAGAGGCAGGAAGAACTTCCTTTGGAAAAAGAACCTGCCTGAACACTGCGATTACCTCGTCTGGCACTCGTGTTCCAAACATCCACCTCTACTGTCTTCTTTGCCCCCTGCCGAAGAGGCTATGGAAGGGGACCGTTTTCGCTTAACGCAGCAGGAAAGATCCATCGATGCAATGAGAATTTGTGCCTATATTGTGCCAGTCAGGAGCACTTTCTCAAAGACTGTTCTATACGTCCTCCGCGTCCAGGAGAACGCTCTCATCTTGGACAAGTAGGAGTGGAATCCCTAGATGTGAATATTACCTCTCCTCGCTTGACCACCCTGGTTCAAGTTTTTTCCTCTGTCAAGACTTCTTTCATCGCTTCTGCATTTTTGGACTCCGGTTCCGCTGGCAACTTCATTGATGCCTCCCAGGTTCATAAACTGCTTCTTCTAGTGATGCGTCTTATCAAGCCCTTCTACATTTCTTCTGTTAATGGACAAAATCTGAACGGTGAGGTGGAATTCTGCACTGAACTCCTCGTCATGCAAGTAGGGGATTTGCATAAGGAAAAAATTGTGCTATGTGCTACCACATTGTACTTCAGAGCTTCTATGTGGTCTTCCTTGGCTTCAACATCATTCTCCACAACTTGACTGGAAATCTGGTGACATCACATGCTGGGGACAATATTGCCAAGATCACTGTCTTGTGACAGTTAGGCCTGCTAACAAAAGCTTCAGAGCCAACGCTCTTTCCAGATCCTCCGATATCGCAGGGTTGGACTCCACGCCAAGGCATAATGTTCCTCCTGTGATATCTTCTGTGCCTGTAAAACTCGGACATAAAGTCTTGAATTGGGAACATTCTTCCTTGCCAATTGGTCACCTTAAAAGACGGAAGACTCCACGACAGAAACCTGCAAGTCCCTTACAGCCTTTGCCCATTCCAGAAACCCCTTGGTCTCATGTAGTGAGGAACTTTCTGAGTTCTAAAGAAGAGGGGGAGACCAAAGGGGGTACTGTAACATCTGCACTCCAGCCATACACGCTGGCCGTGAGCATTCTCTTGTCTTGTCCCCGCTGCCAGCTGGGCTGGGATTCGCATCACGGGACACGCCCGCATGCAAATTCACAGCCCATCACTCACCTTCCTGGTCTTCCTGTCCTTGCAGCCCCGGAACTTGTGTCCCCGCCGGAGCTCTTACATTTAAAGGGCCAGTACTCATTTAATTTAGTGTTCACACCTGCACCCTGTCTTTAAGTATCAGCGGCTCCCTTTGTTCCCTGATGGATCTTTGTTGCCTTTGTGCCCTGGAGAAAGCTACTGTGTTTCTGTGTTCCTGATTTCTGTGTACCAGATCCTTGTTCCGTTATCTGACCCTGCACCTGTGCCGCCTGCCCTGACCTACTGCTACCTTGACCACATCTTGCCAGTTTCCTTCTGTGCCACGCCACATCCCAGCAACCTGTGTGGACAAGTCGTGCCAGGGGTAACAACCTGGGTGCCACCTGCTGCAGCAAGACCATCCCGATTTGCAGTGGGCTCTGGTGAAATCCAGCAGCACCTTAGACTCCGCTCCCTGGCACGGCTCACGTCATCATCTACACAGGCCCAGGGGATCCGCCACCTGCCGTGATCCATTACAACAGGCAGCACTGAGAAGATCACTGTTAGGCCATGTTCACACATTGGAATTTCCGTGCCGGATTCCGGCATTTAGATTCCGCTGTACCAGAGTCCCGTTGAGTTCACAGTCAAAGATCGCCATGTTGTTTTCCTTGAATCCTGCTGAATCTCAGCTAATGTAAGTAAATATAGATACACGTAAAGAAATCCAGCACAAATCAGTTCTTGCTTTATAGGTGGTTTATTAAACCCTTAAAACTGCATCATAAACCGTATGGCTTTCTGTGACCCTGTGATGATACATTTTATGATGCCGTTTTGCACTGGATTTCTCTACGTGTGTCCTTACAAGTTGCTGTTGCTCCACAGCATTTCATTCTTGCAAAGGGGGAGCTGAGCTGATTTGCACAAATGGAGTCAGGTTGCGACCCCAAAATTACCACAGCCACAAATTCATTCTGGATGGAATTATTGTTTCTCATGTTGTAGTCACAGCCATTTGGGGCTTGCAGTGCAATCTCATTTACTCACATTAGCTGAGATGCAGCACAATTCAGGGAGCGCAACATAGTGATCTTTGGTCACGCAATCTGGGGCCCCATTTTTTTATTTTTGCCAAAGGCCACACACAGTCTAAAACTGGCCCTGGTGACAGGAAGTTTTTTTTAATTTCTTGGCTGCTTCTGATCCAACTACTTGCCCCAAGACTATGGCGATCTGGAGATGCATTTGTCGGAAGTCCCATGTAAGTCTATGGAACTTCTGGCAAATCCATTTTCAGATCGCGATAGTTTTAGAGCAAGTCGCAAGATCAAAAGCAGCCACAAATTGTGCCACTGGGCCACTGTTAAAGGTATGCTTTAAACTATTTAACCAAAATGGTTAAATACCCCTTAATCCACACCCCTACCCCTTAATTCCCTGGTTGAACTTGATGGACATCGACTTTTTTCGACCGTACTAACTATGTAACTATGTAACTATGTAACGTTAGAACAAGTCTGAGAAAATTGCTCAGCATGAAGAGTAATAATATAAACCCCCCTTTATCTGTCATCACTATAGACACAGGGGGAGATTTATCAAAATCTGTGTGGATGGAGAGTGGTACAGTTTGCTTCTATTATTTAAAAATAAAAATGTGATTAGTTGCATCTGCACCACTCTTCCTCTACAAAGGTTTTGATAAATCTCCTCCATAGGTTCTCCTGTACTATTGGAGTTCTGTGTAAATTTAGGTGAAAATGTATGGAGTATTCCTGGGTTTACTAACTTTAAATTATTCTGCCCATGTGTGCCAACATTTACTGTGTCCCTGCATTCTGCAGGTTGCTGTGATTATGTGACGCCGGTATGGAAGGATGTACAGAAGGACCGCACATGTCATTAGAGGGCTGGCTTGTCAGAAAAGACAAGAAGAAGCCAAGAACCCTGATATCAGCTGTTGTCTCAAGCCGCAAAGGATCGCAGACAAACGTCACTGCAGACAAACATCACCGATAGCACAACGAAATGCTGGACCTGGGAGGACCGTATAAACAAGAACATTTTGGACGATCCGCGGTAGAGCCATACACCAAGTAAATGTAGAACTAACATAACTTTGCATAATAGGCAGGGGAGTTTAAAGTTAGTAAACCCTGTATTTCCCCTTTAACTTTGTTTATTAACATTTTTCCCTTTAAATTTCCCAGTATTTTCACCCTGTTCACTATTTTCAGTACATTTTCTGAAAAGTGGTTGTGGTTTCCAATTTCTTCACAATTCAAGTAATTTATGGAATTGTTAAAAAAACATAAAAAATCTATGTTTGGAAATAGACTGAACATAGGGACTAGTTGAGTAAAAGCCGGTAGTAGTATGTTCAATTCAATGGGCTCAGAGTGGTTACATGTTGATATACACTGGCTTACCATTATGTTGCAATGGCAAAGCATACCGCTAATATAGACCCCTTTCGTAATGTGAACTTAAAATACATACATTCTGCCTTGCTAGTTTATTGTTTGATTTATTGAACAAGTTTTAGCGTTGGGGTGGGCTGGATGCCATTCTTGAAATATATAATATGACAAGGTATAGGTACTAGACTTCTGGAGCTGGGACATTGATTCAGGGATTTATTATCTTTAACATTTGAAGTCAATAAGGAACTTTGCCTCTGGCATGGCATTTGCCTTACTCTAGATCAACACAGTAGGGTTATAGGTTGAACTATATACTATAGGTTTAGCCTTTAAAAAGTTAGACATAGCTTTCATGAGGAAATTCATTTCTAGTCATTAATCCTTATAGAAACACTAAACTTATAACATGAATCATACTATATGTCTGCAATCTAAAATAACTTTCATTGCAACTCTTCTTGTCTACATATAAAACAGAATCATGTAGTAAATAGGGATAGATGTGGCCTGCTCGCACATTTACTTGTCTCTGCTTTTCTTGGTTTCAGCAACAGCTGCAAATCTATTTTAGACAAACAAATACAAGTTTACTAGTCATCTAATGACTAAGTAATATGACAAGCCTTGCTTAGATATCAGGGATTGGCATTTAATTTTTTTTTTAATCTATTTTAAGTGATAACTTGTAAAGACTTTTGCAAGCAAGAGGACACCAAATATGTAGGTATTTTTGTATTGTACTGGACATGGTACTTGAAAATTTTTAACTGTAATTTATTGTTGTCCTCTTTTTACATTACTTAAGGTATACATTTATTTGCATTTTTATTATACACGCTTAGAGGTCGAACCCCTTGGCCTTAAGTAGAGATGGGTGAATCGAAGCTGACGAAGTCGAATTTGTTCAGAATTTCATTAAAAGTTTGATTCTCAACTAATTCAAATTTCCTCGAGCTTTGCTTCATTCACTACATTTTCTGCGGGCCGGGGGGCTAAAATGGCGGCTACACTTGTGAGGACATGGGGCAAGGAAGTCTGGGAAGGCGGGTAGGCGGGACCACCCTGAATCACATGGCGGCATGCAGCCAATCAGCAGCCAGCCAGCCCTGTGATGTCACACCCCTATATATTCGGCAGCCATTGCCGAGGACGTTTTGCTGAGAGAGCAGAGACTGTGGCCCAGATTTATTAAAGAATATCTACGGTATAGCTATATTCCCACATTTATTTGGGTTGTGGATTTGACTAGCGTGCATCTTATTTATCAAGAAGATGCAGCCGGATGATGAATTTTGCACAGCTCTGCTGTGGTGGGAAGAGCTCTACCATGTACACTTTTTCTAGACGCTTGTGAGGGAGGGAAGTAGACACTTCCTCAGGTCCTGAATTTGGCAGGTTATGTGTTTTTACTTACTTTTACAGAGCTGCCGTGATATTTTTACTTGTATTTTAGATGCCACAATCAAATTTGATTGCGTTGTCTAAGGGGTTAAAGCCGAGCATCACCGTGATCGTTGGTGTCTGGCATTAGAGATGGGTCCTGGTGGCAGATAGCCTCCAGGACCACCCAGCTATGACCTGGTTGAATTGTGGAAGGAAGAAGTGATTCTCACGTCTACTGGTAGGTGGTGTAGATTTGCGCCTAAAAAAGTACCTTTTAACAAAACTTGCAAATGATAAATACGCGACCTCATGGTCAAAAAGAAAAAGTTCTACAGGTAGGCAAAAAGAGTGAAACTGTCTATATCAAAAGAGGCATAAAAGTTACTAAATATGCTGCTTTGCGCCGGAACTGCGACAAAATAAATGCTCTAAAAGCAATGATAAATCTCCCCCTGTGTGTGCGCACTTATCTCAGTTACTGACAATACAGATGTTTACAGTGGCGAATCCATTCACCTCAAGGCCGCATTTGTTCTGGCTAGAGAGAGAGCAGACACTATGTGGTCACTAATCAGCACAGGGGAAATCCACAGTATTATTTCACTACCCCAGCACATTCCCTATGTGTATTATGGCAACGCAAAATATTCTACACCCCTATTGAGGCTCTCTGTAGCCCGGAAATATCAATTTTTAATAGCCAAATTGGCCTAATCAAATTTTTGAAAAATTCGCCCATTTCTAGCCTTAAATGGATTATCCTGTGCTAAAAATCTTATCCCCTATCAAAAGGATAGGGGATAAGATGTTAGGTCATGGGGATCCCGCCGCTGGGGACCCCCATGATCTCTCCTCCAGCACCCCAGTTTTTCAGCTGCACAGAGCGAGGATACCTCTGTGGCTGATGACGGGCAGTGCAGGGGATGGAGTATCGTTGCGTCACGGCTCTGCCCCCTCATTACATAATGCCCCACCCACTCAATGTAAGTCCATTTGAGGGGATATGGTGGCCGTCATGCCCCCTCCATAGACTTGCATTGAGGGGCGGGGCATGATGTCAGGAGGGGACGGTGCTGTGATGTCACAATACTCCGTCCCCTGCACCGCCCGTCATCAGCCACAGAGAAATCCTCGTTTTGTGCAGCTGAAAAACAAGGGTTTTGGCTGTAGGAGAGATTGCGGTTCTCCCCAACGGTGGGATCCCTGCGATTAAACATCATATCCCTTATCCTTTTGATAGGGGATAAGATGTGTAGCACTGCAGTTCCCCTTTAAGGACACAGTCCTTTTTGTGGTTTAGTTTTTTCCTCCTTGTCTTGTAGGAGGCATAACTCTTTTTTATTTTTTCATCTACAGCCCCATATGAGGACTTGTTTTTTGGCGGAACTGATTTTACTTTGTATGGCACAACTCCAAAAATTATTATTTGTGGAGGGGAAATTTGCAATATATATATTTTTTTATGCAGTATACTTGGTAAAAATGACATGTAACTTTTATTCTGAAATTAAAACAATATTCAGTTTATATTGGCATTCTATTATTGTGCCACTTAAAAAAAAGTCTAACTTTTTTGAATGAAATTAGTATTCTTAACCACTTAAGGACCCAAGGCGTACCTGTCCTGAGTCCTATCCCTTTCTATAACGCGGGGCCGGGTCGGGCCCAGCCTCTAACAACGGCCGAAACCCGTGACTACTAGCACGCAGCACAGATTGCGGTGCTGCACACTATTAAGCCTTTAGATGCAGTGTTCAAAGTTGATCGCTGTGTCTAAAGTGAAAGTTAACTTCCCCCAGCTAGCTCAGTGGGCTGTTTGGGACCGCCGTGGCGAAATCGCGGCATTCTGAATGGCTGGAGGACATGAGGAGGGTCCCCTACCTTCCTCCTGCGTGTCCGATCGCTGATAAAGATCATTTAACCCCTTTCCTAATAAAAGTAAGAATCGCCCTCCTTTTCCCATTTAAAAAAAAAAAAGAGTGTAAATAAAAATAAACATATGTGGTATCACCGCGTGCGGAAATGTCTGAATTATAAAAATATATCATTAATTAAGCCGCACGGACAATGTCGTATGCCCAAAAAAATTCCAAAGGAAAAAATAGTGTATTTTTGGTCACTTTTTTATATCATGACAAAATGATCAAAAAGTCCAATCAATACAAAAACTTAAAAACCCTTAAAAACTTCAGATCACAGCGCAAAAAATTAGCCCTCAAGCTGCCTCATATGCGGAAAAATAAAAAAGTTATAGAGGTCAGAAGATGACAATTTTAAACATTTAAATTTTCCTGCATGTGGTTATGATTTTTTTCAGAACTATGACAAAATCAAACCTATATAAGTAGTTTATCATTTTAATCATATGGACCTACAGAATAAAGACGAAGGTGTCATGTTTAAAATGTACTGCGTAGAAACGGAAGCCCCCAAAATTGCAAAATGGTGTTGTTTCTTCAATGTTGTCGCACAATGATTTTATTTTCCATTTTGCTGTAGATTTTGGGTAAAATGAGTGATGTCATTACAAAATAGAAGTTGTTGCACGAAAAATAAGCCATCATATGGATTTTTTGGTGCAAAATTGAAAGAGTTATGCTTTTTTAAGTTTTAAGGTAAGGAGGAAAAAACGAAAGTGCAAAAACGGAAAAACCCTGGGTCCTTAAGGGGTTAAATTGTTATTCTTAACTGTATGAGGGCTCATTGTTTTGCAATGTGTTTTGCAATATGTTTTGATAATTTTTTTCTAATATATAATTTGACCAATAACCAGCATTTTTGGAGTTTTATTTACGATTAACATGTTCACCCTGCATCCAGGGTACATTAAGTCCCAGAAGGCAAAGGTGTACATTTACACCCTGCTTTCAGGGCCGCCATCAGGGGGTTACAGCCAGTACCCCAGTAAGCACCCCCCCCCCCCCGCAGCATGCACCCCCCCCTGCAGCAGCAACAGTACAGAAGCAGAAGACCGCTGATTAAATGGTAGTCTCCTGCTTCTTTTAGTACAGTACGCAAATTTTGTATGTAATGAATGAACAGGTTACCGCAGTCTCCTGCTCCTGTATGTACATTACACAAATAGCGTACATAAGGTATGTACAGCAGTCTCCTGCATGTACATTACACAAATAGTGTACAATGTACGCAAGAAGCGTAGACTTACATTGCATGCTACGTGATAAAGTCCCGTGCCACTCTGGAGGATCCAGGCAGCTGGCCTCAGCGCAAGATCAGCAGAGAGGTAGGGGAATTTTTTAGTTTTATTTTGTAGAGGACCTTTGTGGGGGCATTATCTAGTGACCAGGGGGCACTATCTACCTGGGAATACTATTTACCTTGGGGCACTATATACCTGGGGGCATTATCTAGTGGGGGCATTATCTACTTATTGTACTGTCTCCTCTGCCACCCAAAAAGCATCTTGAAGTTACACGTATCTAACCTGTAGTGTTATACAGTTCTGGTGCATTTAATGTTGCTACACAAACACCTTCAGTGCTCATTGTGCTGTCTCTTCTGCTATCCAAAAAGCGTGTTGAAGTTACATGTATCTAGCCTGTAGTGTTATACGTTTCTGGTGCATTTAATATTGTTCCGAAAATAACTTCAGTACTGTTGAAGTTACACATATCTAGCCTGTAGTGTTAATACAGGTTTGTTGCATTTCATATTGTTCCACAAACACCATCAGTACTCATTGTGCTGTTATCTCTGCCAGTCAAAAAGTGTGCTGAATTTACACATATGTAGCCTGTATTGTTAATACAGGTCTGTTGCATTTCATATTGTTCAGTAACCACCTTCAGTACTCATTGTGCTGTCATCTCTGACATGCAAAAGCATGTTCCTCTGAAACGTATCTGCCCAGTTAACACAGTTTTGTTAAATTTCATAATTTTCCGTAACCACACCTCATATCTTTATCAATGTGTACACTCAAATATGCGTTATACTAAAAAGCCTGTGCATTCCAAACACATTCAACTTCTAAAGCAACTGCATTTAAAAAAAATTTTTTTATTTAACTTGCATTCTACGTACCTTTTTTTTTTTTTTAAGATAAACGCAGTTCAAGCATTGAAACTTGACAAGTAGGTTGGTGAAAAATCCCTCAAAAAAGATAAAACGATCTTAAAAAAATATGTCTGGTAAAGGAATTGTCCGTCCTAGAGGGTCTTTTTTCTCATCTCTATCTTTGCTTCCCTCCCCACTGCTACGCAGAAGGATAGCACTAGCCATAAGTAGGAGTTGGGTCATGGTCAGCCTTTGGAGTGTGCTGCTGAGGTGGGGAAAGGGGATGCAGTGGCCGAGTATAACACTAGTGGGACTGGTGGTAGTCATGGTGAGGATTCTGGAAGGCATCATGGTGGATGTGCAATGGGGGAACAAGGAGGCCATGATGACACATCAGGAGTGCTAACTGAGAGGAGTGGTGGAGGTGATGAAGAGGAGTTTAAAGAGGAGGATGTCAATGGGCATTCTGGTCCAAGCAGCTCAGGAACAAGTGATGGTGACACTGATGCTGGATCTGAAGGCTTGAGAAAAGAACAGGGGCACAATCAGGTTTTGATGTACCTAGCTATTTACAGTATGCTACTGTGTGGAAATTCTTTACTATGTTACCAGAAGCAGGAAAGCAGGCACGGTGCTGTATCTGTGGAGTGAGGCACAGGCAGGGTCCAAATTTAGGAATTTGACCTCTACATCAGCAACTCATGTATCAGGAAGCCTGGGTAGAAGTATATCTAGCCTACCAATGCCTGCTCTCTGCTAGCTACAAATAACTCTACCTCTCCAACGTCCACCATTACCCTACTTCCAGACAGGCACCCATCATTCACAATAAAAGGGATAATTTTGGGACGCTTGGAAAAATCCATGCCTTGGATAAAGCCACAGTGTCTTACCATGTCTATGTGTGCATATTAACACCGGCGGCAGACATCTACAGACAACCAGGGATACTTAATGCCGCTTTATTTTGGTGCGAATAAGCCTTAAAAATGGGCAAGCTGTAATTGTTACCATGGGTTACCGCAAGTCACCATAACCCGCCTTAAAAACCCACTTTAAAACTACTTGAATACACACCTAACAGTGTTAGACAGGAGTTTAGAGCTGTTAGGCAGTGTTATAAACTTGTTTAGGGGCTTTTTTCATCGCCGTTTCGAGCCGAACCGAGCTGAACCGAACTCGTGATTTCAGAAAAGTTTGGCCAGTCTGGTGAACAGAAATTTTCAAAATTCGCTCCACTGTACTCCCAACTGTCTAACAGCCAGGCCTCTTCCATAGGCAGCACATTTTTGGGATTGGCCATATCTGTGTCATGCCCTCTCCTCCCCGATCCTGGCAGTTATCCATTGGGGAATCCATGTCCTCCAGACAACAGTATTCTCCCAGTCACCCTGTTGTAGTTGCCTCAATTCCTACCTGGCCAAGCTGCTGGTTGCACAGGCCCTCCCGCACCATCTTGCGGACTCCATGGCCTTCAGGCAACTAATAGGGTGGGCCCAGCCAAGGTGGCGCATACCTAGTCCTCATTATTTTGCTGAGACAGCTGTACCCTGCATGTCATGGTACAAAAAAAAAAAAACTGTTTAGCACCATTGCTGTGATTCCCCAGCCAGGCCTGGGCTTTTGCAACCACCCTGCAGCCAGCCAGGGTTGCTGGCCAAAATTTAATTAAAAGAAGGGGGGGGTAGCTCAACGCAAATATAGTAGTAAGAAAGCCTAAACGGAGGATACTGCATTGCACCTACCCTTGTGCCAAAAGAATATTTAGTAAAACTGAAAAAGATGCAGTTCTACTAGGTATAGGGGAAGCAGGAAAAATAGAAGGAATAAGAAGAAGTGTCTAAAACGTAAATAAATAAATTGTATTTATTGAATAATAGTCTCAATGATGTTATATAGTCTGTGCAGGGCCCTTGCCACAGACTGAACAAAATATATTAAAAGAATATTAAGACATGTATTGTACATAAAAGATACATAAAATTTGCCCTGTTGCGGGAAATAGATTGTTAAAAAGTCTTGAATTTAATAGAATAGAATATATTCGGGCTAGTGGATTAACAGGGTCAAATAGCAGTTTTGGGAGCGCTGGAGGCTCCTGAGTAAATGCCCACTGTAACAGTTTGTGCGCATATTAGCGCTGATGATAAACAGAACAATAATCCTCTATCTCCAACAACACGGAGACTGGGTAAATGAGGAAAAAAGTTAGAAGATCAGGCACTTAACATCAGTCAGCCACCACTTGCTGTACATGGGCTACTAATAGTAACACCAATCCACCATCCCCCTACTTCCAGTCAGGCCAACACATATACAAACCATCATCCCCAGAAAAGGGATAATTTTTTCGGCTTTTCATACAAGAGCTATTTCTTCTTCAGTCTTCACTATTTTAGAATGCCAATTCTGTTACTACTACCAAAAAAGGGATCTTTTTTTGCACACTGGGATAAAGCCACGGGTGAGCTGTAATAGTAACCATGGGTTACCGCATGTCACCATAACCGAACCTTAAAAACACTTTAAAACTACTTGAATACATTCCTATCAGTGTTATACAGGGGTCTAGAGCTGTTAGGCACTGTTATAAACATGTTTAGGGGATTATTTAATTGCCGGCTTGAGTCGAACCCAGCCGAACCGAAATTTCTGAAAAGTTCGGCGAGTTTGGCGAACCAAACTTTTCAAAAGTTCACTCAACTCTATTTCTAACATAAGTGCAAATGATTTGATTTACCAAAATGGCTCCTTATCCCAGAAAAAAAGCTCTAAAGTCTTGAACTCCCCTCCTTGAACTCAGAAAGAGGGGCAAGGCTTATTCATTGCTGTGTGCATGAGAGGTGGAGAAAAACTGTGATTGGCAGCAGTGCAGTGCTTAATGTAACCTCATCCTTGCTGTGCTACTGCTATTTCTTTTGTGTCTGTTTACATAGCACCTTACAATTATAGTCATCAGTAACCCCTTCTCCCGAAGTCATGGGTATTGGTGAAAAATAAATAAATAATTTATTCTTACAGCATAAGAAATCAAAGAAAATGATAAATATAAAGCAAGACGCGTTTCGGGAGTCACAGCTCCCTTTTTCAATTGCAGGTGGTTGCTGTATGGCAAGGTGACAGGTATACGTGTTTAAATACATGAAAAATGGCGCCAAAACCAGGTTTTGGTGCCATTTTTCATGTATTTAAACATGTATACCTGTCACCTTGCCATACAGCAACCACCTGCAATTGAAAAAGGGAGCTGTAACTCCCGAAATGTGTCTTGCTTTATATTTATTATTTTCTTTGATAACAGGTGGATTTGAGCTGAGGAAAACCCAACAGATCAGAACAGTTGTAAAAAAAGCAAAATGTAGGGAAAAGTGCAAAATGTAGTGAAACCTTAGTAAATATCTTGGGAAAATACCGGTCGGAAATCAAAACCCACAAAGAAACCTACACTCCACTCTTAGTAAATAAACCCCTATGTGTTTATTTCTTTTGTTATATTTATTAAATACAATAAAGCATTAGGCTGCTTTCACACTATAAAAATTAATCCGTTACAAACGTCCGTTAGAAAAGCCCTGGTAAACGGCCGTTAAAGTATCCCATTAAAGTCTATGGGATTTTTTGATTATCCTTTTATGACCCGTTATAGCCCGTCATGAATAACGGCCGTTAGTTGTGACGGAAGAAATAATGGCACATGCACAAATTTTTCTTCCGTCACAAGAAATGGGTAAATTAACGGCCGTTATTTTTAACATTGAAGTCTATGGCTGACGGATGAGCCTTTATGTCATCCGTTTGCACACAGTTTATTATATCCGTTATTACTTCTGAGCATGCTCAGAAGAGGTGACATCAGCAGACTCCTGCAGTGCTGAGGGTGGACTACTACTCCCATCATGGAACAGACTTGTTTCCATGATGGGGGTAGTAATTCCCCGGCTGCGGGAGTCTGCAGACAGCTGGGGAGGCTAGATTGGTGTTTGTACTACAACCCCCATCATGGAACAGAGTATGTTCCATGATGGGGGTTGTAGTACAGGGGCTGAGGGATTGATCACACCGGGTTTCACTTCTGAGACCCGATGCGATCAAAAGTTATTAAGCAGGGGAGCTGGTGGCATGCTCCACAACCCTGCAATGTATCAGTGTGTTTTAACTTTAATTTTTTAATCCCCCGCGGGAAGCCCTGAATGGCACTGCAGAGGGGGAGGGGGGCAGACATATAGCCTATATATGTAGCCCCCCCGCAGCCAGCGCATTAGGTATGACCCCCGCCTGCGCATTAAATATATACCCGCTGGCGCATTAAATATATACCCCCGCCAGCGCATTAAATATATACCCCCGCAACGCATGTATATATGCCCTCGCAGCTCTTCTATATACATATGGCCCTACCGCCGTATGAATGAAAAGTATTTCTGTTAGCAGCGCATAGTGCCGGCTCCCGGCACTATGCGCTGCTAATAGAAATACCTTTCATTCATATGGCAGCAGGGGCATGTGTATATAGAAGTGCTGTGGGGGGCAGACATATAGCGTTATCTGCCCCCCCAGTGCTTCTACATACATATACCTCTGCTGCCATATGAATGAAAGGTATTTCTATTAGCAGCGCATAGTCCTGGGAGCCTGCGGGAGCCACGGCGGTAGGGGCATATGTATATAGAAGAGCTGCGAGGGCACATATACATGCGTTGCGGGGGTATATATTTAATGCGCCGGCGGGGGGTATATATTTAATGCGCCGGTGGGTAAATATTTAATGCACAGGCGGGAGCCATATCTAATGCGCTGCGAGGGGGGGGGGGCTAGATATATAGGCTATATGTCTGCCCCCCCCTCTGCAGCGCTATATATCTTGCCCCCCACAGTGCTCTTTGGCCCCTGCTACTCTCAGAGTTCATTTTTCAATCTCTCGCTGAGAGCCCTTATCGGCCATTCATAGCTTCCCACGTGGGATTCAAAAATGAAAGTTAAAACACGCTGATACATCGCAGGGTTGGGGAACATGCCGCCCACTCCCCTGCTTAATAACTTTTGATCACATGGGGTCTCAGAAGTGAAACCCGGTGCGATCAATCCCTCAGCCCCTGTACTACAACCCCCATCATGGAACAGAGTCTGTTCCATGATGGAGGTAGTAGTACAAGCACTAATGTAGCCTCCCCAGCTGTCTGCAGACTCCTGCAGCCGGGGAATTACTACTCTCATCATGGAAACAAGTCTGTTCCATGATGGGAGCAGTAGTAGTCCCGGCTGTGGGAATCTGTAGGCAGAGGTGTTTGGCCATACATGAGGGAGAAGGGTAACATGAATATTTATTCAGCCGTTAGCACCCTTTATTTAATCCGTTATTAAACGTCCGTTTTTACACAGAAAACGGACATTTAATAACGGATGAATGCTCATAGTGTGAAAGCAGCCTTATTATCTGGTCTGGAAAGTCTATTCACATAAGTGTAAATTGCTGTAATGCCATATTTAGCTGCAGCTTGCTCACCTCCTCTTACCCTAGAAGTTGTCAATGTGTTACCTTAGGTGACCAAGGTTTATAATGTATAAATATAGCAGGCACTGACAAATGTAAAGGATATTTGTAGTCCCTGTTGAGTTCTAAGAACAGCATTTTTCCTTTGCCTTCTCCAGAAAGTGGTGAAAACTGTCTTTATTTGTACCCTCAAAATTGTGCTGCAGAATGTGTTGGCGCTATACAAATAAATATTATCATTATTATTTATAAACTGTAAACATCTGTCCTAACCTTCAGAAACATTATGTGGGCACATGTACATTAAACCACAAACAGAGAGGAACAAGAACCTGGCACAGCTCTGGGGGGAATAATTAACAGTCTCTTCGGTCAGTCAGTAGGTGCTGTTCGCATCAGCTGGCTAGTGGTGGTGCTCACGCTAGCTCTGCTCAGCAAGTCTGTTCTTATGTAGAAAATAGAAAGAAAGACGCGGATCACTCACCAAGTTCCAATGCTTTGCTCCTTTCTTTTAAAGTACAAGGGTGGCTACACATAGACAGGTGTAACGGCAGGGCAGTAGGTGGTAAGGAGCCCCGTCCGGAGCGACGGCACCGTTTCACACCCTATGGGCGTTTCCTCAGGCCCGGAATTGACTTCATCTCTCAGGTAATGCCTCTTTTATATAGTCCATGTATAGTGATTAAAAAAAAACTATGTTGGTATATTTTGTATACCAATATAGTTTTTTTTTTAAATCACTATACATGGACTATATAAAAGAGGCATTACCTGAGAGATTAAGTCAATTCCGGGCCTGAGGAAAGGCCCAGAGGGTGTGAAACGGTGCCGTCGCTCCGGACGGGGCTCCTTACCCCTTACTGCCCTGCCGTTACACCTGTCCATGTGTAGCCACCCTTGTACTTTAAAATAAAGGAGCGCAGCATTGGAACTTGGTGAGTGATCCGCGTCTTTCTTTCTATTTTCTACATATGAACAGACTTGTACATTAAACTGAGCCTAATGGGAACAGTAGGGGGAAGGCTAGGATATTCAGGTACATATATTTTTTTGCTACAACCTAAGTAATTACTGTACAACTTCTTCCTATGTTCAGATTGGTCTTCGAACACTATGTTCAAATAGGTCTTTAAATACCTGTCAAACTGCTCTCCTGCAGGTCCTTTCTCCTCCACTTTCTGAGCTTCCTAAGCAGGCAGCATGAGAGACATTGCCTGCCCAGTTAGTTCTTGGTAGTTTTGTTTCTGTTTTTTTCAACTGTGCGTGTGTCTTAAAGAGCTGGGAGCCCCCCCGCGGGTCTGGTCACTCTGCTCCCCCTCATAGCCCTAAATATCTTTTGGGTGACCCCCTGCATGTGCCCTCCTGGCTCAGCTCGCCACTGCCTAAGTTGATCTTTGCTATGTAACCATTTTTTTTTAAGACTGTAAGGGGATTTGCTGTTTACAAATGGCTCAATAAAAGCATTTTACAGAAGTCACTTGAATCTCAGAAAACCTCTCTCCTATCATTATTTGAACTGTAAATTACCCCTAACTGTATCCTAGTGCCCGTGTTCATCCTACATCGGCAAAATATGCAACTATTACAGCCTGCACCAGCCACTAATGCGCCATTTACAGACTTACAGACTGTATTAGTGCAGATAAAAAACCCAAAACACAAAAATGTGCAAATCTTTCCATTATAGTTTTTCTCTGTGTTGGTTCCACTTGTGGTTTTGATTAAGAATACTGAGCAAAATTCTATGGGTGAACATATCCTTAGGCCATTTTTTTAGTGCCAAAATTCTGGTGCATTGTTGTAAATCTGGCCCATTAAGTGATATTTTCCCATAACAGATATCTATAAGCAGTGCCAGGGGTTTAAATGCATCACATAGATCTTGAAAAGATCGGAGACCTCACAAATGCTTTTTTCTAATATGTGTCTATTATATTAGAAGGACATTTTTTCCTGGACTTTCACTTATTACAAATATTCATTCCATGATTGTATACAGTTCCTTTCATAAGACTTTCAAGCAACACATCTGTAAAAGTATAATAAAAAGCATTAATTTTATTTATAACAAAATTTACAGCAACACGACTGACATGGTTGTTATGTGCAGAGAACATCTGCATCAGTGGAAGATGGTAGCAAATGCCCTGGTTAGCCAAAAATAATTGTGGCAGGTATACAGAATTGCCACCTAGTGGTCAGATAATCATAGAAAATTTTTAGAACAGTGTTGAATTCACAAAACATTTCCATTAGAACTATTACGGAATAGTAAGTAAATTTAATATGCATATTCTTTTTCATACTGATTAAAAAAATGCTTATGATCATTTTATTTACTGCTTAAAGTAATGCATAAATCACAATTTCACAGAACGCACAATGACATATCATTTCTGAATTATACATTCATTGTTGTGCTATGATTCTGATGTTACTAATACATTTTATTTTTTTTACAATAAATTTGTATGTTTATGTTTTAACTTGACAAGTCGCAAGGAAAGAAAGTTAGGGCCAAACAATACCCTTTCAATTGCTACTACTTGATATGTGTTGCGTGTTTGTGGTACATTTTTTTTTGGGGAGATTTGACAGATCAAGCTGGATCTTACTTTGTTGAAATAGATTTGGGGTTCTCTATTTTTTATAATCTGAGAAGCCTACTTTCCACTCGGTATAAAATAAGTCATTTTGGATTTAACACCCGGTGCTAATAAATAGTAACGGAAATCTTTCATAAAATAGAACTGGCAAAGGATAAAAAATGATAAACACTCAATTAAAGAGAGCCACATTGCTATGAAATAGGAAATATGGTTAATATATTACATAATCTTTGTGATGGTATCTGTCTCTTTGTTTCTGAACAAATGACACATACTACATACTATATATGCCAATGTCCACACAACCTGAATGCATTTTCAATGCATACAGATTACAATATTCTATTCTATTCCTTCCTAGTAGCGTGGTGATCATGGATATAAATAGTTGTCTATTGGTAAGACCTATCACCTCTAGTCTATTTTCTATATTGATATATTTATTTTTTCAAAATAGCACCAAATGAGAGGACTGTACCAGCAAGGGGGAATGCAAAGATACGTAAATGCCACCACTGTTTGAAGAACAAGCAAAAGTCCCTGTTGTCAGATATGTAAAGAATGCTATAGCTTATTTAGAGTTCTGGGCTGGGGATGAATGCTATGATGTAACTTGAGGTTTAAGTTTAAAAAAACAAACAAACATACTGAGCATAATTGGTTTAAAGACCTATATTAAGAAGTATACTCTTGAACCATTTTGATGAAGTGTATATATAGTAATAAACGTGAAACATTAAAAAGAGTTCTGGGCTGTGGATGAATGCTATGATGTAACTTGAAGTTTAAGTTTAAAAACGCAGAAAACAAACATACTAAGCATAATTGGTTTAAAGACCTATATTAAGAAGTATACTCTTGAACGATTTTGAGGAAGTGTATATAAAGTACTCCACAGGAGTACCCCTTTAAGAAATGTGTGTTTAAGATCTAGGCTTGCCTTTACACTGTGACTTTCCTCTAATAGAATGCCTATTTATTTGCACATAATAGACTGACCTCATACTGTTAGCTTTTCACTTATTGCCCTTACTTATGACTAACTGCATAATCTTGTGTAAATTATACATCTGATCAAACAGAAGTATATATGCATGTTAAATTTAAAAGACAATAAAAATGAATTCAATAGGCAAAGGTTTAGCTAAATTTTAAAAGAAAGTATCATCAAATTTTTTTCTTTTATACATTTTTACTAATATTCAATTTTTTGCACATTAATATGGGGTAGTCATCTTGCCTGATCTATTTTTGTACAGCTTTACAGCAAGCCCCATGGAGATATACAACAATATACTGAAGCTGTCCCATTGGCATGAATAGGAAAAGTGTCTGGGCGGGCTCTGTGGCTTTTACAGTCATTCTACAGGGAGGGGGGGGCTGATCTGTTTGCAACAGCTATTGTGTGTACCTCTGTTATCTATATACTGGTGTCACCTTTCACTGTACTTTTGTCTGTGTTGATAAGTAAGACACTGCTGGGAAGGGATCTGCACAGAACATAAAGTCTCAGCTTAGTTGTGGCCCTAGTGGCCAGAATGGAGACTGCAAGATTTAAAGATTATTATAAAATTTACATAAAAAATTCTAAATTATAATATTTTTTAAATATAGATAACATGATTTAAACAATAGATCATTTTCTAATGACAAATTCACTTTAAAATTTTTATGTAAAGTAGAACATCTGGCCACATTGCTTACTAACACCATTAGTAGCAACCATCTTACATTTTAACAAAATGGTTCCCTAGAAACTGGAATTATGGTAAGGTAAATATTCTAATATAACTTTTGTAATGCAGGTATGTTATATATAACAAAATACTGAATCGCCGTTATCTTTGCACAACTTGTTAAAATGTTTGTTTTGTATCTGAAGTGGTAGGGTCGAAATGTACATATACTTCCCCCCTATTCACTGCCCAGAAGTCAGTTATATAAATGGGATCTTATGGAGTTAGGACACTTGACTAATGTAACACTTGTTTCACATTGCTGTTATCACCGCAATCTTCCTAAGACAGTCTGGTAGCAGTCTTATATCTTTCTTGCACCTTATATTTTACATTACCCATCTCCTCAGTATACTTGCAAGCTCAATCTTTTACAATATAATGAGGCTTTCCTAAAAGGCCCTCACAAAGGCTTGAGCTACATAGCACCTCCTTAAAGGACTTTGTTTGTCAGAAGCAATGATGAATTTAAAAGGGTACTCCGGCGCTAAGACATCTTATCCCCTATCCAAAGGATAGGGGAAAAGATGCCTGATCGCAGGGATCCCGCCGCTGGGGTATCCCCGTGATCTTGCACACAGCACCCCGTTAGAATCAGTCCCCGGATCATGTTCGCTCTGATGACTGGCGATCATGGGGGCCGGAGCATTGTGACGTCACAGCCCTGTGTGATGACACGCTCCACCCCCTAAATGCAAGCCTATGTGAGGGAGCGTGACAGCTGTCACGCCCCCTCACATAGGCTTGCATTCAGGGGGAGGAACGTGACATCACACGGGGTGGGGGTGTGACGTCACAATGCTCTGGCCCCCGTGATCGCCAATAATCAGACCCGGAGCAAACGTGCAGGATCACGGGGGTCCCCAGCAGCAGGACCCCTGTGATCAGGCATCTTATCCCCTATCCTTCGGATAGGGGATAAGATGTCTTATCACCGGAGAACCCCTTTAAAGGCTCATTCATTTACACTGAGGCATACACTGAGCATGGGATGTAATTCACTACAACATACTTTCTATGACACATACAGAACAACCAGTTATGGTTGACAGTGTTACTCACTGGCTGCTGTTAGCACATATTTTACATGGAGGACATATAAAAAAAAATGCTTAATATACTAAGACTAGACAGTCTAAGATTGACTGAGATTATTAAAAGTGTCTCAGGCTGTTTAAAATGTGCTCGATATACACCCCTCTCAGGTGTTTTAATGAAAGACAATTTTTTTGTTTGCAGACTTTGGAAAATTTGGCGCAATTAAACCACACTCACTTTCCCTAAAGGCCATGACATCTTTAAAAAAAAAAAAATTTTTTTACATAGTGCAAACAAAGCAAAATTCTTTTGAAAATGTGCCCTCTTTTCACTTCTGCCCCCTTTTCACTAAATCTGGTGCAGTCTACACTGAAAAAAGTCAGTTTTAAAAATCCCCCAATTGTCTTCAGCATGTGGCAGGGGTTATCTAGGTGGAAATATTTTTTATAATTAGGGTCAGGGGTCATGGTAAATGAAAAAAATCATATGCATATCATATACATACGGTATATTATTTCCCTATGCCAGCAGTTTTACAGAGCTCCGGTCCCTGCTTTACATGGTTTCCAGGTTCTGGAATGGGACTTCATAGGCCCACTCAACCACTAATTGGCTGAGTGGGCCTATGACATCAAGTCCCTGAACCCAAAAGTGATGTGAAGCAGGGACCAGAGCTCCATGAAACTGGTGGAGGCATGGGAGTGAGGAAGATAATGTATGTTTTTTTTTTGTTTTGTTTTTTCAATTTAACACCTTCCTGATCCTAATAAAATTAATCATATAATTATGCCTAGAAAACCCCTTTAAACACCCACCCCTCTTAGCATAGCTGTTTTGCCCATTAACTTACCTACTATAATGCTCTCCTTATCACATTTAATATCATTCTAATTGAATCAAATAGTTCAACAGGTCACTTCCTCCCACAAAAAGATCATACTTATCTTCTGCTGCTGGCATCATTACCATGTTACAATTGTTAATATGTGAATAAGCAGAAGATAATAAAAAGATACAACACAGAAGTTCTGCTAGACCAAAACACAAATATTACATTTTACATTATACCTCTTGCTACATGCCTTCTTTTGAAATGTTTTTTTGAACTGAATAAAAATAGTAATTTACCATTTAAACCATGCCCACTGCTAAGACCTATGCCTAATACACATCGTACATTTCCTAAATACTTATCAAACATTTCCAGTAATAAATTACCTTGTATATATCACAGACAGACCTGACATTTAATAACTAATTTAGTGTTCATCATGCTTCAACCTCTAGAATATCCATTCCTCGAAAGAACCTACACCAGCTACAAACATATACAAGTGCTTTAATTTAATGTGGTGCTATCTATTGTACAGTGCTTCATGTATTGTATGGCTAAAGCCTTGTTGGCTATAACACACAGTCAGCTGAACTCTGAACAATTCATTTATTTTATTCTTCAAATAAAACATTTTATGGCGGTATCAAAGTGAGGGCAAAAAGGATGTCTTATTTAGAAACTGCGGCAATCGAATAGGTAGAGATATAGGTATATAGAATATCAAGATAGAATATAGCTATCACAGTATGTGTCTGATTTCTGGTTTCATTGTTTCTGGGGAAAAAAAAAAAAAAGAATTATTTTATCTAACAACCCCTCAATTTTATCTAAAACAATCCCTTTTACTACTGCATCACAACATAGACATAGCTCTATGAAATATGTCCATTGAGATATAATGGATGACTTTTATTAAGCTTCCAGAAGAGGCAATAGTAACAGGAAAAAGCAAAGTTGGGCCGTTGATGGCGCTGGTCCTGGTGGAAAGAAAGCTCTATAGACCCTGCTCAGTGTCTAAAACGTGGTTTATTAGCACAGAAAGCAATGCGTTTCTGGTCCGAACTGGACCCTTCGTCTGGCAACGTGCATGCACGTTGCAAGACGAAGGGTCCAGTTCGGACCAGAAATGCGTTGCTTTCTGTGCTAATAAACCACGTTTTAGACACTGAGAAGGGTCTATAGAGCTTTCTTTCCATCAGGACCAGCGCCATCAACGGCCCAACTTTGCTTTTTCCTGTTACTTACACTGCTGGGACATCGCTTTTGCTCCAGAGGACCGTGGCTGCAGACCTGAGATCTCATCTAAGGCTATCAAAGGTGTTGTGCTCTCAGCACAACGCAAATCGGTGAGTGCAACAATTTACCTGTCTCCATCTCACCTTTAAAACATCCTTCACTAGGGGCGCATATCCCTGTTTTTTTCTTTTACCTTTTCTAGAAGAGGCAATAGGACCTTTTTTATTCTAATGATTTTTGTAGGTAGAAAAAATTGCTAAGAATCATCTAGTGGAAACCTGGCGATCATCTCTAGGTGCTTGCCACCAAGACCCCATAACTTAATCTACAAAATAGGAAACCGAGCATTACCCTGGGGTGAACTTTTGGTTATCATGGTTGACTGTTGACTGATTATTATGTTTTGCATTTTTACATTTGTACAATATGACAAACGGTTCCTTTCTATAGACCAGTATTAAAGCAAAACAATACAAAAAATACCCTATTTGTGAAGAAGATGAATTACTCTATAATATACCAATTGCTCTGGAGCTTTTGCAATATATAGTGGTATTGTAAGAAGACTATCTTACATTTTATTAATGCAGGTACAAATCTAACAAATCTTTAAAATCTTGCTGTTAAACTCATGAAAACATGAAAACATTTTGAGCTCGGACTGCAGGCCCTCGAGGTCAAAGAACCATGTTTAGCAGTGCTAGCTAAACTTTGAAGGTGCTCATACACCTCATACTAAAGTTGTCTAAAACCATTGATGCAAGCAGGTTCAGCTGACTCTCTAAAGTGGCCTCCTGACTCTGCAATGTCAGTTGATATCGGTGAAGAGTGGTTTTGGGCGTGAAAGATTTCTGCCACCCACTTGTTTTGTTCTTAGAGTGATAAGCTGGCACAAGAGATTTCTGGCTGTGGCTTACCCCTTCCCATAGAGAACACATGAATGTTGTTAAGGTGCCCGCAATATGTTCGTGAGGAGAAGTTTAGACAGGCATAAACATAAGCTGCACAGCCCTATCTCTAATTTATCTAATAAATGACTCATTTGAGGATTGCTATATTATTATAATAAAGGGTTAAGGAGACAAGTAAAAGTTTGATTTATATTTTTAGGTCGAGCGGAATGATATGGTCCGTGGCCAGCGTATAAACTACCCCGCTATTATCTACCGCCTCCCCGCTACTATCCAAAGAGGACAGCATTTCAGAAGTTTACCGGAACCTGAAGAAATTGGGTGAGTGCTCTGGATCATATTCTATGTATGTTTATAGTTCCAATGGACTTTATTTCTACGTGAACACCATCCATAGTTCCTATTGAGGTTTTATAAGTGCATCCCAGGTGTGTTGACATTATTATTAGGGCAGGTGTTATTGCAGTGCCGGTGCCTTTTTGTCTTTGGACTGTTAGTGGATTTATATTTTTAGTTTAAGCTTGGACTTTTTCCCAGATTTCACCATGCATTAGTTTTTGTGGTCCAAAAAGAAAAAGCTTAAAGGGGTATTCTGCCCAAAAAATCTTATGAGATGTCTGATCACGGGGGTCCTACAGCTGGGGACCCCCACATTCTCCGTCATGGCACCCCAGTCATCCGTGCCTGGAGCGAACTCCTCTCGATTCCGGTTGACTGGCGACTACAGCCACCACGCCCCCTCCATTCATGCCCCCTTCCGTGTTCTGGACACTGCCGCTGCTGGCCCGGAGATCGCAGGGGTCCCCAGTGGTGGGACCCCCGCGATCAGACATTTTATCCCCTATCCTTTAGATAGGGGATCAGATGTTTTTTGTCGGAGTACCCCTTTAAGAATCCTAATTTGGAATGATTAGAAGTTTTTGCTTGCTTATGTGATGTTCTCCAAAACCACACTAACTTTCTTAATACCTTAGAATGGGAATGGTCCTTGAAAATCTGATTCTAAATAACTTGCTTCTTGCAGTGATGGAGTTTTATGGAATAACAGACGATTAAAGGCAAAAATCGGCTCACCGCCATGTAGGATCCAATACATCCAGGTAAAATAGAAGTGGAAGCACTCCCAGTTACAATTGCAAGCATGACAAAGATCTCCTCCAGCTCCCATAAGATGTCTAAAACTTCAACTGTATTTTCTTGTAGAAAAGACAAAGTCTCGAAACTTGTGAGGATCAAATCCATTTTATTGCTCTATTGCTGGTAGACAAACAGGAGATATACAGGTGCATTTTTAGCCTGCCACAATCAAGACTAAGTTTTATACATCTTGTGGGAGTTGGAGACCATCTTTTTCATGTTTGCATGGAGTTTTATAGCCAGGGTTCATGTATAACATTTATTTTAAAATAGTTTAAAAAAATACATAAAAGCCCTTCAGTATTATACTCACCATCAAAGCATTGGATTCGCAGAACTCGAAATATAAAAAGACATCATTTTTATAAGACATTTGCAAGAAACACTTTAAAATTAAGGATATCAATGCCATGAACAAGTAGGCTGCATGTAACAGTGGTTTAATGTTTAAAGAAATCAGAGTAAAAATTACAGCTGGAGTAAAAGTCATGATAAAATAAACATTTCTGAGATTTTCATCCTCCAAACACCTTCTTGAAAGCACCACAAACACAGGGCTTAGCTTAGCTAACAAAGTTCTAAGTGGGAAAAATCACCTTTTCTTATAACAATAAAACATCAGTGTACCACCTGTTATCTGGCATGTAAGGGTAGCAACACACTGTATGCAGTGGTCCCTAACCCAGTCATCATGGCCCACCAACATTCTGGGTTTTTTCACTTACTCCGTTATTGGAACGGAACAAGGAAAAATGTTAATCCTGGATATAGAATTGGTCTTGAGGACTGCGATGGTGACCACTGTATTATAGGGTGCACACTTTATATTTTAAGGAAGAAAGGGCCTCAATCTACATTTCGAGTGCAGATATTTTCACCTGTTATCTTTAATCTATTATAGACTATATAAATAATTGAGATGCTGTTCTGACAAGCATGGTTGCAGGGGGTAATGTTTACAAAAATTTTAGACCATATGGAAAGGAAACATAGGATATCAAGCCATTCATCCAACAACTATGAATAAACTAGACATAGGGGTTCAACATAGGGGTTTTTGTTTCATCCTGAACCTTATAAAAATGGTATCATATAGACACAAGGCAGTAAGCTAAAACACACTAATACTTTAAATAGAAGAGCAGTCATTTCACCTTCATTTCAGAGCTGCCATTAAAAGTAAAGTGTATCTGCAGCTAATAAATAGGGAACTTTATCCTTTTAATAATGAATATAGAAATATCATTTAAGGAACAAGATAAGAAAAAAAATAAAGGAACTTGGAAGTTTATCATAACCCTATAAAGATTTTTGCTCCAGGTTAACAGAACAGGTGGTAATAAAAGGCATTCCAAGCTATAGTAATGTATACCAATCATACCAATCGTCTTGGAGCAAAAAAACAAAACAAAACAAAAAACAGTATGTGTGTCATACCTCCATAAAGTTACTAGCTCTTTGTGAACTGACAGCTTGCCCACAACTGGTTTAGTCCAAAATATGGCTGCCTTTACTGAACTTCATAATATAGCATTTCCATAGCCAGCTATTCCTGTGTAAGAGATAGTAACCTGCATAACAGGGACAGTCCTAGTATCTGCTTTATTTTCATTAAGTTGAACATAAAAAAACAGAAGAAAAAGAAATTAAATATACTCCTTCACAATTCAGCTTTTTTCCTTACAAAAATGGGAATTTTTGCCCTGAAAACAGCAAGGTTTTAACACAACATTCTGTTATAATACATAGAAACTCTTTAAAATAAAATAATAATTATAATAATAAAAAAAAGAACAGAATGCTACAGATAACCAAACCACAGATTTGTTTAAACGCAAAAAAGTACCTGAGTGTATATATAATATACTTTTATATAGATTTATATATATTTATACTATATACCTGATAAGGTTCAAAGAATAACAATGAAGAGAAAAACCTCTAAGTGTTGAGAAGAAATGAATTAAAGTGTTGCCTTTTACACATGGAAATGCTAAAACGCTGAAAACTGTATGAAAAATTCTGCCTGGGCTGGGTGGGGTTTAAGTCATGTGATCTCACTATTAGAACGATGGCCAGCCAGAAGTCTTACCTAATTAATAAATTGCTTCAAACAACAAAGAAATATCATGTCTAGCAGTCACATAGTATATAGGATCACATAGCCAACATGTAAGGGCCCATTTTACTCGCAATGCAGCTGCAAGCAATGGGGGCCATTACACTAAGCCCATTCACATCAGTGGGCAATGGTTTCTTAACACTAAGCCTTAAAGATGTTGGCAATTGCTAGTAAAGGGGGCATTCCTAATAGGATATATGGAACAGGGTTGGTTTTACCCAGACAACCTGTTCATAGACACCATAGATTTTGACAATGGATAATTCAGAATGTTATAAGTTCTACTTGTCAACAGTCATAATATTGAAAAAGACTTAAAATTCCTGTACATATAAATAGTTCCAATGATTTAACTTTAGAAACAGTTAAGAAAAGAGAAGAATGTTGGCTTTTTTGAGTTTATAAACAGGGATAAGGTAAACAATAACATATAGGTATATAGGTATATAAATATATGTTACTTGGGTCTACCCGCCTCAAAGTCAAACTAGAATTAATACTAGAGGTAGTGTGCTGTTTGTGGGAATTGTTGTTATTTATTTCCTTGTTTCTAAAAAACGATTAGCGCTGACTTTAAAGGCGTGTATACAAACAGAATGTAAGATGAATAAACACCATTTAATGCAAATCTGCCAGGTCCAAATTCTAAGAAGTGCTTGGTTGAGTTCAAAATATAGTTAGCAGTATCCACTGGGTCCTCTTTGCCATTGTACAATAATATTGTCCATAAATTGTATGTCAAGACAATTTTGTTTTGTTCCTAAGAAAGCAACTTCCTTTTCAGGACAGGCACCAAGTTCTGCAGGTCTTCTCAGGATGAGGAATAAATGGTCCAAATTATGTTTGGTAGAAATGGTGATAGTGGTGGTGATGCTCATGGTGATGATGATGCTCATGTCTTTGTACCAAGTGTCCACTGTGGCCATCATACAATAGCATACTTGGCAAATCCCTCACATGCTCTTTTTCCACTACGTTAATAGGGGACTGGAAAGCTTTGCACATCTGGTGGCCTTCCTTCATTTTCTGCTTGCTCTTTCTATGAGGTTGTTGAGGCGGTAAAGGGTGATAAGGATAGCTCTGACCCATAAGTGCAGTTGGAGAAGTCACAGGAATTTGCACACCATGGATGGGTTTGCTCCTTGGTGTCCTTCCTGACTGACTGTTTAATGCTGTGGTGTTCTTATTTGAGGCTTTGGGACTTCTCACAGAATGTTTGTTGGATTCTTGACCTCGTTGCCTTTGTTGAAGTTCGACCATCTTTGGATGGGAAGGATCTAATATGCTGAAATGTCCAGGATCCAATGCCTGGGACCTTCTCTGGTGTAGATGAAGGGTTTCTGGTTCATGAGACCGAGACCTCATTTGATTGGAGGCTCTTGTATGTGAATCTGGTTTTTCAGCTGAAGAAGAGCCTGTAAATACAAAAAAATAAATAAACTTTTAGGTCAGGTATTTTTCTCCCAAAGATTAGTCATTTATTTACTTTAGTACTTCAAAGTAAAAAAAAGGCACATTAGGTACTAACCGCTGATAATTTATGATACATCTGCAGTATAGACCAACATCAACATTAGAGACCATAATGAATCAATATTAGTTCAAATAAAAATAAATTTTATTGAGGTACAAAATTATGAAAACACATACAATAAAGGTACAACTGTGAAGCTGTTTAGCGAAAATGCGTTTGGGGTTGGAGGTGAGAGGTATTCTCTAATAGGGTGCATTGATCATATATCCCACCAATACTTTGCTGCATTATTTGTGTTTTACCCTGTTTTTCTGTATGGTCAGTGTTTCTGCCACGGATTCTTCTGCAACACACATTGCGGAAATCCTGTGTTATATTATATCCACTTGGGGATGCTTTGCTATTTGTATGTGTTATTTTTCTAGCTCCCTGTTTCTAGTAATATAGTACCATATGCTATAATGCCCAATGTACCTTGATGCATGATCTTACATACACCCATATGATTATTTATATTTATTTTCCCTCTCACCCCCTACTCTCCTGTCCGAGCATTCTGTTGTACCTTTATTGTATGTGTTTTATGTGTTTTTATAATTTTGTACCTCAATAAAATTTATTTTTATTTGAACTAATATTGATTCATTATGGTCTCTAATGTGGGTGTTGGTGTTTTCGGTGATCATATGATATAGGGTCTCAGATCGCCTAATATCTTTTTGGGTGACTATCTGCAGCATAGATCAAATATCATCCTACGACTAGTAATCTTGTTTTATGGCCCCACACCAAAATGACTTTTGGTTGCTTATAATAACCGATCATCATTTTCACCTTTATTTTATTTGGTAACAATTTTTGCGTATTTTCTGTATTAAATATGTTAAAGAGGTTCTGACAGCTCCCTAAATCATGGGCAGCATGAAACCCCCTAAAAAAAAATGAAAAAATTACGGAACAGACGCTGGGGTTTGGTGTTTTTGTGGCTCCTCGGTGTGGCTACATTATGTGTGTATTGTTTTCTGTTGTATTTGTGTCCTTTGCTGTTTATTTGCACTTGTACTTTATGTTAAGAGCATGTACAAACGTTAGCTACTCCTGTTACCTGTCATACATATGCATAGTCTTTTCATACTATGAGATACAAATACTGTTTTGCCCCCACCCCTTGGTGCCCAAGCACGTTCATTCTTCCACTGCTGACATTTACTATTATATTTTTTATGTATGTTTTTATTTGTTATTTTTAATAATGATTGATATCTATTTGTATATTTTCTGCTGCAATGTGATTCCTCTGTAGGTTAGCAGCATGAGACACCCTAAAACAATGCAGGGTTTTAGTGAAATCATAGTTGCAATGATGAGCTTGGAGTGTGGCTATGTAGTCATGGAGGTGGCTGTCTGCTGCTTTCCGTCTCTCTATACCGTACCCACATTGGGAGAGACCCGTCAGTCAAGCCAAGCAAGGTGGGAAGCAGTGGCGGAGAACTGCCTGCTTGATGTTATACCAAGTTCTTGGCTGATTTTTTAAAAGCATTCTGGAGTATATAATAGTGCATTATAGAGAGGGTACCTGTACCTGTTTAATGCTGCTTATGTTCGAGCAGCATGAAACAGCTGAAAATTTCCCTTTAACGTTACTGGTTATTTTAATGGTTGAATTATTTTTAAACTTCTGAAGAAAAGGACAGTGTATTTTTTGGACCTCTCATGTTTAACAAAACTGAATTCTTTCAGCTGTTTGAATTCTTTGAATGCTTTTGAATGTATACTGTCCCAAAATATGAAAGCTAAATACGGCTAGTACTCCCACATATGAGGTAAAATGAGAGGTTTCTTTTTATATGTTTCAAACGACATTTAACCACAATGTAGGATACTTATAGTAGCCATAATGTCAAAACGTCTGGGATAGAAACACTCTAAGCTTAATGGAAATTGCAGGTCATTTGATTGTATGGAGGCACAAGGAGACCTTTGGGCTCTGTAGGAATTCACTCCATGTGGTGCCTCCTTACAATGTTACTAAGGAAAAGGCATGCTTCTGTGGAAGAATATCTTCATAACACAGCACATGATGGAACATGGCACAATTTTTTTTCTGACAAATTCATGTGGAGTGTAACAAAAAGAAATAGATGTATGCCTCTGCATGAAATTTGAGGCAGACAGTGGTACATTATGGCCTCATAGTTTTTTTTTCTTTTTTAAATATGTTTAGGTGTCATATTATGGCTCTGTAGAACTTAAAGGGGTACTCCAGTGAAATTTTTTTTTAAATGAACTGGTGCCAGAAAGTTAAAAAGATCTGTAAATGACTTCTATTAAAAAATCTCAATCCTTGCAGTACTTATTAGCAGCTGTATGCTACAGAGGAAATTATTTTCTTTTTGAATTTCTTTTTTGTCTTGTCCACAGTGCTCTCTGCTGACACCTGCTCCAGAGCAGCATAGGTTTGCTATGGGGATTTTCTCCTGCTCTGGACAGTTCCGGGCATCAGGTGTCAGCAGAGAGCACTGTGGACAAGACAAAAAAGAAATTCAAAAAGAAAAGAATTTCCTCTGTAGCATCCAGCTGCTAATAAGTACTGGAATGGTAAATATTTTTTAATAGAAGTAATTTACAAATCTAGGGAAGAAGAACAACGACACTCGAGAGTTCCAATGCTCTTAAAACTTTTTTTTTGCGGCACACAGGTGGGATGTGAACTAAATCCAACGAGCACTGGTTTCATGTCATGTGACACATCCTCAGAGCATGATGGGAGGAGACAGGTGTGTCCTTTTAACCCCCCGCATAACCCAGCATACAATGTTGCAATACAGAATATATACAAAAACATTAAAGCATTCACAGTAATCTTCATATATGGTACTATACTTATACCTCAACATGCATTAACTCATAAAAAAAGAGGTTAAATCATTACAGTCATTCAACCACAATATCCCTGTTGCCCCTGTGCGGATAATCCACACTGCCCCCGCCTGGAGGAGTCTGGTATAACGATCAATTCTGCTGTCAGACTGTAAGATTCTCTGGAGCCCCAGAAATCTTAACCCCTTCATGTCTCCTGCCTGTACGTTCTGGATGTGAGAAATCAGTCTTGGACATCCCTTACCGGTTTTCACTGAATTAATATGTTCTCGAGATCTGTTTTACCAATATAAAAGTGGTTACAAGAACAGAGTAATGCGTACACCACGTAGTCCGAACAACATATAATGAAGTCCGTGACCACATGGTTTACGCATCCTAACTGTATAGTGCGTGAAATCTCCCAATGATTACAATAGGGACAATGTCTGCATCTATGGTTACCTTTCGGTAACCCTCTCTGGATCCAATTTTCCCTAGATATTTGTATTTGCCCCTTCACCAAAATGTTCCGCAGATTCTTCGTTCTGCGGAACGCAATTATGGGAGGTTCAGTGGATAATTCTGTGAGCTTTTTGTCTGCCTGAATAATATGCCAATTTTTCCTTATGACCTTCTATATTATGTCTGACATTGGGCTGTACTCAAATGAAAATATCACTCATCTATTCTGCTTTCTGGTGTATGTTCTCATGCGTTTCCTATGGATAAGTTATTTTCTATCAATTTTACATGCACGTTGAAATCCGTTACATATGATTTGTTCCTCATAATTAATTATTAATTAATAATTAATTCATGTTGCAATATAAGTATAGTACCATATATGAAGATTACTGTGAATGTTTTAATGTTTTTGTATATATTCTGTATTGCAACATTGCATGCTGGGTTATGGGGACACACCTGTCTCCTCCCATCATGCCCTTACGATGCGTCACATGACGTGAAACCAGTGCTCGTCGGATTTAGTTCACATCCTACCCATGTAACCTGTGTGACACAAATAAAGAAGTTAATTGCATTGGAATTCTCGAGTGCCGTGGTACTTCTTCCCTACTCTTGACAAGTTACTACTGACATCCAAGAGAGCACCGATCTCCCTGCACGCGATGTGAGTAAACTTTACCTGTCTGCCACCCAGGTGGTGCCGACCCTTTCATTTCTCTCATCTTTACAAATCTGTTTATCTTTTTGGCACCAGTTGATTTAAAACAAAAATAATGTTTTCCACCGGAGTACCCCTTTAAGGCTGGGCTTACACATAGAGGGAGATTTATGAAAACCTATATAAAGAAGAGTTGTGCAGTTGCCCATAGCAACCAAATAGCTTACTTATTTCTCTTTTTAGAGGCCTTTTTAAAAATGAAAGAACAAAGAAGTAATCTGATTGGTTGCTATGGGCAACTGCACCATTCTTCCTCTACACGTATTTTGGTTATTACTTTTAACCCCTTAAGGTTAAAAGTAAGCCCATTTTCACCTTAAGGACCAGGCCAGTTTTATTTTTGCGTTTTTGTTTTTTCCTCCTCGCCTTCTAAAATCCATAACTCCTTTATATTTCCATCTACAGGCCCATATAAGGGCTTGTTTTTTGCGTTACTAATTGTACTTTGTAAGGAAACCTCTCATTTTACCATAAAATGTATGGCGAACCACCCAAAAAAATTTTAGGGAGGAAATTTAAATGAAAACCACAATTCTGCGCATTTTGGAGGGTTTTGTTTTCACATTATACACTTTACGGTAAAAATGACATGTGTTATTTATTCTGTGGGTCAATATGATTAAAATGATACCCATGGCTAGATACTTTTATATTTTTGTACCGTTTAAAGAAAATCTAAAAATTTTTGGACAAAATCAGTAATCTAAAATCGCCCTATTTCGACCACCTATAACTTTTTCACTTTTCTGTATATAGGGCGGTATGAGGGCTCATTTTTTGCGCTGTCATCTTTACTTTTTATCGATACCACATTTGCATATATAAAACTTTTAGAACATTTTTTATTCATTTTTTAAAATAAAATGGGACAAAAAAAGCAGCATTTTTGGACTTTTTTAATTTTTTACGTTTATGCCATTCACCGTACGGGATAATTAACATTATATTTTGATAGTACAGACATTTACGCATGCGGCAATACCAAAAATGTTTAGAAAAAAAATTATGCTTTTTGGGGGTAAAATGGGAAAAACGGACAATTTTCATTTGTATTGGGGGAGGGGATTTTTCACTTTTTTTTTACTTTTTATTTTTAAATTTTTCAACTTTTATTTTACACTTTTTATGTCCCCATAGGGGACTATCTATAGCAATTATTTGATTGCTAATACTGAGCAGTGCTATGCATAGGACACAGCACTGCTAAGTATTATCTGTGATCTTCTCGATCTCAGACCAGAGCAGAAGACTCCAGGAGACGGCCGGAGCAAGGTGAGGAGACCTCCGGCCGCCATGCTGGATGATCGGATCGCCGCGGCAGCGCTGCGGGCGATCCGATCATCCATTCAAAGTGCCGCACTGCCGCAGATGTGTATTGATCACGGCATCTGAGGGGTTAATGGCAGACATCCGCGCGATCGCGGATGACGTGTATGACGCGAGCACCGTTCCGATGCTCGCGGTCATACACAGGACATAAATGTACGTCCTGGTGCGGGAAGTCCCGCCAAACCAGGACGTATATTTACGTCCGTGGTCGTTAAGGGGTTAATCAACATCAGGAGTAAGTCAAACATTATAACTGTGTTTTGTGTTTGTTCCACTTCTGATTTTGGCTAAACCCTGTCAACCCAGCCTGGAGGTTGCAAAAGGCCATTGGCCATTGGTAGTGTGCATTAGCCCCGGTTGTCATGCCATGCATTAAATAGACACAAAGAGCAAGAAGTATAATATTGGGGGAGATTTATCAGAGGTAAAGTTGCTGAGTTGCCCATGGCAACCAATCAGATCTCTGCTTTCATTTTTCAGAGGCCTTTTAAAAAAAATGAAAGAAGCGATCTGATTGGTTGCTATGGGCAACTCTTCAACTTTTCCTCTGGACAGGTTTTGATAAATCTCCCATGTTTTTTAATAGATGTCCTATAGGTTAAAAGGCGCAAAAAAGTTGCATGTGGATTGAGTGCGACTTTTTTGCGCCTTTTCACCGCACAGCAAATTAATAAGAAATCACTGTGGACAGCCAAATCAATGTTAACGGATGCAGTGGTTAGGAATTTACTATTGCTACTTTCTGACAAAATGTTGCAAAAAAGTCGCAAATCCCCTGTTTTGGTGAAAGTCCCCGCCAGGTAGGGACCACACTTAGAAAAATGATTAGGCACAGGCAAATGGTTAAACCCCTAGATGACACACTGCCCTAACAAGTGTCTCTCTATATGGTACAAAACTACAACTCCCAGCATGCCCTGACAGTAAGGACATGCTGTGAGTTGTAGTTTTGCAACAGCTCGAGAGTCATAACTTGGGGCTTGCTGCATATTTGGTCCCCGCATGCAGAAATGTCCGAACTATTAAAATAAAATGCTAATGGTTCCGTGTGGTTACCTGGCGTAAGTATAAAAAAAGACTAATGTCCAAAATTGCAGATTTTTGGTCGCATCACATAAAAAAAACAAAAAATAATTACCAAAACATCACTTATTCGCAAAAATGGTAATGTTAAAAACTACAGATCAAGGTGTATGAGCTCTCAAAATGAAAAAATAAGAATGTTATAGGGGTCAGCAATGCAATACAGCAACATGCAGCACTTTACACAGACACTTTTTCCTTTATTGTAAAATTGACTGTTCTGAGGTAATTTCCCCTAGCTATCTATTGCTCAGACAATTGTGCCATCACATACATTTGACGCACTTCAGCGTAATCACAGCAGAACATTTTGACTGTAAAACACGTCCACCACAGACAATAATGATAAATTCCCCTTAAGGTTCGTTAAATCTTCACCACAAAAATGAAATCCATTCAAATCAAATGTAACTATTGAGGCATTATTTATTCTTTATCAATTTTCTGACATCCTTGGTATAGACTACAATGCCATTAGCCATTATGCCTTATAATAACCAAAAGGGGATATTTTATTCATTCCCTTCTATCTATGGAAATGGCACTGCAGAGGTTAGTAGTGCTGTGGTACCTCAAAAGTATGGGCTATCAGGAAGTGACAGCTTTGGTCTCCAGAAAAGCATGGTAATCTAATGTGGGCACTGGTGAGCAGGTCTGTTAGGCTGGGTTCACATATGTCCGGCATAGGTGAACTCAGCCTAAATCTCGACGCAACTGATGCCACAACTGATGACAACTTGTCATCAGTTGTATGGCATGCGGCGTCCATTGTTTCTGGGCACCGGACAGGGGAACGCAGCAAGCTGCGTTCCCCTGTCCGGTGCCCTCCGGCATGTCCAACCATCCGGCGTCAAAATTGGGACGCTGGATGATTGTGAACTGTCCCATTCAAATGAATGGGATCAGTTCTAGCATCAGTTTCCCTCCGGTGCTCGCCGGAGGGAAACTTTGCCGGACGACTGATATATGTGAGCCCAGCCTTACTGGGAATTCCCCCAAACCATAGTGTAGATCATCTTTTGTCTGGGAGTGCAGAACTGTACTGTGTGAACATGACTGTAAGTGATTACTAGAATTTGTGTTCATATTGTGCATTCATGTGTATTGCAAAGAAAAAACACACAAAACAGTCAAACATTCAAAAATGGTAGAAAATGTTCCAGACTGAGTAATAAATAATAGCAATTAGAAACTTGGGTTTCTACTAGCTTCCATTATTCTAATGAGAACTATAAGAGGAAAAAAGGTTCTATTTTCTCTTGCCCTTGGCAATAGCCATTATTCCCTAACTCTATAGAAATCGTTGATCAATTTGTGAGCTATTTCCCCGCATCTGCTCCTTTCATATTTTCCGGGCAGTAAAATCTCAGCCAAACGCACCTGGCCCGAATCTTGATGTGTAGTTTTCTATTCCAGCAAGATCCAAGTAGTGGTTTCTCCGTTCAATGTTCTCATCCACACACTGCCGGAGACATTCTGTCTGTTCTGTTTCATTTTCAGCTGGGTTATGTCTACAGGAGATAACAAAGAACAGGATACATCTGGGAACCACTCACAAAACATCTATAAACAGATTAAAGCATCTGCAGATACATTCTTTTCTTTACAACTTGGAGCATTTTTTCTTACATTTTGCCGTCTGATCATTTTTGTTTTTTGGACTTTGCCTAAAAGAGGGAATTTTATCCCAGACCTGATTAGAATATACCAGTCGGCATCAGACGGTCTCATCAGATAGCGGCTCCGCTCTGTGATTCTCTAATTATTGTTTTTGAAGTTTCCATGAGGAAATACTCCACATTAAGGGGTAGAGGCAGCTGTTACATCATAGAATGCCATTCTGCATGGGGCGAAGAAAGCAACCTTAGGCCACTTTCACACTAGGGCAATACGGAGTCAAAGTTAATCAAAGGTGCTGTAAAATATTTGCATATTTAATATATGTAGCATTTGCTACTTCATATCTGTTTTAATGACGTAAACCATCCATGGCAACACTATAAGCTGGTTACACTATACACAATACTATAAGCTATATAGATGTTTGCATGAGGCATTTATCTGAAAAAAAAAAAAAAAAAAACATCCGAGCTCATTCTACTGCTTTCCCGTGTTTTCGCTTTGAAGGGGTACTCCGCCCCTCGAGATCTTAAGGGATAAGGTGTCTGATCGCGGGGGTACTGCCGCTGGGACCCCCCCCCAATCTCCATGTGGCGCTGGAGGATCGTGATGTCACGGCCACGCTCCCTCGTGATGTCACACCACTCCCCCTCAATGCAAGTCTATGGGAGGGGACGTGGTGGCCGTCACAAGCCTCTGGCGCGGCATCGCTAGTCATCTGGCATGGAGCAAAGTTTGCACCGTGCACCGGATGACTGGGGTGCCGCAGCAGAGATTGCAGGGGGTCCCACCGGCGGGGGTTCCAGCAGTGGGAACCCCGCGATCAGACATCTTATCCCTTATCCTTTGGATAGGGGATAAGATATCTAGGGGCGGAGTACTCCTTTAAGGACGAATATCTATTTTCTGATGAATCAATGATCCACTGATGGATGTGAAAATGATATTGTACCCTTATCAGTATAGGGGTACATTCACACTACAGGAATTCACTTGTGGAGATTCTGGGCGGATTTCACTAGCCACTCTTCTATAATCTTTGGAGACATTAAGGCTAAGTTTCTACCAGTGCAATTTTCCGCCATTTTTGCATTTGAGTGGAAATTGCATTTTTTTGGGTACCCCAAAAAAAATTAAAAAAATTGATGCAGTAGGGATGGTAAAAAATTTAACGAAAAAATTTATTTTTTATAATGACATTTTTATAAATTTTTAATAAAGTGTGTGTGTGGTTCACTTTTTTTTCTCTATTTTTTACATTTTTTAGGTAGTACTACTATTCCCATCAAGGAACACTGTTCCATGATGGGAGTAGTAGTACCTGTACTAATAGACATATTGCCCCGGGTGTCAGTCCTGACACTCGATGCGATCGTCCATAATAAAACAGAGATGCGGAGAGGCTCTATACAGCGCTCACATCTGTGCACTATACTCCGGCCGTCCAGTGATGTGAATAGAAATTCACATTACTCCTTCATATTTTCCACCCAGAGTAGGGATTGGCCGGATGGTGGCAGACAATTCCCGCTCTCAGAGAGAAATATCAATGAGTGATGTTTTATTCATATCACTGGCCGGCTGGAGTACAGAGCAGAGATGTGGAGCGCAGAAGAAAGGCGCTTTGCATATCTGCAATAGATAGAACGATCGTATCGGGTGTCAGGAGTGACACCCTCTGTGATCTGTCCTTAACTGCAGGTACTACTACTCCCAACATGGAGCACACTCTGCTCCATGCTAGGAGCTATAGTACCTGCACTAATAGACAGATCGCAGCGAGTGTAACTTCTGACAAATGTTGCGATCTGTCTATTTATGCAGGTACTACAGCTCCCAGCATGGAGCAGAGTGTGCACCATGTTTGGAGTAGTAGTACCTGCATTTAAGGAAAGATCACAGCGGATGTCACTCCTGACCACTCACTGTGATTCTCCTGTATAATGTATAGATGAGGGAGGCCGCTCTTCTATGGTCCCCTGCACTGACATATGTATACACCTATTTATATTTCCCACAGAGTTGTGATTGGCTGGAATCATCTGGCCAATCACAGCTCTCTGCGGGAAATATGAATAGGTGTATATATACGGCAGTGTAGGGGACCATATAAGAGCGACTGGCCGCATCTATAAATTATACAGAAGGATCACCTCGGAACCCAGGACGATCTGTCAATTAGTACAGGTACTACTACTCCCATCATGAAAAAGTGTAAAACAGTGAAAAAAAACACACACTACAACATTTTTATTATTGTCGGCTACATTTTTTGTGCCCTGCCTGCACACATTAATTGATCCCTGTTTAAAAATTAAGAAAAATTTTGTTATAAAAAGGATACATTTCGTTAAATACTATTTTTTTCCATCACTACTATATCTTTTTTATACATTTTTTTTAATGGTACCCTACGAAATGTTATTAAAAAAGGCATCTCTATCACTTTTTTGGATTGCTAAAGTCCAAAAAAGAATAAAAACCGCCTTAAAAAATGCCAAAGTTAAAACCCACATGGCGTTTTTCTTGGCATTTTTTTTACACTCACAGACTTCTATGGGAGAAAAACGCAACGATTTCAGGGGAAAAAAAACACCATTGGCTCAACATGCTGCGACTATGCAAAACCGCCAAGGAGCTAAAAACCGCCAAGGAGCTAAAAACCGCCAAAAAAGAGTGAAATAACGCCGAAAGGATTAAAAAAACGCCAAACTGAAAAACACAAAGTGAAAAAATAATTTTGTGTTTTTTCATTAATTTACAGCTAACATCTGGCCGCAGCGTTTCTTTCAATGAAAAAACGCCATGGTGGCCGTTTTGGTGTTTTTTTGGCCAAAAAGCCAAGTGGAAATTTTGCCTTAGCGCTGTCCCATTCACTACAATTGGCAATAGGAAAAAACACTAGGATACTTAAAAACATACTTTTATTGGTGTACATTTGTTATATGGGCACAAAAAGTTCACACATTTAAACAATAGAAGGTACAATGCAATGTTTGTAAAATTCTTCACAAACCTAGCTTGTCCTATTTTGAGGATAGTTTGCTAGAGTAAGGCTATACTGGCCCTACTAGTCGCATAGGACCCCCTACCTGTTACTGCAGGGAGGCCTTCCTAGAGAACGCCAACCAGCAACAGGTACCTCCTATCTCTCCCTGGTTCTGGAGGTAATGGAGGCACCGGGTGCAGTACGTATAGCACGTCACCAGCAAAAAAATCAGCTGGTTTGTGGACCTCAGCTGAATTATTTGGTAAGCTTACAGTTGTATACTCACCGAATAATTCAGCTGAGGTCCACAAACCAGCTGATTTTTTTGCTGGTGACGTGCTATACGTACTGCACCCGGTGCCTCCATTCCCTCCAGAACCAGGGAGAGATAGGAGGTTCCTGTTGCTGGTTGGCGTTCTCTAGGAAGGCCTCCCTGCAGTAACAGGTAGGGGGTCCTATGCGACTAGTAGGGCCAGTATAGCCTTACTCTAGCAAACTATCCTCAAAATAGGACAAGCTAGGTTTGTGAAGAATTTTACAAACATTGCATTGTACCTTCTATTGTTTAAATGTGTAAACTTTTTGTGCCTATATAACAAATGTACACCAATAAAAGTATGTTTTTAAGTATCCTAGTGTTTTTTCCTATTGCCAATTAAATATTACACATAGGTCTACAGGCATCATATGCTCCCTCCTATATTACCATTCACTACAATGCAGTCCTGAGACTTCTCTGGTAGAATCCACCAGAAGATTGAACATGTGTGAACTGTGCAGCAGGATTCCAGTGAAATCAATGGGAACTTGCTGCACGTGGAATCTATTCGAAATTTCCTTCTGGAAATTCTGGGCATAATTTCTGTAGTGTGAACTGGGGCCTTAGAGTATATTTACACGTACTATATATGCGGAGGGTTTCAAACAGCAGATTTTCTGCTGGTAACTCAATGATAAAATCTGCAGCAAAAAATCTGCGGCATAAATATATATATAAAGTACGTGTGAACATACCCTAAAAGAGGGAATTTTCTAACCGTCAGGGCCTTCATGTTGCTAAACTCTAAAATTTATTTATATAGCGCCTACAGATTCCGCAGCGCTTAATGCTGAATAACATTTACTCAGCAGAGCTGAATTGTGCTTAGAATGTCTTCTGAATGCTGTACCCAATGTGTTTTTTCCCAGTATAACATTTTTTACTTTCAGACAAAACACTCCCTTTTATCTTCTTCTTTATCTGACTTCACTTTCTACGTATCTGGAAGACAGTAAATCCCAGGACCGTCTACTCTAGCTTCTGAAGGCCATAGGATACTTTTATCACAGAGGAAAGACTAATCTAGCGCCGCAAGTCTCTCCACATAGAGACCCATTGCAGACATAAGATCTACAGCCATGCTTGGAATGTATGACAACAAGGATCTGAAGGCATCAGCTGCTGCCAACATAAATATTCTCAGAGGTTCTTGGGACCCTCACTTTCATCTCAGTAAACGACTAGATATGTTATGCCATAAATCTGTGCTAAGTAAGATATCATTACCCTTTAGTAGTTAAACATTCGGTAAAAAGCACTATTGATCCCCTGCCTCTTTCCAACAACATTGAATGGCAAGACAACAGGAAGGTATTAATATGTTATTATTGGTATAAAAACATATACAAATTGAAATCCCTAAAATTTACCTTGAAGAACTACGCTGCTTTTTAAGCTCTTCAGTTACTTTGCTTTCACTTCTGTATCTTCCATTCTGTATTTCTGTAATTACACAAACCACCAGACATATGTCACAATTAGTGTTTCTCGCGAATATTCGCAATGCGAATTTTATTCGCGAATATAGCACTATATATTCCCAATTACGAATATAAATTTTTTTTTTTCACAGTACACATCACAGTGATCATCCCTTTCTGCTTCCAGCTTGTGTGGTGTAAAGAAGGCTCTAATACTACTGTGTGAGACTGGCGTTTTATTTTCGCATATGCGAAAATGTGCATATGCTTATTTTCGCATATGCGAATATTCGCATACGCAAATTTTTGTATATGCTAATTTTGGCATATGCTAATTTTCGTATATGCGAAAATAAAACGCGAATATTACGAATATGCGAATTTAGCAAATATATGATGAATATTCGTCCATATATTTGCAAAATATCGCGAATTCGAATATGGCCTATGCCGCTCAACACTAGTCACAATCTGTAGACCTAATGTTAGTACCAGAACATGAGAAAACACCTTTAAAGGGGTACTCCACTGCCCCAGCCTCCGAAAAGTTTAGTTCAGAACGCTGGGTGCGGGGGTTGTGACGTCACAGCCACGCCCCTCGTGACATCACACCCCCTCAATGCAAGTCTATGGGAGGGGGCTTGATGTCAGTCACGGCCCCTCCCATAGACTTGCATTGAGGGGGCGTGGTGTGACCTCACGACCTCCACACCCAGCATTCTGAACTAAATGTTTTGGACACTGGAGCAGTGGAGTACCCCTTTAAGGACTACCATTAGACATGTCCTCATATAAAGTGCATGTTCACTTATTGCATGCTTACTTAAGACAAATATAATGTCATCCACTAAATTACATAATTTCCCCCTAGATAATGTTGTCCTATGGGCCATAAATGTGAATGTTAGTATTACCTGTGTGATTCAGGAGGACAGTCCTCTTCTTCAAAGTGGCATCTGGGGCCACAGATAGCTTGACCCTAAGAGTTTTACTGGAGCTGGATGAGTGGTTTACTGATGCATCAAATACTTCATATATGGTGTGTAGTAAACTTGTAATGTCCTAGATAAACAAATATATACAGAGTATTGTTTAGATTTTTAAACACATTAAAATGGTTTGTTCACAGGACTATATTGGAAGCCCATTTTTCCTTCACAATAAAGTAATGAAGAGGGAAAATGAAGCTCCAGAACATGTGTCTAGGATGAATAAATGCTGTTAACTTGGAAAAGGGTCCCCGTTTCTTAGGACACCCCTTGACATTGCAGTCAAACAAGTTGTTTATTTATAAGGTGTCACAACTATCAAAGGAGGCCCTTAAACCAATGATGGTAGGAATATCAGTCACAGAAAAAGTTGCCCCATATCTGGCTGCGTCACAATCTGCCCTTCCATGCCGTTCTGGGTCTCTGAGAAGCTACTTTCTACCAACCCTTCCCAACCAATGCACCATGCATGTGGTTGCACAAATCTCTTGTAGGGATCGTTTCGCTCATCCGTGGGTCCTTATGACCACTGGGACAAAAGCTGTGAGTATACCAACAGATACAAAAATGAATACATGATGGAGAACACAAAAAGATTTTAAGGGGTAAATAAGAACTAACCTAACAAACTCTACAATTCAGAAATGCTGAAGAGTCTGTTTTCGATAAATGAGTTCTCTGGCAACAAGTCAATAAGTTACATTGAAGATGTCTTATGTAATCTACAGTCTGCAAAACATTAAGTCACAACTTAGCCCCTCTGTGGGAAGCCATACGAGTAGATAAAACCAACGGTAGGATGCATTACCTCAATAGTTATTAGCAAGTAATAACCCAAAATGTAAATAATAAAAGGTGGGCCATTATATGCCCTAACAAAGAAGCCCGACTGTACTTCGAAACACATAGCCTAAATACAGCTTTCACTTTAATTAATCTTTTTCATTATCACCTGACAACGTGCCCATAACTACCTTTTTACCAGCTAGTTGGGCTTCCAACAGTGTATTTCTCTCATTGTAAAACTCTAGATGGCTGGTATGCAGTTTTTTGGCACACCCTTTTTCTAATCTGGTGCTGGTACCTGTAGATTTTTACCTTATGGTGCACTTTGTGGCCATAGGGAAATTATTGACAGGTTCTCCAGAAGAAGTAGTATACTAAGGGTTGAACCTGAATTTGTTCAAATAATATCAAAATCCTTAGAATAAAAAAAATTGTTTTTATTCACTAACCACTCGATCATCCATAGTAATATTCTAGTATACAAAATAACAAAGTTAGTGAGCACCTCACAATAAAGTAAAATAAATGTGTAGTTCCATCTAGCCCTACAGTAAATAAATGCATCGCCTGTCCTAAAATAAATTACAAGGCATGTTTTTTTTTTTTTTTGTGGTGTGCCTCCATACTTAAAGGGGTACTCTAACCCTATGGCATCTTATCCCCTACATATTAAACATGTCATTAAACATACTTATCTACGTAAAGGCAAAATTAAAGTCGGGAATGCCTATACGGTGTATAGACTAAAGAGGTACTCCGGCCCTAAGACATCTTTTCCCCTATCCAAAGGATAGGGGATAAGATGTCTGATGGCCGGGGGTCCCGCCGCTGGGGACCCCCGCAATCTAGCATGCAGCACCCACCTGTGAGCACTGCAGGAAGCGCTGGAGGCTCCAAGTCTTATGCCTCCCGACCACGGGGACGGAGTATTGTGACATCACGACTCCGCCCCCATGTGAGGTAATGCCCCGCCCCCTCAATGCAAGTCTATAGGAGAGGCCTGACGGCCCCTCCCATAGACTTGCAATGAGGGGGTGGGGCATGATGTCACAATACTCCATCCTCGTGGTCGGGAGGCAGAAGACTTGGAGCCTCCAGCGCTTCCTGCAGTGCTCACAGATGGGTGCTGCATACTAGATTTCGGGGGTCCCCAGCGGCAGGACCCCCAGGATCAGACATCTTATCCCCTATCCTTTGGATAGGGGATAAGATGTCTTAGGGCTGGAGTACCCCCTTTAATCGATACACCTTATAGGCATTCCCGACTTTAATGTTGCCTTTTCGCAGATGAGTATGTTTAATGACATGTTTAATGACAACTCCTAGTAATATAACTCTGTTTCTATGATGATGTGAAACCATGGTCTCTCATAATTCAGCACTCATTTGCGGCATTTTCTGCATTTGTTTGCACTAGTTATTTTACTTTGTTAGGAGGTGCTTGCCAAATTTGTTTTTTGCATTGTACATTTGGGGTGGTCGCTGACTCCATTTTGGTCCATCTGTCCAAGGTTGTTTTTGTTCTGTAGACTTAAAGGGGTACTCTGGTGAAAACCTTTTTTCTTTTAAATCAACTGGTTGCAGAAAGTTAAACATATTTGTAAATTACTTCTGTTAAAAAATCTTAATCCTTCCAGTACTTATTAGCTGCTGAATGCTACAGAGGAAATTCCTTTCTTTTTGGAACACTGATGACATCACAAACACAGTGCTCTCTGCTGACATCTCTGTCCATTTTAGCAACCATGCATAGCAGACATATGATAAGGGCAGCATGGTGGCTCAGTGGTTAGCACTGCTGCCTTGCAGTGCTGGGGACTTGGGTTCAAATCCCACTAAGGACAACAATAAATAAAGTGTTGTTATTATTATTATAATAACGTCAGCAGAGAGAACTGTGGTCGTGATGTCATCAAAGAGCATTCCAAAAAGAAAAGAATTTCCTCTGTAGTATTCAGCAGCTAATAAGTACAGGAAGGATTAAGATTTTTTAATAGAAGTAATTTACAGATATGTTTAACTTTCTGCCACCAGTTGATTTAAAAGAAAAAAGGTTTTCCCCGGAGTACCCCTTTAACCCTAAGAGGATCTATCTATATGTTGCTGTGGCTGGTGGGCTCACAAAATGTGATGAAAATGTGCGTCAAGAAGCTTACATTTCTAAGAATAGTAAATAGAGCTGTAATGCACTATAAATTACGCCACATATTTCACACTAATGCAATGTAAATTAGCCTATAAATTCAGTGTTTGCACATATCTTGGTGCTCATAAAACACTGCTGTATTTCAAGTGGTTAATAAAGTCAGCAGCAGAGGAGGGTGACCGAGGCCTTTCAAACCTCAAACACTTTTATAACACTTCACGGATCACAAAACATTAGTTGAATTATCACAGTCCGATTAGCCATTTTTCCAACAAAAATAATTACAGGGCAGCCTGTCAGTTGTAGAAAAAGACCTCAAGTGCAAAATAAATTGGACTGTCAATGGAGGAAAACACTCTATTAGCTAATTCTTTTCAACAGGAGTATTAAAGACATGCCGCTATCTTAACACGCGCACAAAGAGAGGACGAAACTGCTCATCAAAGCCATCTGAAGTGGGGTGTTTCCTACACTGACTTGGCAGTAGAGTCAAGGAAAGTGTCATCCTGTAATAAGACATTTCATACCCAGTAGTTTGTTAAAGAGAATTCTGTATAATCAGAAGTACTAACATTATAGGGTCACAGTTAAGGTCATTGCTATTATAATACGAAAAAGGAAACAACATACAGGCGTCCTGCACTCACCGAATAAGTATATGTCAGTCGGCTTCCATCTCAGGCTGCTCCTCCGGATCGGTATACAGGGTAGCGTGGGGCGCTTAGGGCGCCCCACGCTACCCTGTATACCGATCCGGAGGAGCAGCCCAAGATGGGAGCCGACTGACATATACTTATGCGGTGAGTGCAGGACGCCTGTATGTTGTTTCCTTTTTCGTATTATTGATGTGCTATTCATATTGTCCTTGCACCACCGCATGTGGATATACCTGACTACCTGCCTCATGTTCCTATTATCCATCTCGGAGGGCTGCGTCCTTAAGGTATCGGTGACACTTTTTTTTTTCTTGCTAAGTATTATTCATTGCTATTATACATGACAGTATTCTTGTATGTAAAAAGTTCATCAACTTTTTATTTAATACATTCTTGTTTTATGACCTCAGTTCTTAGGTGAAAAAGTATTATAAGTCAGTGAAGTCATGCTGATGAACAATGACATCATATAATAATGTTAGATAGAAAGAATTACGTCTGAGCTGCATAGCGTCCCTCATCATGCACTCCCATGTAAATGCAATGTGTGCCAGTCCATGTAACATGTTTGTAAAGTTCAGATTCAGCCTAGGGCCCACTACTACAGGTAATGGAAATGTCATTGTGGAAATGTACCTCTCTTGTCACTCTTCCGCTGTTGTCGAAGTCGTACAAGGTGAATGTCCACTCTTGGCGGTTATCTTCTTCCACCGATACATCACACTGAAGTTCCTGATTATTATATTAAAATACAGTAAGATTCCATCAGGGTCTACAATGCTCTGTTATGTGTTATATCACAATAGAGTGATCATTTCTCAATTGCAGACTAAATTAATATATGTGTAAAAATCTATGGAGTTGTTTGTGTGCTTCACAAATAATTATATCTTAACAGTCAATATCAAGATTTACTTAAAGGGTACCCTAGTATGAAGGTATATACACATAAACACAATATAGGAGTACACACATACACACAGTATTAGGAGGTAAATGCAGATACACACAATAATACACTACTCAAAAAAGAAGGAGGCCGTAGGAAGACAACAACCCAGCATCAGGACCGCTACCTCCACCTTTGTGCAAGGAGGAGCAGGAAGATCACTGCCAGAGCCCTGCAAAATGACCTCCAGCAGGCCAAAAATATGCATGTGTCCACTCATACGTCAGAAACAGACTCCATGAGGGTGGAATGAGGGCCCGACATTCAAAGGTGGGAGTTGTGCTTACAACCCAACACAGTGTAGGACGTTTGGCATTTGCCAGAGAACACCAAGATTGGCAAATTCGCCACTGGCACCCTGTACTCTTTACAGATGAAAGCAGGTTCGCACTGAGCACATGTGACAGACACATGTGGAGACGCCATGGAGAACGTTCTGCTGCCTGCAACATCCTCCAGCATGACCGGTTTGGCGCTGGGTCAGTAATTGTGTGTGGTGGCATTTCTTTGGGGGGCCGCACAGCCCTCCATGTACTTGCCAGAGGTAGTCTGACTGCCATTAGGTTCCGAGATGTGATCCTCAGATCCATGAGAGACCATATGCTGGTGCGGTTGGCCCTCGTTTCCTCTTAATGCTAGACCTCATGTGGCTAGAGTGTGTAAGCAGTTCCTGCAAGAGGAAGGCATTGATGCCATGGACTGGCCCTCACGTTCCCCAGACCTAAATCCAATTGAGCACATCTGGGACATCATGTCTCGCTCCATCCACCAACGTTGCACCACAGACTGTCCAGACGTTGACAGATGCTTTAGTCCAGGTCTTGGAGGACATCCCTAAGGAGACCATCTGCCACCTCATCAGGAGCATGCCCAGGCTTTGTAGGGAGGTCATACGGCACGTGGAAGCCACATACACTACTGAGCCTCATTTTGACTTGTTTTAACCCCTTAACGACCATGGACTTATATTTTTGTCCATGGCCGGCTCCCGATATGTGAAGCACTCTCAGAAGCTGTAGTACCTGCTTTGTATCTGCAGGGTCCGGTTTGCGATCAGCAACCAGGACCCGCGGCTAATACCGGACATCGCTGATCGGGCTGATGTCTGGTATTAACCCTTTAATCCACTTGCTCAGCGGACAGTGGGAGGTGCTTTACCTTCTTCCCAGCTGTCCAGGCTGAAATCCAGGCTTGAACAATCAAGTGCAGAAAACACTGACCAATGCATTCCTATGGCAATGCATTGAACAGTGCCTGCAATCAGAGTATGCAATGTTATAGCCCCCTCTCCCTGCATAAAAAAAGTAAGAAAAAAAGTTAATAAATGTGATTTAACCCCTTCCCTTATAAAAATCAGAATCACTCCCTTTTTCCCATAAAAAAAAAAAAGTGTGTGAATAAAAATAAAAACAAACATAGGTGGTATCGCCACGTGCATAAATGTTCGAACTATAAAAATATATAGGTAATTAAACCACACAGTCAATGGCATACGCGCCAAAAATTCCAAAGTCCAAAATAGCGTATTTTGGTCACTTTTTATACCATCATTTTTTTTATAAAAAGCGATCAAAAAGTCTGATCAAAACAAAAGTGGTACCGATAAAGACTTCAGGTCATGGCACAAAAAATGAGCCATCATATTGCCCCGTACACGGAAAAATAAAAAAAATTATAGGGGTCAGAAAATGACAATTTTTAAAGTATTAATTTTCATGCATGTAGCTATGATTTTTTTCCAGAAATATGACAAAATCAAACCTATAAAAGTAGGATATCATTTTAATTGTATGGAGCTACAGAATTAAGATAAGGTGTCATTTTTACTGAAAAATGTACTGCGTAGAAACGGAAGCTCCCAAAAGTTACAAAATAGCGTTTTTTCTTCAATTTTGTAGCACAATGATTTTATGAGCATGGCCAGCTAAAAAACTACTCTTGACCATCTTTTTTGAAAAGACCGCCTCTCTAGATGACCACTTTTAGGTGTAATTTTGTAGGTTTATCTGTTATGAACAGAATTGTTTTTATTAACAATGAGACTAATCTGAAAAGGAATAGGAAGGCTTATGTCTCCGATTATTTCTGTCGGCCCTAACAGTTAATAAAGCAGCAATATGTAGTATGCGTCCGATATGAAGGACAACTTCTAGAAATGTGAAAGATCACAGGCTGTTCTGCTCAATTTCTCAATTGCTTACTGTGCCAACGTGATACATTTATATAACAATATTCCGAGCTGAAGGTACTTCTTATTTGGGAAATAAAAGGAGTTAATGCAAAACACACATGGGCAAAATAGAATGACCCTACACATCTGCAAATAATACAACCAGGAAATGGTAGTCTGTTAGCTCCTTATATTGTTCTGGATAGAGAGACGGTAAATGGGTGCTTAAAATACATTAAGTTAAACCTAGCAAAGTAAACCACTCAAAATAGCCCACGGTTGTGTGCAGCCCAGTTACCTGCTAGATTTGCTGACTGAAATCCATTCCCTCTGGCAGTTCTAAAGAGTCTCTGTCCCCTACTGAGTTCAAAGCCTCCTGACTGTAATAAGCCAGCCTGAGATATTGAAAACAGTACCAGTCTCACATTACATGGTACTCGCAACTAGGCAGATTCTCTGTGAGAAGGTAAAACGGGAGCAAGAGGGGGAGGTCTGGATCAGAGATAAAAAAGTGTCTGAAAAAAGCTCTGCTTTAAACTATCAGGGGGACACCAAAAGCATTAACATGATGTCTGTGCTAGAATCAGTGAACGTGCTGCATATTGAATGCCCAGATATTCTCCTCTGCTACTTTACAACAGAGAATTTAACCATTCTTCTTAAACACTTAGTATTTTCTTCAATTTTCTTATTTTCTGGTCTACTTGTAGATCCGTATTGAATTTCAATGAGGCATTGATTGAATGACTTTATATACTTTTAAGGTACATGATATTTCAATTTTAGTAAAGGCAACCACAATTTATGGAGTGATTGTTTTAAGAAGACAATCCCTAATAAAAAGAAGCTTTGCAGTTATTAGATGATCGCTATGGGCCTGATAGTCCGCCTCCGCAATCAGATGTTATTGTCGAAGGAAGCCATGCCTAGCTATACATTTTCTCTACTGCAGCTGCTACACGGGAAATGTATTATTACATAGCGGCCATTCAGAGCAAAGCAACAATTCATTTTGTAGAAGATCCAAAAGCGTAACCTGCCATGGTGACTTCCATTGTTCTAATATGTTAAGTAGACAGGAGTTGCCTTTATAAGACCACTCCTTTATTGGAAGCTTGTAGCACCCATTTACAGAATGGGACAACCTATCAAACTTCATCTTGCAGTTACATATATATATATATATATATATATATATATATATATATATATAGCAGTTTACATATTAAAATGTCTTGACTTATATTGCTGCAATTCCTGCAGAAAGCTATTTGAGATTGTAACCAGTAGAGTAAGCCCAGCAGATCAGTCTACATGAAAGATGTCTTCGAAACAAAGAATTTGAGAAATCTTATCAATACAAGTGATGATATGACGTGAAGCACATACTTCGAATTTCAGCTGTTTCTTTGCCCTTCCGTCTGGGTCTTTGTCTCCTGCCTTCTTGTCTTCACAGGTGAACAGACCCTCACTTTTCTCAGGAGGTAGAGCAACTGTAAAACATAAAACAAACAAGTTATGGTATATACTACAATGATATAAGGAATCTAACAAGGCACCCAGAAAAACAAAGGATGAAGGATGTCAAACTGCTCAACCCATCTATTTGGGAACAGTTGGACAGTCCCATGTACACAAGATTGTGAATGAATGTCTGTTTGTATGTACAATGTAACACTGTATTAACATATTGAGTTTATCAATGCTTGTGACAGTCCGCTGCATTCTTAATGCATACAAGTTATCACTTCACTTGTTTCAATTCAAAAAATGGTGATAGTGGATATCCCAAGTACAAAAGCCTTAGTGACCTGCAGCCTTGAGTCCTGTGGGTTCTTTCTCTTTGTTCTGTTTCATGACAACCTTAGCTCCTGTACTGGTGTCATTGTGTGGTATACATTACAGATTAGAGTATCCTGCAAGGACCAAGGGATTCCTGACACTATGTACGATAAGTGCCAAGAGTGGCAAAGACGCTGTTAGGAAAAACTCCTGATATTTTATCATATTGTTCAGGAAGCTCCCTTTTAACCCTTGAAAAAAAATTAAAAATCATTCATCTTCTACATTGAAAAGCACTCTAAAAAAATGCTAGGAAGGCTTTGCAGATACCCGCATAAGGGTTGTTGCCATCTTGGACATTTTAAATTGGTTTATTATTGTTGTTTATTTAACTAGATCATTTTAGACAGTTAGATGCAGGAGTATGAGTGGAATTATTATTTGTATACAGTACCCCCTTGCGCCCAACCAGAAGAATTTGCTACTTCCTATATTTTATTGAGTGAAATGAATCGGTGCCCCAAAGACATTACAGCTTAATTGTTTGCCTGGTAAGATGCTGGCAATCTTCCAGCAATGAATAGGTTAACACCCCTGTTCAGACCATCTTAAACAGTACTTTGAAGTTCTTTTTCTCAAGGCTCAAAATACCTTGTTGGACAGAGATCAGAGGGGTATTAAACAGAATCGCTAATTAATTAAGCAAAGTTACATTTTTAAACAGTGTTTGTTGTGTTAGCCAAACACCCGTATGGAAAATCTTACCCCCCTCTATCCCTCCCTGAAAACATCAAAGCGCTCTCTCCTTCACCAACTATAAAAAGATGTGGGATCTTATCAGCTTTAGACTGGATTCTATGTACAAATAGCAGCAAGATTCGCTTTTGATCAGTGAGGATGTGAAAATTTTAGAGGAACAGTGGAATCCACCAACGCTGCATATTTTAATGCGAATTACATGCTAACTTGAAACAAAGACAAATCTAATACTTAGGGATGGAACAGTCAAACACTTTTCACTTCAATTATTATACATGTGCAGTATATGGATGTTATACTGAATTATTCTAACAGGACACAAAACACAATTGAAATGTGGAGTAGCTACTAAAAAATAATTTTAAAAATTTTTGTTTTGATTCTTTAAACTATTTTGTCCCAAATCACATCATTTTTTCACATTATATTGCAAAATATTATCAGGTTCTACTGTATGTCTTACAAAAGCAATTGTTAATAGTGTAAACATGACAGAATAAGTATTTACTATCATACCTGATAACAACATTTTGAAAGCACACTCTTTTGTCTAAGCATTATCACAAAGCGGGTCCTTGGTTCAACCTACGTACAAATATACCTGCACACACTTTCATATACACATACGTATACAAGGCTTGTAAGCATACCAAATAGCTAACAACACCATAACATACCACCAGATGTAACTTAATACATCTATTAGTCCGGCTGTCCACATGTAACATCCTGGATATCTAGAAGAAGAGAAACATAGCACCATGTGGGCACCTTGACTAACAATATAATGTGACACTGTGGCTGCCATTGCTATAGTGATACTGTATCAGGCATTGCTACAAACCTATTTGTCAAATGTAATAAAAGGAATGAACATAGCCCACATAACTGTAACATAGTAACATAGTTTGTAAGGTTGAAAAAAAAGATTAGAGTCCATCGAGTTCAACCTAAAACCCTACTGTGATAGATCCTGTTCCAATTATATACAGGGATTCTAAAAAAAATGACTTTACGCAAACAAGACCTTCATATAAAACCTCACGTATCACCGATATGTTAACATTATAGGAAAGAATAAGACTTTTTTTCACACTACATCCAAGTGTCCATCCAAGGTACACATTTGGGGTAATCACTGATGTCATGTCCAGGAGAGCAATTAGTGCAGATCTAAGCTCTAGCAAAACCACTGTCCCTACCTGCTTGGATGATTCACCCTAAATGGCGGTTACACTCTCTAAGTGCACAGGCCATCAGGGAAGTGAGACAGGTCAGGTCAGCTACACATAAACAGAATAAGTTAACAAGGGGTCAATCAGGGACAAGCCAGAAAGACAAAACCAAGAGGGCAGCACTGTACAATGTCAGAATCAGAGGCAGAACAACCAAGGGTCAAAACAAGAGGGTAGCATAGTACAAAGTCAGCAGGTCAAGACATGGTCAGGTCACAAGCAGAGTCAGATCAGAAAAACTAGAAACACAGGAGTCAGGAACGCTGGTGATAGGATCAACCACAATCCCCAGCTGAAGACATAGACAGTTTAAATATCCATCTGTTGTGAGCTATAAGTACCAGCGCCACAACTGTTTGACCCAGTGCTCACACCTCCTCATTGGCTGGGGCAGCCAAACCACCCGACGACACAGGGCTGTTTTCAGAATGACAAGAAGTGCCGCCAGACAGACAAGTGTCAGGTAAGCTTATGACACCTAATGTATACCTTTGACATGTACCCATGACATATGCCACTGTTTGCCATCTGCCATACAAAGGCTGCAATGTAAAAAAAAAATGACACTGTGCAGTATATTTGTTACTGTATACTGCTTTGTGGAATCCTGCAGAACACTGTACTATTCCAGACAGCAAGTAAATATTCATTAATGGGAGTTTATAGAAATGTTTACCATATGTATTGTGGTACATACAGAAAATGGGCACTGCTAATGCAATGCGAAGAAAACCCTGTGCATATATGGGCCTGTATTTAGAGACAATAGAGTAATATTTCCCTTTAATTCACATTATAGGATGACACTTCGGTTGCCTGCAGCCACCACTAGAGAGAGCTTCTTACATATGGAATTTTACAACTATCATTGAGTTTAATTAGAAATGTAAAATTCTGTATGCAGTGAGCTCCCTCCAATGGAGGATGCATCTAGATGCTTTGTGTTGGGTGATCTACCTCCTTAACCCCTTAAAGACCAAGCCCATTTTGGCCTTTAGGACCAGACCAATTTTATTTTTGCATTTTTGTTTTTTTCCTCCTCACCTTCTAAAAATTATAACTCTTTTATATTTTCATCTGCAGACGAGTATGAGGGCTTGTCTCTTGCGCGACCAGTTGTCCTTTGTAATGACATCACTCATTTTACCATAAAATGTATGGTGCAACCAAAAAAATACTATTTGTGTGGCGAAATTGAAAAGAAAACCGGTATTTAGCAAATTTTGGAAGGTTTTGTTTTCATTCTGTACAATAAAAATTACATGTTTTCTTTATTTTGGGGGTCAACACAATTAAAATGATACCCATTATTACCTACATTTCTATTAGTGTACCTCTTCAAAAAAGTCTCAAACTTTTTAACCAAATTACTGTAGTAAGTTTAAAATCCCTCTATTTTGACAACCTATAACTTTTTTTTTCCGTATAAGCGGTGGTATGAGAGCTAATTTTTTGTGCCATGATCTGTACTTTTTATTGATATCGCATTTGCATATATAAAACTTTTAATACATTTTTTTATAATTTTTTTTTGTAATATGAAGTGGCAAAAAAGCAGCAATTTTTGATTTTTTTTTTTTAACGTTTATGGCGTTCACCATACAGGATGATTTACATTATATTTTAATAGGTCAGACATTTACGCACGTGGCGATACCAAGTATGTTTATACATTTTTTTAATGCTTTTTGAGGGTAAGATGGGAAAAACTGATGTTTTACCTTTTTATTGGGTGACGGGATTTTTCAAATTTTTTTTACTTTTTTTTACATTCAAATTATTTTTTTTACACTTTAATCACTTGATTTCTAGTACTGTTCAGTGCTATGAATAGGACATAGCACTGATCAGTATTATTGGCTATCTTCTGCTCTAGTCTGCTCGATCTCAGACCAGAGCAGAAGACCCCAGGAGACGGCCGGAGGCAGGTGAGGGGACCTCCGGCCGCCATTACAGATGATCGGATCCCCGCGGCAGCGCTGTGGGCGATCCGATCATCCATATTAAGTGCCATACTGCCACAGATGCCTTGATCTGTATTGATCACGACATCTGAGGGGTTAATGGCGGACATCAGTGCGATCGCTGATGTCTGCCATTACCGGCGGGTCCCCTGCTGCTGATAACCGGTACTCGCGGTCATGTTCATGATGTAAAGGTATGTCATGGTCGTTAAGTACCACCGCACCATGACGTACCTTTACGTCTGATGTTGTTAAGGGGTTAAAGGGAATCTGGCCCATTTATGCTGGGCTCCCTAAGATAGTAACAAAGCTCACTGATTTCAGTGTTGTGTCCATTATATGTGCTTGCCATGTAGATTATGAGAACTTGACATTTTATTAGTTGCATTGCTCACATTGAGCTTTAAAGAAAGTGTCCTCTGTGAGCTGTCCTCCAGCTTCTGATTGATAGTTTTTCCCTTATGCACAGTAATAGGACAAAAGCTGTGGTCTAGTGGCAGACCCCAGCTTGTGAATACAAGGAATCCTTATTCACAGCGCGATGCAGGCACTGCAACTAGTAATGTATACATATAATACAGTATATTAATATATAAACATGCAATTCTGTTTCTGTGGTGAATATACTAATGGTGTATGTTGCACATCCTACAGTGTACATACAGGAGCAGGGCCTCATATCTATCAAGGGGCTCCCTGCTTCTTTAAGTAATGAGCTGCAATGTATACAGTACTGTACACATCCCAGCTCACTTAACATTCCCTTGGCCAACCCAGCAAATGTACACTTACTGTAGTCAGCAGTGATGCATACAATATTGTATGTGTGGTGAAGGTGCGGTGAAAGGGCAGATGTTATTACCTTAGGGGCAGATGGCATTGACCCCTTGTGTTTGTGACGCCAGGGCATGGTTATCCTCTACACCACTCGAGGTATGGCCGCTGGTTCCTTGGCTAGGCGCGGGGAAAATCATTACTCAGATGCAAAGTTACGGAATAATGGCAGCTTTACTGAGGCAGACAGATGGAATAGTCTTTACAGCTCAGTTAGGCCCAAGGAGATGACCAGTGACTTAAGGAGACTTGCGAGCTCGCTGGGACTTGTGATGGATATGGACTGAATTATGGAGACCCATGCTGATTTGAGTAGACTTGACTGACTGGACTATGACTGACTAGACTTCACCCCTGTGGTTGCTTACCAGGCTTTGACGTTCACCTGAAGGGGCACTTGGTGATTGAAGCATAGCTGCGTGGTTAGGCCGTGGGTCTCTCTCTCTCAGGACATCAGACACTCTCAAGTCTTGACTGTACTGCTACTCAGCTTAGACTAAACAGAACTCCACTGAACTGCACTAACTAGCTCCTCCCTTGGTTTATAAGGGAGTAATTTGGAGGACTCCAATAGGTCACCCACAAGTCACCGGCTCACTGTCACCCTATGTGGTTACACAGGACTTGGTAATAACATTTAAAGGCATATGAACATTAGAAAGACAGATTAATGAATAACATAGGTCACTTAACCATTTAGAACACATATAATTAAGGTGGTCTCAGGGGGCTCTGAAATAGAGTCTGCCACACAGGACAGAAAGGGTACAGGAGGGCAACTACTGTACTGGGCCACCACATATACATAACCACTCGCTTAACAATCTTCAGGAGCACCTGACCTGGATAAGGTAGTGAATGTATGGCTGGTCACCTAACAGCCACTGGTGCACTGCTTTAATGAGATATTGTAGGCCTTCATTACTGCACTACATCTGTTAATCTAGAGTTAATATGGCTTTAAATAGTATCAGTAAATATAAAGATAATATAATAATATATCTCCTGAACAGTGCAAAAAGTAATTCCCCAACTGCAGGATTCAGAAGATGCTTTGCTTGTCTTTCAGTCATTCTAGAAATAGACTTACACTATGAGTTATATTGTATTAAGCAATTATTAATTTAAGTCCTATAGATGTCCAATAAGGCATTTACAAAGCCCTCTTGTGAGGACATAAAAGAAGTATGAATCACTTAAATCTTCATTAAACCATTGTTCTCAGGGGTACATCATTTAATATAATGCCTCTATAAACAGCTATACATAGTGACGTTCCATGTGTTTCAGCCTCCGCGTGCAGCAAGCGTTCACAGAGCACACACGGGTCTGAACACTCTGTGAATTCCTTTCCACAAAAGTGATTTTCAGTGTTTTGTTTACATTCATTAGACTTAGATCATTACTCGATGATGAAATCATTTTGACAGGGATAAGAATTTAATTACACAGCAGAGTCCATGGACTTATGAAGAAAAGAGTCTCTAGCTGGGGCCGGACTGCCAGGGACCCACATACAAGGTTATTACAGCTTTATGGTCTGAGTTTTTTACACTGCTTAGGCATCATGCACATATGGCAGAGCTGTATGAAGATAGCTGTATGATGGGACTACAGAGCCATAGGCATTTTGTGCACTACTGTATGGTGCTCTATGTGGCGCCACATTTTTTTCTGTCAGTATTGGGTGGAATCCAAGAATTAAAATGCTATATGCTACCATATGAGTATTTATCCTATCATAGGTATTAATGATTTCTATGGATACAGTATCATGACTTCATACAACTCTGAGCTTCAAACGAGGAAAAAGCTTTCGCCAAGCTAATACTTTTTCTCAGCATTTTTTTTATTAGAAAAAAAAACACAACATCCAGATATTACCTGCATTTTAATAAGATTTTTTTTTTTACAATATGAGTTTTGTTCCTTTTTACAGATCTTGTAGATTGTAAGCTCTTATAATCAGGGCCTTCTCTCCCTCTATATCAGTCTTAAAATTTACTCTGCATCTCCTTTATTGTACCTTCATTTGTGTTATGTATGCTAACTATTGCCATATGCATAGCACCCTGGAACCAAGGGCGATATATCTACCGCATATGCCGGCGTATAAGATGACTGGGCGTATAAGACGACCCCCAACTTTTACACTGAAAATATAGAGCTTGGGATATACTTGCCGTATAAGACTACCCCTCCTACCGCGATGTACAGAACCTTGTAGTTCCCCCCCATATTAAGTAGGCAGTATAGTTCCCCCACATTAGGTAGGCAGCATGTTCCCCCACAATAGTAGGCAGCTCCCCCACATTAGGTCAGCAGCTCCCACACATTAGGTCAGCAGTTCCCCCACATTAGGTCAGCAGCTCCCCCACATTAGGTCGTCAGTTCCCCCACAATAGTAGGCAGCTCCCCCACATTAGGTCGGCAGCTCCCCCCCACAATAGTAGGCAGCTCCCCCCCACAATAATCGGCAGCTCCCCCCACAATAGTAGGCAGCTCCCCCCACAATAGTAGGCAGCTCCCCCCCCACAATAGTAGGCAACTCTCCACCACAATAGTAGGCAGCTCCCCACCACAATAGTAGGCAGCTCCCCCCCCCACAATAGTAGGCAGCTCCCCCCACAATTGTAGGCAGCTCCCCCCCACAATCGTAGGCAGCTCCCCTCCCCAAAATAGTAGGCAGTTCCCCCACAATAGTAGGCAGCTCCCCTCCCCCACAATAGTAGGCAGCTCCCTCCCCCACAATAGTAGGCAGTTCCCCCACAATAGTAGGCAGCTCCCTCCCCCACAATAGAAGGCAGCTCCCTCCCCCACAATAGTAGGCAGCTTCCCCCACATTAGTAGGCAGCTCCCCCCACAGACATACAACTTCCAGCCATGTAGAGTGTATGGCTGGAGGCTGTACGTCTGTGTACTGCCCCCCATAGTGTTCCAGTCACCGCTCCTTCGGCCCGGGGTCACAATCTACTGCTATGGCCTATGGACCATAGCAGCAGTCCTGGGACCGGAGGAGCGGTGATCGGAACACTGTAGATGACGTGCCGCCGGTCACTCACCAGGCCCAGGCCGGCGCTCGTCCTCCTGCGGTCCTCCTGTGCCTCTATGGTTGTACGCACGGGACATAACTGACGTCCCGTGCGTACAACCATAGAGAGGTGGAGAAGCGCAGAAGGACCGGAGGAAGACCGCAGGAGGACCGGAGGAGGACGCGCGGTGGACGGGGAATGGTTAGTGACCCGCGGACATCCTTATGTTCCGAAAATATTGTCCGGCATAGGAATACTTATGATTATCTGCCCGGGCCGGCTCCTGTGTGGGGCTGCAGGCGGGGGGTGGCCAGAGCATGTAAAAACTAATTCATGTATACTAAAAACCAGGGTGCCTCCAGCTGTTGTGAAACTACAACTACCAGCATGCCCGGACAGCCTTTGCCGGTCTGGGCATGCTGGGAGTTGTAGTTTCACAACAGCTGGAGGCACCCAGGGTTTTAAGTATACAGTTATTAGTTTGTAAATGCTCTGGCCGGCTCCCGCCTGCAGCCGCACACAGGAGCCGGCCCGGGCAGATAATCATAAGTATTCCTATGCCGGACCCCAATACCCGGCGTATAAGACGACACCCGACTTTTCAGAAGAAAATTCTGGGTTAAAAAGTCGTCTTATACGCCGGGATATACGGTAAATAAATATTAATAATTAATTATGAATTAATAATAATTAGGCCCACAAGGGATAGTGGCATGCCTTTGGGTGTAACAAATATATTGTTGACAGACATGGGGAGAGGGTTGGTGGAGGAGGAGGCCAAGCAGTGAAGTGTCTGTGTATGGTTGTATCCAGGTTAGGCTAGGTTCACAATGCTGTTGCACTCTGACCCTTTCTGGGTCTGTTTGGCTATTTTTTAGTGCCAAGCAAACCCACAAGAGGAGTGGAAGACAATTGACACTTCCAGGTTCCAACAGATCCTATTGACCTAAATGGGGTCTGTCGGGAATCCAGTATTTTATCGGAATTAGTGAAGTAAAAAAATAGAACATACATTTTTCTGACTAGCCAACAAAGTACCATATATAGGAGCAGAACAGAATTGTGAATGAGCGATTTTCTTTAGCTGGTATTTGTTGACTATTCATAGCATCCAGTTACAGCATAAAGAGTAGCTGATGAAATTGATACAAGCATTACATGAACAAAAAACATAATATTCAGGTATGGCATGGACGTAGTTTGATTTCACTGCCATCAAATCTATCTCAGACCAACCAAATTATTGGTTAGACATCTAAAGAGGACAGCACATAGAGACAAAAACCACTCATCATACCTGAGTTTTCTGGTTTGATATTACAAAATGATGAAATGTTTGATAATTAAAATGTCTGTAGGTAGTATAAGGACACCACAGACTAGTTACATCTGGTTACATAGACCATCAATTGCCTTGACCTGGACATTCAGTGTTTGTGCAACAATTGCTATAGATAGAGATGAATGAGATTGCCAGTGATTCGCTATAACCATGCCAATTATGTGCAATTTTTTGTTTAATCTCTCCGTGAAGTAGTATGAAAATTGTACTACAACAGACTCACTTAGGTCATGGGAATCACTGCTACAAGCCTATAACAGAGATTTCTTTCCATTCTTTCTTTCCTAGCTCAAAATAACAGCAAATAAATGGTTAACAGTAACAGCAGAAGAAATCTTTCAGGTAGTAACAGGTATACTATTAGGTAACAAGTCCACCAATCAGAATGAGGCACAGGAAATATAAGGTCCAGGTGTCCATTCAAGTACCTCTTTCTTTGCTGCTCACCTCAGATTAAGTATTCTGTAATGGTATTACTGTGTGAAACATATATTTGCTTTATTTCTCATATATCATTACATTAACCCTATTGCTACAGTATTCCTGTTTATTCTTAAGATTTTTAGCATTGCCACTTATCTCAGTGCCTTTTCCAATATGTCTCCCACAGAGTTTTTTTGCGCTCAATCTATTCCACCTCCATATCCTCCCTTTATCTTTTTCCTTCTTATTTAGCCTACTCACTTATCCCAGTGTTGCCAGGCAGTTTTTCTGTTCTGGCGTCGTTTTTTCCGCTCCTGCATCTCACCTGTGCTCATTCCCTGTTGCCGGGCAGACTCCTGCCCTCGCTCCTGACGCGATCTACGCTAGACTACACCTCTCAGCGTTCTCTCTTATCCTCATAGCGGTTCTGCTTCCCATACTTATAAATATACTTATTAGACTTTCCTCTTCTATATAAAATGGCAAATGAGGATAATTCAAGGCAGTCCCCTCCTTCTGAATCACCTTTAGGGGATAAGGACTGCCACTATGCATTGGATGACCACATAAAAAACCTTGTGGATGACTCAGTGGCTAGGTCAGTTAATCTAGCTGTACAATCATCTATGGGTTCTATTCATGAATCCATTACCAAGTCAGTGGACATGGAAGTGGCACAAACTTCTGCTAGTTCTAAAAAGAAACACCCTTCTACCCAGTCTGACATTTTTTGGTCAGCGAAGGACTCAACCTCTGATTTGGCTAAGGGTTTAAAAAGATCTGGCAAGTGTACTCAAAAGAGACACTTTTGTATGACCGATCCTCCCGGCTTTTAAAAAAGCGGCTATTCACCAAGAAGATCAGGTATTGATGTCTGATGCGCCTTTGAAAGGCAGCGTACATAAAGATGTTCATGATAAGCACCCCAAACCCTCATCCCGCGAGAAGACAATTGTTATGCGGGTTACCAAAACCTCCAATAGGCTTAAGCCAGACTCTTACAACACGTCATCCAATCAAGACTCTTCTGAAGAGTCTGACATACAAGCCCAGTCCTAATCTGAATATGAAGACCTGTCTGATCAGGATGATGACTCCCAAATGGCTACAAAAAAATCAGGGTCTGTTATACTAGACGGCAAAGGTCAACCATTTTTTGACCCTGATAATATTAAACATCCCCGTTCGGGGGAGTGGTTTCCCCACTCACAAGTAGCAAAATTTTGTGTTCATGGCTTAGAAAGCCTTTAGAAAAATCAGCCAGAAACAAAATGAAAGCTGAGTGCCCCAGACCTACTCTGCTGAATAAATATGCCCAGATCCCTGAGCTGGACCCCATTTTAGCAAAATATCTACAAAAATCGGGTAGCAACCCGAGAAAATGGATCAACCCATCATTTAAATTTTGTCAGGATAAATTCCTTGACTTATTGGTGCCCCTCACAAAAATTTTAGACATGTCTGAGGAAGCGCCATCCTCTGGCCATCCCATTGACATTAAAGTCCTACATAAATGGGCCCAAAGGACAGTCTGCCTATATGGCAATGTTAATTCGGCATTTTGCAGTGAAAGTCGTCCAGCAATACTCCTTAAGCTCGACCCACAACTTATGCACTTGGCCTACACAGAGCCAGAATCTCAATCCGAAGGTCTTCTCTTTGGTGACTGGTTCATCAAAGAGATTTCCAAGTATGTAGGGTTGTTCTCGTTGCTTAATAAAGCGCAGACCTCCCTTAAAAAAGTATTCCAAAGAATTTTTTTGGAAAGGCCGCGAAAGGAAGATGCCACTTTCCTGGCCATCAACATCAGGAAAGACAACCCTACAGAGGCTCCTCCAACTTCGACAGGACTGATCAAGGATCCACATCATACCAATCCACCCCCTTCTTCCGGTCAAGGGGAAGGCCATTGAGAGCAAGAGGTCATCGAGGCAATCCCAGATTTTGACCATCATCAGGTAAGTGTGATGCATCAATCTTCTTCCCAAATTCGCCTAGGGGGAAGATTCCCAATTTTTTCCCAAGCTTGGAGTATGATTACGTAAGATTTTTAGCAAACTCCAACACAGGAGTATCCTCCTTGCCCCATACAATTTTTTTGGGAACACCACAATCTAGTAAATTCTGGCACTTTTGTCTGGACAGAAATATTGTCCTCAAGGTGGCATATCTTCCGGGACTATTTAATTTCGTGGCGGATTGGAATTCCCGATACCTAATTGACAGCAGTGACTGGAAACTCGATCAGCGAATCTTGAAGCTCTAGCAGTAGATGGCTTTCTCCAACTCCGGCCTCCAATGACCCTATATGCCTTTCCTCCATTCGCTCTCATTCCGAGAGTTCTCCTTCAAACTCTGATCCAGCAATTGACCCTAGTTATAATAACTTCTTGGTGGCCAACCCAATCATGGTTTCCTCAAATCTTGGGGATGGCAATAGACTTTCCACATATCATCCTACCTTTCCTGGAAATTCTTCAGGACCCTGCGAGGAATCCTTATCCGTTGGTAAAATCAGATCTTCTCTCTCTGGTGCCTTAGTTGATCTCATGTTAGCAATCCTTGATTCAGAATTTTCACAAACTACTCGAGACATCCTCTCCGAAGCCTGGGCTCCCGGTACCAAATCGGCTTACAGATCAGCCTGGAAGCTTTTGGTTCATTGGTGCATGCAACAGGATTTGGATCCCTTACATGAATCTATTGCCAACATTTTAAATTTCCTTTCTTCTTCGTTCGAATCTGGCAAAGCTTACCATACCATAAATGTCTACTGATATGCAATTTCTTTTTACCATCCTCCTATGGATTCTATTGATTCTATCACTGTCGGTCAACATCCCCTTATTTGCAAATTGATGAATGGTATTAAATTCAAGAGACCTCCTTGTCCCAGATACCATTCTACTTGGGACGTTACTTTGATATTTAATCTTTTCAACTCCTGGGAAGATAATGATCTTCTTTCCCTAAAGTTTCTGTCTTTTAAACTTACTACCCTCCCTTGTCTTATTTCCATGAAAAGGATATCTGATGTTAGAGCTTTGGACATCTCTCGCAGATCTTTTTCTCCTCAGGGTATAAGTTTCACTATAACTAGACGTACTAAAACTAACCTCCATACTGTATTTTACCCCGCTTTCCCTCACCAAGACAAATTGTGTGTGGCTCCTTGCCTTACGGTTTATGAATCTAAAACCCTTCATCTCAGATCTACAAACTCATCCCAACTACTTATTTCATATTGCAAGCCTTTTCTTCCAGTCTCCTCTTCCACTCTAGCTAGGTGGGTTAAATGCACTATGCAACTGGTCGGTATTGACATCTCTCATTTCGGCGCCCATTCTACCAGGGGAGCTATGTCCACAAAGGTTTTTCAGGCAGGAGGTTTTTTATCAGATATTCTTAAGACAGCTGATTGGTCTTCAGAATCCACATTCAAGACCTTTTATTTTTGTCCAGATTCTCATGTATCTAGTAGAGTTACTGTATCTAAATATAATATTCTATTGAATGTTTTATATTATTGTAAATGATAAGCTTTAAACTGGCATTATAATAGGAGCCTCTTGTTTTGTAATAAAATTTTAGATTTTCCTAGTATTGTGACAGAAAATATGGATTTTATTATAGACAAGAGGTGAGTATTATCCCACCCTGTGTTGCCCACCCTATTGCTGTTTTATTTGTGTTCCCTATAGCTTGATAAATTTACCATCGTTGGACTAATCTCCTACTTCCTGATCTCCTACTTAACTCTGCCTGATCCTGTTCCAGTTGAACCTGTTTACCTATTGAGAAGTTCTTGGATTTATCCATCCTTTAGTTTATTGCTCCAGTTGCTTTTTATGAGACTACTTACCTTCAATCAATTTCGCACCAAAGAAAGAGGGACTTGAAGGGACACCTGGACCTTATATTACCTGTGCCTCATGCTGATTGGTGGACTTGTTACCTAATAGTATACCTGTTACAACCTGAAAGATTTGTTCTGCTGTTACTGTTAACCGTTTATTTGCTGCTATTCTGAGCTAGTAAAGAAAGAATGGCATTATAATACTCGCCTCTTGTATTTAATAAAATCCATATTTTCCATCACAATACTAGGAAAATCTCAAATTTCCATGTGATTTTGTTGTGTGGTTTTAATGTCACTTCTTGTGTCCGCTGGGACACAAAAATCATATGTATTGAAACTGCTGTTGAGGTCGGAGTTGTCCTGCAAATGAGCGATCTGGTCTGCTAACCAACCCCAGTCCTGGGCTGCTAGTACTTATGTGCAGGTGTTCTTGCACCCTAGTAACCTCTTGAGTACTACACCTACACTGTGTTGGAGCAATTTTTCACTAGCAATAAATCTCTGAAATTGCCAGCAATTTCCATAAAGTGACATGGTCTTGAGCCAGAATCGCCTGAGACACCGTATTTAAATGCTGCAACAAAGTCCAGGTGCAGCTCTAGCCTAAAATCTAGGCAAAGTGATCTGCTCAATCTTATGTAACATGATAAAAAGTGTGCTGTTATCCTGTTCTGTGGGTGGTCTACACAACTTAGTGAGCAACAATTACAACACAGAGCAAACACCTGTTGTCTCTCTATGATCTGCCACATGTGCAACATAACAAACTAGCATGGACTATAGTTCTGGTATATAGTATATTTCGTTTTCCCAAATCTCATTTACATACTTCAGAATTTTCTAGAGAGAAATTAACCTATAGTGTGAATTTTAAAATCTGCAGTACATTTCTATGCAAATATTCACAGCGGAGTGAAAATGAAGAAGACAAGGCTAGCCAAACATACTGTAGGCTATGTTCACGTTTTATATTTTGGAACGTTTTATCATCTGTAAAACAGCCTTTTGATGTTTTTTTTTTTATTATTGTATATATATTTTTTTACTATTGGGTTACTATTGCCTGAATAAAAATAATATTAAAAAAATGACTGTACATATGGTCAGACATGTCAGAAGACTACATTGGTTAGGGGGCTGTGATCCCCATAAAAAGTTTTTGGTTATGTTTACATTTTGAATTTGCATTTTATCCTATAAGTGCTTACAGTCATCCAATTTATGGTAAACAATTCTTTTACAATACCGATGTAAGCTGTCAAAAACTCAGAATGTCTGCTCCCAACTTTTCAAAAGTGAAATGTATAAGATGCAAGGGTGAACAAAAGCAATAGAGGGTCCTGTACAGGAACAGTATATAAGCCCTTTGCTCTCCATAAAGCACACCCCATCTAACAGTCTGCCAAAAATTGTGAGCCAATGTCTTTTTATTCGCTCAGTCTCTTACATATTATTTAATAGGAAGCTTCTAGTTGATTTTATGGTGACAGTATTGACTATGCCCATATTGACTGTGCCCATAAGCAGCTACACAGGTTGCACCCTAAACAATATGAAGTTGTTTCTGTTAAAAGAGAACTCCAAAATATAAAAATTGTCCCCCATACTGCCGGCAGTAAAAAATAAAGATGTACATACCTTCCTCCGCTCCCCCGGGGGCTGCCGGTAACTGGCTCCGGTCTCCACCACGATCCTCTTCCTAGTTGCCAGTGGTCGGTGAGTCATACTGCACTCAGCCAATCACCAGCCACAGTGAAGTCCCGACTCGACCGGTGATAGGCTGAGTGGCAGTCTGAGAACGCTTCAAGACACACAATTCTTCACTACACCGGCACCTGCTGCCGGGGCCAAAAACGTCACACTGCCACTCAGCCTATCGCTGGCCGAGCCGGGACTTCGTTGCGGCCGGTGATTGGCTGAGTGCAGTATGACTCGCCGACCACCAGCAACCAGGAAGAGGATCGCGGCGGAGACCGGAGGCCCCAGGGGATCGAAGGTGTGTACATCTTTATTATTTTTTTTTTTTACTGCCGGCAGTATGGGGGACAATTTTTTTTATTCTGTAGTTCTCCTTTAAGCCACTACCACCTATGTGTTTTGAAAATGCCTAAAATCTATTAATGAGTTATACTTTCACCCCAGTCCAATATTTAGAGAGTTGGAATGCGTACTACCTAACGGTTTCCATATAACTGACATTGCACATCATACATATCATATGTCAGCCATTTGTCTATACATAGGGCTTATGGTCTGGAGGTTTAAAACTCAGAATCAGACAAGGAGAAAGAATTCCTCCCCCCAGTAATACACTCCCATTATTGATTCCCTGAATACAGGCAGATGTCCACCAATGAAAGAGGCATTAGATATACACTGAATCACATAACAAGGATGGATTCGTTGTCTACAAAATACTTTGTAAGTTACAACATGCAAAGTTTAAGCAGCAAAAATTACATTTGCAGAACATGCGAGCCTTTATAAGAATAAAAGGAATTGTGTTAGCTTTTCAATAAGGATTTTCTGTAAAATAGCCTTCCTCCAGAAAGATAATGCGATTTCTATTGACAGCTCAGTGCACCATGTAGTAAACACTCACTACTAAAGGCAGATTCGTATTACTAGTAGACATGAGTAAGCAAGGCTAGGCTTATACTATGACATGGGGATGACAAGGCAGCCACGTTGACTTTCAATAACTGCAACACTGATGTTTGGCTCACAAATTGTGAGGCCAAAGTCCTTGTCTAGCTCTAGGCTAAAACACAAAAATGAATAAGATAAATTTATCATCAGCAAAATTGTGGCAGAAATTTTTGAGATTGAATCTGCTTCATTTATCAAAATATGATGATTTTGGTGGGGAGGACTAGAATGTCAGCAAGCCTCATTAGGATGAATAGGACAGTTAAAGGGGTACTGCGGTGGAAAACGTATATATTTTTTTTTTAAATCAACTGGTGCCAGAAAGTTAAACAGATTTGTAAATTACTTGTATTAAAAATTCCCAATCCTTCCAGTACATATTAGCGACTGTATACTACAGAGGAAATTCTTTTCTTTTTGGATTTCTTTTCTGTCACAACCACAGTGCTCTCTGCTGACGCCTCTGTCCATTTTAGGAACTGTCCAGAGCAACATATGTTTGCTATGGGGATTTTCTCCTGCTCTGGACAGTTCCTGACATGGACAGAGGTGTCAGCAGAGAGCACTGTGCTCGTGACAGAAAAGGAATCCAAAAAGAAAAGAATTTCCTCTGTAGTATACAGCTGCTAATAAGTACTGTAAGGATTAAGACTTTTTGATAGAAGTAATTTACTTATCTGTAACTTTCTTGCACAAGTTGGTTAAAAAAAAAGTTTTCCACCGGAGTACCGCTTTAAATACATTTGTTGCCAAAAATCTGATGCGTGTGAATATATTCTAATGGCAGCACAAATCTTAGCACTTCCATGGATGCCAGATGGAGAAGCATCAGATCATGCTTGTGACTATCGGCAAGCATGTATTCTAAAAATGGATAAGTAAACTTTTGCATAACTTTTCATTACACCATGAACATACTGACAGAAGTCTACATATTCTACTGTAACACATACTCTGTGTATATCTGAAGTTCTTACCTTCCAGATGAAAATGTTCGTTGCTGATGTTCCCTTTATAGATATCCCCTGATGGATCCTGCCAAAACAGGAAAATAATAAGTGAATGAATGAATACATACAATTAGTATGATGAACAAAGCATGAGGATAAACTGTCTAGTATTTTTTTTTTTTACCCAAAAAGTTGAAGGGGTTGTCCCATCTCATTGTCTTGCTTTTCCCAGCCACCTCCAGCCTGTTTGCCACTGCTAGAGGTGGTCGGAAAAGCCAGAAGCAGCCAAAGCAGGGAAGTTACACAATAATTTAAACTCTGTCAAGTCAATGGAAGTTCAGAAAAGTGAAAAAATGAGATGGGACAAACCCATTAAGTATATATTTTTTAAATATTTTTTTCTAAACGGCAGCAAAATATAACTAATTGACATACAGGTTATAACCTACTTTTGTAATGCCTCTGTTCTACAAGAAATGTTTCTCATACTTTGGCATCCGCCGGTTACAGAAATCTAGATATGCTAACAGCAGAATGAGTGGAATTTTCTTGAACAAATCCAAACATAGATCCGTAAAATTAAGGACACAATTCCTAAATAGTTTTGTAATGACAGAATAACTCAGCACTGAAATGATGTAACCCTGCCAGATAATAAGTTACCCAAGGGTGTTCCAGAAGATTAAGGAGTTTTATGCTCAGGCATGTTCCATTAAATTTTCTTACAATTCATGGATGCCATGTTTAAAGGTCATCATTCAAGAGACAGATGGGGTTTTTAAAGGGTTTCTTAGATTTTTCCACATACAATTCTATCAGTTGCTTTTTAATAACTGTCAATGTGCAGCAGTAGAATTACAGATGAAAGTTCATTGCATACATATGCTTTGTTTTGCTCAATGTATCTGCTTCACTGACATTTTTGGTAAAGGTCCTTTTACAGGTAGCAAAAATTGTTACAATTTACTTGATTCTGAAAAATAACAGTCTATTAACATTATTTATGGCTATTCTGTTGAAACATTCATTTGGTCAATTTATAATTTTTTTTTAAACAAATCTATTATAGGATCCTTAGGTTTTTAATGGGTCTTCCATCACAGCTACAAGTGTCCATTTGTCCCATCTGACAAGGTTCCATCAGGATTCATATTTGTAAACTCCATTTATTATAGTGTTACTGTCATAATAAAAAAAACTACTTTTGACATGTCACACATGTCACACCAATTGCTAGATATGGCTTTACTCCCTGGCTTGAAGCTCAAGCTGTCTCATTGCATGAGTTGGTCTCCATAGACTTATAGGCCCTTCTCCATCAGGTAAGGCAGGTGACCAAGAACCCAATAATCTATTTGGCTGAGCTTCAAAGATGTGGTGTGCAGATGGAAGAAACTTCCAGAAGGTCAACCATCAATGTAGCACTCCACCAATCTGGGCTTTATGGCAGAGTGGCCAGAAAGTAGCCTTTTGTCAGTAAAAGACACATGAAGACCCACCTGAAGTTTGCAAAAAAAAAAAAAAAGCAAAAAAAAAAAAAAAAGAATGTAAAGGACTCTCAGACTGTGAGAAACAAGTTTTTGGCCTCAATTCTAAGCATCATGTCTAGAAGAAACCATGCAATACTCATCACCTTCTCAATACTGTGCATACAGTGAAGCATAGGGGTGGCAGCATCATGTTGTAAGTGTGTTTTTCAGCAGCGTAGACATGAAGTCTTTGTAAGTATTGAGGGAAAGCTGAATATTTTAATGAAAACCTATTCCAGAGTCCACTGGTCTCCAGACTGGGCTGAATATTTATCTTCCAATAGGACAATTACCCTCAGCACACGGCCAAGACAACACAGGAGTGGCTTAAGGACAACTCTGAATGTCCTTGCGTGGACCAGCCAGAATCCTGACTTTAGCCCAATTGAACATCTCTGAAAAGACCTAAAAATGGCTGTCCACCAATGGTCCCCATCCAACCTGACAGAACTTGAGAGGATCTGCAGAGAAGAATAGCAGAAAATCCCCAAATCCAAGTCCACAACACAACAAAATATGAAAATAATGAAAGGGTCTAAACATTTCTGAGTGCACTCTACATAAAAGAGAAGTCAGAGCAAGGATCCACTTTTTTAACAAGCCGGGCAAAGGGAGATTTGACTTATTTTCCTGTCTTGTTAAAAAAACAGGCATTCTATTGCACCATCCTGTTTAACATCTGTTTTGTGTTAATAAACTTGCAATTGACTATAACACCTCTTAAAACACATACAAACTGATAGAATGGATCTATCAAAAAACGCACACTTAGCTTTAAAAAGTTTCCCTTAGTTTTCTGTCAAAATCTTTTTTCCTTTTTGATGTAAGCATAGCCTTACTTATCTGACCTTTACATCAAAGTTGTGCTTGAAAATATCCATGATGACTGTTTGCATATTTACATTACTCTGAATGATTTTACATACCACAAAGGGAAAATAAAATGTCACATTTCAAAAAATTTTTGTCATTTGCCAACTATATACATTATACATTTCAAGCCAAGTTGTGAGCTATTGGACAAAATACAGAGCAAGCAATGCCATTTGGCTGAAGAAGTGTGACAGCTGGTTCTGTAGTTTGCTGAGGAATATTTGTGCAAATCCAATTAAGCTATAAATTAAGCATCTGAAAAAGCATTGTTTTATATATGTATTTAAAAACATTATATGAAATTTAAGTCCATTTAAATGGATGGGAAAAAGATTCCTCCATACATAACTAATAATCATAGTATATAAACAGTTTGGAAAAACTTTAACCCGTGACTAAGAAGATTTCGAAAGTCAACGCTTAGTTTCCAGGAACAATGCTCATCTTACAGCAGTTGACCGGTCACACATGTTGGAATCCATCTACTGAAAGACATTACAGTCTCACTATATGCTGTCTGAGCATTACTTCTACAGTTACACTAATGACATGGATTATGAGTACAATAATAAAACAAAAAACAACTAAGCTTATTGTTTAAAAAGTATGAATAATTATAATATATTATTATTTTGTTTCATGAATGGTTCTTATTATATATTGTAGTTGTAGTTGTTATTATTATATAAAGAATTCACAGATTTAAAACACAATACACACACTGTATTCTGTATCCATGCCAAGCACATGGGGGAAATACATTTATTCATTTTTACCCCATTTAGATAAGAACCCAATACTGTAAAGCCACAAATCAGTTCAATAGCAGGGATTATTACTAGTTCCATAGTGACTGTATTTGAGAAGGACATAAACAAAAGGGTAACACTCATTTGACTAAGAGAACTACAGTATGCTCCCTGATCTCACCCATATTTTACTTTAGCTTGGATGAACCTGTATGTTTATTTGAGGGTAGAACAATGAAAATCCACATCCCAGACCTTGCTTTCCATTGAGCTATATTTGGGAGGTCGCAATAAACATGTATGGACAGTGGCACATGAATGCCCCTGGCACTACAGTTATGGCAAAAATTGTGACAAACTCCAAGCACAGATTAAAGGGCTACTCCACCCCTAGACATCTTATCCCCTATTGTGGGAACCCCCGCGATCTCTTCTGCAGCACCCCCTGTCATCTGCTGCACAGAGCAAACTTTGATCCGTGCCTGATGATGGGCGATACAGGGGCAGGAGTATTAGGTCACGGGACCCACCCCTCATGATGTCACGCCCCGCCCCCTCAATGCAAGTCTATGGGAGGGGGCGTGGTGGCCATCACGCCCCCTCCCATAGACTTGCATTCAGGGGGTGGGGGGTGGTGTCACAATGGGGCGGAGCTGTGACATCAAGATACTCCGTCCCCTGCATCGCCCATCATCAGCCACCGATTGTCATTCTGTGCAACTGAGAAACAGGGGTGCTGCAGGAGAGATAGCGGGGGTCCCCAGCGGCAGGACACCTGCCATCAGACATCTTATCCCCTATCCTTTGGATAATTGATAAGATGTCTAGGGGCGGAGTACCCCTTTAAGTAAGAATGGGTTGCCATCTGTCAGGATATGGCCTAGAAGCAGATATCCAGCATGCCAGGGCGAACTGTAGAAGTCTTTAAAAAAATTATCAACACTGTACATACATAGTCTTTGAATAAACTTGATGTATTTGTCAATAAAAATGTATAAAATTCTGAAATGCGTATAATTGTATTTCAGTATATTATAGAAACATCTGATCAGGGGTCAAGTCCTGGGAAAAAAGTTTGGGAACTCACCCAGGATTTCCATTTAAAGGAGTACTAGACATCTGCCACTGGGGACCCCTGCATTCTCCCTGCTGCAACCGGCGTTCGTTTAAAGTATTGGGTGCAGCAACGGAGGCTCATGACGTGATGCTCACGGCCCTTCAATGCAGGTCCATGGGAGGGGGTGTGATGGCCTCCCATAGACTTGCATTGAGGGGGCATTACTGTGATGTCACGAGCCTCTACCCCGCATCACCAGTCATCCGGCATGGAGCGACGTTTGCTCAGTGCACCGTATGTCTGGGGTGCCGCAGCCGAGATCGCAGGGGTCGAAAGCAGCAGGACCACCGTGATCTGACATCTTATCCCCTATCCTTTGGATAAGGGATAAGATGTCTAGGGGCAGAGTACCCCTTTAAGGGCTGGTCCTGCAGGACTCATGCTAATGGGAACTGCGTTCCTGCTGTGGAAAAAGTGCAGGAACTCCGTTCCCATGAGTTCCTGCAGGACTTGAGCCCTGCATTTGATCAAAATATTTGCAACCACTAAAAAAGCCAACTTTGTGAAACCCAAAAGCTTTTCCAAAATGGAGCTTAAAAGCTTAACTATCAATAGAGACCTGTCGATGTTTTTGTTTTGTCAGGGTTTGGGTGCTGAGACCCAGACCCCTATGAAATTCTCTCTGTTTGTTGTAGAGATTGGTGGGTATCTTAGCACCCAGACCATGGCTCATCAAAACTATATAATTTTTTTTATGACAGTTTAAAAGGTGGGATTTTTTTTATAACACTTTAAAAGGTGGGATGAGGTGGCTAAATTTAAGTTGTAGGAGAAGATGGTGGTGGGGTGTTGACTATTGGAATTGGGGGTCAGACATAAATCATCAGGTACTTCACATATAGATTTACGTAACTCTCCAAACTGGTGCTGTAGAAATAGTGGTTCCATAATTGCTACATTCGGTTGTCTTTGCGTTCTCCTTTTCTGCTAGTTATTCTTGGTGCCCCAGACATTTTCAGAGTCTGTCAACACCTGGGTTTACATATGTAATTTATTCCAACACAGGATAGTCATCCTAAATTATGTTGGATAGAATTTATCTGTAGTGTGCGAAACCTTATAGTACCACATCTAATATTATTGTTTTTATGGCAAATGACCAAATAACGCTGGAAATATTCAATAAATAATTTCTTTCAAACAGGAGAAAATGAATCTTGGGCATGTGGATTTTTTACCCTCGTATGCTGCATAGCATAAATCTGGTTTCTATTACCACGTCAAGTTATTGTAAAACTCCTTTACGCCTACTTTTAACCCCTTTATGTTTAGGAAAAGGTCTGCTCCACATTGTTTCTCTGTCCAGTCTGGCATCCTGCACACGCCATACATACATCAACATGCATTTTAACAGGAATTAACATTCTTGACATTTCTTCTCTATTTTTTTTTATCTCTTCTGATACTAAGGCGACTTGTCTGTTTTCTTGTCTCCCCCTTCTCTCCTGCTCTGTCTTGAAGCCCAAACTCAAAGCATACTTCCTGGCTCTATAAGAATTTCCTAATTGGTTTAGAAGGAGGTGTAGGGGGAAGGATGTTGAAATTCAGCAGATGCAGCAACCAGTGGAAGGAAAAATGTAGTTATGCTTTCAAAAAGATTTTTTTTAGATAAAATGTAAAAATATCTATTAAAGTAACTTGTACCAAAATAGGTAATATCAACAGAGAAGCAAAATCTAATTCAGCATGTAAATTTATTGCAGATTTTTCTCTGCTTAAAAAATATGCAGCATGTTATTTTGGATATACACAGTCCATTAAAAAGAACCTCCAGAATGGAATTACTATATTAATTTTGGGAACATGCAGTACCATGGGTCTGCAAACTGTGCGGCAAGATCACACACAACAGTACAACAAATTGGCATAATTTTGCAGTGCATTTTTGGCTGTGTAGCATAAACAGGCAATACATATGAGGATTAAAGTATGACAGCATACAGTCCTGAAGTTACTGTTTACAGGCACCTTTAGTCCTATTTCACGCACACTTTTTAAAGCTTTTTTTTCTGTCTTCCAATAAACACCTTGGTGTATAAAAAAAAACACTGCAAACTAATGTTAGATGAAAGTCAGTAGGAATTAAAGGGGTACTCCGGTGCTTAGACATCTTATCCCCTATCCAAAGGATAGGGGATAAGATGCCCGATCGCGGGAGTCCCGCCGCTGGGGTCCCCCGGGATCTTGCACGTGGCACCCCATTTGTAATCAGTCCCTGATTACTGTCGATCACGGGGCCGGCGGCGTGTGACGTCACGCCTCCGCCCCCGTGTGACCTCACGCTCCGCCCCTCAATGCAAGTCTATGGGAGGGGGCTTGACAGCTATCACGCCCCCTCCCATAGGCTTGCATTGAGGGGCAGAGCGTGATGTGACACGGGGGCGGAAGCGTGACGTCACACGCCGTCGGCCCTGTGGTCGCCGGTAATCAGACTCGGAGCGTGTTCGCTTCGGGACTGATTACAAACGGGGTGCCGCGTGTAAGATCCCAGGGGTCCCCAGCGGCGGGACTCCCGCGATCAGGATAGGGGATAGGGGATAAGATGTCTAAGCACCGGAGTATCCCTTTAATGAAATGCCAAACCCACTTGGAGTTTTTTCTTTGGTGTTTTTTTCACTCATTTAGGAGTTTTTGGGTAGTTTTGGGCTCTGTGGCAGTTTTTAAAATCTAGTTTCTCTCCCATAGAAGTCTGTAGGAGCAAAAAAAGAAAAACATAACACCATAAAAACGGCGTGTGGGTTTAGCATTGACATTTTTTCTGGCATTTTGTCTCCCTGTTTCTTTAACAGAAATCCTTGAGTCACATGATAAAAAAATCACACGACTTGTCATATTGAAAACACAGGGGGAAAAATGTCAACGAAAAAAAGCAAAATGCCACATAAATTGCATCTTGGAAGTGCAACATTACAGGGCAGTTTTTGTTAAGTGTCTAAGCCTAACACCAGTTTTTCTAACCTGGAATTTCAGAAATTGAGTTATCTATGCTGTGAGTTAAGGTCAGTAAACCAGTGGTAGGGCAGGTGATGGTATTCAGCCGTATAAAGGTGCCAAAATACATCAAATGTACACTCTTGTTAAAATGGCCATTGGGTGGATTGACACATGGCAAATTTTTTTGCAAAAAGGTCTGTCACTTTCCCATTCATCTGAATGAAATATGCAGAAATCCATGTACTTGCCACTGAAACATTCTGATTCAGATAAATGGAACCGATTTCTAGCCTCATAAATGTCTGAATCTAAACCTATCACAGGTAAATCCACACTTTGGCTAGGTTACCACACCTTTTTAAAGTGTACCGTAGCTAAAGTTATACCACTTTTCATTTAGAATGCATTTTGGGCCATTAATGCCCCAAAATATGGCCAAAAAATATGGCTGTATTTGGGCTGTAAACATTCCAAACAGGGTATGACACTTTTATGGCCATAAAAAAGATAGTTGTGACATTAATGTCAGTCTGAACAAAAGGGCCATTTAGTACTGAGTTCAATAGAATAGAATAGTAAACAAATACAACCATTTAAGGTTATGTTTACTCATAGTATTTTGGTCAATGTTTTTTTTAACCAAAACATGGAATTAACACATGGAATCAACACAGAAAAAAATTTGTTTTTTGCCCTTTTTGACAGCCATGCCCATTTTAGGAATTTTAAGGGAAACTGAAGGGATCTGACAAGCCATGTGTTTTTTGAGTGCACACAAATTTTGGCACTAAACCCGAGAAAAACTGCCGGGTCACTATGTGTGAACATACTGGGGTTTATTTACTAAGAGTGGAGTGTAGGTTTCTTTGTGGGTTTTGATTACCGACTGGTATTTGCCCAAGATATTTACTAAGGTTTCCCTACATTTTGCACTTTTCCTTACGTTTTGCTTTTTTTTTTACAACTGTTCTGATCTGTCGGGTTTTCCTCAACTCAAATCCACCACATTTTCTGTGGAAACCATAGTAAATATGTTGGGATTTTTCAAAACTGTCGGGGCCACGACCCTTTTTGGGGGCCACGCCCACATTATACCGTGGCCAAGCCCACTTTTCGGGTTTTTCTTGCAAATTGTGTCGCAAGGGACGTGTAACACAATTTGGGTGCAAATCCCCGACAAAAAAGAGTCGGGATCACGTTAGTAAATAAACCCCACTGTGTGTGAACATACGACATACACTGAGGAAATTCGACAAGGAAATACTATGGGCAACTGGTCAGCTTTTCCTCTGCACAGGTTTTAGTACTTGTGTTTGTTGGTGGATTTATCAAAACCTGTGGAGAGGAACAGTGAAGGATCAGATTCCAGAATTCATTTTTAAAAAGGCCTCTGAAAAATGAAAGTTGGAATCTGTTTGGTTGCTATGGGCAACTGCTCCATTGTTTCGCTGCACAAGTTTTGATAAATTTCTTCCCCTATGAGATCAAAATGTTGATAACTGAAGAAAATAACTAAAGGTAAAATTCACGCATGGTAGAAACGTTAGCAGGAATGTCTGTGAAGTATTAGAATAGGATTGTATATTAAATGAAACAATCTTCCAGCTTTAAGTATTCTGTGTTTGGTTACAAATTAATAATCTGTAACTAATTAAATTCTTACATTCAGATCATCTGCCGGGATTGATGTCTATTCAACCATCTGCAGCAATCGCATTAAAAAGTCAGGTGTGAAATCTCTATGTTCGTTAATCTGCACAACCTTCGCCATTAAAATAAACATTAAAGGGACCACAGACCCTTTAAACTCTCAAGTGATTGTGAAAATAATTCAATGGGAACTCATAACATAACACATCAATGGGTTTGCGCCGAAAGCTAGCTTTTGTTTTTTCCCTTTCAGCCAAATGAAGTGACTCCTAGGGATTTTATTTGTAACAGGATTGCTTTTATTCACCATAGGAAGTCTTAACACAAATCTGTTCAGTACACTCATTCAGCCGGGGTAAAATACAAGTGGCTGGAGAGATGGTATAAAGAGAGCAGCTTGTCTGCATACATTCCAACATGACATCGAGATAACTATGTCCGTCTGTACTTTTGTCCTGAAGGAGTTTCTCTTTAATAGTTGCTTAAAAGGATTTAAGATAATATGATGTTTTTTTGGTTTTTATATAACAGTCAACAGACAAGATCTAATATAATCTGATTGGATGTGAAAATGGGTTATGAATATGGCCCTATATTAGTTTCTCATAGCTGATCCAGTTTTTTTAAACAAGGAATATATGTGTTCCCCGGGCCACCATAAGTGTCTGTAATGCAATACCCAATATAAAACAAGCTTAAGGGGATTGTCAGCTTAACATGCTCTATAAAGGCATGTTGTTCCATTAGATAGGGGTTCTCTGTTCAAAACCACTTATGTTACCTATAAGTATGAGCCATCCTAACTGCAGCTATTGGATCTTGAAAATGTATATCCCAATTGTTTTTTTTAAACTAGGAATCCTTTAATGCTTTATATTAAAAACTTGTACACTGCAGTTTTTTTGTGTACGTAGAAGTAGACCAAATGGGCTCCAACCTTTCCTTCCATCGTCTGTCAGGGGAACCTAAACTATGAATACACAAGAAAGGAATGGGGGCTCAATCAAAATACCAGTATGGGTGCTGATCAGTGTACCAAACAATAGACACCAACGGAAAAGAAAGAGAAAGGGGAACACTGAATAAATGTATCAGCACACCAATATATAATGTATTAATATAACAATTATTTATTAAATAACATATAGCCTTAGTAGACAACTACACAAGAAATAGAGAGAGAAGACAATAAAACCATTTAAAATAAGTGGGTTTTTATTGTTTTTTTAATGGTTTTATTGTCTTCACTCTCTATTTCTTGTGTAGTTGTCTACTAAGGCTATATGTTATTTAATAAATAATTGTTATATTAATACATTATATATTGGTGTGCTGATACATTTATTCAGTGTTCCCCTTTCTCTTTCTTTTCCTTTTAGGAACCTAAACTAGGCTAATAATAAGGAAATCACATGGATCAGACTCTGTCACTTATCATTTAGTACCCAACTTGTGGCATGCAGGCGGCAGCAGTATATATATATGTATAGTTCCTTCCTCAAGTTATTGATATAAATCCAGGTAAACATCATCAATCTGTTTACCCTCACCGGTCACAATGCTAACAACCATAGGAAAAAATATATTGATTTCTTGGTCATTCTTTATAGTATGCCATAAGATATAACCCAAAACTACAGCAGCTATAAGTATTCATTTTACTGTATCACTTGTGTAGCAAGTGTCCTAGTTTAAAATAATTAGAACAATTAGTTTAAAATAATTAGAACAATAATTGGTCACACATATTCTGTAAACAGTGCAGCCTCTCCATAAGACCACTTGTTGAGAAGACCACCCTATCACCATTTTTAGTTCCTCATTTATTGTTCATTCTTTAAGAAAATCACTTTTTTGTCCAATTTGGGTTAGTCAGCTTATTTTTTTTTAATTGTATTCGAATAGTTGGGATAATGTAATGGCCAAGTAAGGCTTGACTGTCGTGCTGGGAGGGCCACATGAGTGATCGCTGGATTGTTCATGCGGTCCTTTTCTGCCATCATTTATCACCCACACATCCCCTATTACACAGGTAGATATAAGATATGATACTAGCAAGCAATGGATTTAAGCCCAGAAAAACAATGCTAAAATAGGAGAGTGCTTAATGGGGAGAGAATAATATGTTGCTGCTAGACACTACCAGCCTGTGGAAACCAAAGGATCCACACTGAAATGCAACCTGACTGATCCTTCTTTAACACTACGTTACCTGTTCAGGAAGAGTCAGCACAACTCAACACACATGAGATCAGCCAGTTCCACTGACATTGCCAAGTTTGTCTGACTTTACTCTTATGTGTTTGGGCACCTTTACATTTTTTTTTGCACCAGATCTAATATCACTGACAGGGTTTAAACTTGAAATGTAGCATTTTGTAATAACTCCAATTACAAACCAATAAGAAGTGTAAATAATTTTGGCACTAAAAAGCCTATAAGTTGCAGTTAGGTACCTAAGACTGCTGATGGCGTAAACTATAAACTGTAGAGAACAGTCCTTGGGTTGAGTAATGTACCAATTTTAAGTTCAACTTTGCAGAATAAACTTTGTTCTAAGTAGATTTTCCAAGAGCATTTCAATTTACTATCGTAAAATAAACTAGAAATTCTTGCACATGAGCCAAAATGATGGAAACACATGTTGGATACTCCAGGTCATTTGAGCTTTTTATTTAATTAAAAAAAAAATTTTTTTTTTTGTTATAATGTTATGGCTGTGCCAAATCTCATTATAAAAAACGGGAACTGTACCTTTGAAGACAATAAATATATAATATCCCTTACTTCCATCTCCCCCTCCTGTCCCACATTCCTGTGTCCTCCCACCCTCTCCCTACCCCATCCTCCTTCATACTGGCATCTGTGTTTGTAATCAGCAGGGAAGCAGTTAGCCAGGGAGATGAAAGAAAGAATTGTCTCAGGCTTCCAAGCTTCCTGGATAGACCACTCCACTGATCAAAGGAAGAAGGCACTGCTGTTTGCTTTGTGTTTCCCTCAAATAAGCCCCATTAAGTGATCCCCACACATCTTATAAGCACAACTTCAATTCAGCATCTACACAAAGAAGTTTTCACAGTTTTGACACTGTCTCCAAATGTCTACAAGCTACACCTAACGTATCATCCATGTCATGCCGAATGAACAATGGCAGTGATATGGTTTACAGCAGGCACCTGCACTAATGTAGAACAGGACAATTCACTAAACTGCTCTTCTTATCATATGAAAAAAAATATATTCTCAGTATAGTATTGCAATAATAAGACACTTAAACCCATATTTACCATTGATAAGCTGCCAAAATGATTTTGATTATAATGTCTGTAGATACTCTCATTCTTTAAAACCTGTCAGTTGATATGTACAAGTCTACTGATGCACATAAACTGTGGGAAATTGCCTTTCTTCATATAGGAAGTCTTACTTTTAACAAAAAATTCCAGTTGAAAATGAAGAATGAGCTACTGGATAGTAAGTTTATGTGTTCTCTAATGTCACATGAGAAAACATAACTACCTTTATTTACCATCACAAGGAGGTAGATGTAGACAAACCTGCTTCGATATAGTTCTGCAAAGAAATACCTGGAGAGGCTAAAGCTATCAATAATCTTATAGTCACTCCAGAAATAGTAATGTTAACTCAATGCAGATAACTTCATGTGGTGGCGTTGTATTATACACAGAAGTTTGTACAAGACTGAGATAATCATATAAAGATTTTGATGAAAAATGGATCAATGACCCAATATTCATCATACAAAAAATAGCATGTGACTCTCTTTTGCTTGTGGGATTCAGCTAGGGCTACACTATTGTGGTCGCACGACATAAAGATGTCACATCTTTTAATTGCCTATGTAGTCGTAATACAGCTTGCAACATGATATGATCACAACATGACAATTGCCCAAAGTCCTAAATTCTTTCTGCTGTGACCTTTCTTTTAACTTTTCTGAAATTTAGGTCTTTTTCCAGCCAAATGACAGCTAAAATAAAGTTGCAAGACAGCAAGTCAAGTTGCACAAATATTTTGTTCACGTAACTCAGATGCGATTTACTGTTGTATACACAGATACGAAATACACAAAGTAAAAATACATAAATTAAAACAAACAAACAAACCCAAAAACTCATCAAAATTAAAATCTAGACACCCAGTTTTGTTTATGATACAGTTGCCATTCTCTAACACACAGCTATCACTTCAGCTCCTTCTTTGTAAACCCAGTCTAATAGACAGCTCACCTGATAAGAAATGTAGCCTCAATGCATTTTCATATTGGAAAAATTATAGTTTAAAAAAGAAAAATCCATATTTCCTTCAATAAGAAATTAATTATTGTAGTAGAAAAAAAAAGCCACTAAAAGCACAAAGGGGAGAAAAAAAGCTGATGACATATTGATAAAGAACTAATCTCTAAATCTGGGTGTCCATAACGGGGACATGGTATGAAGATCTAACTCTGCATACCAGCAATCCACAAACACAACGACAGATCTCATTGATCCAAGGCCAACAATTACTGGCTGTCGTCCCAGAGCCTATTTCAGTATCAGACTCTGGACGGCTATCAAGACTACAAATGTGTGTTCACTGTCCAACTCGTGTGAGGCCATGATAGTGTGGCAGGTGTGTGTCTGTGGGACAGCTAATAGCTTCACATTGTGATCGACTGTCAAAATGTTTTGCTTCCAGCAAATGTAGTGTTTGTGCAAACAATGAATTTCATATGGTGCGTTTAGAAGGGGGTGGAGAGGATGTCTTTATGACATTTCTGTTGTTATCTCCCTAATCCTTCACAAAACTCTTTCATCTTATTTTCTATACTCAAGTTGACACACAGGGAATGAGATTTTATAAATTCTTAACACCTACCCTGCTGAGATGAAAGGTCACAACTGATCCTGTAACCCAGGATGCTAAAGCACACAGCTTGCAGTTTCGGTCCATGTTTCTTGTGGGACAACTCTACAATTGTAGGTCAACTGTTTCTTCTAAAGACTGGCATGGAGGCAAATACACTTTCCCAAAGATTAAGCCAAGATATTTGCTGTATTTGAAAGGTTCTTGGTTTAAAACACATCTGCAGAGGTGTTTTGGATCATAACATTCCCTATTTTGGTTTTCCTTAAGTAAGATATTTTTGTTTGATCGTTGTTAAAGAGAGTGTCCAGGGGAAGATTTTTTTTTTTTTTTAAAGGAGCAGACTGGTTAAATAACAAATAAATGAAAAAGCAAAAACAAAACAAAAAAAGAAGTATTGCTCAATTCACTGATTCCCCCGACTTTGTTGTTCTGATGATCACTAGAGCCCCACTGATCTCCACTTATTCCCCCCTTGGTGCTTTCAGTCTTAGTGGTAGTTTCTAAAATCACACAATGCCCTTGGTATGGTGTTTGTTTCAAGGAATTGTGACTTTTTTCCTCCCATAGAATTCTATAGGTGGAAAAAAACACCAGAAGAACTGCCACGTATGTATGTATATTGGCATTTTTCTGGCATCTTCCTTCCAATTCTTCAACAAAAGCCTTAATAAAACAATCAAATAACTTGTAATGAAGAAAAAACATAGGATATAAAAGCCAAATTAAAAAACACATACACACTAATACACACTATTGTTGGTAAAAAAGCAAAAAAAAAAAAAAAAAAACTGCATTATGTGGTGCTTTTTTTCCAGGCCAAAAAATACACCAAAAGTTGTGCATGTTCATAGCTTAAGAGAATGGCTATAAAAGCATTGGTTGCTGGCTGGGTAGAGATAATTAACATAAGACTGGCACCACTTGGAAAGTGGCCATCACTTGGAATGGAAACAATAAACACATTTGCTGCATTAAAATGTGAAACAATTACCAGCAATAACGTTGCACAATATTCTAGAACACATTGTATTTGTAATGATTGATTGTCACATTTGAACACAGACACATCTGATGGCAATGTGGACCTACACAATACTTACTACAATAGAGCTGTATGACTAACTAAAAGTTGTTAATTTCAGCTAGAACACAGCAGATGATTGTATTACAGTAATACAATAAATTTTGGTCCTCATAGTTCCCAAACCTTTCGAATATGTTTCTGGCTTTGGCTCAAAAAACAGAAGAGAAAACCCCTCAAAACTGCGATGTTAAAATAAATAAATAAACAAATTATTTGTGTAACACCCAGCCTAGGAGTACGTTTACACGTACAAAAGCCGCTGCAGGTTACTATCTGCGAGTCTGACGCAAGCAGAATTTCCACTGCCGAAAACCCACAGCAGCTTATGTATGTGTTAATGTACTCTTAGGCTATGTTCACATGACAGAATTTCCTTACTGAATTTCCTCTTTTTTCATGCAAAAACCATGGTACACAAGTCATTTGAAGCAGATTCCAAACAGGATTTCATTGTGAAAATGTTGCCTGAAATCAAAGTCACATTGATGTCAATTAAAAATTCTGACAAGGAGTATTTTCTGCTACAAGAATTGACCTCTTTGTCAGGACCTTCCATTCAGCCCTTTTATCGCTCAAAAAATGTCTAAAAGCCTTAATGACAGAATTATGTGGCCTTTGGCCACCCCATGTGGCCGTGGCCTCATCCCCATACAGCAGCTGCAACATGAGGCTGTATCCTTAAACTTTCTTAAATGAAATACTAAAATAAATGGAATCCTGTTGCCTTTAGAAATACTAACATAATGCACTGAGTGAATGTTCAATGTAACCACTAATCCTTAAGCAAAATATATTCTTAAAGGAATTACATCACATCCGTACACATGACCTTGAATAGTCTTTGCAAAGCATTTTTGAAGTGGGTTCACAGTAAATGTATGAGAGTCATAAAGGTGGCCTTACACATACGTTGGCCAAACCCTTTAATGTCTAAATGACTCCCAACATACATTTGGGGGGAAGGGAGACATTCAGCTGTCAAACACCTGGCAACAGCGTATCTTCAGCAGAACAAAGTATCAGGGATATTAAAATCAAACATGCCCAGTTGTTGACTTCTCTGAACTCTGGGTTCAGACGAATTACTAAGGTGTTTGGTGGTCTCCAGATTCTCCACCAACAGATGATCTTTACCGCCCGACTCTATTGTTCTTGAAAGGAAAAGGCAGGCCCACAACAGTTTGAGTATGGCTTACCACTTTCCTCGCCATAGAGGATGCATGAACCTTCAGCTGTGCTAAATGTTATGTGTAGGGAGAGCGCGGGAGAGGTAACTATCGGACGAATGAACGTTCAGCCTACAGTTATTAAAAATACATGGCCACCTTTTTTGGGTCTTTAGCAAAAGATCAGGTTTGCAGTTTGGTGAGTACTGAGATGGCACAAAAAAGCTTGTTCAAACCTGTTTTTTATCTCTATTTATGCCACAAGGATCCAAAAACTCTATAATATATTTAAATAAGGAGCTTCCATAACAGTTTCCTTACTCCTAGTCTCAGAAGCTAAATAGTTAAAGCTACAGGATAATACAGAACAGCTGGAAAAAAACTGAGAAGGAACTTTTTGCAATAAAGTTGGGAGGAAGTAAAAACCTGGGTGTTCTCCTTGTGTCGCATTCCACACACTCACTAGGGACTCCACAATAAGGCATAGTTCCTTCATATTAATTCCAGATTCCCTCCTAATCAATTTAATAGGGATTACAAGCAGTTTATACCAAGGACATTACAAAGTACTGTATAACTACTGTACTGTACTTATGTCTAAGAAAGAGGTTTGCCCCCCAGAGTAAGTGATGGCACAACACTAGGGTATGCCATCACATACTGATTGTAGATTTCTCAATTCCAGGACCCTATAATGGGGCAGAACTGTAGATTCCTGGTAACTGGGACCATCACTGGAAAAAAAAATGTCAATAGGGCCTCTGTCCCTTCATTCTGCAGCTGAGCCTTGTTCTTATTTATCCTAGAGACAACCCATTAGAGCCTTCTTCTTATTTATCCTAGAGACAACCCATTAGAAAAAGAACTAAGACTAAATGTTGTTTATCCTGTTCAATGCAGGTGATACAAAACGTTTAACTTAAAGCAGATATGTTCTTGTAGTATATTCTTTTACAACATGGCCCTGAGAATATGTCACAATTGTGGTCCGTAGGTGCTGAAAGTAATATTTTCAATTGTAAAAACCTGTATTGTTGGTCATACACATTTTTCAAGATGATCAATACAATAAGGTGGCCACTGATGTAAAGGTTTCTGGAGGTTCTCAGAAGGGGAGCTATCCTAGATAAAGGCTCTGCTTGTTGGGACAGGCATTTATGTGCAACTCCTGTCAGCAATTCATAAGAAGAACAATACCATCAGCCTCTCCCTAACCAAAAAACATCAAACTGTAGATAAGACATCCTTGAAGACGTATTCCCATCTCTGACAGATGTGGGTCCCACTTCTAGGACATAGCGCTATCTCTAGAATAAGCCCTTTAACCCTATCTTGTCGGGATGAGGCAGTTAGAGGTAGCTGGAATTATGGAATAAGCTTTGGATAGGGGATACAATGTTTTTCGGCAGAGTACCCGTTTAAGGTAATGTCAAACACCTCTGAATCAACCTATCTTCTGTACAAGAAAATATCCTTTCCATGTCATCTCTCTGTAGGAAAATTTTGGACAACCATATGCACATGAGAGAAATAGCTGATGATGTTGAAATTGTTGACTTCCTCTAATGGGGTGATGTGGGACTGCATCATGTTCGGTGCGGCCACATCTCTTCCCCTCCATAGCCTGCAATGTCCACTCTTAGTGGGGAAGTATTAAAACACGAGCAGAGTTAGGGTTTGGACACCAGACTTAATGAGGTCCTGCCTCGCTTCTCTGCTGTAAGAGACGGGCAGGAAGGAGGTTTACCAATGGGTGAGCAAATGAGGACATTGTTGTCTATGGAAGGGACGGAGCCGCTCCGGAAGTGCTGGAATACGACATTCCTCTAAGTCCCCAAAAACGTAAGAACTAGGACGCTAACTGACTTTTTTAAATTGATGGCCTATTCCCTCTATAGGCTAACAATACCAGATCACCACGGGTCTAACACTAGACACCACCACAGATCACGTTAGTGCAGCAGTCTCTTAAATGTTTACCAGCGCTCATTCAAGTAAGTAACATGCAAGGACCAGTGCCAGAAACTTTAAAATGGCTGCTGTGCTTGTGTGAGTGCCACAGCCTCTTTAAACAGCTGATGTCAGACCAGTGTCAATAAGATATGGATCGGACATCAATTGTAAAAAGTTAGTTAATCCTTTTAGTAATTGGATGCTTCATTAATAAGTGAAATAGTGTGGAAGGCCACATCTCCGGTCCTCAGCCTTGGCACCTGAGGCATAGTAAGGACCTCCAGGCCACAACCAGAATAATTTAATACACAATAGTGTGCTCCGCTGTGACACTTCTTTTTTTATGAAATTTGATTAGTAATTATAAGAATTATAGCACATCTGTGCTATCTGTATCCTGTTATTAAAAGTGCCTGACACCATCCGATCAAAGCTAACTAGGACAAGCATTACATCTGTTCCAGAAGATCAAGTGCACAATGAGCTTTTTTTCCCTAACGTATATTAAAATTGCACATTCCACAGTGGCCAGGGGACTGCACATGGCTACAAAACCAGAGATGTCATACAAACAGGAAATGTGCTTTTCTTTGAACTTCTCCTACTGAAGAGGCCTGGGGCAGTGAATTGGGAACAGCTGCTCTTTCAGCTCTGCTCAGTTCACCACACAAGTCATGCCCTCTTGAAATGTCCTTCCCCTCCCAATCCTCATCACCACTGATGAAACACAATTCCGTGTGAATTCTGGCAGGTGAGGAAGTCCTGCAGAGCCGCTCATTCTGTCTATATTAGGAAGGCTGGTCTGTTAACCAGCTCGCTGATATATGGCATTGTGGTTTGGTGACAATGTATGCAAAATGTACAATATTACCCAGTTTTCCTCAAATTCGATGTATCTATATCAGTAGCTTATCTTAGTAGCAGAAGTTGAAGAAGCAAAAGTTCAGTTGATGCTTCTAGGCTCTAATGTAAAACATGTATGTATCAGGCAAACAGTAAGGCTTTAAATGGGCCTTGAAGTGCCAGGAAAAAAATAGAAAGTGACTAAGGGAGATACATATAAAAATAAAATAAAAGAAATAATACTTACCTGCCATGATCTCTCACAGCTTCCACAACAATATCTCGCTTCCACAGCTCATTTCTGTTCCTGTGACATGTCAAACCAAGGTGAACTGCTGACTCTGCCAATCACTGTCTGAGTTGGGTCACCACTTTGGCTAGTGATTGGGTAAACAGGCAGTTTTTGTGCGGGTTGATGTGTCAAAGGAACTAGGAATGAGTAGTAAGCATGGGGGACTGGTATACAAAGGAACGGCAGCTGTGGGGGATCAGGGTAGGTGACTTTCATTTTTTTAAATTTTTTTTTTTAAAGTCACTTTTAATTTTTTTTCAGGGGCTTGGATATCCCTTAAACCCCTTAAGGACCAAGCCTTTTTTCAGTTTTTGCACTTTCATTTTTTCCTTCTTACATTTTAAAAATCATACAATAGAAGTTCTCAGCGTGTGAGTAGGGTAAAAAGACTGCTGGTACAGGCGCTTTTCCCCGTGTGTGCTTGAATGGATAAAGGACTGAGAGTAGATTCAGGTATGGATGCAAGAAAAAAAGGCTTTATTTGCCCAAATGCAAAAGAAACAAAATAAAAGGCAAATAACAAACAGAGTGACAAGGTCCCGCCCCTCGAAACGCGTTGTCCAATACTACCTTGTCACTCTGTTTGTTATTTGCCTTTATTTTGTTTCTTTTGCTTTTGGGCAAATAAAGCCTTTTTTTCTTGCATCCATACCTGAGTCTACTCTCAGTCCTTTATCCATTCAAGCACACACGTGGAGAAGCGCCTGTACCAGCAGTTTTTTTTACCCTTCTCATACGCTGAGAACTTCTATTGTACCTACTCCGGGGCCACTGCAGAGGACCAAGGCAGACTGACGGCAGCATCCCACTTTGAGGTGTCACAAGAAAGTGATGATAGGCATTCCATGGTGATGTGCTCGCAGCACAACACCACAAGGTGAGCATAATTTTCTCGCCTTTTATCATACCCACCAGGGATAATTTCACATATCTGCGCACTTCTTTTTGTTTCCTCTCCTATATACGCATTTTAAAAATCATAACCCTTTCAATTTTGCACCTAAAAATCCAAATGATGGCTTTTTTTTTTTTGCGCCACCATCAGTCATTTTACCCAAAAATCTACGGCGAAAATTTTGGGGGCTTCCGTTTCTATGCAGTACATTTTTCTGTAAAAATGATACCTTATCTTTATTCTGTAGGTTTATACAATTAAAATGATACCCTACTTATACAGGTTTGATTTTGTCGTACTTCTGGAAACAACAAAATCTACATGCATGAAAATTAAAGGGGTTCTCCGGCGCTTAGACATCTTATCCCCACCGCTGGGGACCCCCGTGATCTTGCACGCAGCACCCCGTTAAAATCGGTCCCCGGAGCACGTTCTCTCCGGGTCTGATTACTGGTGATCACGGGGGCCAGAGCATTGTGATGTCACGGCTCCACCCCGTGTGATGTCATGCTCCACCCCCTCAATGCAAGCCTATGCGAGGGGATGTGACAGCTGTAGGGGCTATAACACTGCATACACTGATTGCAGGCACTGTTCAATGCATTGCCATAGGAATACATTGATCAGTGTTTTCTGCGCTGGATTTCAGGCTTGGAGCAATCAAATGCCGATTGGACAGCCGGGAAGAAGGTTTCACCGCGGTGGTCCCAAACAGCTCCACTGAGCTGACCGGCAGCATATTCTCCCGTTTTATACGCCGCAATTAACTTTTATTGCCTGATCGGTGATGTCCGGTATTCGCTGAGGGTCCTGGTTGCTGATAGCAACCGGGACCCCGCAGATATGAAGCGCGCTCAGCTTCTGAGCACACTTCACAGATAGGGAGCCGGCCACAGACGTGAATATATGTCCGTGGTGGTTAAGGGGTTAAAGGAAAGATAAACACAACTGTACCTCTTAAATAATAAATTATATTTTCTTCAAAGGGCATCCAAAGGGGTTTTGTTTGCTAATAGAAAAGAAAGAAGTATTGAATGTTCTAGCAATGGATTGTGGTACATAAACAGTTAATCGGCTTTTTTTCTTCTTATTTTTCATTATGAAAAATCTAATTAGCGGACATCAATTAGAGCCTAATAAAGTCCCCAAAAAGCAACATCACTCTTTATTGTCAGTCCTATGCTTGGGACTAAAGCCATAAACATGAAAAAAATGAAAAGAAAAATCCTTCATAATTAAATTCTCTGTTCAGCTGCCAATGGAAAATAAGACGATTTTAGCGTATTACAATAGCAGCATTCATTCAGTGAAAAAGTAGGTGTTCACAAAAAAGCACCTTCGTCTTTGCAAGGTTAAAAGATACAGTGTGTGCTTTGGAGGCATCTCGTGAGTGACAGATCTGATTGCACTTACACTTACTGTCAGAAGAAAGGCTATACTTTTAAAGAAACTGGAAAACACATTAAAAAAAAAAATATTTTCACATGTTTGTCATATCCTGTGTGAAATTAGGTCCCTGGGAGTGTACAGGCATCTTTCGACCATATGAAGGGAAGTGCATATGATGCGGCATTGATGTTGCAATAGTTACGATAGTACCTTGGTTTCTTTAAACGTATGGGGGCATAAAGCAGGTGACATCCACAGTGTTGAGAAGAGTAGACCACAAAACGACATTTGCCACATCGTACCAATGAGTGAGAGATCAATAACTGGGCCAGTAACCACCACGTACATGGTTCTCCTAATTTTGCAGCCATTTGTATTTTTCACAATGAGGAATGTTGAGGTTGGACACCCAGCTCTTATACTATGATAAGACCTATGTGGGATGTTCTCTGCAAATCAGAGGAGAATACCAATGCATATGCGCAGCTTTCTCATAGAGAAAGAATGGGTGAAAATGCAAATAGACATCTCACGGGAAAGGATCCTTCTGCAAAGATGACGTACTAGATAATCTGTGCATGGATGTCCACCACTGACTGCTTAGGAAGGTGGACACAGGATAATGATGTGAGTATAACTCTTAGGGGGCCCTATCAATTAGTTGAAATCTTAATTTTATAACCTTCATACTGATAAATGACTTTACATTAGATTTTTTATTTCTTTTTTTTAATTAAATTGTTTGTAGGATAACCCTTAGACAAAATGGAAAAAGTAGACATTGGCACAATCTTCACGTTAAAGGAGAACTACGGCATAGCAAAACTTATCATAAGAATAGGGAATAATTGTCAGATTGTGGGGGGTCAGACTACTGGGCCCCTCCGCGATCTACTGTATGAAGCCCCGACTGTCCTCCTGAATAGGGTGGTTCAACAACTGCATGAAGCGGCAACCCACACGCCCCCTCAATGCATTTCTAAGGGAGTGCCGGAGTGATGCACTCGGCAATCTCCGGCTCTCCCATACAGCTGCATTAATGGGGTGTGTCAGCCACCCCTTTGTGCAGTGGTCGAAAAGGCACATTCAGCTAGAGAGCTGGAGTACCGTACAGGAGATCGTGGGGGGGGGGGGGGGGGGGAACCAGAGGTCACACCCCTCCCCGTAATCTGACACTTAAGGATAGGGGATAAGTTTTGCTATCCCGAAGTTCTCCTTTAAAAGTGTACCTTTATTTTCTCAAGCCAAAAAAATCTATGATAATCACAGTTTCTGTAAGTGCTTGTGGGAGGAGTCAGCCTGAAGAAACTGCTTGTGGGAGGAGTCAGTCTGAGGGTATGTGGACATAGATAGTGGGGGGGGGGGGCTGTGGTCAGCTCTTGGAGATAGTATTCCCTCATAGATAGGGATTACTAGGGCCCAATAGGAGGTTCCAGACTAATGGTACCACCCTTGTAAGGGTGTCCCTGCCATGTAGGGTTGAGGGACAATAATAGGGGATGATAGGGAATCATAGTCCCCGAGGTCCCAAGCTTTCTCCATTCCCTCTTCCCCGAAAGGGATATCCTGGCTGGCTCCCCCCCTCCCCCCACTAGATGGTTATTTCCCCCACCCAAACCTTTGTTACATTTTGAACTACGATGAACGTATAATATTGTGATGTATACTGTTAGTCCCAATATCTAAATCATACACAGGTCCTTGTATTTCCTTATAGCTGGCCAGAGCCTTGACCAATAGTGACTCTTGACCCATTTATAATGCCATGATAGATTTGGGTATTGTCCCTCTATGCAGGCTTGTTTCATCATACAGGCTTGTTCTATCATGCTGGTTAAGAGTACGTAACAAATATTTGAATGATGCTATTGTGCAGGGTTCTTTTCACGTTTGCTGGCTTGCCTTATTATACATACTTATTTCATTACAATATCAGTTATGGGTATGTATATACATCTGAATGAAACACTTTAGCTATAATGCACATATAGGAAATCATTATGTGATTATTAGTGACATGACATATTGTACTTAGTGCTATATGGGGGATGTAACCCTATGAGTATTTAGATATGCTGTTACCGGGTTCGTTTTTGTGGCATTAATATTTCTATGCACATTCCACAACTAGACATATATTTTACCTTTCTGATCCTCACTTAGTCTGGATAAGGTATCTTCTTGCTATACTCTATGGCAGTAAATACCTGATTGTTTACGTTGTACATACTGATACCCGTCCACTGGCCATTCAAACCTTGAATCCCGGAAGTGGACGGGCTTTATCAGTTAGATGCTGGCGTGCATACAGCGTGCCACATGGGGAGAACATACCCACCATGCTGCCACTGCAGGACCACTACGGATCACTAGAGATATCCTGGCGGCATGTGAGTACCCTATCTTGTGGGACTAGGAACACTCTCACTGACTGGGGATACTTTGTTCATTTTTACTTAGTTAGCATTTGCTATTGCAGGAATTACCTTCCGCATGCAATACTGGGCTGAGAACTTCACCTATGTAAGTAGTATCTCCCGATTTAAAGATGCGGCATAACATCTGAGGATTGATGTACCATTATATATTTCCTTTGTTTATGTTTTATCTCTAGATTGGAGCTACCTGGGATGGATCCAGAACCTGCATGTGGATATCTATATTTTAAATCACTGTTTCTGTTCACTGCTTAAGTGCAGTACCCCAGAGTGTGGGCAGCCTGCATTTAAAGGACAACTGTAGTGCAAGACTTTTATATATTCCTGTGCCCGGGCCTCAAAAATAAACAAAATAAACTTTAACCTACCTTCCTACGTGCCCCCGTTGGTCCGGCACAGGCCTCACGGTCCAGTGGTGCGAACCTCATTCAACTTCTTTGGGACGGGGACCCCGCAGAGCTGTCGCAGTATCACCTGACGCAGTGATGTCCCGCCCCGGCCGGTGATAGGCTGAGCCCACTGTCATGTAAGAAGCCCGCCAGAGCTCCTTAGATGACAGTGGCCTCAGCCTATCACCGGCCGGGGCGGGACATCGCTACGTCCAGTGATACGCCGACGGCTCTGCAGTGTCCCCGTCCCCAGGAAGTTGAATGAAGTTCGCACCGAACCTCATTCAACTTCCTGGGGACGGGGACACTGCAGAGCCGTCGGCGTATCACCGGCCATAGCGATGTCCCGCCCCGGCCGGTGATAGGCTGAGCCCACTGTCATGTAAGGAGCTCTGGCGGGCTTCTTACATGACAGTGGGCTCAGCCTATCACCGGCCGGGGCGGGACATAACTGCGTCAGGTGATACGGCGACAGCTCTGCGGGGTCCCCGTCCCCAAGAAGTTGAATGAGGTTCGCACCACTGGACCGTGAGGCCTGTGCCAGACCAACGGGGGCACGTAGGGAGGTATGTTAAAGTATATTTTGTTTATTTTTGAGGCCCGGGCACAGCAATAAATAAAAGTCTTGCACTACAGTTGTCCTTTAATGTGTGACATTGTTGGAAGCAGTGTGCCTTTAAGATTTATAATGTATACCCAGGATCATTGTATGTAAAAAGGATATCATTACAATTTCCCCTGAGGATGTCCCCTATATGTATTTGACTGCATGGGGGATAGAAATGTACGTTGGGAACATTCTTTATTTGCAGTACAGTCATAATCATAGCACTGTAAGGTATACAGATACCATCATTTGGATGAATGATAAGTATTCTATACAATTGTTGAGATAAAACACTATACTATTTTTTATAGCATTCTGCTACTTACTATGTCTAACATGATTCTATGTGAGGCAGTGATATACTAACTAGTATATAATATCTATTCACTGGATGGGGAATACACTTTTGTTTTGGGTGAATTTTAATGTATACAAATAAATAGTAAGTTTTAGGCACTTCCCTTTTGCTTTTTAATTTTGATGTTTGCTGGGAAAGACTAATATTGAGGTTGGCATGTAACCTGGAATTATTTATATGTGGTCGTTAACAGTCTCTATAAGTGCAGAAAACAAATGCAATATAGATATGTTCAGTCTATTTTTTTTTTGTATGCCTTAAAATATTTTTTGTCTGTACTATATATAGCAACATCATTACTAACAGAAATATGATATCTGATATGACCCGACCCTAGCAAAACTACTAAACTACATGCAAAAAGAAGGGGCATATGGAAGCTTGAGCTGTAAAGATGGCTTTGCCAGCAACAAGGATTAGCAGTACCATCAAGGAGTACACATGGATGAATGTTTTTCTATGGTAAAAATACTGCAAAATTACTTGAATCCAGCTATAAACAGACTTCTAGGACTGATGGTATGAAAACGATTAATGGGTTAAGCCCTTTAAATTCTAAAGTCCTTTCAACTACTTTGGTAGAATTTAGTAAAAACATAATGCACAGTCTTGTAAAGACTGTGCATTATGTTTTCACTAAATTCTACCGAATTAGAAATTGTGATATTTCAGTGTTCGGAGCCACATGTTAGTTTTTGCAGTAATAATGACTCCACAAAGAGCTAGTTTTCAACATGCCAGTCTCAATTTGTGTGTGCTGGGTATGTTCCGTTCGTGTGACAATTGTGTGGCACACCCTGTCTGCTGTATAAAGAGCCAAGATTTTCATAGTAACACCAGAATTTAAGGAAGGAAAGGAAAAGGAAAACGTAGGCAAGATGAAATGATATTTTAAGAATAAATGAGAAAAGTACATGAACTGAGGAGGTGCATAAAATCCTTCCACAGCTCTTTCGTAGATTGGAGAATTTTGCTAGAATTTTTTTGATCATTTTGAAATGCAATGTATACTCACAGAAGACTTTTATAATGAATATATTGATCTTTTGGACAAATTCTGTCTATTCATGGTAAAAAATATAATTCTATATAATATCATACAATCCTAAAAAGTCTGCCTTAGTACCATATATACAGTAGCTTTAAGGTTTCTGTCATGACTCATGATGCTTATTCCTATACACATAGGACATCCTTCTATATTCTGTGTGTTATGGTTTTATTATACACATATAATATTGCTAGGAAAGATAAGGTAAAATATCAGTCGCTGGATCTTATTACTTTCAATAAGCTGGAAACAGATGCCAGATTGTCGCTTGGCATCAGTTTCAATCAGTTCTTTGGGATTTTTTTTTTTTTTGCAAGCTTAAAAAAAACACTAGTGTGAATTAAGCCTTAGGCCATTTTTGTGTGTGTCTGTATTTTGGCTGAAACACCCAGACCCCCTGCAGTAAGAATGTTTTAATCTTGGAAAGTGTTCACATGCTGAAAATGACTACATTTTGCAATCATGATATCAGATGAATAGACATAAGGATGCTATCACATATCAAAGGAAGATACAAATCAGTTAGGTACACTGTGAGGTCAGTCTCTACGTGCTTCCCTCACGAAGGATTTATGGCAGTGATGCCTGAGTCGAGAATGATCTATTGCTCCTGGGTCAGTCCAGTTAACAACATCCACAGTGAACCAGAAATAAACAGAAGACATGTAACCCAACCAGTAGACATAACTTCAAAACCAAGAGCAAATAAGTGCCATTTTATGGGCTCGCTTATATCTTCTTTGTACGTGAATAGCTTGTATAGAATGGGATTGTACATAAGGAAAACATCAATATAATTGCAGAATGATTTGTTTATATGGTTGAAGAAATTATTTTAGTGTACAAATAGTGACCACATTGGTATACCTGTACAGTGGGGATCAAAAGTTTGGGCACCCCAGGTAAAATTTTCTATTAATGTGCATAAAGAAGCCAAGGAAAGATGGAAAAATCTCCAAAAGGCATCAAATTACAGATTAGACATTCTTATAATATGCCAAAAAAAGTTAGATTTTATTTTCATCATTTACACTTTCAATATAATAGAAAACAAAAAAATGGCATCTGCAAAAGTTTGGGCACCCTGCAGAATTTTTAGCATACACTGCCCCCTTTGCAAAGCTGAGACCTGCCAGTGTCATGGATTGTTCTCAATCATCATCTGGGAAGACCAGGTGATGTCAATCTCAAAGGTTTCAAATGCCCAGACTCATCTGACCTTGCCCCAACAATCAGCACCATGGGTTCTTCTAAGCAGTTGTCTAGAAATCTGAAACTGAAAATAGTTGACGCTCACAAAGCTGGAGAAGGCTATAAGAAGATAGCAAAACTTTTTCAGATGTCAATATCCTCTGTTTGGAATGTGATTAAGAAATGGTAGTCATCAGGAACAGTGGAAGTTAAAGCAAGATCTGAAAGACCAAGAAAATATCAGACAGAACAGCTCACAGGATTGTGAGAAAAACAATTCAAACCCCACGTTTGACTGCACAATCCCTCCAGAAAGATCTGGCAGACACTGGAGTTGTGGTACACTATTCCACTATAAAGAGATACTTATACAAATATGGTCTTCATGGAAGAATCATCAGAAGAAAACCTCTTCTACGTCCTCACCACAAAAATCAGAGTTTGAACTTTGCAAATGAACATATAGACAAGCCTGATGCATTTTGGAAACAAGTTCTGTGGACCGATGAGGTTAAAATTGAACTTTTTGGCCGGAATGAGCAAAGGTACGTTTGGAAAAGAAGGGGAACAGAATTTAATAAAAAGAACCTCTGTCCAACTGTTAAGCATGGTGGTTGATCAATCATGCTTTGGGGTTGTAATGCAGCCAGTGGCACAGGGAACATCTCACGAGTAGAAGGAAAAATTGATTCAATAAAATTTCAGCAAATTTTGGATGTTACCTTGATGCCATCTGTGAAAAAGCTTAAGTTAAAGAGAGGATGGCTTCTACAAATGGATAATGATCCTAAACACACCTCGAAATCCACGGGGGATTACATCAAGAGCTGTAAACTGAAGGTTTTGCCATGGCCTTCACAATCTCCTGACCTCAACATAATTGAAAATCTATGGATAGACCTTAAAAGAGCAGTGCGTGACAGAGAGCCCAGAAATCTCAAAGAACTGGAAGACTTTTGTAAGGAAGAATGGGCAAAAATACCTCAAACAAGAATTGAAAGACTCTTGGCTGGCTACAAAAAGCGTTTACAAGCTGTGATACTTGCCAAAGGGGGCAGTACAAGATATTAACTCTGCAGGGTGCCCAAACTTTTGCAGACACCATTTTTTTGTTTTCTGTTATTTTGAAAGTGTAAATGATGGAAATAAAAACTAACTTTTGTTGACATATAATAAGAATGTATAATCTCTAATGTGATGCCTTTTGGAGATTTTTCCATCTTTCCTTGGCTTCTTTATGCACATTAATACAAATTTTTACCTGGGGTGCCCAAACTTTTCATCCCCACTGTAGTCAACATTAAAGAGAATCAATCATTGGCCAATCTCACCTAACCTCAACATGGCAGGGCCATGTGCCGGCGGCTGTAAGACAGTTCAAAGTGTCTAGCCATATTTTAACTGCAATTTGCAACTATAAAAATAGATAAAAAGTAAGAAGAAAGCATTGGTTCTTGGCTGAAATATACGTTGCTTCTATTGTTTAGGGTAAGACTTCGGATACTATCAAGTCTAAATAATTGCAAACTAAGTTTGTCTTTTACGATCCCTTTGGTCTCACCTGCCAAAAACTTCTCAATCCCATCAAAATGAACTCTTAAAAGATGTTTAACAGAGCAGCCTTTGTAAGTGGGGTTTGTCTATGTTAGAGTTGCCTGGATGTTTTTCCTAAAACACAATAGACGTCAAAGGGAAAACAAAAAAAAAAGAAAGAAAGAATGAAAAGATTAGCTTTTTTCACATCCAAACAAGCAAAACAAAGAGGATCTCCATCCAGGACTCTGCATTTTTTTCTGTCTGTGTAACGAAACAGGCTCAGAAAATAAGTATTTTATATGGCTAGGATTCACAACAGAGCTCAGAAGAATTTGGCAGAGTTCGATGCCAGGATTTCAAAAGTCTTTCCACATTTCGAGCAAAGATCTAAGGAACAAGAAGTTCAAATCCTTTTGGACCCTCCGTGACATTATAAAAAGATTGCAAGAATGTGCTTGTCCCCAGGACTCACATAGCTAAACAAAGTTTGGACAGAATCAATATTGAAAGATTTTTTTTTTTTTTTTAACTGAAAGCATAGAGACAAACATTATGAAGGGACTAAACCGGATGTGAAAACAAATTGATCTAATATAAAATAGTCATGAGGGAGAAATCCACACAAGTTTTATACATTGCAGATGACCTTCACACATCTGCTTCTAGCTGTAAGGTTCAAACTTACTGGTAATGGTGCTGCAGGACGCCCCGCAGCTACTGCATCATGAAATCCAGGTTTTACAGTAATTTGTCTTAAAAATAAAGTTTTAGTCAAAAAGATGAAAAGCCTGCTTATGCCATAGCGAAGAATCATTTGACAATTTACAGATGACACACAGTTGGCTGAAATGGCCAGGACCATCCATTTTGGCCAACCATTATGTTAGGTGTATGGCCAGCCATAGTCTTAATTAGAGTATCAAGTATTAAGTATCATTACATATTGGTCAACACAGGCTGCTTTTCTCCATTCTGACTCAAAGCGAGAGGGCTAAATTAAGGAAGCAATGTTCCTGAAAACCATGTTCTAAAAGATATAATATGTGACTTAGCTGAAGATTACTATATGAATGGGGAGACATATTATCCAGTAAAGGGGTATGTTACCCTGCGTGCCATATTTTCCAAAATTCACACTTGGGGTTTTGACAAAAATCTATACATATGGGAATATACCCTTTGGTCACCATTCATTAAAATAATTAAAAGGCCCCATATGTTTAGTCAGTAAACAGTAGGATACTCCCACCACCTGTGAGTTGCATATGTCTGACCATAGGATCACTGGAGCTATTCCATACAGTACTGCTGTTCCAGGGCAGGTTTTAGGAAATGGCAAACTGGGTAGCAAACTAGGACCATTTAGTGCTATTTTGTAGTGTATTCTAGTGTCTGGAAATTGAAATGCAGTATTGAAGGGACACTATATAGCAGTATTATGAGGCTCTTTTAAGAAGGTATTATTGGGATCCTGTACATGATTTGCATTATGTCAGCAGTGGCATGTGTCAGCATTGTTATGGTCAAAGTTGCACACTATCCATACATTTTTGAACAGTACGTAAACACTTTTTTGCAGTGTTCCAAAAAGAACTGATGAGCCTGTGAATTTATTAAAGGGGTTAGGTGACTGATCGCGGGGGTCCCGCTGTTGGGATCCCCCATGATCTCTGGGGGGGTATGTTTGGAATGCTGGGTTTCATGGGCCAGAGGCTGCAACCCCTCCATTCATGTCTATGGGATTGGCGTGGCATGACGTCATGTCTCTGGCCCCGGAAACCCAGTGTTCTAAACTAACTGTTTAGACTGTTGAGTGCAGCATGGGTGCTGCACGGAGATTACAGGGTCCCATCGGCGGGACCCCTGAGATCAGACATTCTCTTCCCTATCCTTTGGATAGGGGATAAGATGTCTATGGGCGGAGTACCCCTCTAAGCTGGGGTGATAGTGCTTGACAATGTGAATGTGATGTTTCAGATCACGGTACATTTAAGTAATAAATCTATACCCGAGTTATAGAGAATTACTACTTATGATTTGTATCAACCAATAAAGATAAAAGGTCAGCAACCCTGATCATGGTAGTATGCTGGTATTGCATGATCTACAATCTGGACTTTTCCTATTGAGTTCAGGGGAGAGGTCAAAATCTGCAATAAAACTCAAATGTTATGGATTTTGCTGCTGATTACTTGCAGATACACAGCAAAATGTGAATGTCCGGGGAAACACATCTTTATTCAAAGACTATAATACAAATGAAAAAATAAATAAATAAACACTACAGGAGTGTGTACTATATGATGGTATGTCATTGCTGGAGGCTAAGTGTACAGAGTGGTTTTATTTTTAATTATTTTTTTCATTTTAAATGATCATCTTTTTTTTTTACTCATGCCCCACAACGATGCCTCAGCTCTCTGTGTGCCCTGGGCTGCAGACACAACATCATCCATTTATTTCTATGGGAGCGCCGGAGATGCCTTGGTGTAGTGCTTGGGTGTCTTTGGCTCTACCACAGAAATGAATGGTGTGCATGTGGATAGGGAATAAGCTGTTTTACACTGGACAATCCCTTTAAGTAAAGGGGTTTGTAAGATTGAAAAAAGACAAGAGTCCATCGAGTTCAACCTAAAACCCTACTGTGTTGATCCAGAGGAAGGCAAAAAACCCCAATGAGGCTGATGCCAATTGCCCCATGAGAGGAAAAAATCTTTTCGGACCCCAATATGGTGATCAGAATAAATCCCTGGATCAATGTTCTATCCACATACACCTAGTATCCATAACTTTTAATGTTATTACTCTCTAGAAAAACATCCAGGCCCCCCTTGAACTTGTTTAGTGAGTCAGACATCACAACATCATGCAGCAGCATCATGTTGTTTTAAAAATTCATTTTCATATCCTATTCCCACAGTTGTAGTATTGACCATATTGATTTATCCCCAAAAATATTCAATAGTGAAAAGTGGATCATAGTGAGACAGACATGTCCTTTCAAAAAAATAAAAAATAAAAGCAAACAAAACCATGCTCTTATTTATTTTTACAGTGCAAAGGCTTCACCAGGAGCTGCTGATGTTATTTTTTTAACATGAAGGAGACCACAGAGGTGAAGTCCCGACCCCTTCCAAAACTGCTAACAGCCTTACATGAAAGGCTGCCTCTAAAAGAGACGACTGATTGTCCTCCACACTTTAGTCCTCCTCCAAGTCTTTATTGGCTACTACCTCAAAGCACCCTGGGAGTCTGTATTTATTCAGCTACTTCCTTCCCAGTCTGTTTATGTGCTTCAGCTGCAGCATTAACCCCTTCTCAGCCAGGTATAAAACCTTAAAATTAATCTCCCCTCTCTTTTATCTTGTAGGAATACAAAAGCAGCAGCCTGAAAAAATGGTGAAAAGAATAGTTGTAGGAAAAACTAAGGAAAAACATTATTTCTAAAGTATTTTTTGATTTTATTATGCTACCAACTCAAGAGTACTATAAGTGCACTGTAACATTCTGGCTAGTTTGGGAAGCTATGAATTAATCTTAAAGTCACATATAAATGTATCTTCTATTTACTTTTACATTTTCATTAGAGTTATCCTGACATACTGTAAAGCAGCTCAAAGTTCCCAGCAGCAGATTTGTTGTGTGTGAACCGTTCCATTTTCAGAGGGACAGGGATTAACAATCTTTTTATCCTTCTTCAGATTGAGCAGGATACGTAGCTGCATGAATCTAACATAAGTGTGAATGGCTTTTCCATTGACCCATTCCCACTGTGGAAATTTCAGACTTCAGGACCCGCTGAAAGAATGAACATGTTCATTCTTTTGACAGAAATCCATGTGGACTGCATTGCCGTCAACAGCTTTTTCATAGCCGTATGATCTACCAGATCCTGTCAGGAACTTATCACATCCAGTCAGGATCAATCAGAGTCAATGCCAGCATCCCATGCCTGCCTATAGTGTCTATAATAATATTCAGTCTTACTAAGCCTTCACTAACGTTCTCTGAATCCTTATTGATTGCCTAATTCCCTGAATTTGCCTGCTAATGCTGCTTGTTCCGAGTCTGTACTGTTTTCCGGCTTTGACCATTTGGCCTGTTTTTACATACCAGTTTGGTATTGACCTAACCTGTCTGACCTTCCCTTTAAGCATAAACACTAGGGAACAGTCCAGCGTAGGGACGATCATTTAATTGGGGTCTGCCATTTAGGGCGGATAGTCCAAGAAGATAGGGACAGAGGCCAGTTCAGGCCTGCACTGTTCCATACCTGACATGACAGATCTGCACTCATTTACAGGATGGCTTGGACCCTAAGACAACTGGCTGCAGCAGGAGCCTCCCCTCTCTGCTCAATCTGAAGTAGGATACAAAGATTGTTACTCCCTGTTCCTCTGAAAATGAAACTGATCAGCAGAAAATGAACCTGTGTTCTCTTAGGGATTTCTTCTAGACTGTTTGTTTCAGAACTGTACAGGAAATCCTGACAAACTGTGTGGACAGGTTTACTTCCTGTTTAGTTTTCTCATTTATTTAGTAACACGCAAGGTCTAGGTAGCTTATCCAATTTTATCCTTTAAAACCTGTACAGGGATCTAAACCAGGTATAGGCTGAGGCCTAGAGCTGGCAGCTGACATGTGTAGTCAGAAGCAAGCAATTAGTTCAGGGTGGGCAGCACAGGTAGTAAAGAGTCTGGGACCTACACAAGAGAGGTAATGAAGTACAGAGGATGAAACATGAATGTAGTCAGGAAAAAGGCTGAGGTCAGTCTACACCTTCTATAGAACCGTTGGTGAGGCAAGGTGGAGAGGGTGTGATTGCCTGATATAAAAGATGATGGCAGGTGGTTGTAAAGGAAGAATTAGGATGTGTGCCTGCCCTTTAATGAAAAAATGCCACAAAAATGTGTGTATGTACACATGAAACAGATACACTGTGCATCTGTGGGTGGAAAGTCTGCAGTGTTTCTGAAGGGAACGCTGTAAAACAAATCTACATACAATCAGGCTTTGGTGCTGACTTGTTGTGAATCTGCTGCCTGGCAATTTTCTGCAGATTCTGAAAAAAAAAAAAAAAAAAAAGGAGGGGGGTAGGTTTAAAATCTCCATATTTGGATTTTGCTTTGGTTCCACAAGTAATCCATAGCAAAATCTCCAAGAATACATTTCACAACTTATTTAATGTTTATTATTACTTTCCCATTTATGTCAATTTGACAGGCTGGAGATATAAATGGGGCCTGTAAAAATGGACTTCTGCCAGTTAATAGACTTGGAGAGATGCCTTTCATGCTGGGTGGCACAGGTGCCAAGCCAACATATGATGACAAGCAAGTTCTGTCAATTTAAAATGAATAGGTCTCGTGCATTAAATTAGCTGGGCATCATATGGTTGCCACCTTCCCAGAAAGGAATGTGTCTTTCCATACATGATCTGAAGGATAGGGGGAAGATCAACTTTACAGGTAAAATCAGAACCACAGGTCAATTTCCATGTGGATTCTGTGTATATTTTTCCGCAGTCTGTGAAAGAAGTTTGTTAAATAGTCTTCCATGCCGGTGCTGTAATATGATGAGGATTTTCCGACCACAAATTATGGATGAAAATCTGCAGCATATCCATGGCATATAAACATATATTAAAGAGTCAAACTCGCTTCTCGTCTGTATTTTGAGTAGTCTCTAGACCTACTGTAATGTAACAACCACTATTCCACACGTATTTTGGCTCCTCAAAGGGTTGTTGCTCAATGTGGTACACAGGTAGTGTTTCTATTTGACGCTTATAGCAGTAAAGCAGTTTTAGTTTGATATTGGATATATGCTTTCATCATCTGCTCTAGAATGGCTGGCTTTAAAATATATAGTATCTTCCAGGTGAAAAGTATACGTGAAGCACACACTGAGGCAGCTGGATATCCGTTTTGATTTTAGCAGCTGGAAATCCAGATGGTTCACTAACAAATTGTCAGCCAACGCATCTGCTTTGTGTCAGATCCCAAAATGATGAATTAATGGGGAGGGGGCTTAGTGTCCCAAACTCTGTACAAAGGGCTGAACCAAGCTTATGGAAGCAAGTGGTATCGCTCAGAGTTAATTCTTTGGAATCCGGCTTTGTTACATTACTGGCACTGCAGCTAATCCTTTCATTATGTCACAAGAGTATTTAGTCCCTTTAAAGGGGTATTGCCACCATGAATTAATATGCAAACATTGACAAGTTTAACCACTTTGCTGCCATCCGGCCTTCACAAAGTGTAACTATTAAAAAGTAATGGAATGTTCCTCAACTGATTAAAAAGTTTGCCTAAGTAGACGTAAATCATCCAAGAAGGTGAGGTCTCCAGTGGGTGCTGTCATTGGGAATAGAAGCAAAGTATGTGGCTGTCCTGCTTAGCAGGTAGGCCTGTCTCCAGAATGCATGCATGAACAAGCCTGTCAATCACTGATCGAACATAGTGCAACATGTGCAATGTAATATTTCAGTTCCCTCACAGAGCCTTTCAAGCCTTGAGAGCCTGATCACTGAGGCTCCACTGCTGAGACCCTTCTGAGAACGAGGGTCCACCAATTTGAATGGAGCAATGGTCCGACATGACTCCTGCTGCTCCTTTCAATTCTACTGGAGTGACAAAGATAGCCATGCTGTACTTAATTGTCTTCTTCATGTCCATGGACTTTGAGTGGCAATGCTCAATTGCTTCTTCATTCAAACAGTAGATACGGACCCCGTTCTTATGAACACTCTCAAACGTTTTACAGAACACAGGAAGAGTCCCAACTTTTTGAACAAAATGAGGCTTGCACAAAAATGTGCAAGTATTTTACATCAGAAAACTGGCATGCAAGCTTTGATACATTCCCCCAAAGTCTGTATGCAGAGAGATTGAGTAGTTGGGTATACTAGTTGCACAAATGGGTGACATTTTTTAGACTTACCACAAATTCATACTAAACTGCCTGTTTAATTAACATCCTGTTAGGCTCTTGCCAACTAGCAAACATTCCTTGTGTCCACAATACTCTTAGTTAACTATCTAATACCAGTTTTACTACTTTTACATATCATTAAGCATTGCAAGGGCTCAGTCAGACAGGAGTTTTTACTAACTTGACCAGAACTTTCCAAAGTTTTCCTCGACTTTCTATATGACATAAGCATTGGCCATTCAACCCCCAAGCCCAGAATCATTAAGTATTGAGAAGAGAAGGTGAAAAATTGTCTAACTCAACATTCCAGGCCAATCATAAAGAACAGTGTGGCAGTAACTTGACAATCTCTTTATTACCCCTCACCTTAAGAAACAACTGAATCATTAAAGGTGTAGTCCAAACCCACAAAAAGTTTGGCTAAGGCTGGCAGTAAAGGTAAGAAAAAAAAGTTATACTCACCTGCCCAGATCCTCTGACACTTCTATCCCAACGGAGCCCTATTTGGACTGACCAATGCTTCTTATGTTTGTTTCAACATGCAGGAAATGCTTGCTCAGGGAATCATTCGGCTGAGTAGGGTCATCTCTATGACCAGCAACTGGCTTAGCAAGCATTTCCTGTGGGTAAAAACAAAATTAGGAAAGGCTTCACAGCTTGGACTGGGCACCATCGGGACAGATGTGGCATAGAATAGAGGTAGGACAGAATTCCATTTTTCATTTTTAGGCAAGCCCCAGCCCATAATCGAACCATTAGTCCCCTAGCAACCAGTCTTCACTACAGATTATACAGTACATATAGCCAGGCTTAAAGATTCAGCAAATGTTGACACATGTGGTCTATTAACAAAGACACATTAAAACAAAAGTTTTCAAGAAGACAAAAGTCAACCAAGATAAACACGTTATCCCAAGTTAAAGCTGCGTCCAGCCACTGATTTGTTGTAATACGTGTCTGCCATTGATATTATTGGCTCATGATTCTGGCACTCAAAGTGGGGTCCCAAGGTTAAAACCCCACTCTTTTGTATCCATATTCCCTGGTAGTGGTCACTGGTTTCCTAATGGGACAAGCCCTTTAAAATAAAGCGCAATAGACTGCTTTTCCTCTGTAATAATGCTTACATATATTTCTCTTAAAAATCTGTCTAAAACTGCACTGAAACAGTAGTGTAAACCCCATAATGCTATCTGGCAGTATAATTGTGATTTATATACAGTGCTGAACTATTCTATGGATTAAGCTTTTAGCAGCGATGTGCACATACTATGCTGACATCACAATTTTCAGTGTTCGCTCGATTTTCGAATATTCTTTTCTTTAACGACTAAAGTATGTGGAAGAACAATTTTACCATTAATCATTTTCTTTGTTAAACAAAAAAGGAAAATAAATCCCTTTATTAGAAACTATAAACATTCTGTGAACAAGAACATCAAAAGAAAGACGAATTGCTGCAGGAGTCGTCCTAACGCTCCTTCTATTAAACATAAAAAAAACAGTTGCAGCAAATATAATGTAAGCATTATAATCCCTCTGCAGTCAGAAATTCCACAGCCTAAGTGCTCTGCACTTTCTGAGACAAAAGTGTTACAAGAACAAAGGACTTGTTGAATAGATGATACACTGGTAGCCAGTGATGAGATAATTGCCAGGAATTTAAACGTTGACCAAACCTTTCTATAGTAGGATGAAGATGTAAAGACTGCACCTTTAAAGGTGATCTCACAAGGCTAAAAGAACCCATAGGACTACAGCCTAGAGATATGTCTAATGAACACAGTTGGGTCATGGATGAAAGCGTCACATGAACAAAGTGACTCTATGGTTCTAAAGCTTGCTAGATTTATCTCATTTTTATCATATACCTGAAGAAATGGTATGGACATTAGGCCGCATGCATTTTTTAGAATGGAATTTTCTCATATAACAAAATGTATATGTTAATAGATATGCACAGAACATATAGAAACTTCTTCAGGACTACTGAGTAGTCTCATAATATGTCATTTTAATTGTAACATGCACTGTATTCCTTATCATAGTGTGTGGAAAAATTGTGTTTTTATAAATAAGTTGCCCTGCATCAGGCTTGGAAGGAAGACCACATTTTCAGTAAGTTTACAAGTTTCAAGTGGTGCAGAAACCAGTCTTTTTATTGCAATTGGGCCACAAAATTGGCACTAGGGAAATTTGCCCCAGTGACGTGTTGCTCAACCAATAGTAATAAATCTCTTTAAGGGTAGGATCACATGTACCGTTTTTTTGCTGCGTATTTGCTGCTGCTTATTTCCCTACCCATTGAAGTCAATAAGTAGCAAAACCAGTTGCAGAAAATACGCAGCAAAATACGCCACGTGTGACCCTACCCTAAAGCTGCGAGAAAACTGGGAATACAGAAGGTAAGCCGTTGAGAACTCAAACTTGCTTTGGGTTCCGAGTCAGTAGCTTTGGACTGCCTGACTACCCTACAGAGTATCATTGCAGGTCCAGGCTCTGGCACAAGCTTCAAAGGTCCAACAGAAGACGTCATATGGACCCAGCTTACATATAAACCAATAGAACTTTGTCCTGTAAATACACATGTCCTGTAGTCAACAGGTACTGGGGTGTTTACATCTGCAACTTCATTTATAGCACCACTGAATCCCTCTAAATGTATAATGGCCTGAAGTAGCATTCTATGGAACTCCTAAATATGCCTAAGCTTCTTTACAAAGTCACCCTAAATGTTAAATTCATCATTTTTTTCAAATGTGTAGTCATTGCTTAATTCTTTGGATTTGGATCTGAACAGCTGGCTCATTTCATAGGCACCTGGGAGTTATCTGGGAATGGTGTGTGCACATCTTTGCCAGATACTCAAAAGTAAAGAAAGAAAACGTGTTTGTGGATGGCTATGACCTTCCAAATTTCTGCATTCCGTGCTCATCTTAAGCCATGTGAAACAATCAGGCTCATCTCTACATACAACTACTGACACCTTTTACTTCTGTTTCCTTAAGAAAGCAAAGCAAACATGTATTTCAAAAGGCTCTCCACCTCTATGATCTTTCTGTGAAATCTTTTGGCCTGATCTATTCCCCAGCCCTCAGATAAACGTATTTGCTTTATCTAGGTTCTGAAGTGCTTAGAAAGCTGTCATTAATCAAACAGATGAATGGAGGGAGCTTGTGTGTTGAAATGAAGGTTCCCGCAGAAGAGTGACACATAGTTGTGCTTAGAACAGATACAAAGTAGTAAAACAGGATTTAATCTTTCTGATACACATCTTTTTTAGTCTTTTGCTTCCACACTTGGGTGCCGCATCGCTCTTTAAACTGCTGAAGAGCAGCCTGATAGCAAAAGGGTTAATGCAATATGGAACAATGCCAGAAATTTAGAACTAATGCTAAAACCCACATCTTGTGCGGCCGGCAGTCTCCAAACATTACTAACACGTATGAGAAATATTATCGCTTCCCAGGCAAAGGGGCATCGCTCAAAAGAACTTAAGCGCAACCAGTCATGTAACTGAAAGGGAATGTGTCATCAGAAAATGACCTATTTAGTTTATGTTCAATATATTTTTCAGTTTTCCATGTAATTTTTTTCCCCTATATTTATTTTAAAAAATCTTAACTTAGTTTTCAGTCTGGATACTGAGAGTCCAAATAGGCTGACTTTTAGGCTGGGTTCACACTGCAGAATTTCTGACGGAGATCGAGCTGGTGGCGCCAGGACCGAGCAGACTGCATTGCTGCCCCCATAGACTACATTGCATTTCTGGGTGGATCTTTTGGGAGATCTGCTCAGAAATGCATTGCCATCTATGTGGACGGCAATGTAGTCCATGCGGTCCTAGTGCCGCCTGCTCGATGTTCGGCAGAAATTCTGCCCAGAAATTCCTGTAGAGATTATTTCTCAGCAGGCAGGATAACAAGGGAAGGCAACTTCTTTATATAGGTAACACCAATGAAAAATAGGTGATGGTCACAGCTCCCTTCCTCCCCCTTCCTACACAGTAATTTTACAGGTCATAGAGCATTCCTAGAGCATTTCTCTATCAAAGTCAAAGAACATCTCCAGATTACAGCTTCCCATAGCCCATGTAGCTGCTAAAACCATATCTCTCAAAGCTATCATCAGCTCTGGCAAGATGACCATGTCCATAAAGGCTATTTTTACATTTTGTAGGAGCCTCCATTGTTTTTTTTTGTTCCTCTACTTCATGTCTGGAGCAGAACAATGAAAAAAGGAGCTGGTGCCTCAGAATGATCAAACCTGATGGACCCCATAGACTGTAGAGTCAATTGTAATGGCGTCCTTCATTATACTGGATCAGGCAGAAAAATCTTGCTGTCATTTTGGAGGAATCTGTGATGTAGGCCCCGAATGGTGCCTCCTTTGACTCTGATGTGAACATAGCCAAACATTTACAGGAGATAGAATAACAAAATCTACAATCTGGTTTCAATTAGTAGAAAAAATCTATGAAACATTTCCTTTGAAGAAGCACGGCTCTGTTCTGTTGCCCAGTGTAATAGATCATTTTTCAGTGTGAACCCATTGAATCTTTAAAGATTCTATTGATGTCTTATGAGCTGATGTCTACTGATGTCCATCAGGTCCATCCTCTGAAGGCTCTTTTAAACCAACGTCACCCTTTACAAAACCATACCTTTACTAAATGTTAAAAAGGTTTATGTTTCAAATTTGAGCTAGGCATTTTGTATTAAAAGCTACTAAAATTACCAGGGATCAAAAAACAGTTTGGAACTGAGACATATGTCATGGTGGATTAAAAATACTAATTTCCAGAGTCAAACACTCTTCAACACTATGGCCTTTTGCTCAATTCTTTACACAGAATTGTTCATTAATGGACAATAAATATTACCAGTTAGCAAGTTATTCCTTAAACGCATTCAGCCTACTTTTAATGACTTACCCTCTTAAACCCAGGTTTGTGACAGGAAATGTTTGAGGACTTCTGCTTGGCAATCCAATCTTCTATGCCCTTTCTGGCCAAACAAGCATTTACTGCAAAGCTGTCACCTACAAAGACAAAACATAAAAACTGAGTTTTTTTTTAAACAGGAGCAAGCACTCAGCTCCCTATTCCAAATGTCAGATCCAATTATGTAAGATCTAACATTGACTCCTTAATAGCAAAATCTAAATCTGCATGCAATTATTGGTGTTCTGCAATTACTGGCATGCACTTGATATACCACATAGAATAATAAAAAAGACAACCACAGATCCCCAAAGACTGTCAGATTACAGAATGTTGGTTGTCAGTAACATGGCCTGGAGTACACTCTTATTGCTTTGCCATCAAGCATGACCTCAATCTAGACTTATTGTAAACAAAGCTATTAAAAATTAAGTTAGAAACATCTTTGAATTTACTGAAACACTTTGACCATATCAGTGATCTAAGACATTCCAGGGAATTAGACTAGATCACAGGAAGCTAGCATTTCAAAGATCGACTTTAAGTATTGGTAAAGCCTAGTTTACGGGGTCACTGACACATGAAGGGATTAGACAAGGACTGGTCACAGATCAAACACACTTAAGCAGACACAAGTCCATCGTCAGAAGCTTCAAATCCTAGACCCCCAGTCCTTGAAAGTTTAGTAATAAATCAATATGACCAGATCAAACCATCACAGCTTCCATAAAACACTAAATAATAAAGCCGAAAGCACATAAGCATTAAAAGTATATATGCCAACTTTAAGACATTTCCATGGCTAATATTGGACACTTACTAACTACTGTGGGCATTAATGCTTTAACGCCGCAGGGTCTATGAAGTCTAACATGAAAATGATAGATAATTTGTGTTCTAAGCATGAGATTTCATCTTGGTTCATTATTTAGGATTAATATTCCCACAAAGAGAAGCCACCTTCAGATGGAATTTATAATGTAAGGCTTAACTCTAATTTGTAACCAAATATCACCAAGAACTGGAAACCTGTCAAGTGTATGACACAAGAAGAGTCTAAATCAACATTTTTTTTAACATAATGATGATTGGAAATGTTCTTAAGAACATTCCTACAACTGATGACCAGTAACAGATCACTCCCAGTAGAGGATTTACAATTATGTTAATCCTACTGAGCATCAACGAAGCACTATTTTATTGGAATCCTCAAACAGTGGCCTCAAACAATTATTGTCCCCCACAAGACATTATAGATAATCCCATGATGGACAATAAATGACTGAAGAATAAGTTAACATCTACCAGTATAGAAATTTAACTTGGTTAAAGAGGTTCGAGAACTACTAAATAGGTTCAAGAACCACTAAAATCACTTAGTAAACTTCAAAATAAAAGTACAGTACAATGAATATCAAAAGCATAGCATTTCCTTCCTTGGAACAGTGTCTCCCTACCAGGGTTCCCAGGAGCTCTGGGATTCCTTGAGTCCTGATCAGAAGTTCTTTATACCAACAAGACCTGCTGCTTTTCCAAAAGGCAAGGCAAACTGATGTAAACTTACTCAAAGATGCCTTGTACGGCAGTAAACCTATCTACTCTAAATTAGAGCTCGGGACAAGAGTTATAGGATGCATTACCCGCCTCTACATCAAGCTTCTATGAGGCAGGAATTGCATTAGAGCTTCCCCAAGTGGAAAAGTCTCCAGGGGTTCCCCTGTGACAATAAGCATAGGAATCACTGCATTAGAGTTATAACATAAGTTACTTGTTGAGTACACAGTGTAAAACACTCTAGGTCTACAGTTTGTTTTAAACTACAAACTTTTTATTCTTGGCTACAAAAACTTTATTAAACAAGTTAACACTTCGTGGACACTGCTGCCTGAATGCTTCTTTCGGGACCATCATGACTGATAAAGTAAAGGAACGTCTCTTCTAGATGACAATAAACATTGTGGCACATACATACATACATTTTTTACAATCCATAGCATGGCATATGTTTACTTAAAGTGGTCAATTTTTCTTACAGAACTTTTTGGGGATACCTAAAAGCTCTTACATTTTCTGGTGTTAGAAAGGAATGTGATCAGACAGTCACTAGTAAAGAAACACATATTAATTAAAACAACTTGCTTGCTCTTTGTGAAGAGTACTCGAAAGACACAGATGACAAAGTACCACTACTAAAAAAAAATATCTAGCCTTTGATGTCATGTGGAAGCTGTGCATGACATTTTGAGTGATACATGTGCAGACCACCAACAAAAAGGACAAATTAACATGATGTGATTCTATGGTCATTTGATACATGATCCCACAAACCTAGGATACATTGGATAGATTACATCACACAGCAAAAAATCTGCAAACAAAAAGCAGAATAACAAAACAAACAAGACAGACTGGGACGAGCAGGCAGTAAAGCTAGTAGGTCTGTTGGGGGGGATTTAATTTCCTACCTTCAGGGCTCTCTCTGGGTTTGCAAACTGCAGCTGCCAGTCAGGAGAAACAACATGAAGTACAGAAAAGAAACAAAAAGAGATGATTAGATGACTGACCTTAATAAAAGAGTCTTTATATACAGTGTATCAACACATAGAACAGATAAAGCCCATCACTCACCATGTTTGGAATAAAGTTTCCCCATCTCTCAGCAGGAGACCCCCAGATCCTGGACATCAGATGCACATTACAATCCAGTGCGGGTAAAATCCATGTGATTCCGCAAGGAATACAAATCCACAACAGCAGATTATTATAGGGAGCTGTACCTCCCCCCCTAAAATCCAGAAACCAAAAGCAGCTGAGACCCCTAGAAGCAGTGACACCTCATGCTATCCTGTTAGAAAAGCTGCAGCTCATTCTGCCAGGCACACACACAGTCTACACAGAGTAAGGAGGAGTTAGGGGCTGGGAGTGGGGGATGAAAGTGGAGAGCAGAAGAGGAGGAGGAGGAGGTGGTGGGAGAGGGGAGGGGATAGGAGTGAGGGTCGACAAAAACAAGTGAGAGGAAAGAGAGTGTCAGAACTGAGGGGAAAATTGGGGAGTTTGAAGTCATTAGCAAAGTGATGTTTGTAAATAGAGCTTTAATGAATTGCCTTGAAGAAATACTTAGGAAAACATACGGTATAATGCTAGAGAGGGATAACCGAGAACTCCTACATGATCCCCTGGTTACACGAAGCTGGCTTATTTCTTCACCTAGAAGCAAATACAAAGGCAGATGTTTTAGTCATCTTAACAATTACAATACATTTGTTCTGCCACCATGCATTTATAGAGGTTGTCCCATATGGATAATCCCTATCCATTTGCCTCATTAGAGCATATGGATATCATAAAGGGGGATCCTCAGCTTTGTACCCTTGTATAGGAGCCAGGGGGCAATTTTCTCTGTCTGTGATTGGAAATCCTATTTAATAATTTGTCAAGTTTAAAGGAAACCTTCACAGCTTGTGCCCTCCCCCCCCCCAAATATCCATAAGAGTGGCCCTCATAATCATTATCATCATCGTCATTATCATCCTATCTGCAGATAAAATGTTAACCCTGTAGCATCAGTGCTAAAGGTGCCCATGCATTTTAATAACTTTCGGACAATTCTTTATTTTTTTATCTCTTCTGACCTCCCGACCTTACCTCCTGAGGTAAGCCACAGCCAGACAGCTAGCTCTAGCTTATCGGTCATAGAACAAAAGGGTCAGGTTAGTGAAAATCCCCCACGCACACCCAAACTTTCTTGGGAGTTTACCATCAACCTAGATAGTGGGCCGAACTATACGATAGTGGCAGGGTCAACCAACTTTAGTATAAGATGTATGGGTACTTAGATCTGTTAGGATCCATAATTGTTTTCATAAATGCCATCAGCTTTCTGGGGCTCAGAACAAAACCATTCGGGCCACCTTCATCCGCTCAACATGACCTTATAACTAATATAAGAAGAAATTGTGTCAAGCTTTTGAGTGGCATGCGGGGCTGGCTCCGGTCGGAGAGGCACTCGATCCGCTAATGGGGGTCCAGGACACTTGTCCCGAATCCCCAGGCAAGCGAGCGCCGCTTTAAGCTGTGTGCACACACACCAGCACAGTTAAAGCTTCCTCTCAGTGTGAGCTGCAGGACCTGTGGATTCACTGAGAGGAGACCTGTGACCTCTGCCCGTATGCAGCGCAGGCCCGATGACGTCAATCATCAGTGCCTGCACTGTAGTAGGAGAAGAACACAGCTAGCTTGTGCTGCCAAGTGATGATGGGGGGTGCAAGTGATGATGGGGGGGTCCAAGTGATAATGGGGGGAAGGTGGTTGTTACGCCGAGCGCTCCGGGTCCCTGCTCCTCCCCGGAGCGCTCTCGGCGTTCTTCTGCGTGCAGTGCCCTGGTCAGACCCGCTGACAGGGAGCGCTGCTCTGCTATCACCGGCGGGGATGCGATCTGCGCGGTGGGACGCGCCCGCCCGTGGGTCGCATCCCAATCCTCTCACCTGCCCCGTCCTCCTGCTGTCCTGTCCCGACGCGCCCGGCCCCGCTCTCTAGGGCGCGCGCGCGCCGGCTCTCTGGAATTTAAAGGGCCAGTGCACCACTAATTGGTGCCTAGCCCAATCAGTGCCAATCACTACTACACATATAAAAACCCACTTCCCCTTCCTGTCCTTGCCAGATCTTGTTGCCCTAGTGCCCTGAGAAAGTGTTTGTGTGTATCCCTAGCCTGTGTATCCAGACCCTCTGCCATTGCCCCTGACTACGAACCTTGCCGCCTGCCTTGACCTTTTGCTACGTCCGACCTTGCCTTCTTCTTCTCCTTGTGTACCACGCCTGTCTCAGCTGTCAGTGAGGTAGAGTCGCTATCAGGGGATACGACCTGGGAGTTACCGTCGCAGCAAGTCCATCCCGCTTTGCGGCGGGCTCTGGTGAAAACCAGTAACTTCTTAGAACCGGTCCTCTGGTACGGCCCACGTCATCGCCTCACTGACACAGAGGATCCACCTGCTACCTGCATCCTAACCGCTTACCAGTCCGGTTTCCTGACAGTGGTGTGCAAGTGATGATGGGGAAGGGGGTGTGCAAGTGATGCTGGGGGTGCAAGTGATAATGGGGGTGAAGGGGGGTGCAAGTGATGATGGGGGAAGGGGGTGCAAGTGATGATGAGGGTTGCAAGTGATGAGGGGTGCAAGTGACAGGGGGTGCAAGTAATGGGGGAAGGGGGATGCAGGTGACGGAGAGGGGGTGATGGGAGGGGGATGCAGGTGACAGGGAGGGTGATGATGATTTGGATGTAAAGGAGCACTGGCTACTTCCCTACCTGGCTACCTACCTTATTAATTTCCTCTCTACAATTCCATCTACTTAGCTACCTTACTACCTACCTACATAGCTACCTACCTACATAGCTACTTACCTACATAGCAACCTACTTACCTAACTACCTACTTGCTACCTAACTACCTACCTATCGACTCAGGTACTTGCCTACATACATAGCTACCCATTTACCTACCTTGCTACCTACCTATGAACTTATCTCCATATCGACTTACCAACCTGCATAGCTACATACCTACTTATATCCAAGGAAAATCATAGCTCACAAAAGTATAAAGTGCAGAATTCAGTGCAGTTTATTCCATTTCAAACAGTGTTACAGAGCAGGCTACGTTCCGTCGCCTCTCATGCTTGACGAAGACAGGTCGCTGAAACGTTGCTTGCTCTATTACGCTCTTTGGAATGAAATAAATTCCACTCAATTAAGCACTTCTTGGGAGTGCAATGGAAAAATGCAGAGACTAAGATGTTTGCCTTGCAGATGCTGCAGTGATGGGTTTTTGCTGGAAGAAATCGTCATGGTGGTCTGAGCCAGAAGGAGAACAGAAGGAAAGAGGACACCGCCGACTGTAAAAGACGTGAATTGTGAGTCAGTTAATGTAACTGTATGTATATTATTGCACAACATGACTGGGGTCTGATCCTGTGGTCTGTATTATAGGGGGAGGGGGGGTCTGTATTGTGGTGGGTGGTTCTGGGGTCTGTATTGTGGTGGGGTCTGATTTTGAAGTCTGTATTATGGTGCGGACTAATTCTGGGGTCTGTATTATGATGGGGTCTGATTCTGGGGTCTGTATTATGGTGGGGTCTGTATTATAGTGGGGACTGATTCTGAGGTATGTATTATGGTGGGTGGTGATTCTGGGGGTCTGTATTATGGTGAGTGGTGATTCTGGGGGTCTGTATTATGGTGGGTGGTAATTCTGGGGTCTGTATTATGGTGGGTGGTAATTCTGGGGTCTGTATTATGATGGGCGGTGATTCTGGGGTCTATGTTATGATGGGGTCTGATTCTGGGGTCTGCATTATAGTGGGGTCTGATTCTGGGGTCCGTATTATGGTGGGTTGTGATTCTGGGGTCTATATTATGGTGGGGTCTGTATTATGGTGGGGTCTGATTCTGGGGTCTGTATTATGGTGGGGTCTGATTCTGGGGTCTGTATTATGGTGGGATTTGATTCTGGGCTCTGCATTATGGTGGGTGGTGATTCTGGGGTTTGTATTATGGTGGGGGTGATTCTGGGGTCTCTATTATGGTGGGGACCGATTCTGGGGTCTGTATTATGGTGGGGCTTTATTTTGGGGTCTGTATTATGGTGGGTGGTGATTCTGGGGTCTGTACTATGGTGGGGACTGATTCCAGGGTCTGTATTATGGTGGAGTTTTATTCTGGGGTCTGTATTATGGTGGGTGGTGATTCTGGGGTCTGTACTATGGTGGGACTGATTCTGGGGTCTGTATTATGGTGGGGTCTGATTCTGGGGTCTATATTATGGTGGGTGGGGATTCTCGGGTCTGTATTATGGTGGGTTGTGATTCTGGGGTCTCTATTATGATGGGGACTGATTCTGGGGTCTGAATTATGGTGGGGGGGGGGATTCTGGGGTCTGTATTATGGTGGGTTGTGATTCTGGGGTCTGTATTATAGTTGGGTGATTCTGGGGTCGGAATTATGATGGTGTGGACGGATTCTGGGGTCTGTATTATGGTGTGGTCTGATTCTGAGGTATGCATTATGGTGGGTGATGATTATGGGGTCTGTATTATGGTGGGGACTGATTATGGGGTCTGTATTATGGTGGGGACTGATTCTGGGGTCTGTATTATGGTGGGGACTGATTCTGGGGTCTGTATTATGGTGGGTGGTGATTCTGGGGTCTGTATTATGGTGGGGACTAATTCTGGGATCTGTATTATTGTCGGTGGTGATTCTGGGGTCTGTATTTTGGTGTGGACTGATTCTGGGGTCTGTATTATGGTGGGGTCTGATTCTGAGGTCTGTATTATGGTGGTTGATCATTAGGGGGTCTGTATTATGGTGGGGACTGATTCTGGGGTCTGTATTATGGTGGGATCTGATTCTGGGGTCTGTATTATGGTGGGGTTTAATTCTAGGGTCTGTATTATGGTGGGTGGTGATTCTGGGGCCTGAACTATGGTGGGGACTGATTCTAGGGTCTATCTTATGGTGGGGGGATTCTGGGGTCTGTATTATGGTGGGTGGTGATTCTGGGGTCTGTATTATGATGGGGTCAGATTCTGGGGTCTGTATTATGGTGGAGTTTGATTCTGGGGTCTGTATTATGGTGGGTGGTGATTCTGGGGTTTGTATTATGGTGGGTGGTGATTCTGGGGTATGTATTATAATGGGGTCTGATTCTGGGGTCTGTATTATGGTGGAGTTGGATTCTGGGGTCTGTATTATGGTGGGTGGTGATTCTAGGGTCTGTATTATGATGGGGACTGATTCTGGGGTCTGTATTATGGTGGGTGGTGATTCTGGGGTCTGTATTATGATGGGGTCTGATTCTGGGGTCTGTATTATGGTGGGGTTTGATTATGGGGTCTGTATTATGGTGGGTGGTGATTCTGGGGTTTGTATTATGGTGGGTGGTGATTCTGGGGTCTGTATTATAGTTGGGTGATTCTGGGGCTGTATTATGGTGTGGACTGATTCTGGGGTCTGTATTATGGTGTGGACTGATTCTGGGGTCTGTATTATGGTGGGGTCTGATTCTGAGGTCTGTATTATGGTGGGTGATGATTATGGGGTCTGTATCATGGTGAGGACTGATTCTGGGGTCTGTATTATGGTGGGGACTGATTCTGGGGTCTGTCTTATGGTGGGGTTTGATTCTGGGGTCTGTATTATGGTGGGTGGTTATTCTGGGGTTTGTATTATGGTAGGTGGTGATTCTGGGGTCTCTATTATGATGGGGACTGATTCTGGGGTCTGTATTATGGTGGGTGGTGATTATGGGGTCTGTATTATAATAGGGTCTGATTCTGGGGTCTGTATTATGGTGGGGTTTGATTCTGGGGTCTGTATTATGGTGGGTGGTGATTCTAGGGTCTCTATTATGATGGGAACTGATTCTGGGGTCTGTATTATGATGGGGTCTGATTCTGGGGTCTGTATTATGGTGGGGTTTGATTATGGGGTCTGTATTATGGTGGGTGGTGATTCTGGGGTTTGTATTATGGTGGGTGGTGATTCTGGGGTCTGTATTATAGTTGGGTGATTCTGGGGTCTGTATTATGGTGTGGACTGATTCTGGGGTCTGTATTATGGTGTGGACTGATTCTGGGGTCTGTATTATGGTGGGGTCTGATTCTGAGGTCTGTATTATGGTGGGTGATGATTATGGGGTCTGTATCATGGTGAGGACTGATTCTGGGGTCTGTATTATGGTGGGGACTGATTCTGGGGTCTGTCTTATGGTGGGTGGTGATTCTGGGGTCTCTATTACGCTGGGGACTGATTCTGGGGTCTGTATTATGGTGAATTGTGATTCTGGGGTCTGTATTATGACGGGGTCTGATTCTGGGGTCTGTATTATGGTGAGGTTTGATTCTGGGGTCTGTATTATGGTGGGTGGTGATTCTGGAGTGTGTATTATGGTGGGTGGTGATTCTGGGGTCTCTATTATGGTGGGGACTGATTCTGGGGTCTGTATTATGGTGGGTGGGGATTCTGGGGTCTGTATTATGGTGGGTTGTGATTCTGGGGTCTGTATTATAGTTGGGTGATTCTGGGGTCTGTATTATGGTGTGTACTGATTCTGGGGGTCTGTATTATGATGGGGACTGATTCTGGGGTCTGTCTTATGGTGGGTGGTGATTCTGGGGTCTGAACTATGGAGGGGACTGATTCTAGGGTCTGTATTATGATGGGGTCAGATTCTGGGGTCTGTATTATGGTGGGGTTTGATTCTGGGGTCTGTATTATGGTGGGTGGTTATTCTGGGGTTTGCATTATGGTGGGTGGTGATTCTGGGGTCTCTATTATGATGGGGACTGATTCTGGGGTCTGTATTATGGTGGGTGGTGATTCTGGTGTCTGTATTATGATGGGGTCTGATTCTGGGGTCTGTATTATGGTGGGGTTTGATTCTGGGGTCTGTATTATGGTGGGTGGTGATTCTGGGGTCTCTATTACAATGGGGACTTATTCTGGGGTCTGTATTATGGTGGGTGGTGATTCTGGGGTCTGTATTATGATGGGGTCTGATTCTGGGGTCTGTATTATGGTGGGTGGGGATTCTGGGGTTTGTATTATGGTGGGTGGTGATTCTGGGGTCCCTAATATGGTGGGGACTGATTTTGGGGTCTGTATTATGGTGGGTGGGGATTCTGGGGTCTGTATTATGGTGGGTTGTGATTCTGGGGTCTGCATTATAGTTGGGTGATTCTGGGGTCTGTATTATGGTGTGGACTGATTCTGGGGTCTGTATTATGGTGGGGTCTGATTCTGAGGACTGTATTATGGTGGGTGATGATTATGGGGTCTGTATTATGGTGAGGACTGATTCTGGGGTCTGTATTATGGTGGGGACTGATTCTGGGGTCTGTATTATGGTGGGGACTGATTATGGGGTCTGTATTATGGTGGGTGGTGATTCTGGGGCTGTATTATGGTGGGGACTGATTCTGGGGTCTGTTTTATTGCTGGTGTTGATTCTGGGGTCTGTATTTTGGTGTGGACTGATTCTGGGGTCTATATTATGGTGGGGACTTATTCTGGGGACTGTATTTTTACGGGTGGTGATTCTGGGGTCTGTATTATGATAGGGTCTGAGTCTGGGGTCTGTATTATGGTGGGTGGTGATTCTGGGGTCTGTATTATGGTGGGGATTGATTCTGGGGTCTGTATTATTGCCGGTGTTGATTCTGGGGTCTGTATTTTGGTGTGGACAGATTCTGGGGTCTGTATTATGGTGGGGACTGATTCTGGGGACTGTATTTTTATGGGTGGTGAAACTGGGGTCTGTACTTTGGTGTGGACTGATTCTGGGGTCTGTATTATTGCGGGTGGTGATTCTGGGGTCTGTATTATGATAGGGTCTGAGTCTGGGGTCTGTATTATGGTGGGTGGTGATTCTGGAGTCTGTATTATGGTGGGTGGTGATTCTGGGGTCTTTATTATGGTGGGGACTGATTCTGTGGTCTGTATTATTGCCGGTGTTGATTCCGGAGTCTGTATTTTGGTGTGGACTGATTCTGGGGTCTGTATTATGGTGGGAACTGATTCTGGGAACTGTATTTTTACGGGTGGTGAATCTGGGGTCTGTATTTTGGTGTGGACTGATTCTGGGGTCTCTATTATTGCGGGTGGTGATTCTGGGGTCTGTATTTTGGTGTGGACTGATTCTGGGGTCTGTATTATACAGGTCTGAGTTAAAATGGTTGTTCTCACTATGAGGTCCTTACCGCGAGAACAATATAACAATATATAGGGACAATTCTGTTAAAAACCCACCCTTTGACAAGCCACAACCCCACAAACCCCACCCACAGCAAGCCCCACCCATGTTGCCACACCCACAGCAAGTGACTTCAAAAAAAAAATTGGGCACAGCACTACTAAAAGGTTGCCTACCCAGCTTTAGATAAATGTCTACATAACTTGGTAACTATCTTATATGTATCGAGGAAATCGAACTGTTCCCTGAGGCCTGCCATTATGGAAAAATGACTGAATTTAGGGTCCATTCCCCCTTCATATTGCAGTAATCATGTATATTGAGAACATCTGGGGGGGGGGGGTCTTGGGGTTCATCACTGTTAAATGACAAACTAGATGCAAGATGAGATTTCATTTTAGTCCATCTGTGGTCACTACAGATGAGCCTATAGAGCCATCACCTAGGACATTCTATGTGTGCACATTGACACACACGTGTTGTACATGTTCCTTTAAAGTCAAGTTGATTTTCAGCTTTATTCTATTTGAAGTACTTTGTCTGACTCTTTATATCCCTATATGCAGAGATGTAATAACCCAAACGCAAATGAAAACCCATTTTTTTAATAAACCCTGTATCCGACGCTCACTTAAATATCGGTACTGTCCCATCTGCAATGCAAATGAATGGTGCGTTGTCCTAAATCAAACTGTCAGTGTGTTTTTAAGAGGCACATTTCTTTGTCATATACAGCAGTGAATTGAGGGGTTCACACCCCCTCCCTCAGAACAGATGCACCCCACCTCACCCTCTCCTCTTCCTGCCTCCTCTGGATGAGTCTTTGAACAGAATATTTTTCTTTTCCAGCAGCTTTTTCCGCACAGAAACACAATGGGGCCTTTGACAGCAAGACTGTGGGACATCAGCTTTGATGTTGGGATCTAATAAGTTGTGTATGTCTGCATCTAAAAACAATGCTCGCAGGCGATCAACCCAAGGAGGGAGAGCAGGAATAGAGTGGGAACTGTTAAACTGCATTCAGTTGTGTAAACTGTGGCTAACACACGGCAGGGACAAAATAAAAAAAGTCCCTTTGATGCCGAAGATTAGACCTACAATGGAGAGACTAAAAGAGAGCTAATAATATGCCTGAATTATAATGTAAATAAAATATTTGATATATTTACTTTGTATCAATTAAACTATACTGTTATTTTATTTAGCTCCATCTCTGAAGCTAGTCAGATACATTAGATTGAAGTCAGTTGTGGTGTGTTCAGACTACAATGTAATAGTTTGAATCCTACCATACCCAAGCTTTTGTTACTCCTGATAGATCAGCATAGACAGAGTTTTCTGTGATTTAGTCCCCTCTTCCCTTCTGACACCTTATTGACATTAATGCAATGGTACATCAGGGGCCCCAAGTAGGGGAGTCAACTTGATGTCAATGTTCTGGAGGTACAGGGTGTGGTAGCCTCAGTTGCTGATATGTAAATGAAAGCAGGAACCGGCATACCCAGCATCCCTGCCTCCATCCCCTCAGCTCCTATATGCCTGCCCACCACATGCACACATGGGAGAAGGGGGCTAGGATTGGAGAAATTTTTATAGATCTGGACGGATGTTCGGGCAGTAAACCTGCACACATTAACTTATTTATTATTATTTTTTGTTCACTGTGTCACTTTTTATGTGTTTGTACACACAAAAAGGATGGAGGTAGGGAAGCTGGGTATGCCAGGTCCCCCCTTCAGTGCACAAAGGACAACATTTACATATCAGCAACAGAGGCTAATACACCATGTATCTCCGGTATGGCCACACCGATCCGGGTAAGTTATACTATAACCCTCTGTATTAGTAAACTGACTGTCAGTTCCTCTTTAAGTACATGTACAGTATGTCAAAATGTTGAGGAAGTGGGTTTGGTGGGTTCGGGAGCTGGCTCCACTTCATTTATAGGTGGAATTTATCATTATTTTCTGTGGTAGACATGTTTTACAGTCAATATTTTTTAGCTGTGAAAGTGCTGACGTGCATCACATTTATGAAATGACAAACAGCATATGATATTGTCTGAGCAATACACAGCTAGGGAAAGTTACCTCTGCACAGTCAATTTCAAAAGTGTCTGTGTTATGTGCTGCGTGTTGCTGTATTGCATTGCTGACCCCCTATAACTTTCTTATTTTTCATATACATGGCGGTAAGAGGACTTATTTTTTGCGCCATTATCTGTAGTTTTTAACGGTACCCCTTCTGTGTATATGTTTTGGTCACTTTTTTGTGTTTTTTGGCACTCGGGAGGAAGTAGATCCGCTGAACAAAAGGAGTCTGGAATACAAGAGGTCGTTGATCCGCTGGACCTTTGTGGCAGACGCGGGCCGTGCCTGGGAGCAGAGTCTAAGGTGCCGCGGGTTTTCACCAGAGCCCGCTGCAAAGCGGGATGGCCTTGCTGCGGCAGGCGGCACCCAGGTTGCTACCCCTGGCACAACTCGACCACACAGGCAGCTGAGGTGATGCGAGGTACAGAAGGGAAGAGACAGGACATAGTCTGGAAATCAGAAGGTCAGGGCAGTCGGCATAGTAGTAGTGTAAACAGGAACATAGCAGAAGGTCAGTAGGCAGGCGGCAAGGTACACAGTCAGGTCACGGAATACTAGGTCTGGTACACGGCAAGGAGACACAGAATAACGCTTTCACTAAGGCACTGGGGCAAACAAAGATCCGGCAGAGAAATGTGGGAGGTGCAGAAACTTATAAGTATGTGTCAGGTGAAAACTATAATTAAGGGCGCACTGGACCTTTACATCTAAATTCTCCGGCAAGCGCGCTCCCTAGGAGGCAGGGGCATGCGCGCTGGAGCTGAGAGGAAGAAGCAGAGGACTGAGGTGAGTGATGGGCTGGGTTTTGCATGCAGGCACGTCCCGCGATGCGAATCCCAGCCCCGCCAGCCGGGGAAGGGAGAGGAACAATGCGCTCACGGCCAGGGGGTACGTCCAGAGCGCCAGTTGTCACAGTACCCCCCCCCCTTGGTCTCCCCCCTCCTTTTTGAGCTGAGAAAACGTTTGAGGAGACCACAGTCCAAGATGTTTTCCTCAGGCTCCCAGGTTATCTTCTCAGGACCAAATCCTCTCCAGACGACGAAGAATAAGTTTTTTACTCTTTTTAACCTGGAACACATCCAGACATGGGATTGGGAGCACTGTTCTTTTCAGAAAAAAGGTTAACTAACTGGGGTTTGAGGAGGGACACATGAAAGGAATTTGGAATTTGCAGAGAAGAAGGCAAACGGAGCTTGTATGAGACTGGATTCATTCTTTGCAGAACCTCAAACAGACCCAGGAAACGAGGACTCAACTTGTAACTGGGAATCCTGAAACAGATGTACTTGGAGGATAACCAAATTGTGTCACTGAGAGAAAAAGATGGAAGAAATCTTCTTTTTTTTTTTTATCAGCCTGGGTTTTCATGCGAGATAAGGCTTGAGACAAGAAATGCTGAGTCTGTTGCCAGATGGAAGAGAAGTCACGGACCAGATCAACAACAACTGGCCCACCGATGGAAAAAGAAATGGAAGAGGAGGACGGAGATGATGCCCATAGACAACAAAGAACGGAGAAGTCCTCATGGATTCCGAATCCTTATGGTTATAGAAGAATTCAGCCCAAGAAAGAAGATCAACCCAATCATCCTGACGAGCTGAGACAAAATTACGTAAATAAGTTTCCAGAATTTGGTTAATCCTCTCCACCTGGCCATTGGACTGAGGATGATAGGCAGAGGAGAAGTCTAGGCTCATGTCAAGACAGGAACAGAGAGCACACTAGAACTTGGATACAAACTGAACTATGCGGTCCAAGATGATATGTTCAGGCAGACCATCAAGATGGAAAATATGTGGAGCAGATGGGAGACCAGGAGGTGGGATGAAGTGAGCCATTTTGGAAAACTGATCAACTACGACCCAGATGACGGTGTTATTATGAGATGGTGGAAGATCGGTAATAAAATCCATAGCGATGTGAGACCATGGAGTTTCCGGAATGGGCAAAGGCTGTAGGAGTTCTGCAGGCTTCTGTCGAGGAGTTTTGTCACATGCACAGGTGACACAGAAACTGACAAATTTGGAGACATCACATTCCAGATGCGGCCACCAATAGTGTTGCAAGATTAAAAGTAAAGTCTAATGTACTCCAGGATGACCTGCCAATAAAGAAGAATTACCCCATTTCAGGATTTTGCATCTCAATCTGGCAAGCACAAAGGAGGAATGATATGCCTGGGCATGGAGTCCAAACCCACAACGTCAGAGGATCTGGAAAGGGCATCAGCTCTGATATTCTTGTTAGCTGGATGGATGTGAATGAAAAAATTAAATCTGGAAAAGAACAATGACCACCTTGCCTGGCGGGGATTCACTGAGCAGACTTTAGGTATAGGAGGTTCTTGTGGTCTGAGTAGATACTGACCGGATGAGAAGACCTTTCCAACAAATGTCGCCACTCCTCTAAGGCAAGTTTTATAGCAAGAAGTTCTCAATCTTCAATGGAGTAGTTCCTCTCAGCAGGCAAGAAGGTTTCTGAAAAGAAACCACAGGTTACAGTCTTACCCTTGGAATTTTTCTGGGTAAGAATGGCACCAGCTTCTACGGATGAAGCGTCAACCTCTAAAGCAAAAGGTCTCTCCTGATCAAGTCTTGAAAGCACGGGAGCAGAAGCACACACAGACTTTAACCCCTTAAGGACCCAGGACATACTAGAACGTCCTGGCACCCTGGGCTTTAAGGACCCAGGACGTACTAGTACGTCCTGGTGTTTCTCCGGTCTCTGCCGCGCCCCGGGCAGAGATCGGAAGCAGATGCCTGCTGAAATGCTTCAGCAGGCATTCAGGGCAAACACCGAGGGGGGCCATGTAGGTCGCCGCAAATCGCTAGGGAAATCGCCCCTGCGATCTGCGGCGATACCGGGCTGATCGGGTCTCTGGGACCCGACCGCCCGGTAATTTTGCATGATCCCGGCTGTCACAGACAGCTAGGACCATGCTAAAGAATAGGAGCGAGGTGGCAAGCCTGCCACCTCCTCCTATCCCCTGCGATCCGTCGGTTAGTTAACCAACCAATCACGGGGGGGGGGTTACTTCCTCCCGCCCTGCCCGGCCCCTGGAAGTCCGGAGAGGATGGGAGGAAGACCGGAGGACGCGGCGGGGGACGGGGGAGTGCTGGGGACCGGCCCCGGTACTTACCTCGTCCCTGAAGACCCGGATCCCGGCGATGAAGGCGGCGGCGGCGACAGGTGAGTTCCTCTTCAGCCGCGGTTGGGCCCTTTACAGCAATGCACGTCGCCGTAAAGCGACATGCATTGCTGTAATGGGACCCTGTATACTACAACTCCCAGCATGCCCAGACAGCCCTTGGCATCTGGGCATGCTGGGAGTTGCAGTTTTGCAACATCTGGAGGTCCACAGTTTGGAGACCACTGTGCCCTTCCAGATGTTGCAAAACTACACATCCTCAGCATGCCCTTACTGTCCAGGCATGCTGGGAGTTGTAGTTGTGTAACATCTGGCCCTTCAGATGTTGCAGAACTACAACTCCCAGCATGCCTAGACAGTTTTGGCATACTAGGAGTTGTGGTTTTGCAACAACTGGAGGCACACATGTTGGGAAACATTGTCCGTTTCCTAACTCAGTGTTTCCCAACCCGTGTGCCTTCAGCTGTTGCAAAACTATAACTACCAGCATGCACTGATAGACCGTGCATGCTGGGAGTTATAGTTTTGCAACAGCTGGAGGTTCCCCCCCCCAGGGTACATTCACATGGGCAGGGGGCTTACAGTTAGTATCATGCTGCAAGTTTGCGATGCAGCAAATTTTGCGCGGCAGCTCACACTCGCAGCGGGAAACTCGCTGTAATCCCCCGCCCGTGTGACTGTACCCTAAAAACACTACAATACACTACACTAACACAAAATAAAATAAAATAAGTAAAAAACACTACATATACACATACCCCTACACAGCCCCCCTCCCCAATAAAAATGAAAAACGTCTGGTATGCCACTGTTTCCAAAATGGAGCCTCCAGCTGTTGCCAAACAACAACTCCCAGTATTGCCGGACAGCCGTTTACTGTCCAAGCATGCTGGGAGTTTTGCAACAGCTGGAGGCACCCTATTTGGGAATTGCTGGCGTAGAATACCCCTATGTCCACCCCTATGCAAATCCCTAATTCAGGCCTCAAATGCGCATGGCACTCTCACTTCGGAGCCCTGTCGTATTTCAAGGCAACAGTTTAGGGCCACATATGGGGTTTCACCGTACTCGGGAGAAATTGCCTAATAAATTTTGGGGGGCTTTTTCTCCTTTCACCCCTTATGAAAAGGGGAAGTTGGGGTCTACACCAGAATGTTAGTGTCAAAAAAAATTTTTTTTACACTAACATGCTGGTGTTGCCCTATACTTTTCATTTTGACAAGAGTTAAAAGGGAAAAAAATCCCCCCAAAATTTGTAATGCAATTTCTCCCAACTACGGTGATACCCCATATGTGGGCGCAAAGTGCTCTGGGGGCGCACAACAAGGCCCAGAAGGGAGAGTGCACCATGTACATTTGAGGTGATTTGCACAGGGGTGGCTGATTGTTACGGCGGTTTTGACCAACCCCATTTTGGAAACTACACCCCTCACGGAATGTAATGAGGGGTGCAGTGAGAATTTACACCCCACTGGTGTCTGAGAGATCTTTGGAACAATGGTCTGTGCGAATAAAAAATTTTGTACAGCCCACTGTTCCAAAGATCTGACAGACACCAGTGGGGGTAAATGCTCACTGTACCCCTTGTTACGTTCCTCAAGGGGTCTAGTTTCCAAAATGGTATGCCATGTGGAGGATATTTTGCTGTCCTGGCACCATAGGGGCTTCCTAAATGCGACATGCCCCCGAGCAAAATTTGCTCTCAAAAAGCCAAATATGACTCCTTCTCTTCTGAGCATTGTAGTTCGTCCGTAGTGCACTTCAGATCAATTTATGGGGTACCTCCATACTCAGAAGAGATGGGGTTACAAATTTGGGGGGGTATTTTCTGCTATTAACCCTTGCAAAAATGTGAAATTTGGGGGGAAACACACATTTTAGTGAATTTTTTTTTTTTTTTTACATATGCAAAAGTAGTGAAACACCTGTGGGGTATTAAGGCTCACTTAATTCCTTGTTACGTTTCTCAATGGGTCTAGTTTCCAAAATGGTATGGCATTCCATAGGGGCTTCCTAAATGCAACATGCCCCCCAAAAAACATTTCTGAAAAACGTACTCTCCAAAATCCCCTTGTCGCTCCTTAGCTTCTGAGCCCTCTACTGCGCCCGCCCAACACTTTACATAGACATATGAGGTATGTGCTTACTCGAGAGAAATTGGGCTACAAATACAAGTATAAATTTTCTCTTTTACCCCTTGTAAAAATAAAAAAATTGGGTCTACAAGAAAATGCGAGTGTAAAAAATGAAGATTGTGAATTTTCTCCTTCACTTTGCTGCTATTCCTGTGAAACACCTAAAGGGTTAAAATGATGACTGAATGTCATTTTGAATACTTTGGGGGGTGCAGTTTTTATAATGGGGTCTTTTATGGGGTATTTCTAATATGAAGACCCTTCAAATCCACTTCAAACCTGAACTGGTCCCTGAAAAATAGTGAGTTTGAAAATTTTGTGAAAAATTGGAAAATTGCCCTCTGGTGTCTTCCAAAAGTAAAAACACGTCAACTTTATGATTCAAACATAAAGTAGACATATTGTGTATGTGAATAAAATAAAAAAATATTTGGAATATCCATTTTCCTTACAAGCAGAGAGCTTCAAAGTTAGAAAAATGCTAAATTTTCAAATTTTTCATCAAATTTGGGGATTTTTCACCAAGAAAGGATGCAAGTTATCAGAAAATTTTACCACTATGTTAAATTAGAATATGTCACGAAAAAACAATCTCGAAATCAGAATGATAACTAAAAGCATTCCAGAGTTATTAATGTTTAAAGTGACAGTGGTCAGATGTTCAAAAAATGGCCGGGTCCTAAGGTGTAAAATGGCTGGGTCCTTAAGGGGTTAAGCAAGGGAAAGCCTCTTTGGCCCCAGGAGGCTATGACTTAGGGTTAGAGTTATTTCTGGTGAGAGCTACAATAAGAGGAGACCAAAGAAGAGAAATGTGGGATGAACTGACGATAATAGTTGGCAAATCCCAGAAAGCTTTGTATAGCTCGTACTGCGGACAGTTTTTCAGGATCAATCTGCAGGCCTTGATGAGAGACTATGTAACCGAGAAATGGGAGACTAGATTCTCGAATGGTCATTTCTCTAGTTTGGCATAGAGATAATTCCTTCGGAGGCGCTGAAAAACCAGACGAAAATAAGAACAATGCTCCTCTAAGTTGGAAGAGAAAATCAAGATGTCATCAAGATACATGACCACACAGGTGTAGAGAAGATCTTGGAAGATATCATTGACAAATTCCTGAAAAACAGCTGGAGCATTTTAAAGGCCGAAAGGCATCACAAGATATTCAAAATGTCCATCTCGGGTATTAAAGGCGTTTTCCATTCGTCTCCCTCTTGGATTCGAATCAGATTATTAGCTCCCCGTAAATCCAACTTAGTGAAGACTTTGGCTCCCAGAGACGATCAAAAAGTTCTGAGATCAGAGGAAGTGGATATCAATTTTAGACCGTGATTTTGTTGAGACCCCTATAATCAATACATGGACGGAGATAACCATCCTTCTTGTCTACAAAGAGAACCCTGCTGCAGCTGGAGAGAAGGACTTTCGGATAAATGCTTTTTGGAGGTTCTCCTGGATATATTTTTCCATGGCTTGAGTCTCAGGAACTGAGGAAAGGATAAATTCAACCACAAGGAGGCACAGTCACAGGCTGTAAATCAATGGGGCAGTCGTAAGGACGATGTGGAGGTAAAGTCTCGGCCTGATTTTCACAGAAAATATCAGAATAATCTTGATAAGGGGAAGGCAGACCAGGCATAGGAGGAAAGGAAGAAACGACTCTTGGCTGGACTGCCACAAGAAAAAGATTTTGACAGCTCTGTTCCCAGCGAGTGATCTCTCCTGATTTCCAGTCAAGTTGCGGAGAATGACGTTGGAGTCAAAGAAGACCAAGAAGTAGCTGAGAAGTACAGTCAGGAAGCACGAAGAATTCAATTTTTTCCTTATGCAAGACTCCCACTTGCATGACGAGAGGCTCTGTGCTGAATAACACCTTACAGTCCAGATTTTGTCTATTGACTGAAGAAATGAACAAAGGCTTGGTTAGATGAGTTACAGGAAGATTATATTCATGTACCAGAGAGGCATCAATGAAGTTGCCAGCGGAACCGGATTAAAAGAATGCAGAGGCGAGGAATGAAGTCTTGGCAGAAGCATGGATTTGAACAGATATATTCAAGTGAGAAAATATAGTATTCACACCTAGGAACACCTCTTCCGCGGGCCCTAGGTGTGAGCATTTCCTGGACTCTGAGGACATATAGCACAGTCTTTGAGAAAGTGCTCCAGACTGGCACAGTATAGGCACAAATTCTCATTGCATCGTCAGGATCTTTCCAGCTGCGTTAAGCAAGTACAATCCACTTACATCAGCCTCTTTGGCAAGAGGCAAAGAAGACTGTAGAGGTGGATGTTGGAACACGGGTGCCAAGCGAGGAAAACACCGTGCTTGGGCAGGTTCTCTTTGCGTACGAAGTTCTTCCTGTCTCTCGGCAAAACGCACATAAATACGTGTGGCTAAATAAATTAGTTCACACAGGTTAGTCGGAGGATCACGTGCAGCAAGAGCATTCTTTATTCTGCTGGACGGTCCTTTTTTAAATGTAGCACGCAAGACTTCGTCGTTCCATGCCAAATCTGAAGCAAGAGTGCGAAACTTAAGAGCATAGTCTTCTTCGGAGGAAGTCCCTTGGCTTTGGTTCAGAAGAGCCATCTTGGCAGAGGAGGCCCGTGCGGGTTCTTCAAAAACACTGCGGGATTCTGCTAGGAAGGCCGTAAGGTTAGAGGAAATTGGGTCACTGTGATCCCAGAGAGGGGTAGCCCAGGCCAGGGCCTTTCCGGACAAGAGGCTGACCACAAACGCCACCTTCGCTCGTTCCATCGGTAACTGATCCGCCATGAGCTCCAGGTGCATGGAGCATTGAGTCACAAAGCCTCTACACAACTTAGGATCACTATCATACTTCGTGGGAAGGGGAAGACAAAGCTTTGTTCCGGAAGGGGCTGCAGAAACGGATGAAGAGGCTGGAACAGGTTTGCGGTTGCTGTTGCTGCATAGTCAGTAGTTGCTACATCATGGCGGACAGTTGACTTAGTTGCTGTGCCTGATGGGCTAACTGCTGCGACTGATGGACCACAATGGAGGGAAGATCTGAAACCTCTGGCAGAGGTACCTCAGTGGGATTCATGGCCGGATCTTACTGTAGACTCACCGCAGTCGACTGGCACTAGGGAGGAAGTAGATCCGCTGGACAACAGTAGTCTGGAACATGAGAGGTCCTAGATCCGCTGGACTTGTGTGGCAGATGACGCGGGCCGCGCCAGGGAGCGGAGTCTAAGGTGCCGCTAGTTTTCCCCAGAGCCCGCCACAAAGTGGGAAGGTCTTGCTGTGGCAGGCGGCACCGAGGTCGCTCCCCCTGGCACAACTCGACCACACAAGCGGCTGAGGTGATGCAAGGTACAGAAGGGAAGAGAAAGGACATAGTCTGTATAGCAGGAGGTCAGGGCAGGCGGCACAGGAGTGTAAACAGGAACATTGCAGAAGGTCAGTGGGCAGGCGGCAAGGTACATGGTCAGGTCACGGAATACTAGGTCTGGTACACGGCAAGGAAACACAGAATAACGCTTTCACTAAGGCACTGGGGCAAACAAAGATCCAGCAGAGGAATGTGGGAGGTGCAGAAACTTACGTGTCAGTGTGTGTCAGGTAATAACTATAATTACGGGCGCACTGGCCCTTTAAATCTAAGAGCTCCGGCGTGCATGCGCCCTAGCTGAGAGGAAGAAGCAGAGGACTGAGGTGAGTGACGGGCTGGGGTTCGCATATGGGCATATCCCGTAATGCGAATCCCAGCCCCGCCAGCCGGGGAAGGGAGAGGAACAATGCGCTCATGGCCAGGAGGTACGGCCGGAGCGCTAGTAGTCGCAGCCCCCCATTTCACATCTATCCCCATGCCACATCTACTCTATTCCATATACACCCCCATTTAACATCTCCCCCATTTCATGTCCACACCCCCATGTCACATCTCTTCCCCCATGTCACATCTCACCTTATGTCACATCGCCTCCCCCCATGTCACATCTCCCCGCTCATGTCACATCTTCTCTCCCATGTCACATATCATCTCCCCATCCATGTTACATCTCCCCCTGTCACATCTTCTCCCCCATGTCACTTCTCATCTCCCCCATGTCACATCTCTCCCCCCTGTCACATCTTCTCTCCCATGTCACATATCATCTCCCCTCTTCATGTTACATCTCCCCCTGTCACATCTTCTCCCCCATTTCATGTCCCCCCATGTCACATCTCTGCCCCATGTCACATCTCTTCCCCCATGTCAAATCTCCCCCCCCATGCCACATCTCCCACGTCATGTCACATCTTCTCTCCCATGTCACATATCATCTCCCCCATCCATGTTACATCTCCCCGTCACATCTTCTCCCCCATTTCATGTCCACACCCCCATGTCACATCTCTGCCCCATGTCACATCTCTTCCCCCAAGTCAAATCTCCCCTCATGTCACATCTCCTCCCCCAATGTCACATCTCCCGCGCCATGTCACATCTTCTCTCCCATGTCACATTTCATCTCCCACATCCATGTTGCATCTCCCCCCTGTCACATCTTTTCCCCCATGTCACATCTTCTCCTCCATGTGGTCCTTGTGTCCTTAAAGGGGTTGTGCTCTGCCCTTCCTTTCGGAGCTCCGCACGCAGCGTCCGGAAGTTCATTACTCCGAACGCTGTGTGCGGGCTCCCGTGTTCGCGGCCGCCGGGCGTGACGTCACGCCCGACCCCCTCGTGACGTCACGCCCCCCCCTTCAACGAAAGTCTTCCCATAGACTTTGGTAGAGGGGGCGGGCGCGACGTCACGAGGGGGCCGGGCGTGACGTCACGCCCGGCGGCAGCGAACACGGAAGCCCGCACACAGCGTTCGGAGTAATGAACTTCCGGACGCTGCGTGCGGAGCTCTGAAAGGCAGAGCAGCGCACAACCCCTTTAAGGACTCAGACAATTAAATTTTTATGTTTTCGTTTTTTCCTCCTTGCCTTCTAAAAATCATAACTCTTTTATATTTTCATCCACAGACTAGTATGAGGGCTTGTTATTTGCGCAATAATTTGTCCTTTGCAATGACATCACTCATTTTACCATGAAATGTATGGCACAACCAAAAAAATACTATTTGTGTGGAGAAATTGATAAGAAAACAGCAATTTTGCTAATTTTGGAAGGTTTTGTTTTCATGCTGTACACTTTACGGTAAAATAGGCATGTTTTCTTTATTCTGTGGGTCAATAAGATTAAAATGATACCCATGATTACATACTTTTCTATTATTATACCGCTTAAAAAAAATCGCAAACTTTTTAACCAAATTAGTACTGTCAGGATTCGGCAGGCTGGAGGTGGATCCTCTGTGTCAGAGAGGGATTGGTTTTCACCAGAGCCCGCCGCAAAGCGGAATGGTCTTGCAGAGGCGGTAGCAACCAGGTCGTATCCACCGGCAGCGGCTCAACCTCTCTGACTGCTGAGATAGACGCGGTACAAGGGATTAGGCAAGAGCAAGGTCGGACGTAGCAGAAGGTCAGGGCAGGCAGCAAGGATCATAGTCAGGGGCAACGGCAAGAGGTCTGGAACACTGGCTTGCGATACACAAGGGATACTTTCTCAAGGCACAATGGCAACAAGATCCGGCCAGGAAGGGAAGGGGAAGAGAGGTTATATAGACAGGTGCACAGGTGGAAGCTAATCAGACAGATTGGGCCAGGCACCAATCATTGGTGCACTGGCCCTTTAAATCCTAGAGAGCCGGCGCGCCCTAGGGATCGGGGCCGCGCGCGCCGGGACAGCACAGACGGGGAACGAGTCTGGTAAGCGGGCCGGGATGCGAATCGCGAGTGGGCGCGTCCCGCATCGCGGATCGCATCACGGCTAGGGACATTATCGCAGCGCTCCCGGTCAGCTGGTCTGACCGGGGCGCTGCGAACAGGAGAACGCTGCGAGCGCTCCGGGGAGGAGCGGGAACCCGGAGCGCTCGGTGTAACAGTACCCCCCTTGGGTCTCCCCCTCTTTTTGGAACCTGAAAATTTGTGAATTAGGTCCTTGTCGAGAATGTTATCCTCGGGTACCCATGACCTCTCCTCAGGGCCGCAATTCTCCCAATCTACAAGAATTTAATTTTTACCTCTGAGCGTCTTAGACGCGAGAATTTCTTTAACCGAGAAGACATCTGAGGACCCGGAGACAGGAGTAGGAGCAACAACCTTGGGAGAGAAGCGGTTAAGGATAAGCGGTTTAAGGAGAGAGACATGAAAAGCGTTAGGAATACGGAGAGAATGGGGAAAATTTAGTTTGTAGGAAACAGGATTGATTTGGCACTTGATTTTAAAGGGTCCAAGATAACGTGATCCCAGTTTATAACTGGGGACACGGAAGTGGATATACTTGGCAGAGAGCCACACTTTGTCTCCAGGAACAAAGACAGGAGGAGTTCTTCTTTTTTTGTCGGCATGCTTCTTCATCCGGTATGAGGCCTGTATGAGGGATTTTTGAGTCTCTTTCCAGATGGTGGAGAAGTCCCGGGAAACCTCATCAACAGCGGGCAAACCAGAAGGCGTGGGAGTGGGGAGGGGGGGAAGAGGGTGAAGCTTGGCACGGGGCAGAGTGTTACCAGGACAGGCGCTATGAGGAGGAGACACAGCATAGTCCTGATAGGCCTTGGGGAGACCAGGTAAAGGAGGAGACACTGAGGTTTGACTGACGGGACTGGGAGCAGACGTGAGGCATTTTTTGTGGCAAGAAGCACCCCAGCTCTTGATCTCCCCGGTGGTCCAGTCAAGGGTAGGAGAGTGGCGTTGGAGCCATGGCAGACCGAGGAGGACTTCAGAGGTGCAGTTGGGCAAAACAAAAAGTTCAATTTTTTTCGTGATGCAGTCCAATGCTCATGAGCAGGGGTTCTGTGCGGTAACGCACAGTGCAGTCCAATATTACTCCGTTCACCGAGGAAATGTAGAGCGGCTTGGCGAGACGGGTCACAGGGATGTTGAACTTATTAACAAAAGAGGCCAAAATAAAATTTCCCGTAGAACCAGAGTCCAAGAAGGCCACAGCAGAGAAGGAGGAGTTGGCAGAAGGAGAAATCCGTACGGGCATAGTGAGACGTGGAGAAGCAGACTTCAGACCAAGAGACGCCACTCCCACGTGAGCTGGGTGCGTGCGTGCGTTTCCCAGACGTGGAGGACGAATAGGGCAATCCACCAAGAAATGTTCGGTACTAGCGCAGTACAGACATAAATTTTTATCTCTGCGGCGAGTCCTCTCCTCATGGGTCAGGCGAGACCGATCCACTTGCATAGCCTCCTCGGCGGGAGGCACAGGGGTAGATTGCAAAGGATACTGTGAGAGAGGTGCCCAGAGCGATGTGGCCCATGACAGGGCCTTCCCAGACAGGAGACCACGGCAGAGTCTAGAGTCCCCATCAAATTTGTCCGGCAGGGACAAGCGGAGGTTAGGAGCGGTCGCTCGCTGCGGAGGAGGTACAGGAGCCGGCGGAGGAGATGGTTGTTGCTGTAGCTGTGACTGAAGTTGCTGTAGCATGGCGGTCAAGTGCGACAGCTGGTGACCTTGTTGGGCGATCAGTCGGAATTGCTGGGCGACCACCGTGGATATGTCAGCGAGACTTAGCAGCAGCACCTCAGCGGGATCCATGGCCGGATCTACTGTCAGGATTCGGCTAGCTGGATGTGGATTCTCTGTGTCAGTGAGGGATTGGCGTGGACCGTGTCGGTGGACCGGTTCTAGGTTGCTACTGGTTTACACCAGAGCCCGCCGCAAAGCGGGATGGTCTTGCAGCGGCGGTAGCAACCAGGTCGTATCCACCGGCAACGGCTCAACCTCTCTGACTGCTGAGATAGGCACGGTACAAGGGATTAGGCAAGAGCAAGGTCGGACATAGCAGAAGGTCAAGGCAGGCAGCAAGGATCGTAGTCAGGGGCAACGGCAAGAGGTCTGGAACACTGGCTTGGGATACACAAGAGACGCTTTCTCAAGGCACAATGGCAACAAGATCCGGCCAGGAAGGGAAGGGGAAGAGAGGTTATACAGATAGGTGCACAGGTGGAAGCTAATCAGACAGATTGGGCCAGGCACCAATCATTGGTGCACTGGCCCTTTAAATCCTAGAGAGCCAGCGCGCGCGTGCCCTAGGGAGTGGGGCCACGTGCACTGGGACAGCACAGACGGGGAACGAGTCTGGTAAGCGGGCCGGGATGCGAATCGCGAGTGGGCGCGTCCCGCATCGCGGATCGCATCACGGCTAGGGACATTATCGCAGCGCTCCCGGTCAGCAGGTCTGACCGGGGCGATGCGAACAGGAGAACGCTGCGAGCGCTCGGTGTAACAAGTACATTTAAAAATTCTCTATTTTGCTGACCTATAACTTTTTCATTTTTCCGTATAAGCGGCCGAATGAGGGCTAATGTTTTGCACCGTGATCTGTAATATTTTTTTATACTACATTTGCATGTATAAAACTTTTAATACTTACTTTATCAATTTTTTCTAAATAAAATGTTATAAAAAAAAGAAGCAATTTTGGACTTTTTTTTTTTACGTTCACGACGTTCACCGTTCGGGATAATTAGCATAATATTTTAATAGTTCTGATATTTACGCATGCGGTGATACCAAATATGTTTATGAAAAATTTTTTTTTACATTTTTGAGGGGTAAAATGGGGAAAACTGACAATTTAAATTTTTATTGGGGGAGGGGATTTTTCACATTTTTTTTTACTTTTATTTTTTTACTTTTTTTTTTACTTTTATTATTACACTTTAATAGTCCCCATAGGGGACTATTTATAGCAATCATTTGATTGCTAATACTGTTCAGTGCTATGCTTAGGACATAGCATTGGTCAGTGTTATCAGTTATCTTCTACTCTGGTCTGCTCGATCACAGACCAGAGCAGAAGACGCCGGGAGACGGACGGAGGCAGGTGAGGGGACCTCCATCCGCCATTATGGATGAACGGATCGCCACGGCAGCACTGCGGGCGATCCAATCGTGCACATTAAGTGCCGCACTTCTGCAGATGCTGTGATCTGTATTGATCATGACATCTGAGGGGTTAAGGGCAGACATCTGCATGATCGCGGATGTCCGCCATTACCGGCGGGTCCCTGGCTGCTATCAGCAACTGGGACCTGCCCCGCATGACTAGAGCATCGCTCCATGTATAGGACGTAAGTGTACGTCCGGTGCATTAAGTACCATGTCACCAGGATGTACATTTACGACCTGCATTGTTAAGGGGTTAAAGGGGTATTCCAGGCCAAAACTTTTTTTATATATCAACTGGCTCCGGAAAGTTAAACAGATTTGTAAATTACTTCTATTAAAAAATCTTAATCCTTCCAATAGTTATTAGCTTCTGAAGTTGAGTTGTTGTTTAACTGCTCTCTGATGACTCACGTCCCGGGAGCTGTGCAGTTCCTATGGGGATATTCTCCCATCATGCACAGCTCCTGGGATGTGACATCGTCATTGAGTAGTTAGACAGAAAACTTCAGAAGCTAATAACTATTGGAAGGATTAAGATTTTTTAATAGAAGTCATTTACAAATCTGTTTAACTTTCCGGAGCCAGTTGATATATGTATAAAAAGGTTTTGCCTGGAATACCCCTTTAAACCAGCTTGGAGGAGAAGGTCCTGGGACCGCACAGAGAATGTGATCTGCAGCAGACCTTCGGGCATCGGAGCTTGGTGATCATCAGATTTTTATGTTTCCCAACGCCACAGGCAAATAGTTCAAAACTACAACTCCCAGTATGGAAGTTGTAGTTTTGAACCAATTGCTTGTGGCTAGTCATTTTTCCAAGTGTAGTCCCTGCACCAGAAAGGAGGGTTTTCCCACTGAAAAGTCGCAATGATAAATTCATGACCAGTGCATCCGCCTATGGAGATTTCATTGTGAACAGTGATTTTTCTCAAATCGACGGTGTGGTGCTTTGGTGCAAAAAAAAGTTGTGCAACACAACTGTGTGTCTTTTTTTTTTGCAAAACAAAACAAGACATATAATTGCTTTGAGAAATATTTCCCCCATAGTCTTGTGGGTATTCCATTAAACTTGGCAAGTATAGTAGCTTAAACACATGTCTGATGTGCTTTGCCCGATTAAAATCCAGGAAGTTCTCAACTTTGATATTGATGGTTTATGCTCATGATAGACCATCAATAACAGATATTGATGTCCTGGTCAGCTTGGTGAACAGGCCGTGCTGCAAGTGTCCACCCCCTTCATTGTGTACCATATACTGCAGCTCATTGCAATTCAGTCTCATTCCCATGAACAGGACTGAGAAATAAAACCTGTCACAGCTTCTACAAAATATATGGCACTATGCCTGGTAAATATTATAGAGGGTGTGTTAATTATCAGAGTACCTAGGTTCCTCCATTCAACTGTGTAGAGCTGGGAGTTGGACTTCTACTAATAATGATAGCCACTTCTAACAATAGGCCATCAGTCCAGGAAAATCCCTTAAAGACTATATTAAAGTGGTATTCTGGTAAAAAAAATAATAATTCTATCCAGCTGTGTGCTCGGATTGCTGTTATATACTAAAACCCCATAATTAGCCCCTCAATGCTCTCTAACACCACTGCATTTTCTTGTGTCTGTGTTGCACAAGGACCTTCTCGCTCAGCCAATCAGTGGCTCCAGTGGTATCCCTGAGTGGGAAGGTCTTTGTGAAACACAGACATAAGGAAGTGCAGCACAGTGAGGGCTGACACATAACAATAAGTGTGGCTGGGGAGTGAAGGGTACAAATATGGGTTGCTTTTTTTTTTATTTAACTGCAGCCTGTGCACAGTCATATAGAATTTATTTTTTCTTTAATACCCCTTGAAGTTATCTGATACTTTCTATATACTTATTATAGGTAGCTGCTAGAGATGAGCGAACTTACAGTAAATTCGATTCGTCACGAACTTCTCAGCTCGGCAGTTGAGGACTTTTCCTGCATAAATTAGTTCAGCTTTCCGGTGGACTGTATCCACCTTTTCCAGCCCACGGGAGCACCTGAAAGCTGAACTAATTTATGAAGGAAAAGTCATCAACTGCCGAGCCGAGAAGTTCGTGACGAATCGAATTTACTGTAAGTTCGCTCATCTCTAGTAGCTGCATTTAAAGCAATTTCATCATATATTTACATTAAAAGAATCGTTACCTTTATGAACAACAGTGACCTAACAGGGCAATAATTTAAGGGAAATCAAATTCTCTAAATATGGTCTGCAAATCTATATCCTACCTATTGCTTGGAGATACAGAAGTAAAACATTCTGTTGTACAAAATTTTATTTTATATATTTTAATTAATTCTTGCCATTGGCATGCATAGGGCAGATGCCTATATTGTTCTTCATAAGAGTGGAAATTTAGTAGCTGTAAAACAGATCCAGGTAGGCTGACTGTGAAAGGGAGGGTATACGATGCTCTGTGGAGGTGGTATAGCCTAAATGTAGCTGGCTTAGGTGGGGTACCTCTGGGAAAGTCTGCTATGGTGATAATATTAGCCTGGAGGGAGCCAGGTAGGGTTGAGCTCAAATCCTATGGGTGTTTATAGTTCGGTTGGGTTAGGGTTGTGAGATATGCCAGTTCTGTTGGGCATTCAGAGGGGTTTTATTGGGGATCTGATTACCTGAAGGCAGTGATGATAAGACCATTGAGAGCAGGGCTTGTGAAGTGAGGAGCTATGACTCTAGAGACTATGGCCTGAGTACAGAACTTAGACCCTTGAGTAGGGTGTGGACTAGGGGTATAAAGACTCTGTGGAGTGGGATCCAAGATATCGGAAGATGGCTTGGAAAAAAAGGGCCTGGGCTGATTTAGAGATCCCCCTGAAATTTGGTGGAAGGTTAACTAGCAGTTGAGGACTGAATCTCAAGGAGCGAACATGTTCAGGTTTTATTTGCAACTAGCTGAGTACCTGGCGTTGCCCTGTTTTTCCTTCCAAATCCTTGTTGGGGAGGAAAATCAGCAAAGGAGGAAGAATTTGACTTCATATCCTATCCTCATGTATTGTTATCATATCCCAACCCCATATCCTGTTCCCATATCCCATTCCCATATCCCGTCCTCATATCTTGACCTTCTATCCCAACCTTATATCCCATCCTCATATCCCGTCCTTATGTCCCATCCTCATATCCCGACCTCATATCCTGTCCTCATATCCCATCCTCATATCCCGTCCTTATGTCCCATCCTCATATCCCAACCTCATATCCTGTCCTCATATCCCATTCTCATATCCCGACCTCATATCCTATCCTCATATCCCGACCTCATATCCCGACCACATATGCCGTCCTCATATCCCATTTTCATATCCTATTCTCTTATCCCTTCCTCATATCCCATCCTCATAGCCTGTTCTCATATCCCGTTCTCATATCCCAACTTCATATCCCAACCTCATATCCCGTCCTCATATCCCGTCCACATATCCCGACCTCATATCCCGACCTCATATCCCGACCTCATATCCTGTCCTCATATCATGTCCTCATATCCCGTCCTCATATCCCAATCTCATGTCCCGTCCTCATATCCTGTCCTTATGTCCCGTCCTTATATCCCATCCTCATATCCTTTCCTCAGGTGGGAATGATTTGTGATGAAGATATTGTAAGCTGAAAATACTACCGACATTACTACATCCAGAACATCTCAGATGTAAATTTTAATATGATAACTATGCTGCCACAGTTTATAGTTCAGATGGTACATTTGGTGACTTACTAGTAATGACTACTGCCGCTGATTTGCAAATAGTCCATTTTTTTTCTATGAAGTTGGAAGAAAGCACCTAAAGCTGAATTAGCCAGTCACCCATTTGCCACCTGCACAAACGTGAATATGTAGTGCATAACGGTTCAAGGGGCATAAGAGATACCACAGATGTCATTATTCTAAAAAAGTGTTAAAAAGAGAGTATGGCAGCTTTAACAGGGGCACATTAGGAAATGTGATAGGCCTCCCTAAAAAAGATGTGTTTTATGGCATGCTTAAACTGAGGATGTTTGCCTGACACATTAAAATTATGCATCATATGACATTGTTATTAGAGGTGTTGAACAATTGGTGTTTGCTTAGAGAAAGAGGCTTTTAGACTGAATGTGTTTTTAGGCTTGATGTGTTAACTCTAATGGACCATGCACTCTTCAAAGACCTTGCCCGTTTTTACCTCTTTTAGAGATTTAAAAATAACAATAGGAACATATATGGTCTAAGCATAAAACACTCTAAAACTATGACTTCAAAAGAGCAGTTTGGCTGACATTAAGGCGAGGTTCAAATTACAGAATTTCCAAGTGTAATTCCGTAAGTCCCATTGCTGAAACAGGATTTCGCTGCAAGGTTCACTCGATGGAATTTCAGCAGCAGAGCTTCTGCCACTAAAATTCCGCAGCCAAAAGAATGATCTTGCTTAGGCTGGGCTCACACCACGTTTTTCAAATACGGTTACCGTATACGGTTTTCCACTAAAAAACGTATGGCAAAAACCGTATACAACCTTATACAACCGTATGACTCCAAATTTAAACGTATACGGTTTTTCCCCGTACGGTTCTATCCGTTTGCATCATTTTTTGCGCGCGGTTTTGCTATTTTGTTGGAATCAGTTTTCCAGCAATTTAATAAAGTTAATATTGTTCTATTGAAATTCCAATCTGCGCATGTGTCAACTCCAAAAACGGATTAGAAAAACCGTATACAACCGTATTCTGAAATTCTGTGTACGGTTCTCCTAGACAGCAATGTTAAAAGAACCGCATACGGTCCGCATACGGTTTTTCAACCGGAGGCAAAAACGTGGTCAACAGCGTTTTTGCCTACGGTTGAAAAATCGGCAAAACCGTATCTGAGGCAAAACGGATGCAACCGTACACAACATTTGGAATACGGTTTACAATGCATTCTCTATGCATACGGTTTCGGATACGGTTTCGGATACGGTCGTATACTTTTTTTGCGGAAAACCGTATACGGTTACCATATTTGAAAAACGTGGTGTGAACCCAGCCTTATTCTTTCAGCAGAATACTACACAAATACGTTGTGGTCTATGGGAACCACATTGCCTGCATGGTCCTAACGCCGGATGATTCAGTCAGTCCTGACCACCCTTGGAATTCCTCAGTCTGAACCTAGCCGGAAACACTGAGGCTGATACTAGAGAAACTGTAGGCTTTTTTATAGGGGCACCTTGACAGAAAATATATGGTACTGAGTTTTAAATTGCTTTGGGGGGCACGTAGCTTACACTGGTATCTTTGTGACTATCTTATTATAGGGATAATTAGTTTTTTTTTTTTTTTACTGGGGCTTAGAAGTACAGGTGCTTGAAGCTTTGTGGCTGGTAGTTGTGCTTATGTTGTTATAGGGCATAGTGACTGGCATTTGGTTACCCATGGGACATTATCTGGAAGTAAATAAAAACTATAAATTTACATTTACGCAGTTTATTTTATTTCTTGCATTTTATGTATTTTTTTTCAGGGCATGATTTGCCTTAGGCAGAGATGTGCACGCATTGTTTAGAAAGTAGCTTGAGCCCCTGCCCTTTTGATGCCTCCTTCTTCAGGTGCCCTTTTCCTTGGCACTGCTGTCACTGTAGCACCACAGAGGAGGCATCATTACATTGCCGCCAGCTGGACTGGAAGCATATTGCACAGTGTGCACTGAGGTGACTTTACTCTGCACACATGCACACGTCGACTTGCAAGGAGGAGAAGAAGGAGCATGCCTCTGCCTGACTGGAACGAAATCACTACTCCAGGTGGCCACAGACAGTGCCACAGAAGTGAGGTAATCCTATCTGGCTGCAGCTGTGCCTGTAAAAAAAACTGAGGTAGTATGTGGGGTGCTGGAGCCTGAGCAGTGTGCCTGTGGTCATGTAATGGAGGCTACTGGGCAGCGTGGCATCATTATGTGGGCATTTAGTGAGGGCTGCTGGGCAGTGGCATCATGTGAATATATATTAGGGGCTACTAGGCTGTGTGGCATCCATGTGGGCATATAATGGGGGCTACTGGACAGTGTAGCATGTGTGTGGGCATATAATGGGGGCTACTGGGTAATGTGACTTCATGTATGTGAACATTTAATGGGGGCTACTAAACAGTGCTGGACAGTGTGGAATCATGTAATTAAAACAAATGGGTAAGGAAGTTGTTTTTTAACAAACATTATTAAAATAAATAATTATGAAAAGTGCCTTTTTTCACTTGATCCCCTTTTCCCCAAAATGTTTGTGCAAGTCCTTGGCTACAGGTATGGCATTGTGAGTTTATGCAATATAAAATACTCAAAGAATGAGATCTGCAAAAGGCTTTATTTATTAATACCCTTTTACAGTTTTGCAGAATGGAAAAGAACACGATCAGAAATTAAGTGACAATACATTACTTATTTAGCATTTGTCCTGCATGCACTATTCTTCTGGTTGCTAGTGGACGCAGTCATCAACCATGACATACATACATTTAGCAACTTAAAGAAGTACTGCAGTGAAGGGCAGTTTATCCCCCATCCAAAGAATAGGGGATAAGTGTCTGATCGCGGAGGTCAGACTGCTGGGACCCCTTGTGATCTAATTCCAGGCCCAGGGGGGTCCCATAGATAAATGGAGGGCACATGCCAACCCCAGCTCTGTGTACAGGGAGAGCGGGAGTGCTAGGCAGGAGATCACAGGGGTCCGTCCCCCCGTCCCCCCCCCCCCCGCAATCAGACTCTTATCCCCTATCCTTTGGATAGGAGATAAATTGTCCTTCACTTCAGTACCCCTTTAACAGAACCCCAATAATACTATTGGGATAACCATTGATGTATAGACTTATACACTTCCCAGAATCTAAATTACCAATGCATGCACTGAACAGATTTCAAGCTAGCAATGAAACTGTTAAATGGTGCTCAAAGGTGAAAATGTACTCTAAGTGGTTGTCCTCCGGTAACATTTTCATAAAAAAAAGTTCCAATTTATCATACAATGCAATGATCTGAAGTGTGTGCACTCACAGGATGACCTTTCATGAAACTAAGTTTGAAATTGTAGACAGTTAAATAGTACAAGCCCGGTGCGGCTGATTCTGGAACACGGCCCTTTAACTGAGGGGTGAGGCTTCCTCAAACATAAAGCAGCATCTGAACTTTTCATATATTTTCTGAACAAAGCTAAAAGAACAAAAAAAGATTCTTTTGTGGGAAACACTAAAAGAATTACATAACAGATTTTTTATAGTTAAAGATCCACTTGGGATAAAAGGAATTTGAGAGAAAGCTTTTCTTTTTTTAAGACTGACTGCAGAAATAGTTTTCATTTGAAATCATACACTCAGTACGTGAACCAGTACACGAGAATGGTCATGTGTTCTTATAGCAAGTTACCAGATTGCTGCTATACAGAATTTACCTCCCCTCCCCCTTCCCCAATCATTAGGCGGTAACAGGCCAAAATTGCCTTAGATCAGAGGGACTGATCCAGCTGGTAGTCCCATTTCAAGTTGCAGGCAGTGTTTTAAGATTCTCTTTTGGCAGCACCTTTTAACAATGTAAATTAAGTGTTTATTAGGATAAGATCAGTTCTATAGATTTACCAATCTCATGGGTCACCCTTTTTATGGTAGCAGTTCAGGAGCCACATCTGGTGTGACTGTGTTCATTGTGTGTACAAGGAATGGCGATCTACCATTGACATGAGTGGTTTCTGTTTCGTCATCCAAAGGTGAGTGGTTAAGAGCTTTTTTACACATGACGATGGGCACCCGATAGCAAACATGAACAAAAGTGATGCCTTCCATAAAAAATGTGTTCAGTAGAAATGTTTAGTTTAATTAACCCACCATAGTGATAGCAGGATTGATTGGTAAGCCACAAAGAGGTTGTGATGGAGGCTCTAAAGAGTACTGCTAGACAGCTCTTGGGCAAGAAGAAGTCTTCATGGTGGTCTAAGCCAAATACAGAAGAAAAGGAAAGAGTAGGATACCAAGAATACACCACCTGCGAGTCACTGAATGTAACTGCACTGTAATCACTTATACGATATGCAAAGGCTATGTAGTGCTGGGGTCCCCACTATATGGGCTCTGTGTGGGGTGATATTAGTCTGTGTTTACTGGTGTTTATTCAGTATCAGTATGGTAGTATTATTCAATCATTGTCATGGTATGGCAGAATTATTTGGCCCTTGTGTAGAGGTGTTTTTGGGGAGATGGGGGAGTAGCTTCTGCCTCAGCCATGAAAGAAGCTAGCTATAAATCTGCACACAAGTAAGTTTTTCACTTACCAGAAAATGTTCATAGTGTTCATAGTGTTTTTGCGGGGTCACCCCTAGGAATAAAATTATGTAGTTCTTTCATTTGTTTTATTGTTTCAGCAGCTCCCCAGCACCTCCTTCCCAAGATGACACATCATCCTTTGCTGTCTCATGCGTGGCCCGGTGTGACTTACCAGAGCGAGCACTGCCAGTCTCTCTGGCAGGTGGTCCAAGCCGAGTATTGCTGACCGGCATCCAAACATTATTTTTGCACGGATAAAGCAGCCAGAAGTGCAGCCAAAGGTATGGCTGTATTACATGTGTTCACAACAGTTAGCTCATGTGGGTAGTCTGGGGGGGGGGGTAAAACACTGGTGACAGTGCGCTTTAATATATGTGACTTATCAATTGTAAAAAGTGATAGATCAGCCATCAATTGGTTACCAAGTATCTTTTCTTGCAAAGCTTTGTTTATTGGTACAGGGCGGATTCTATCCTTTCTCTGCCTGAGAAAACGGAAATGCCCCCCTTCCTCCCACCCACACATAACTGTATACCAGCACTTAATATATTTTCCATATAACTATATACCACCAGTAAATATATCACATACCTGACTATATACCAGCAGTGACTATATTTGCACACATAACTATATAGTAGCAGGGAATATATTGTATACATAACAGTACTGGGCAGTATGGTGGATTATAGGTAAGAACTGCTTTGGGGTACTAGGATGGAATCCCTACCTCAGTATCAGAGAGTCCTGTGTGTGGGGAATGGCCTGGAGAGCTTCTGGAAAGTATGGACAATCCCACCTGCCTGAACATGTGTTTCTTCAGGGTGGAGCCTTGCCAGAAAGCTCAGAAGACTTCATGGCACCACCATGGCTCGGCCTCCTATAAGATTCAGGACCAGTTTTTGTGACACTTTTGTTGCAGACAAAAGTCCTGAACCTGATCACCTTCAGCAGTGCAGATGGTAGTCAGGAGAGGGGGGGAGGGTGGTGCAGTGGCAGCATGCAGTAGCCAAGGTGCCACCCACACAGTCGACATGGAGGGAGGAACAGTTGGAGCAGGCACTATCATTTTAGTTTTGTAAGACTCTTTAGTGGCACACACTAGGTAGGCCCTGGGTCCCTCCACACAGTTTGTAGTCAGGTAACCAGACCCTGTCATTTTAGTTACATCAGACTGATTTAACTAAAATGACAGGGTAGGAGCTGCTGCCCCCTCAGATACCCAAGAATCTTCCATCTAAGGTGAGATGCTCATTTTGCCTCATGGCAGAAGCATGTCGGTACCAGTACTTATCTGCAAGTCGTATAAAATCAATAAAAATGTATTTACCATGAGTCTGTGAAGTATTTTGTTTATAATTTTTTTATTTCACCTTGTATGCATTCATTTTTCTAAGCCAAACACATTTAGAGGAAATAGAGGCATCAAGAACATTAAGACCCTATTATGACAGATTTTTGGATGTATAATGTTCCACTTCAAACTCTGTCCGGTAGGGTAACCGGATTTAATTTCTTTTTATGTTTTAGATGTACTGATAGCCATAAAAAAGTATTAGGAAGTATTTAGTAAGTAGTATCGGTGCAATAACTAACTATTCTCTGTGTTCCTGGGGATCTAGCTGCTAAAAATCAACATCTATGCTTTTTAATCAGATTAGATCTGAAATATTCTGAATTAAAGCATATTATATGTATTATTATTATTAGTATTATTTTAAAGTGCCATTACTTTTAGGGCACCATGCATTTAAAAACGGGATTATCCCCTTTATGCAAAATTACATTCATGTATTTCATCTGTGAAGGGTGTTGCTGTTGTGATTATGTGGTCACAAGATAACTTCATCCTAAGTCATTTAACCCTTTAGATACCATAGTCAATATTGACAACAGCATTAAGACTGTCAGACAAAGGGAGAGGGCTCTGTCTGCGACCCCACTGGCACCCCATGAATTCGATCGGGCCTGGCAAAAGGTTGCCATGACAGCCAAAGACCTAACGAAGGCAGCATGGAGACCAAATTTTTCTATAAAAATTAATCCATTTATGGTTTTACCACGATAGTGTTGACTATAATAAGATAAACATGTTGTTAAAACTACATTGTGATCAACATAAAAAAATGCAAATAACTATGGAATTGTTTTTTTTTGCTGTCTCTTCCCCTACAAATTAGTTAATTGATAATTAATATGAATCCAATTTTAATGGTTCCATAAGGAAATATGATCTGGTCTGCTTCTTTCTGTCATTGGATCTTGGAATATGGAGACACCAAATTAAATGACATTTTTTAAGTGGTGTTATTTGACATACGTATTAAAACATAAAAAGTATACATAATTGGATTCACCCCAATCATAATGACCTGTTGAATAAAGGTACCAGGTTATTTTGCCTCACAGTGAAGTGCAACAAAATCGATAACACAGATTATTTGCATTTTTTATTTTAATTCCAGGCGGGCTACCCAATTCGACTAATCCACTCCATTATAGTCTAGGGAGTGCATCAGTTAGATTGCATGCTTCATTCTCCAGCTGTCCATCCAATTTAACTGATGTGCTCTACAGACCATAATTGAGATCATCAGTCAGATTGGGGAGTGAAGCACTCAGGAGTTAGACCTGGTGCAACCTAAACTTTTGACATGCCAAAGGTTTGTAAAAATGAAGATAGCCCTTTAAACAGTTTGGTCCACGATTGGTTTGTGGAAATCATACCTTGAAAAAGTATTATATAGATGCATGAAGCTGGAAAAGGCTTCAGAAGCATTGCTAAAGACCAGCAAAAAACAGCAATACAAATTGTCTACAAATGTAGAAAATTCTGGACTCTTGGTCATTTCGACTGAAATCATAAAAAAACAAACCAAAAAAAAAAAAAAACACAAGTGCCCCAGGAATGGTGACCCTGTGATGGCTGAACTTACTGGGGAAGGGAGCCTACTACGGCTGCTTTCACACTATAAAATTCATCCGTTTTAAAGATCCGTTTGATGTTCCATTATGAAAACCCTGAAAATCGGCCATTAAACGTCCGTTAGAAAATCCCATACGTCCGTTAGAAAATCCCATTATAGTCTATGGGATTTTTACATTATCCATTTTAATCCGTTATAGTCCGTTATGAATGACGGACGTTATTTTGTGAGGGAAGATAGTAAGGTGAGAAATAGTGCATGCACTATTTCTTCCGTTCATTCTCCCGTCACAAAATAACGTCCGTTATTCATAACGGACTATAACGGATTAAAATGGATAATGTAAAAATCCCATAGACTATAATGGGATTTTCTAACGGACGTATGGGATTTTCTAACGGACGTTTAATGGCCGATTTTCAGGGTTTTCATAACGGAACATCAAACGGATCTTTAAAACGGATGAATTTTATAGTGTGAAAGCAGCCTAAAACATGACACATTGAGTGCACATGTCTTTCACACTTTTAAGCACACTCAGCTCTTTCTGCCCTGACTTTCTCACTACTGCCTGAATGTCAGGCCTGTATTCATAGTACACAGTCCGATTTATTGTATTTTTTTTATTTTTTTCACTGTATGTTAACTGTCCAGATTAGTTCATCACTTGGATCTTACCTGATAAAGTGCCATTTTAGCGAGGAGTTCTAAGGGAGGAAAGCAAAGTGAGCATCGGAGCGGTAGCCCCGATAGAAGCCAGGAGCAAGATGCTCCCTTGATTTTCAGTTCATTGGTGGACACTGGGACAACAGCCCAGATGGAAGCCAGGAAAAAGATTTTCCCTAAGCCCCAACTTCTTTAGAAGGTGACTTCTGGCTGGAAACCTGGACAAGGTTTTATGGGTGCCTATTTCCTTTTGAAGAAGGTTTGCTATAAACTGCACCCCCGTGTACTTTTTTGTACTTGGATGATGGAAAGCAGGTGTTGACTCTTCCTTTTGGAGTACATTCTTGTTTGCCAAGTATACAATTTATTAATGCAAGTCTGTGCTTGCTTATACAGTATATTGTATGTGTACTGTATGCTTGTGTGTCTCTTTAGATATTTTATCACAAAACCCCTTGGGGTAAAGGCCTCAAAGGAGACTAAAGCCCATGAGCTAAAGACTGTCTTTAAAATTTCCCTTTATTATTATATTTAAAAATAATTATTAATTCGGTGTGGGTCAATTATTTAAAAACACAACTTCACTGATTAATACTAAATATATGAGGACATCTGCCTCCAATGTATCCATTGACTATTGTAAGATCTTTTTATAAGCGATCAAGAGCTCCCTATATATAACCTATAAAGTATATCACTGCAACGGTCAGTGTTCAGATTTAGACTTGTTATCTAGCTCTGCTATAGAATGTCATCAAGAATGTCAAGAAGAATTCATAGAGAAGCCTCCCAAATGTTTCACCGGTGGACCGGCATTCAAGGCTCCCTTGGAAAAGCCGATGCCAGTCTATTATGTCCTGTGCACTTTCACCAGCGCTATGTCGTGGCATATTAGAGAGGAGTATATGCTTTGCTTTGATTGGTCAGAGAAATAAAGTAAAGGAAGTCCTGTGTGTGTATGTGTGTCCTACTGTCAATCAGTTCAGCTCTGGCCCTGCCACCTGAAATTGAAAGAATGAGAAATAGTTGTACACCATAGAGGGAACGCTCAGGGTCTCAAGTGATAGCGCTAAAATCACCTTGTCACCACTGAAAGGTTAATTTAATAAACCAGGCAGGTCTTTAAAAATCTTTTGAAAGGATTATAATGATATTTTTTGTAGTAATTAAAATGTCAAGCTGCTGAGGAAAGGTCCTATGGGGGACCTGAAACGCGTCCAGCCAAAGCCATAACAGGGCTCCCAACCTTATTGAACAAGGGTGCAATCCCTGCCACAAGGGCACAGCCTGTCCATCCAATCATCTACAAAAGAAGCACTGCAGTCCACTACAAGTGAGCCCACCACTACCACTGCATAACTGAGATTGGCGAGTCT